>NC_135481.1:28055072-29255072 GCF_052094955.1 Ictidomys tridecemlineatus
TGTGTTTTCCTTTTTCTTATCTCTCTAGCTAATCCTTGTTTTACAAGGACATGGCATCAATGGTGTGATTGTATGGTAGAATGCGGAAAGAATAACATGGGTCCTGTCTCTTCCAATAATTACCATGAGGCTAAAATGAGGTTATCATTTGATATCTGATATGACTCCCCAAATCTAAGAGGTTACCTAAGTCTTGAATTTTCACAAAGTTTTTTATCATGTGATCGTCAGTCTAACATTTTTAATCATCAACACCTAGCTTTTATTCAACCCTGTCAATTACAATTCAAATCAAGTTTGTAAATAAGAAATTGTCTGTCTTTAAGGTTTTATAAACATGTTTAATGTTCACTTATGCTAATTATCAGGTTAAATAATCTTTAGACCATGATTTTTCCTTGATTTTTGGTGTTATCAAGGATGGAATTAATGTGATAGCAGCAGAAAACTATAAGTTGTGAGTATATCTTTTGATGATTCCATTAATCATAACCAAATATGCCCTAAAATATACACCTGACTTAAATGATCTACCCTTCTGTCTTAGTAAAGATAGAAGCTGGAATAAGATACAGATATTCAATGAGTTGTACCATGAGCAAGCTTCTGGATGATACACAGCACTTAACACAATGGCTTGCTTCACTATTCTTGTGAACCTATGGCAAAAGTCCCAGCTGTGGCCCCAGAGCTTGATGTTTTTATGTCTTACCTGATATTCTATGTCCTCTAATTCTAGGACTGAGTTTTTGTATTGCATTATCATACACTTTGTAACAAGAATAATTGTAAAAATCTTTTTACCCTTCACTAATGAATAAAATCTAAGGATTTGGATCCTTACTATATCTATCTGTAAAAAGGGCATAATAAATGGGTACTTAAATCATAGTCAAATCATGAAGTATAATAGGGCCAAGCAATTTAATCTACTACAGTCTCGTTATGTATGAATGATACATCACATCTCTTAAAGCTTTTGTAGCCCTCCTGTGGTTACCTGTCTTCTTGATAAATCATTTAATATGATTGCTTTTAATTCCCATTTTCAGGATATGCTGAGTTTCATTCAGAGTAAATATGCAGCACCACATTACAATTAAAAGTTCTAATTTATTTTAACCATCCACTGGTAACTTTTTGTTTACTAACTCTGGCCATGTTGATGCATGTCAAAACCTAGAATGTATCCCCTTGAATATTTCAGAATGGTCATTAAATTACAATTGTTAATCAATACTTTTATGCAACTTTTATTGTATCTACTGAAATAGGAATTACACCTGTACTTTTCTTATTAAGAAAAACTTCTGAACTTTAAATTTGATTTGGACAGTTATCATGAGGTCAGGGTATCTTGTAAGGATTAAACATATCCTTCATCCATGGGAGTGTGCAGTCTGTTGAACTTGCATTATGGCTTATGAAATAGCTTTTTCAACTTCCACCAGCATGATCTTCATGGGAAGAAAAGCCTGGAAAATTGAATTTCAATTATTCTTAATCTGAACTGCATTCATCCTTGACATGAAAATCAAAATATAAAGCATATATGAGAGAGAGATTGAATATCCACTGTAGGTTTAGAACCATAACCCAGATATTTAATGACCAGATACTTGGCTCCGTTAAAGAAACTCATATTTCCACTATAGCTAATCTTCTGCCAGCATGTTTTTTCTTGGATTCTTCATCTTGTCTAAGCTTCAGTGTCATTTCCTTGTAAGTAGTAGCCCACTTCCCAGTACTGTCTTTCTCAGCATCCTATTTTTAATATCATTTTTTTATCTTTCTGACCGTCTACTACATTGTAAATTTGGAGAGGGTGGCAACCTATTCCTCTAGTCTATCATGACATCCATTTCACCTAACACATGTCTGACACATGGCAGACATTCAGAAATATTTGTTGAATACGCTCAAGAACTAATAACTACTAAAGTCTAGACATGAAAAATAGATGGCAAAGTGGAGGATACTTCTTTTTTTGAATTATAAAGAAAAATAAATAAAAATACTAGAAAACATTATGTATTTATTTTTCCAGTTAATTGCTTTAAGTCCAACTGGGTTTTGTGTGACTTGATTTTATAGAGAGTAGTGCCTTAAAAAAAAAAAAAGTCCAATAATAGCAAAAAGGCTATTAAAACACAATAGCTAACTCATCAGTATTTAGATACCATTCTCAATCAATTCAAAAGTTTATAATAAAAAGTTTATTAAATAATGGTAATGAAATTTAGGACATTCAGCACTTTGAGGAGGAGTGATTCCCCATAAGTAAGGTGGGTACCATGTGAGCTGAAAAAGACTCAGGAAGATTAAAAAGCAATGTAGTTAAGATGACTTCTTTCACCACCAAAGTTTACAGTATTGCCCCATTTACTTGTCCTTAAATCTTAGACTTTGTTTTTCCAGTAACAAAATTATCTAAAATAAGCACTCAAAAATAGCCTGAGGATTGTATTGTATATCATAAGCCCTCTACATCCCTAGAATAATTACTTTGCTCAGCCCTCCCCTCAATACAAAACCCCTGAAGCCAGCCAACAATCTAATCAACAGGTTTGTAATAACTTTTAGAAATGTAAGTATAATAAATATGAAGAGGCCTTATTTATGTTTTATTTCCCAAATGCAAAGACTCTGGTACAATTCTTCATCCCTCAAGTAGCAAACACAGATTCCTGCTTTTGTAGATCATTTGAAAATTGCTTCACTCTCTTTCTCATTAGAGAATGGAGAAGAGAGGGCTAATTACACTCTCATATATATATATATGACATTAAATACTTTCATATAACTCATTGTAGTGACAAAGGTAGTACTGGATTAGTAGTCCCAGGAGACTCCAAGCCTTATAAGATTTCCTTTTCTTTATTGTCTCTTAATAACCCATTTAGATCCCAGTGATGAGGCTCTTCAATAATTTCTAGTAGGTCAGTGTTCTTCTAGGTGCAGGCTTTGCTGATTTCAGTCTCTACATATCTCTTCCTGCTTAATGTCATGTACAACAGTTGTCCTTATGTACCTAGTCAAATGCCGTCTTTATGCACATATTAGTTAACTTGTAAACTGCCTAAGGATTACCTAATTATAAGTATTTACTTTATCTTCTCAAATAGGCTGTAAACTCCTTGTAAATAAAGAATACTATGTACGTTGTGTAACTTTTGTAGAATGCAATGCAAAACAGAGTATTCACTCAACAAATATTCATTGTATACCTACTATGTGCCAGATACTCTTCATGATACTAGAAATCTCAAGATCCCAGTGCTCATGGTCCATAGGTTTCTAGTAAGAAGGAATAGATCATAACTTACATGTGTATACACACACACACACACAAACACACACCAGATAGCAATAAAGGCTCTGCAGGGAAGCAATGTGTTGGAGTGCTTATAAATTTACTATAGGCTGAAGGGTCATATAATATCAGAGAAGGGGTAGCATTTATACTGTTTGCTTGGCAGAAAGGAGCCAGCCATTATTCAGTGGGAAGAATATTGTATGCAAAGCAAGCAACTACAACAAAAGAACTAAAGTACAAATAAGTTTAATGTGGGCATTGAAGACAAGAGAGCCAGTGTAACTCAAAAGGGTCAGTGTAACTCAAGGGAGAGAATTAGGAGTTGCTAACTGAAGAAGAAGGTAGGGCCGACCATGCTGGATGTGACAGTCCTAGATAAGGAACTTGAGTTCCAGGTACTGAGAAGAGTCTTTCTTGGTTGTACCCAAAAGGAGTGATATGCTCTGATTTATATTTTGAAAAGATCACTTAGGTTACAATGTAGAAAACTTGAATAGAGGAGAGATGTTATCAGGGAGAGGAGGCCATTGCATAGTTGAAGCAAGAGAAGGAAATTGTTAGGTGATGTTGAGTTTTTTTAATATCTTCAGTAAAAGCTATGATATGCTATATGTGACTAATAGACCTAGATCCCAATGGAGTCACCATAGATGGTGACTCCAACTCTGTCCACAGAGTACAGGATGTTGTGTTAGATCATCTTCTGATGTAGGGAATAGTGGGTCTAAAAGCCCAGAATATAAAGGTGAATGGTGAGTAGAAATTTGGAGAGGTGTAGATATGACTGGAGATAGAATGCATAATGAGGAGTAATGCAAAATAATGTATTGAGATTTTGTAGAAAAATAAATATTTGAATCTGGACTTGCACTTATTCTAATTATTGACTCTTGTGCAATGTTGTACAGCAGATTACTAGAGCTAATTCAGTTTAAGGACTGAAACTTTGATGCCTATTAATTATAACTCACCATTTTCCCTCCACCCAGCCCCTGGTAACCCAATTCCACTCTTTGATTGTGTGAAATTACTTTTAGATAGCTCTTGTAAGTATCTGTCTTTTTGGACTAGTTTATTTCACTTGGCATAATGTCCTCAAGGTTCATTCATTTTGCACATATTGCAGAATTTCCTTCTTTTATAAGCCTGAGTATTATTCCATCACATACATATAACACATTTCTATCCATTCATCTGACATTGACATTTAGATTATTTACACATCCAAGTTATTAACAATAGTGCTGCATGGAACACAAGGGAGGTAATATCACTTTGAAATCCTGATTTCAATCTTTTGGATAAACACCACATTCTTGCCAACACTTGTTGTGCTCTGTTTGTCTTGGTTTGGGTTTTATGATAGTGTCTTGGTGAAGTGATATTTCATTGTGGCTTTGATTTCAATTTCCAGGATAAATCCTGAGCATTTTTTCACAACCCATTGTTTGGTTTTATATTTTCTTTAGAGAAATACCTATTTGGTTCCTTAGCCCATTTTTAGTTCGATTATTAGTTTTTGTTTGTTTTTTTGCTATTGAGTTGTAGTAGTTCCTGGACTTGGGCTTTCAAGAACAATGTATAGTATATTTACAGTGGAAAATCCTCTGAGTGACATAAAAACAACAACTTAACATTGAGTCTTGTCAAAATATAACTTACAAATCAAAGGGGTTTATATCTTAATTTGAATTCATTATATTGTGGTTTTACTTAGTAAAAACATTTTTGTATGCATTTGAAGTTAATTAGGATAAACTGGGATTAGCAACCTTTTTCTCTAAAAGGCCAAATGGTAATATTTTTGGCTTCTTGGGCCAGCAGTCTGTCGTAATGACTCAACTATGCCTTGTCATACAAAGCCACCCATAGAGGATACATAAATAAAAGATTTTCTGTGTCCCAATGATATTTTCTTTACAACAAGAGGAGATAGGTATGATTTGCCTGGCTAGCCGGCCAGCCACGGTTTCCTGATCCTTACAGTAGGCAGTACCGTGATTAGATGTGTTTTAATTGAGTATATTAAGCCTCAAGAGGAGCAGTGCATCCTTTCCATTGGAAAGAACTGTGGTTGATTGCTGTTATTAACAGCTCTCTTGTAATGTTCTCTCTTTGCTAAAACTTAACAGCTATTTTCACTGAATTTGAGAGCTTTGGTTTGTGAGATATAATGTATCTTTATAGAGGTTTTTGTGTTATTTCCTCTGCTTCTTAACTTCTTTAAGGTAATGTACAAACTTGGTCTTATCATTCAATTGCTAGGGAGGAATAGGTTATTAAAGTATGGTTTTTGGAAAGAACTAATGTCTTCAGTTAGGTATTTTATAAACTTTAGCTTAAATTATACACTTTTTGTCTTTTTAAAACTATGCACTCTCTAGGTATTGATTTCAATTTAACAAGAATGTGTTGCATTGAATGAAATATCTAGTGACCACACAGAGACATACATCCAAAATAGCCTTGTGGCTGGAGATTCTTTGTGTTAATACACCTAAGAATCATTCAAAAGAGAAGCTCTCTATAAAATTTTGTCTCTTGCTCTATTTAGTGGTAAACCAATTCTGACTTGGTTGTTTTTCCCTAGACTTACACCTTTCCTGACCTTTTTGGCCAATTATAAGCTGATTAGTATGATGTTTAGAAAGCATTGACATGATGCCACTGACTTAAGTGTCATAGCTGGAAAGCAAAGGTGTTTGGAGTAAGTCCAATCCACATATTTATAGCACACTTCTTTTAATTAGTTTTCATCTCTAGAGGCTGAGTTCAGAGTAATTTAGCAACACATACTTGTTATCTTAATTGACAGTTATGTACTGGAAAAGAGGTTAAAAGAAATTTAAGAAAATAGTAGCTATTTATAGAATGCATATGGGAAACATATCTTTCCTGCCATGTGTGAGTTGGCTTTTTAATGAAATTGTTTTGGAATTTGATATTAAAGTGTTTTTTTTCTATTTTGTGTCTTTGAATTTTTAATAAGATATGAAGTAGACCACCTTTGAATATAAATTGTCTTTCAACTAGTTGTATCCACCTGTCAAAAGTGTGAGGAAAAAAGTGGTTTCTTGGTCTTCTAGCATCTTTAGGTGACACACGAAGCACCTAAGCATGAGAGATCACATTTCATGGAATGGAAAGAGCACTGAACTGCGAGTAGTCATTTTGTGTTCTGATTTCATCTTTTGGTACTTCAGTAGTTAGGTTGATGAAATGAAGAGCCTTGTGGCTTTGAATTGGTCACCAAACCTCTATTGGGTGTCTTCAGTCTGTGGGTCCACCCCTCTATTGATATCAAGTTGGATAACACCATATATATCATATAAAGATAACCCAAGTTGATTTCTTCTTTACTGCATGTGAACCAAAAGCATGTGTAGACATACTAGTGAATACATAGATATGATTTCTAAGATTCTATTTCATCTATAAAATTCTGTGAGATTTTGTGAGGAAGTATAATTTCTCTCCATATTTCAAAAAGTTAAGCATCTTCCTAGATGTCACGATTATGAATGATTTAGTTTTCTTTTGTCCATGTTATATTTTAATGCTGTGTAAACAGTAATAGTGCTATTCATTAAAGGCAAAACCAATAGAGCAAAAACTAAGTTAAGGCTCTTTTTCAAATGTCCTTCACTGTCTAAATTATAAAAATTATCAGTGTATATAAATTTCTTTAATCTCCACTATAATTCAGAATTTGGTGTTTATGTTAACATTTCACATTACATACTGTTATGATTTTCTAATAGTTGAACATATATTTTCAATTTTATGGACAAAATCATTTTTTAGGTTGTTTCTGTGCAGAAATAATTCTGAACCTTCACATTTTGTTCCTAATTTGTAGCCAGATATATCTATCATTCTAATGGAATTCTTCTCATAGCTTTGCTCCAAAACAGAATATCCTTTCTATATTGTCTCTAGTACTGATGATAACCTACTGTTTGGAGAAATATTTTGGCTTCAGCAGAATGTTAGATAAGTTTACCAGCAAATACTTTTAGTTATTCATGGATATATATATAAGTATATATGTATATATATGTGTGTATATATATATTACGAGAATTACTTGCCATAATTCTTGTTTGATCCATGCCTCAACCTTATTGACACTCCTCCCACCCCTGAACTCTCTCAAAGTCTTTCCTTGAAGTGGATTTCTATCACTGCCTAGAAAGATTCGTTGTGTTTGCTTTTGGGAATTACTTCTAATATCCTGAATCTTTAAATTTGGTACAAGGTTTCAATCCCTTTGCAGAGGCCACATGTGTAGCTGTGGTTCTTATTTGGAGGAGGATGGATTTGTTCCCAGTTTTTCTCTCATCTGTTGGCCAGACTCACTCCAAAATGCCCTGGGACATTTCTTCTGACTCTGGTAATGTTTATCTTATTCCTTCCCTTCCTCTTGCCCTCACTCCTTTACCTTGGTCATTAAAAGTTCTTCAAAAGTGTCAAGAACTTTTTGTTACCTTTAAATCAATTTTATATATATATATAATTTTTCACTTACTACAAAATCTGTTTGTGTTACATAAATTTAGTTGATTACTGAGACATTATTTTGCAAATACAACAGGATACTAGTTGCATGTATTTTATAAGCACAAAATATAGAAATTTAAAAAATTTGAATTATTATGGGTTTGGTTATTATTTCACTTACAACAAATCAGATGTTTGTTTGTTTATAAGAATTAGAACTAAAATTGACCCAGAAATTTTTGGGAAAAAAGTTGTGTTTTTGTTTTGTTTTGTTTGCACTTCTGGGGATCTGAACCTAGAGTCTCATGTATGCTCTCTATCTCTAAACTATACCTCCAGCTTGCTAATTCTCTTTTTGGCCATTAAAAATAAATAAATTTATGGAGATATAATTGTGATTTACAGAACAGTGGTCACATTTTAAGAGTGATACAGAAACACTGATTTTTTAATAAGTAAACTTAATGCCTTATTTCTTGAAGAGAGGGTGACACTTCATCTAGATTCATAAGGCCAACAATGGCTCATGTATGTTGTTACACTATAATTACTAATGGCACACTATTTCACTGTAAAACATAGTCTCATTTGAATAATAAATTTTATGATTATGGTTTTTAAGGGAGACCCAGCCTTTGCTTTAAATAAAGAAAAATATATGCATTGCCTAACAATTTCAAAATGCTCAAATAGAACAAGGTGATACACAAACACAAATGGATAAAATAAAGCTGATGCTTAAAAAATTTTTCCTTTTATATTCAGATATGCAAAAATACTAGAATATCTTTCTAGCAGGTAAATTACATAATGTAAGAGAAAAATTATATCTAGTACAAATTAAAATCTTCATTTTTATTTCATTCAATATTTACTGTCTTAGTATGTGTATGACAGTTTTCTTAGTGCATTATTAATTTAAAAAACATGCACAGCACATGGCACCCTGCATTTTAAAATGGGCTATTATTATATTTGTTAAAATGTAACCAAGTGACTGCTAGATCCTCTTTACAAAATTCTACTCTTCCTCAGACTTTAAATATAAAACCTGCAATTAAAAAAGAAACAAGCAGTTTTGCACATTAGCCAGAATGAGATTGTGGTCTTTAGAGATTTTGTCAGACACACCAATAATATTTTATACTCATAAACCAGTTTGAAGTCTGAATCACAATTTCATTTATCTTTATATTCTAAGTTTATAGTGATGCAGAAGTGTCCATCTGTTCAGCTGAGATTGCTTCAAATTGTGAGTGGTCAGAAAGACTTAGATGATAAAGGTCAAAGGAGACTCTTGACCCTGTGATACTAGCCAAAGCAATTGGAGTATCCGGGCTGATATATAGTTAGATACAGTTTGCTAAAGCAGCCTCTACTTTAATTGGTAATGATAGCAAGAATACACAGTAAAGTCATTGCTGAAAGAAAACAAAAAGTATCCAATATAGTAATTTATTACCAGTCAGTGGGTTTCACGCACTAGGTTGTTTTACCCCTGCAGTGGTGAGAGAAAGCAAAAAGGTACTCTAACACTTAGCTGAAAATGGATGCCCTGCTGATACCCGGGATGCGTGGTGGCCCCATGATTGCCCGTGCCATTAGCTTGGTAATGTTGTCTCTATTGTAAACTCAGCTCCCTGTGTTCTTCCTGTGCATCAGCTGCAGATTGAGGGCTTTCTCCTTTGTCTTCTATTTGCACTGCCAATCATGCTGCTCTCCACCTGACGAGATGGAGGAAGACAGTTTTACTGCCAACAACTATCACCAGAAACCTAGGGCTTGAAGAATCTAAAAATGAATGGCTAGCACTTTCAATTGCACCTTATTGTTTGATTTATACATTGATGGGATATTTGCTCATTCCTCTTGGTTGTATATTTTGTACGAATATTTTGTATATTTCATATATTTCATAACTTGCATATCTTTTCCTGCTATGATTTCCTATGAAATTAAGTCATTTATTAAGTTTGCTAATGTGTATTGGATGCAGTATAGGCAAGGCCCTTTGTAGATCCTTTTCATTTAGTTAATCAATAAAAAAATCCTTTTAAAAATATTTACTGATTTCTGTCAATGAAGATAAAATTCCTATGGAGAAATATAAATGAACTCTTTTGAACATCTAGATTTTTTCTATAAAAATATCTTAAGATAAACTATATAGCAACAAGAAGAGATAAAGAGACTTTCCTAATTACCAGAACAGACACAGTAAAAGAAATCTTATTTCACATTCACAATGGTATAGGAAAGTTGCAGTTTGTGTTTTGGGTTTATGTTTGTGTACACTTTTAAGTAGCCTCACCCTTATAAAACAAGTAAAAATCAATTGTATTTAATTTTTTCAAATATTTGAGTTTCCTTCACAGATCTCTTCATTTACTTTATGGATACCCTCTTCCCTTAAATCATGATAGATGTTTATTCCTAAAATAATCATATAGAAAACACTTAAGTTAGCATTTATGTTAAACGCAAAACTTAAATTTGTTTTTGGTTTTACAACTGAAGGTCCCAATAACATATAAATGTTTGTTTACTGTATACATTTTTTTTTTTTTTTTTTTTGTTTTTTTTTTTTTTTTTTTTTGTTTTTTTTTTTTTTTATTGTTGGTCGTTCAAAACCTTACACAGTTCTTAATACATCATATTTCACAGTTTGATTCAAGCGGGTTATGAACTCCCAACTTTACCCCGTATACAGATTGCTGTATCACATCAGTTACCCTTCCATTGATTGACATATTGCCTTTCTAGTGTCTGATGTATTCTGCTGTCAGTCCTATTCTCTACTATCCCCCCTCCCCTCCCCTCCCCTCCCCTTTTCTCTCTACCCCTTCTACTGTAAATCATTTCTTCCATTTGTATTATCTTGTCTTACCCCTCCATTACATAGTTCTTGATATATCATATTTCACATTTTGATTCAAGTGGGTTATGCACTCCCATATTGCCCCTTATACAGCTTGCAGAATCACATCAGTTTCACTTCCATTGCTTTACATATTGCCATCCTAGTGTCTGTTGTATTCTGCTGCCTTTCCTATCCTCTACTATCCCCCCTCCCCTCCCCTCCCCTCCCCTCTTCTCTCTCTACCCCCACTACTGCAATTCATTCCTCCCCTTTGTATTATTTTTCCCTTTCCCCTCACTTCCTCTTGTATGTAATTTTGTATAAACCCGAGGGTCTCGTTCCATTTCCATGCTATTTCCCTTCTCTCTCCCTTTCCCTCCCACCTCTCAACCCTGTTTAATGATGGTCTTCTTCTTGTGCTCTTCTTCCCTAGTCTGTTCTTAATTACTCTCCTTATATCAAAGAAGACATTTGGCATTTGTTTTTTAGGGCTTGGCTAGCTTCGCTTAGCATAATCTGCTCTAATGCCATCCATTTCCCTCCAAATTCTATGATTTTGTCATTTCTTAATGCAGAGTAATACTCCATTGTGTATAAATGCCACAATTTTTTTATCCATTCGTCTATTGAAGGGCATCTAGGTTGGTTCCACAGTCTTCCTATTGTGAATTGTGCTGCTATGAACATCGATGTAGCAGTGTCCCTGTAGCATGCTCTTTTTAGGTCTTTAGGGAATAGACCCAGAAGGGGGATAGCTGGGTCAAATGGTGGTTCCATTCCCAGCTTTCCAAGAAATCTCCATACTGCTTTCCAAATTGGCTGCACCAATTTGCAGTCCCACCAACAATGTACAAGTGTACCCTTTTCCCCACATCCTCGCCAGCACTTATTGTTGTTTGACTTCGTAATGGCTGCCAATCTTACTGGAGTGAGATGGTATCTTAGGGTGGTTTTGATTTGCATTTCTCTGACTGCTAGAGATGGTGAGCATTTTTTCATGTACTTGTTGATTGATTGTATGTCCTCCTCTGAGAAGTGTCTGTTCAAGTCCTTGGCCCATTTGTTGATGGGATTATTTGTTATCTTATTGTCTAATTTTCTGAGTTCTTTATATACTCTGGATATTAGGGCTCTATCTGAAGTGTGAGGAGTAAAGATTTGTTCCCATGATGTAGGCTCCCTATTTACCTCTCTTATTGTTTCTTTTGCTGAGAAAAAACTTTTTAGTTTGAGTAAGTCCCATTTGTTGATTCTAGATGTTAACTCTTGTGCTATGGGTGTCCTATTGAGGAATTTGGAGCCCGACCCCACAGCATGTAGGTCGTAGCCAACTTTCTCTTCTATCAGATGCCGTGTCTCTGATTTGATATCAAGCTCCTTGATCCATTTTGAGTTAACTTTTGTGCATGGCGAGAGAAAGGGATTCAATTTCATTTTGTTGCATATGGATTTCCAATTTTCCCAGCACCATTTGTTGAAGATGCTATCCTTCCTCCATTGCATGCTTTTAGCCCCTTTATCAAATATAAGAAAGTTGTAGTTTTGTGGGTTGGTTTCTGTGTCCTCTATTCTGTACCATTGGTCCACCCGCCTGTTTTGGTACCAGTACCATGCTGTTTTTGTTACTATTGCTCTGTAGTATAGTTTGAAATCTGGAATCGTTATACCACCTGATTCACCTTTCCTGCTTAGTATTGTTTTTGCAATTCTGGGTCTTTTATTCTTCCATATGAATTTCATGATTGCTTTCTCCATTTCTATAAGAAATGCCGTTGGGATTTTGATTGGCATTGCATTAAACCTATAGAGAACTTTTGGTAATATCGCCATTTTGATGATGTTAGTTCTGCCTATCCATGAACAGGGTATATTTTTCCATCTTCTAAGGTCTTCTTCAATTTCTCTCTTTAGGGTTCTGTAGTTTTCATTGTATAAGTCTTTCACCTCTTTTGTTAGGTTGATTCCCAAGTATTTTATTCTTTTTGAGGATATTGTGAACGGGGTGGTTGTCCTCGTGTCCATTTCAGAGGATTTGTCGCTGATATACAGGAATGCCTTTGATTTATGCGTGTTGATTTTATAACCTGCCACTTTGCTGAATTCATTTATTAGCTCTAACAGTTTCTTTGTAGACCATATTGGGTCTGCTAGGTATAGAATCATGTCATCTGCAAATAGTGATAACTTAAGTTCTTCTTTTCCTATTTTTATGCCTTTAATTTCTTTCGTCTGTCTAATTGCTCTGGCCAGTGTTTCGAGAACTATGTTGAACAGGAGTGGTGAGAGAGGGCATCCCTGTCTTGTTCCAGATTTTAGAGGGAATGCCTTCAATTTTTCTCCATTCAGAATGATGCTAGCCTGAGGCTTAGCATAAATTGCTTTTACAATGTTGAGGTATGTTCCTGTTATCCCTAGTTTTTCGAGAGTTTTGAACATAAACGGATGCTGTACTTTGTCGAATGCTTTTTCTGCATCTATCGAGATGATCATATGGTTCTTATTTTTAAGTCTATTGATGTGGTGAATAACATTTATTGATTTCCGTATATTGAACCACCCTTGCATACCAGGGATGAATCCTACTTGATCATGGTGCACAATTTTTTTGATATGTTTTTGTATCCGATTTGCCAGAATTTTATTGAGGATTTTTGCATCTAGGTTCATTAGAGATATTGGTCTGTAGTTTTCTTTCTTTGAAGTGTCTTTGTCTGGTTTCGGAATCAGGGTGATGTTGGCCTCGTAGAATGAATTTGGAAGTTCTCCCTCTTTTTCTATTTCCTGAAATAGCTTGAAAAGTATTGGTATTAGTTCCTCTTTAAAGGTTTTGTAAAACTCTGCTGTAAACCCATCAGGTCCTGGGCTTTTCTTAGATGGTAATCTTTTGATGGTTTCTTCTATTTCCTCAATTGATATTGGTCTGTTTAGGTTGTCTATATCCTCCTGACTCAATCTGGGCAGATTATATGACTTAAGAAATTTATCGATGCCTTCACTATCTTCTATTTTATTGGAGTATAAGGATTCAAAATAATTTCTGATTATCTTCTGTATTTCTGAAGTGTCTGTCGTGATCTTGCCTTTTTCATTCCTTATGCTAGTAATTTGAGTTCTCTCTCTTCTTCTCTTCACTAGCATGGCTAAGGGTCTGTCAATTTTATTTATCTTTTCGAAGAACCAACTTTTCGTTTTGTCAATTTTTTCAATTGTTTCTTTTGTTTCGATTTCATTAATTTCAGCTCTGATTTTAATTATTTCTTGCCTTCTACTTCTTTTGCTGTTGTTTTGCTCTTCTTTTTCTAGAATTTTGAGATGAAGTATGAGATCATTTATTTGTTGGTTTTTTCTTTTTTTAAGGAATGAACTCCAAGCAATGAATTTTCCTCTTAGAACTGCTTTCAATGTGTCCCATAGATTCCGATATGTTGTGTCTGTGTTTTCATTATACTCTAAGAATTTTTTAATTTCCTCCTTGATGTCTTCTAAAACCCATTGATCATTCAGTAACCTATTGTTCATTCTCCAAGTGATGCATGATTTTTCCTTGCTTCTTTTATGGTTGATTTTTAGTTTCATTCCATTATGATCAGATAAGATGCATGGTATTATCTCCGCTCCTTTATATTGTCTAAGAGTTGCCCTGTGACATAATATATGATCTATTTTTGAGAAGGATCCATGTGCTGCTGAGAAAAAAGTGTAGCTGCTTGATGTTGGGTGGTATATTCTATATATGTCAATTAAGTCTAGGTTGTTAATTGTGTTATTGAGTTCTATAGTTTCCTTATTCAACTTTTGTTTGGAAGATCTGTCCAGTGGTGAGAGAGGTGTGTTGAAGTCTCCCATGATTATTGTATGGTGGTCTATTAGACTCTTGAACTTGAGAAGAGTTTGCTTGATGAACGCAGCAGCACCGTTGTTTGGGGCATATATATTTATGATTGTTATGTCTTGTTGGTGTATGGTTCCCTTGAGCAGTATGTAGTGTCCTTCTTTATCCCTTTTGATTAACTTTGGTTTGAAATCTATTTTATTTGATATGAGTATGGACACTCCTGCTTGTTTCCGCAGTCCATATGAGTGATATGATTTTTCCCAACCTTTCACCTTCAGTCTATGTATATCCTTTCCTATCAAATGCGTCTCCTGAAGGCAGCATATTGTTGGATCTTGTTTTGTGATCCATTCAACTAGCCTGTGTCTCTTAATTGGTGAGTTTAAGCCATTAACATTTAGGGTTATTATTGAGATATGGTTTGTTCTTCCAGCCATATTTGTTTATTAATGCTGTTAAACCTGATTTGTTTTTCTCTTTGATTTTTCCCCCCCTTTACTGTCCTACCTCCCACTGTTGGTTTTCATTGTTGTTTTCCATTTCCTCTTCCTGTAGTGTTTTGCCAAGGATTTTTTGAAGAGATGGTTTTCTAGCTGCAAATTCTTTTAACTTTTGTTTATCATGGAATGTTTTAATTTCATCTTCCATCCTGAAGCTTAATTTTGCTGGATACACGATTCTTGGTTGGAACCCATTTTCTTTTAGCGTTTGAAATATGTTATTCCAGGATCTTCTAGCTTTTAGAGTCTGTGTTGAGAGATCAGCTGTTATCCTGATTGGTTTACCCCTAAATGTAATCTGCTTCCTTTCTCTTGTAGCTTTTAAAATTCTCTCCTTATTCTGTATGTTGGACATCTTCATTATAATGTGTCTAGGTGTGGATCTCTTATGATTTTGCACATTCGGCGTCCTGTAGGCTTCTAGGATTTGGGGTTCTGTCTCATTCTTCAAGTCTGGGAAGTTTTCTCGTATTATTTCACTGAATAAGTTGTCTATTCCTTTGGTTTGGAGCTCTGTGCCTTCCTGTATCCCAATGACTCTTAAGTTTGGTCTTTTGATATTATCCCATATTTCTTGGATGTTCTGCTCATGGTTTCTTAGCAGACTTGCTGAGCTGTCTATGCTCTTTTCAAGTTGAAATACTCTGTCTTCATTGTCTGATGTTCTATCTTCTAAGTGATCCACTCTGCTGGTAGTTTTCTCGATTGAGTTTTTAAGTTGGTTTATTGCTTCCTGCATTTCTAGGATTTGTATTTGTTTGTTTTTTATTTCCTCTATCTCCCTGTGAAATTGATCTTTTACTTCCTGGATTTGTTTATGAAGTTCCTTGTCAATGTGATCTTTCATTGTCTGATTTTGCTGTCTCATGTCTTCCTTGAGACTCCAGATCATCTGAAGCATGTATATCCTGACCTCTCTGTCTGACATTCCATCTGTTGCAGCTATTACCTCTTCTAGAGTTGAGTTGACCTGCATTGCCTGTGGTCCTTTCTTTCCTTGTCTTTTCATACTGCTGGCGTTTCTTACTGCTTGGTGAAGCTGTTGTGTTTTTGAGATTTTCCCTCTATTTATTTATATTGCTCTTGTATAGTTGAAAAGTCTCCCTTGCAGGACAGATGGTGGCTGTGATCCTCCACCAATTGGTGCGATCTGTCTACCACGCTGGCGGGCCCTAGGTCTGCTCTGCTGGCCGGTCGAAGGTCCGCCTACCCAGCAGGCGCGAGGGGCACCTCTGTCTCTCCGTAGGTTGCTGGGCCTAACCTCCCGATGGGTCCCTGGTATGCCTACCTTGCAGGCACTGGGGGTGGCGCTGGCTCCGGCCGCAACAAGCCGCTGGGCCTGATCTGCCGTTGGTCGCAGTCCCGCCTACCTTGCAGGCACTGGGGGAGGGGACTGTCCTGCCCCTCAGCAGGCCACTAAGCCTGATCTGCTAGAGGTGACAGTCCCGCCTACCTTGCAGGCTCTGGGGGAGGGGACGGGCCTGCCCCACAGAAGGCCGCTGGTGGGTCGCAGGACCCTGTTCCCTGCAGGCGCGTGTGTCAGCTCTGTCTGTCCGCAGATTGCTGGGCCTGGCCTGCCCGTAGGTCGCCGGTTCTCCTACCTTGCAGGCACTGGGGGTGGGGCCGGCTCTGGCCCCAACCAGCCGCTGGGCCTGCTCTGCCGGTGGTCACAGTCCCTCCTACCTTGCAGGCACTGGGGGAGGGGACGGGCCTGCCCCACAGAAGGCCGCTGGTGGGTTGCAGGACCCTGTTCCCTGCAGGCGCTTGTGTCAGCTCTGTCTCTTCGCAGATTGCTGGGCCTGACCTGCCTGTGGGTCGCCGGTTCTCCTACTTTGCAGGCACTGGGGGTGGGGCCGGCTCCGGCCCACAACCAGCCGCTGGGCCTGATCTGCCGCTGGTCGCAGTCCCGCCTACCTTGCAGGCACTGGGGGAGGGGACTGTCCTGCCCCTCAGCAGGCCACTAAGCCTGATCTGCTAGAGGTGACAGTCCCGCCTACCTTGCAGGCTCTGGGGGAGGGGACGGGCCTGCCCCACAGAAGGCCGCTGGTGGGTCGCAGGACCCTGTTCCCTGCAGGCGCGTGTGTCAGCTCTGTCTGTCCGCAGATTGCTGGGCCTGGCCTGCCCGTAGGTCGCCGGTTCTCCTACCTTGCAGGCACTGGGGGTGGGGCCGGCTCCGTCCCCAACCAGCCGCTGGGCCTGCTCTGCCGGTGGTCACAGTCCCTCCTACCTTGCAGGCACTGGGGGAGGGGACGGGCCTGCCCCACAGAAGGCCGCTGGTGGGTCGCAGGACCCTGTTCCCTGCAGGCGCGTGTGTCAGCTCTGTCTCTTCGCAGATTGCTGGGCCTGACCTGCCTGTGGGTCGCTGGTTCTCCTACTTTGCAGGCACTGGGGGTGGGGCCGGCTCCGGCCCACAACCAGCCGCTGGGCCTGATCTGTCGCTGGTCGCAGTCCCGCCTACCTTGCAGGCACTGGGGGAGGGGACTGTCCTGCCCCTCAGCAGGCCACTAAGCCTGATCTGCTAGAGGTGACAGTCCCGCCTACCTTGCAGGCTCTGGGGGAGGGGACGGGCCTGCCCCACAGAAGGCCGCTGGTGGGTCGCAGGACCCTGTTCCCTGCAGGCGCGTGTGTCAGCTCTGTCTGTCCGCAGATTGCTGGGCCTGGCCTGCCCGTAGGTCGCCGGTTCTCCTACCTTGCAGGCACTGGGGGTGGGGCCGGCTCTGGCCCCAACCAGCCGCTGGGCCTGCTCTGCCGGTGGTCACAGTCCCTCCTACCTTGCAGGCACTGGGGGAGGGGACGGGCCTGCCCCACAGAAGGCCGCTGGTGGGTTGCAGGACCCTGTTCCCTGCAGGCGCTTGTGTCAGCTCTGTCTCTTCGCAGATTGCTGGGCCTGACCTGCCTGTGGGTCGCCGGTTCTCCTACTTTGCAGGCACTGGGGGTGGGGCCGGCTCCGGCCCACAACCAGCCGCTGGGCCTGATCTGCCGCTGGTCGCAGTCCCGCCTACCTTGCAGGC
Organism: Ictidomys tridecemlineatus; assembly: GCF_052094955.1. Taxonomy (NCBI): domain Eukaryota; kingdom Metazoa; phylum Chordata; class Mammalia; order Rodentia; family Sciuridae; genus Ictidomys; species Ictidomys tridecemlineatus. Next base: position 28,073,095 of record NC_135481.1, read on the forward strand.
ACTGGGGGAGGGGACTGTCCTGCCCCTCAGCAGGCCACTAAGCCTGATCTGCTAGAGGTGACAGTCCCGCCTACCTTGCAGGCTCTGGGGGAGGGGACGGGCCTGCCCCACAGAAGGCCGCTGGTGGGTCGCAGGACCCTGTTCCCTGCAGGCGCGTGTGTCAGCTCTGTCTGTCCGCAGATTGCTGGGCCTGGCCTGCCCGTAGGTCGCCGGTTCTCCTACCTTGCAGGCACTGGGGGTGGGGCCGGCTCCGTCCCCAACCAGCCGCTGGGCCTGCTCTGCCGGTGGTCACAGTCCCTCCTACCTTGCAGGCACTGGGGGAGGGGACGGGCCTGCCCCACAGAAGGCCGCTGGTGGGTCGCAGGACCCTGTTCCCTGCAGGCGCGTGTGTCAGCTCTGTCTCTTCGCAGATTGCTGGGCCTGACCTGCCTGTGGGTCGCTGGTTCTCCTACTTTGCAGGCACTGGGGGTGGGGCCGGCTCCGGCCCACAACCAGCCGCTGGGCCTGATCTGTCGCTGGTCGCAGTCCCGCCTACCTTGCAGGCACTGGGGGAGGGGACTGTCCTGCCCCTCAGCAGGCCACTAAGCCTGATCTGCTAGAGGTGACAGTCCCGCCTACCTTGCAGGCTCTGGGGGAGGGGACGGGCCTGCCCCACAGAAGGCCGCTGGTGGGTCGCAGGACCCTGTTCCCTGCAGGCGCGTGTGTCAGCTCTGTCTGTCCGCAGATTGCTGGGCCTGGCCTGCCCGTAGGTCGCCGGTTCTCCTACCTTGCAGGCACTGGGGGTGGGGCCGGCTCCGTCCCCAACCAGCCGCTGGGCCTGCTCTGCCGGTGGTCACAGTCCCTCCTACCTTGCAGGCACTGGGGGAGGGGACGGGCCTGCCCCACAGAAGGCCGCTGGTGGGTCGCAGGACCCTGTTCCCTGCAGGCGCGTGTGTCAGCTCTGTCTCTTCGCAGATTGCTGGGCCTGACCTGCCTGTGGGTCGACGGTTCTCCTACTTTGCAGGCACTGGGGGTGGGGCCGGCTCCGGCCCACAACCAGCCGCTGGGCCTGATCTGCCGCTGGTCGCAGTCCCGCCTACCTTGCAGGCACTGGGGGAGGGGACTGTCCTGCCCCTCAGCAGGCCACTAAGCCTGATCTGCTAGAGGTGACAGTCCCGCCTACCTTGCAGGCTCTGGGGGAGGGGACGGGCCTGCCCCACAGAAGGCCGCTGGTGGGTCGCAGGACCCTGTTCCCTGCAGGCGCGTGTGTCAGCTCTGTCTGTCCGCAGATTGCTCCTGTATACATTTTTAATGGGTAAAATAGTGTCTTATACATTTAGTTTCCCTATGTAAAATTAAATCATATTGTGATTCTCCATGGAAATATCTTTTCAATTAAATTTAGACATTTTAGGGTAGATTATGGAAATCAGTGAACTGTTGAAAAGGATGTTATTTCTTCTTTTACAAGCAAACACATGTTTCAGCTTTTAACTTAAGCAAACAGTATCTAGTATTAATTCTGAGACTAAACCTAGATATGTAAGGAGCTAGAAAAGACCCAGACCCAATTCAGCCTTTTCTCCAGCAGCTACTTTAAGATGGGCCAGGTTCTCAGTTTAATAGAAATCATGCCCCAGATGCTACAAGTTATTCTAGAAACTATAAAGTGTTGGGCTTTAAAACACCTAGAAGCTGGACATGGTGGTACACACCTGTGAGCCCAGCTTCTCAGGAAGCTGAAGCAGGAGGATGGCCATTTTGAAGCCAGCCTGGGTAACTTAGTGAGACTGTGTCACAGAATAAAAATAAAAAGAAATGGGGGGCTGGGGATGTGGCTCAAGCGGTAGTGCGCTCACCTGGCACGCATGCGGCCCGGGTTCGATCCTCAGCACCACATACAAACAAAGATGTTGTGTCCGCCGAAAACTAAAAAATAAATATTAAAAAGTTCTCTCTCTCTCTCTCTCTCTCTCTCTCTCTCTCTCTCTCTCTCTCTCTCTCTCTCTCTCTCCCCCCCCCCTTCTCTCACTCTCTCTTAAAAAAAAAAAGAAAAAGAAAAAGAAATGGGGGTGTGTTCAGTGCTAGAGTGCCCCTGGGTTCAACCTCCAGTACCAGGGAAAACACAACAAATAGGGACTTGAGCTTTGTGGGCTGGAATGGAGCTTCATAGTCTCTTTGAGGAGAGATGGCTGGAAGTATTTCAGGAAGAAAAAACAAACCAACCCTTCATAACCTGCTTGTGCCATGTGAGGGATTGTTTGACTTATTTAGTAAGTTTTCTATTCAGGATTTAGTCATTATTGTTATATTAATTAATTAACTCATTAATTTGCTACTATGATGGAGGCCAAGTACTCATTATGCCACATATCATCAAACTTCATAAACCAAGGAACTATAAAGTCTACTTTTATATCAGTTCCATGTTTTAGACCAAATTATTCTAAAGTGAAAGTTGTGGGAAAGTGTTTTAGCATTGGATAAATGTTGCATTATCATCACATGTAATAAGAACGTTTTTGTGTTTCTACTTTAGATTCTGGGAAAGCACAAGGAAGCAGGCAAAGGAGAAACTTGTTCATCAGGAGCAAGTATCTTGTTAGGAAAATGACTAGTCTTAGGAAAGGGTGAAGAAGAGGTAAACCGATATGGGACTCTCCATCAGCTAATGGAGGTAGCAGAGTTCCCAGAATAAGTTGAATCCCAATGGTAAACAGCCTTCAGAGACAAGAAGGTTAGGTAGGTAAAATAGCATTTAAGTTGTACTTTCCATGAAATTTTTATGTGGTTATGTGTATTAAATCAGTTAATGCCTTGATGTATTTGAGGGGGGAAAATATAAAAGCATTTTCTTTTCCTGGATATCATGTCAGTGATATATACAGTAACTTGACTTTTCAGGTATGGTTTATGTCATAATTCAAGACTTTTCAAAATACAGTGTTGCAGTATTGGTTTTCATGTATCACTAATGGATCAAGACTGAATTTTAGGAAGTGAGTGCTTGACAGTACAGAGAGGACCCTGACATTTATGGATAGTAAAGAACCTCTCTCACTCTTCAAACCATAGTCCTGTGCTAGCCTCTGTTATTATGATGCTGTTGATGTGCTGCTTTCTAGGCCATAAAGTCAAAAGCATGTGTGTCTTTGTGTGCATGTATATGAATTTCTTTCTTACGTAGAAATGAGATTATAATTACAGAAACAAATTGCTTTAATTCAAATATTTAGCTGATCTCCTTCTATATCAATATGTGCTACATAGAGATATAACCTGGTTAGATTTTTAACCAGGCCTTCAACAAATAGTCTTTTCCTTTTCTCTTTTGGAAATTTTTTTATTTGAGAAGCTACTTGAGACTGTGTGATAATATGCAAGCTTTTCTTATTTGTACTATTAAAATGGACCCAGTATTTTTTTTTTTCATTTTTCCTGATACTACTGCATAAATCAACATCAAATGACAGGTATTAAAGCGGGGTGATTGCTCTAGGAAATGGACCTAGAAAAACAATTCTAACTTATCCAATCAATATTAAGAAAATAAGTAGATCATGATTTTTTTAAAAGAAACAATAATCATATCAATTAAAATTATAATAATACATCATCCCCACTATTGTTAAGCGTCTTTTTTCCTGGATGTTTTAGCAAATGCCAAAACATAAGAAAGGGAAATAAAAAGAATAAAAATGAAAATATAGCAAGGTAGTTGGTTAGAATAAAAATTTATACAAGTAATGGCAATTATAAAATGCAATGTAATTTAATTCCCATTCTTCATGATAATAATAGAAAATACTAATAAATTTAATAAGAATTAAGAAGATCCATTTTTAAAAATACTATTAAAAGATATAATTTTTTATTTAATAAAATGATATATTTGCAGAAGTAAAGAACAAAATTTTAAAGATTTTCATACTCACAAATCTGTATATTTAAAAACAATAACTATAAAAAACTCATTGGTAGGTTTCTGGGAACTTGATGAGTTGATTGCAAAATTCATCTAGAAAGATAAATTACAAATTGAGCCAAGAAAAAATTAGAAAATAGAGGAACGATGTGGAGAAGGCTTTCTTCTCATACATCAAAAATTATCCATCTGTGTATCTATCCATCCCCCTACATGCATACATAATATTAAGGCAGTAGAGTTGGGTACCAATTCAAGAACAGTTAACTAAATACATGGAAAGGAAGGACCGTCCAGGAATGAGCATATACATAAATCATAATTTGTTTTTTGGAAAAGATGGCATTTAAAATCATAAATAAAAGTTAATTAGTGACTTTTGTATAATCAATTGTAATTTTTGTAAAACATAAAATTATTTCTTTACCTTTCACAAAAATAACTTTCAGATGCATAAATTTTTTTAATATGAAAAGATAAATTACTAGAAGAAAGTATTTGATAATATTTTTAGTAATTGGATTGTGAAGGACCTAAGAATGGCAAAATATCAAAAAGATCCATTAAAAAGATTAATTTATTAATTTTAAAGATTAAATTATTTTTTAAAAAATGTATTACAAAACCCATAATTTAAAAGCCTAATGACAGGCTTGAAAAATCTTTGTAATGGGTTCAATAGAAGATAAGGAAAAGAAATAGTAAATAGAAAATTGGGTGAAGAGCCACACTTGAATCACAGGAAAAATAAGAACATTTGTTAAGTATTTCTCACTAAAAACAAACAATGTAAATTTTCTATCATTGGATTAATGAATATTTAAAGAAATGCTAAGTTCTTCAATGGTATCTATATACTAATGCATTTGCTCAGTATTTTGAAATATCCTTGCTGGAGCACTAACAGTTTATCTAACACTTCAAAGTTACATATATTTTAACCCTGAAATTCCACATCAAAGAATTTTTAAAAGAACCAGAAAAATATTTATTTGTATCGGGCATATGCATATTCTGAGAAGGGAAAGAAAGCAGTGGTTTTTAGTTGTAATCTGTGGAGAAATATCTGAAAGAAAACTTTTGTCCTTTTCCAAATTATGCTAAATTCTGTATCAGTAGGCCAGATTTTGAGGAGGCATATTCCAAAGTTGGGGCCATGTCATCCAACTACCCATTAATTGAGCTTCTTAACTGAAGTTATCAATGGACAGGAACCCTCAGATGATGCGGTAATCTGTTACAGAACAGATTGACTTCCGACTGAACTGTAATTAGCTGCTTAAATGGAGAAGTGTTAGGACACATTTATTTTTCACTTAGGTGACAGTTTCTTAAGTGAATTCCTCTGGCCACACAGAGGTTAGAGATGGGCTAATGAAAATGTGTAGGTCTAATGCCTAATGGCTGAATTTCAAGTTACTATAAACAAAATCATACTTAATAATAGCAATAAAATGTGCTGTTTTTTTTTTTTAAAAAAAGACCTAGATTGACCTCTTCCACCATTATCTTGAAGGGGAAGACTGTCATTATGAAATGAGTATGTTTTCCTTTAACGGTTACATGATATAGGCTTACCTGGCACAGGTAGACTCAATGAAGAGTTCTGTGAAGGACCTCATGTTTTATGAATTGGCATGGAGTGTAACCCATTCTTAACTTCTCAGAGATTAGGGTGGGTGAAGAACAATGGTACTTTTGTATATGTTGATGACAAAAGGTAAAGACTAGAAAAGAAATAAAACTGTTGGCCCCAGAAAGGCAAGGTTACCACTGGAAGGAAGGATAAGAAAAGATTTATAGAGGGAGGGCTCTTGGGAGAAATGAGTTGTCCTAAGAGTAGAATTCCTACAGATGGATGTTTAGGGCACTCTCAGCATAAGAGGCACATAGGCAGAGAAGTCAGAAAGGCCATAAGGCCAAGTCAAACTATTAATAGCAGAAGAATCAGCAGCAACAGGAAGCACAGGCTACAATTAGAAAAGGAGGCTGGGCAAGGATTGGAGTGAGATGAATTATTCTGTAAACTGCCTGCTTCAGGGGCTGTGTTGCTCATCACTGGATCTTTTACATATGAATTAATACCAGCACACAGGAGACACTGGATAAATATTTGATGGACAGATGAGTGCACGAATGATGAATAAAATGTAAAGAAGAGGATATTTTGTAAGAGTCATTGAAGAAAGAGAGGACTAAGAGAAGAGAAGGAGAACATGATGTATAAGGAGAAGTGTGGTGGACTGGGAGACTATTGCTGCCATTACAAGAAGGAGGAAAGTCAAGGATGGGATAGACTTTCTTAGCGAGAAATTTGGTGTCGCAGTAACCATGATTTTTTAAAAATATTTTTTAATTGTCAGTGGACCTTTATTTTATTTATTTATATGTGGTGATGAGAATAGAACTCAGTACCTCACATATGCTAGACACATTGAGCTACCACCACAGCCCCAGTAACCATGGTTTAATAAGCATTTCCTATAGCACATGAAATATACCTTATTGATATTTTTTATCTGATTTTTTAAAAAATTGTCAATTGATCTCTTATTTTATTTATTTATTTATATGTGGTGCTGAGGATCAAACCCAGAGCCTCAGACATGCCTGGCAAGTGCTCTACCACTGAGCCACAACTCTAGCCCACCTTCTTGATATTTGAAAGGTAGAAGTTTTGTTTTCTTTTGTTTTGTTTCTGACTTCCTAATATGTTTCTCTCTAACTGGTGAAAGGCCAGCATGTGCCAAAACAGACTGTGGTGAAGAGCAAGTATAAAATCCTGGTTATAAATCTAAAAGGACATTTTATTTGGTACAGTGATTAAATACATTTTGCCTGACTTCCAGGACCAGGTTTAAATAGGACTTTAGTACCTTTGTTGTTTGGAGCAACTAAAGGTGCTTGGTTTCTAGGTGAGCTCACTAAAGTCCCTTAACCTATGCTGTAAATGGCATGTGTTATTTAACAACAGCACTTCAGACTCCATTAAATCATATCTTATAGTGATTTTGTGAGACAATATATTCCAGGTTCCCACCCAAGGAGAACAAAATTTGAAACCTTCCTATCTAGCTGGGTCTGGTAGGGTTGTAGATGAATATATAAAAATGGCTTCAGGGAAGCATTAGTTCATCATTTTCATAAGTGAAGGAATTTACCTAGGTTTTCTCCATAAGCTAAGTTGTTCTGAATTGAAAAAAAAATAGACATACAAACATAGCTGCATTGCACAACTATTAGTTCCCTATTTTTGTCTTTTTTCAGTTAAAATGGCATCACAGCATCACACTTCACAGGTAGGTTGGTAAGGTGATAAATTTTAACCTCTTCAAATGAGGTCTATTTACTGTTCTACCCTACTAGATATCCAGCTCTCTCTTGTTCTGGCTCAGGAATGTTCTGGAAGGGTGGAAGGGAAACAGAGCATCCTATCTCAAAGATTGCCACCCTTAGTCATTTTTCAGGTTACTTTAGTGGCCTGGTTGGGGGAGGGAAAACTGAGCATCTCTGCCTGCAGAAGAAGAGCACAGACTCCCACCTATGGCTTATGCTGCTGTGTGGGAGTAGAAGGTCAGTGTCTGGCTCCTCCTATACCACTCTGCCAGGGATAGCTGAGTGCAAGTACCACCTACCACCTTGCCCCTCTGCCTACATGATGGTGGAAGGTCAGCTACTCTTTCAGCCTCCTGATGCCAGCTCAGGTGGAAAAGCAGAGGGTCAGCTGACCTTGGTTTCTTACCTTTTGGTAACATAAGAACTTGAGTCTGACACCAAGGTGGAGGGAAGGGCAGATTTTTCAATGATGTTGATTAGAATACAGTGGATATTATTGAAAGAATTTTCTGTTCCACAAGGCCCCCCTTTTCCCAGCCTTTTGGTTTGAGAGAGCAAATTCTTCTTGTGGCTTTTTAGGTCTGTGCCTGCCACCAGCTTTACCAGATTTTTTGAGAGATGGAAGGGATAGAAAAACTCATTTGTGGATAATTGTACATGCTGATTATTTTTCTTGCAGCACCAAATAAAGCCCTCAGTAGAACTGCCGAGGTGTCCATTGCATAGTGAAGATTCATGTTGATGATATGCTTCTATAGAGAGAGACATGAGGGAAAAGGTACATCACCTTGTACAAGTCAAATGAGAAAATGTCTTAAAATGCAGTTTTCTGTGTGGTAATATGGATTCTATACCTACAACAAAAACATAACTTACCAACAGTTTATTAAATTTGGTGATGTGAAGTTTTAAATTTTATTTTTAACACAAATAAAATTATGATATCAATAAAAAAAGGAAAAGAAAAAACTCAGGGAACTCATCAAAGAATCATCTTTGTTTTCTTTTTTTGGTGGGAAGTACCACGGATTGAACTCAAGTGCACTTGACTACTGAGCCACAACACCAGCCCTATTTTGCAATTTATTTAAATATAGGATCTCATTGAGTTGGTTAGGGCCTCACTTTTGCTAAGGCTGGCTTTGAACTTGTGATCCTTCTGCCTCAGCCTCCTGAGCTACTGTGCTGGAATTACAGGCCTGCACCACTGCACCCAGCTCTTAAGAGTCATTCTTTGAGTCTGGTCCTAGTCAGGCTGCCTTCCCTCTGCTTTTTAGTCTTCCTGTGTCTGTTGTTCATGCCCAGGGTATTTTCACTGTGAGAAAAAGACCTGAGAGGATCGGGCTACTCTATCTTGACCAGAACCTGAAGTCTCAACATTCAATTTTAAATATTCTACAATTTTTGTTGACTTTAAAGCATGAATTACTTAGGAGGACTTTATCATTTCCAAAATTTTATGTTTTGCTATTGATTTTCAAATTAATTACAGTGTGGATAGAGAATGAAAATTTTAGCAAATACTGGTACTTTTAAATCTATTGAGAATTCTTCAGTTCGTTTTTACAAAATGTTCAATGTATCCAAAAAAGAAGACATATTTTTTACATCCTGGAACAAATGTTCGTAGTTTATTTTTGTGTATGCATGTATACATGTGTGTATCAATTTGAAAATGTGTATGTTTTCTATTTCATGAATGTACATATCTGTATGTGTTTTAATATTTTCACACATTCTTGTTTTGTCAAAGTTGTGAATTCTATTGTTTCACCACTTTAATATTAAATATTTTGTCTCCTTCAGTTAACTGTTTTTGATAGAAATATGTTAAAATTACATACAATGATTGCTGTCTTGTCAATTTATGTTTATAATTATAGATGTCTTATTTATTTTGATACTTTTTGTTAGATACATAAATGTTCATAATTTTCTCATGGTAGATTTTCTTCCTTGTGGTGCTAACATGAAGGAAATGGTTTTCTTAATTTCATTTTTGGATTGATTCTTGCTAGCATATAGAAATTCAAAAAGTTTTATGCTTTTGTGCACCACAATTTTGCCAAACTTGTTTATTACTTCTAATAGTTGTTTTTTTTTTTAATATTTTAGGGTTATCTATATAAAAGGTCATATAATATGTAAATTAACATAGCTAACTTCCTTCTTTATAATTTGGTTATCTCTTATTTGTTTTCCTTTCTTAATTGCCCTGGCTAGAACCTCCAGTACACCATTAAATAGAAGTGACAAGAAAGCATGTATTTCTATTTCATCTCATGCCAGTTTTTGTATTTCAGGTCTCTCAAATAGTTTGTCCATTTCATCTTGGTTTTCTAATTTGTTGGCATCTAATTTGTTGTCATATAGAAGTCTTCTTCTATAATGTCTTTTTGAAATGTTTCTGTAAGACTAGTAGTGATGTTTCCTCTTTTATTACTTTATAATTTCTTCTTTGAAGCATTAATTATTTAGGAGTATATTAATTTTCACATATTTGTATATTTTCCACATAATTACAAACTCAGTGAATGAGAATTTTTTTAGAAAGCTGAGAGGAAGGTTAAATATTGACAAGTATCCAGAGATGAGCCTCAAAAAAACTCTCCAAATATGACATGCCTTCTCTAGTAATATAGGAGCTAGTTTTTACAGCCAGTGCAGTTGCCAAACTGCTGCTTTTTAAGACTACTATGATGTTAGAATAGGGCATTGGAAATAAGGCAGAATAAAATGCCATTAATCTTATTGTTCTTACAGAGATCCAGTCATTTTCCAAGAAAAAGAAATCCTTGCATAGTAACAAACTTTTTTTTTTCTGGAATTCTAACAAAAAATTGATTTTGACAATTTTGGCCATTTTGAAGGAGCATATTTTCAGAGATCCTTTTTCTACCAATACAGAGGTTCTGTCCCTACTTGTTTTCTATGTATTATATATTTACCTGGTTTTATAATAATTTAATTTATGCATTTTATTTTATTTCTTCCTCTTTTTAATTTTTATGAACCTCTTTGCTTCAATTTCTCTCTTTTTAAAAACACATTATTTATTTATTTTTATGTGATGCTGAGGGTCGAACCCACACATGCTAGGCAAGCATTTTACCACTGAGCTACAACTCCAGTCCCTTAATTTCCTTTTAATTGTTATAAATACACATTTTTTTCAAGCCATTTTCATAGCACTGATTTTATAGAGAGTAAATATATATTTCAGGTTTTATTTTTTTATTGTTGTACTAAATATTAGATTTCCTGTGTTTTGAAATTTTGGTTTGTAAGCTCATTTTCAGAGGAATTTTTTTTTGTTTATTTGTTTTATTCTTTAGTTTTGGTATATTTATTTATTTAATATTCCCTGTGAATTTCATTGTTGCCTTCCTGCCTTTTCCAGGCTCTTAGCCCCCAAAGAGATGTGAACAATATTAACAGTGGGTGTATATTCTCTAATAAGTGAACTAGCTTGTGGGTTGATTCAGTTATAAGTTACATTAGGATTTTTGCAGGTTTCCCACCTCTCTAGGCCCTGACACTTAATCTCAGGAAATGAACCCTAAAGCCTAACTACTTTCTTATAGAACTGTTGCTAAGCAGGCCTGTGACTTTAACTCCATCTCCACTACATGCTTCTGTTCCAATTTTGGTCTTAATAAATGGTATTTTATTTTTTACCCAAATAAACCCTTTTAATTTTACTTTAAGTTTAGTCTATAATTATTATGAGTTTGAAAGAAATAATTTTCTTCAAAGTATAAACTTTGCCATCTTGAAATCAAATGTTTTAGTCAGTTTCCCATCACTGTAACAAGATACCTGAAACAAACAACTTACAGGATATAAGGTTTATTTTGGCTCACAGTTGCAGAGGTTTCAGTCTGTGCTTGCTAGGCCCCACTGTTCTTAGTCCTATGGGGAGATAGGACTTCATAACAGAAATGTGTGGTGGAGGAAAACTGCTCACCATGTGGCAGCTAGGAAGCACAGAGAGAGATAGAAAGAGGCTGGGCTCCCAATATGCCCCAGCGACCTAACTTCCTTCCATTAGGCTATACTTCATAAAGGTTCCATCACCTCCCAATTGTGCCACAAACTAGCAACCAAGCCTTTAGCCTTTAGAAAGAATTTCATACCCAAACTATAATACTCTGTCCATGCCCCCCAAAGGTTTATATCCATCACATAATGCAAAATGCATTCAGTCCATCTCCAAGAGCCCTCCAAATCTCAGTAGTTCCAACATTATTCCAAAGCCCAAGTCCAAAGTCTCCTCTGAAAATCAAGAGAAGCTCTTAGTTGTGAGCTCCTATAAAATAAAAGGGAAAGTTATATACTTCCAAGGTACAAGGGCACAGGGTGAACTAACATATTCCAAAAGAGAGGAGTAGAAGGATAGAAAGGAAGGAGTGGGTCAAAGCCAACTGAAACTCAATAGGGCTAACATTGGATTCTGTAACTCCCCATTTAGCATTCAGTGCACATGTTGGAGTGTTGTGAGTTCCAAAGGGCTTGTGCAGCCACCCCTGTAGTCTTGCTAGCAGCAGCCCCCTCATGGCTCTACTCTGGGGTTGGCTCTACTCATCTCTTATATATCTACTGCATCTCTTATATTCTGGGGTCTCCCTTGCAGTTTTGGCTTTACTCGCATAACTTCACACATTGCCCCCTCAGGAGTTGCTTGTAGGGATTCGGATCCTGTCACAAACTGCTGGCCTCCCAGGTTTTCTCTGAAATCTCAATGGAAGATTCTATGACCCCACAACTCTTCATTGTACATGCTTGCAAAAGCAGATCTTGGATGACACCAAGGTCTGCTGCAAGTGCAGTAGCCAGGACCTCTTGAATCATAGCTTCATTGACCTCTGAGTTCCTGGACAATTGAACCCAGGGAAATGAATCCCAGGAAAATAATTCTGTATATGGTCCTGTGCTAGCAAGGTAGATTTTCAGAAGCTCTCTTCTCAAAGCAGTTTTTGAAAGGAGTTTATTTGTCCTTTCACACCCTAGAACCTGCAGTGAATGGGGTCTTGCTGTTCCTGAGATGCCCTCCAGTCACATCAACTTTCCCTTGTCCCAGTGCAAAGCACTAGATTTCTTTTTAAAGGCCCTAATCCCTTTACCACCCACACTTTCATTGACTTCAACTTTATCTGTGCTTCTTTTTTTCTGACTAAATGCAAGTTTTTCAAGGCTTTCTGGTTTGATTTTTACTCCTGATTCTTTCTATAAATCTAGATAAAAGCTTCCAGCATTACACAGGCCACAGCCAGAATGCCTTGACATTTTCTCCAACAGATTAATTAGTCCATCTTTTTTAAACTCAGCCTCCTACAAAGCCTTAGGGCGGGGACAAAATGTAGATAAGGGTTTTTTGTTCTTGTTTTTTTGCCTGAAATTAACATGAATGGCTTCTAGTCCACTTCCCAACAGAGTCCTTATTTCCATTTGAAACCTGAGCTGAGTCTCTACTCACCACATTCCTTTTGCCATTCTAGTCTTCTAATATCCCACCAGAATTGCCCATCTAGCTCTGCTTACAGTGTTCCAGGCATTCTCTAGCCTGTTTCTCAAACATTTCTGAACTCATCCCACAAACCAATTCCAAAGGCTTCTGAAAAACATTTTCAGGTCACAGCAAGGACCTATTTCTTACTAACAATTTTCTGTGTTAGTCAGCTTTTGGTTGCTGTGACAAAATATCTAAGATAATCAAGTTATAAGGAGGATAGTTTTATTTTGGCTCATCTTTTCAGAGGTTTTAGTGCCTGGTAGCTTGGCCCCAGCATTGTGGGCCTGTGCCAAGGCAGAACAACATGGCAGAGCAGAGTTGCTCAATTCATGGCAGCCAGGAAGCAGAGGGGGTTCACTTTTATAACAGAGCCCCTCCCTGATGAACTACTGAGCTATGAATCCATAAATTAATTAATTCCTTCATAAGGTTAGGCCCTTTTGATCCAGTTACTCCCCTAAGGACCCACCTTTGCATGCTTCTGCATTGGGGACCAAGGCTTCAACACATAAGCCTTTGGTGGACATTTAAGACACAACCATAATATCCCCTCATATCTTAAAAACTTCTAAAAATTTGTTAATTTGTCATAATACAAAAGTTGTTACTGAAATATTTTGCAAAAATGATACAGACAGTTAACTGCGATTTCTTTTTTTTACCTAGGTATCATATTTTCTACTGTTCCATGGTATAGTGTTAAAGACAGATTTTATTAGTTAGGTTAGAAATTCATCTACAACCTGTACTTGCTTTTCAAAAAATGTTATTGAATTAGAAATTTTGTTATCTTGTTTCTGAAATGTATGATATAAGCTAATCATCAAATAGTTTCTCAGTAATAGTGTTCAATACATGAATGTAATGTGTTGTTGGTTGTTTTTCTTTAATCATTTCTGCCATTCCTCATTATAAAAACTTGCCATAAATCTTTTGATGGCAACAGTGTCCCGTGAGTATAGATAAATGCTTTAGAATTCTCTCTTTTTCTTTGCATAAATTATATTTACCATGCATCAATTGTGACTTGGGGTTTTTAATTATTTAAAGTATAGAAAGAATTTCAAAATTTGGGGTGTAACTAGACTGTGTCCTTATAATATTTCTATGATTATTTTTCAATCATCTATTTATACCTAATTAGCCAGCAGTTTAGAACAGTTTTTAGAACAATTCATTCTCAGGGGGTGTTCCAGCTCACCAAACTTTGTATTCATAGGGACTCAATTTTAGAGTTCTCTAATTTTGCAGTTTCTTAATTTTAGAACAGAGTTCCCTAATTCTTTTAACATAGTTTTATTAAAATATATAACCAAAGCGATAAGCATGCCCCAAACAAGATGATTGAGAACAAAAAAAGGTTAAGATTACCAGAAAGTAAAATGTCATATGTCTTGAGTAAGATGCAGACAATAGAAAGTTGTTTTTCTCAGTGGTCAGAAGAATGGAGAGTACAGGTTAATCTGTGAGTTAGCAGAGTGAAGACCTGTCAAGAAGATTAGAAAATAATTTTATTTTTAAAAATGAAATCATAGTTATTAAAATAATATATTTAATAGGCTAATTAATAATTACAGTTTTTAATTGACTGCAGAATAAATTAACTTTTTAATTTTGTATTTTTCTAATTAAGCCTTAAAAAGAATAATAGTTATTTTAGAAAAGAATTTGAAAGTTAATAAGTTTTTCAGAGATTTCACACTCTTTCTCTAACCAGAGTCCTGGGCCAGAGGCCAGACTGGCCATTCAACCCAGGAACCAAATGGAAAAGGTAATCATTTATTTAATATAGTGATATCAAGAATCCTCAGCTCTATCTGGGGGTACTGAAATGAGCTTCAGGGGAACAAAAGCAGGGTACAGGAAATATGCATAGTCCCCAGTCTTGGGGACACTGTTGTCTGGTTGATAATTATCTCAGGATTGGTCAGATGGAGTCTTGTGTTAGATAAGAAAGTTGCTGTGGCCTGGGGGTAGTTTCAGGCTCTTATCACCAGATGTTTATCCATTGGGCCTTTGTTCCTGGAATCCAGGGTGACTACAGGAGAGAATGATCAGAGCCCAGGAAAGACTCAGAGAAAAATGCAGGCAGAGATTCCAACTTTTATCCTGTTAAGGCCTTCATCAGGTATCTACAGGTATTTATTTGCAGGCCCAAGAAAAGATCAGTGCTTTTAGCAAAAGCAATATTTTAATTTTTCTCACATTTATATTAAAATGCTTTTCATTTGACACTTCAGGGTTGATATTCTCAAGTTACCTGGTCACCTCTGCTGCACCCTTATTTGTCTGTGGTATTGGGTATGTATGTCTTTAGTAATTTTTTCATCACTGCTATGGGTTTAGTGAGACCCTGCATATGTAGTAGGATTTGGTGCCTACTTTGTAACTGAATTACATACATCATCTGATAACCAGTCAGATCTCAACTAAAGAAGAGGGATGGCCTTTATAGTTTAAAAGGAGTTTGTGCACTCAATTTATACACAGTTGCTTCATTGGTGAATATATTATTAATTGGTGAATAAAATATTCAGGTAATGATAACTTTTTCTTTACACAGCTGAGTGAATATGGAATCTCATTAAATGAGTGCTTAGCTCATAAGACGCTTGTATGTCCGGAAACAACAACATTATTATATTCTTGAAGCGTTAACAGTGAACAGTGTCCTCTGTAGGATAATTGAAAAAAACACAAACTTGAAAATCCTGGCTTAGTTATTTTCCAAATGGGTCACTTTGAACAAATCATTTCACTTCTGCCTCTCACTTCCACTTTATTTAAGGAGGAGTCATATGAGACAATTTCTAAATTCTTTATTTACTAAAGTAACTAAAAATCGAAAATGTTTTAGCAGCTAACACCTATATGTTTTCTCACTTAGTATTTAAATATTTGTATTACGTCTCACTGCAAAAAGTCACAACAGTGAGATATTGGTAATTTTCACCATTGGTTTTACCCAAAGTATTTTCTGATTGTGGTAGGTTGGGCAGGTCATATCCTTTTATAACAAGCTCAGTGGGGGATCCAATATGTTTTGAGAGAGAAGTTTCATCAGAACATGTTGTTATAAAGTGTATTTCTATCTTCAAAGGCAGGGAGTAAAGAGCATTTTCATCTCCAAACCAGTCTTGTTTAACCACTTTCTCCTGTCTTTCTGAGTCAGGTAAGAGGAGGCACAAATAGGACATAGTGGGATAAAGGAAAAAGAAAATAAATCCATGAAATGATACATATTTGTGTGTGTGTGTGTGTGTGTGTGTGTGTATGTGTCTGTGTTAGATTTGTATCTTCACACCTATTATATTTTTCCTCCAAACTTTTAGTCTTTTTATTTTTCCTTTTTATGTATGTGTTGGGTTGTTCTGCATTTGTTGTCTTCAGTTTTACTCATGATTCATTCAGGGTATTTGTAGGTAGTGGAGGAATGAATTCTGCCTGATGGCCATCTGGAATCCTGCTTGCAGACTTTCTGACTCAGTAGCTTTTCCCAAAGTCTGTGTCCTTCAGACAAAGAACACATGTGTGCCTCTTCTTACTCCCCACCTGCTGTTCATGTATTCACATGTAGATGTACCAGCATTATTTCACCAGGAGCCCCTCCAAAGTTCAGAGTTTGGAATGAATTGCCCTTTAGCAAGCTGCCCTCTTGCTGTCTTGATTGTGGACAATTTCTCCTCTCTTGCTTAACCTGCATCTTCAGAGAGTGGCACTAAAGGTGATGTTTGTTGGGGGAAGTGCAGCACCTTCTCTGTGCAAATTCACTTGGTGGGAAATGATCTGTCAGGCAATCACATAGCATGCTGCAAGCAACATGTGAACCAGTAGCTTAAAATTTATATTTAGTCCTCACATTTCTGCACTGGTCTACAGAATGATTGAATAAAATGCTTTTTGCATTTCATTACTCGTTTTAAACTTTTTAAATATTAGCAAGTTTTTTAAAAAAATATTAACAATATTGGTGAATGTTTCTAAAACACTTTTGTTAGAATGTTTTAGATATGCTTTATCATTCTGAAATTAATGTTTATATTTTATCACAACATCACTCAGTAATGATTTAGCATGCTACATTATTTTTATTTATTTATTTATTGCAGTACTAGGTATTGAACCCAGAGGCACTCTACCACTGAGCTACATCTCTAGTCCTTTTTATCTTTTATTTTGAGACAGGGTCTTGCTATTTGCTTATGACTATACCAAGTAAGTGAAGCTGGCCTCAAACTTGGGATTGTCTCAGGAACAGCTAAGTAGCTGATATTACAGGTGTGTGCCACCATACCCAGCTTAGCATGCTACTTTTAAAAGAATTTTGGTTTGAGAAATGCAATGTATATAGGTAATACATAAATAAGGTAAAGAGTTTTTACAGACTTTGCTAAACATTGCTGAAAATTATGTCTGTTAAACCTATATGTAAAAACTAGAATCACTATTATAGGCATTTATTATCACTTTTCTATATGACTTATGTCCAAAATATTGGTATTTATGGTTTCAAGGTCTTTTGATAACAAGACTTTAAATATATACTTTCTAAAATTTCAAAAAGTGATGACAAGCTAGAATTATATTAAAACAGAGCAATGTTTATACTTAACAATCTAATGTACTTGTTTCCGAATGAAAACCAACTTTGTTGTGTGTTGAATAAATTTGGAATAATATTTTGAATTTTGAAACAATATAAAATGTTCACTTTCTCCTGTGGTAAGGGGACCATATTTTGAGAAAGAAATTTGGATTATTTTATAGCAATACAGCAAACTTTTGTGGCTATATGGAGAATAGGGAGTTTATCATATTGCTAAATTCACTGTTATGGTTTTGATTGTCCCAATAATTGGAGAGATCCAGATGCTATGGCCAGAAAATATTCTAGTTTGGAGGAGTACAATTACAGAAGAGGGCAGACTCTGCCTTTTGCCCACTTGACTAACCAGTAACACAGAAGAAACCGCTGCAAGTAGTTTGTGAATAGGTAAATTCCTTGTTGAAATTCCCCTTCACATATCATAATTGCTCTTAGAATAAATTTGAAACTCATTAGGGTTTATGAGGCTTTATGTAACCTGGCTCCTCATCTCTTATGGTTAGCTCATTCTCTAACATTCTAATATTCTCCTCTCTAGCTAGACTGCAGGACACTGTTCATGCTCTGTACTTACCTACCCTTCCTTCCTCCAGCCATCACCCCAGGGATTGTCTCATCCCCTTGCCTGAAACACTCTTGTCTCTCACTTTTTTTTTTTTAAGCTCATTTTTCTTAGTTTTACAAATCTCAGTTTTGGTATTACTTCTGCTCAGACTTCTTCTATCCATCCTCCAGGTCAAATGCAGGGTGTCTGCTCCCCATCCCCATAGTTGCCTATATTTGCTTTTACCCTCTTCTCATCAAGCTGTATGTTTATTCTTTTCTTCCTTTGTTAAGTGTGCAGTATGAGCTACACCAATAGAGCTGAGCCTTGCTCCCTGTTGTGTGTATGTTACTCATAACACATCCTATATCACGGATACTCAGCAGGAACCCCTTAAATGAAGGCTGAGTATATGCAATCCTGTACTGGTTCCAAAGGATGAAACTGAGAATGGTGACCTCCAAGGACATGATGCAGGAGGTAGCATCTGAATTAAAGAAGATAATGCTAAATATCACCATAATATTACATATCACATATTGCCAAAATGATACATCTTGCCACATATTTTTGAGAAAGATTATAATCATCAACAGTCCTTTAGCGTCCTGATTGAAATGAGCACTCAATAGCATTTGATATTCTACTTCCTGTTTATTAAGTATGCTAAAATTTTAGTTGAGATCAACACTAGGACAGTATAAAATATAAACTTTTCTCCTTTTAATTGAGACAAATGGCTTAAAAACTATCTACCTCTAGGATATTTTTGTCTCCTTTTTAAAAAAACATTTTGTCTTTTGAGATACAAATAATTTACTAATTAATTTTTGTTAATTCATTTTATACTTAAAATATTAGTCTTTGATTATTTGTCCTATAAACTTTATTGTTAGGCTTTTGTGTATATATATATATATATATATATATATATATATATATATATATATATATATATTTTTTTTAAAGGTACATGTTGTGATAATAAGCTTTCCTTTGTTCTAACAAAAAACCTGAGATTCATTTTGGCTCATGATTTCAGAGATTTCAGTTCATGGCTGCTTGGCTCTGTTATTTTTGGCCTTGTGGCAAGGCAAAACATGGTGGCAGGGAGCACATGGTGGAGCAAAGTTTCTTACCACATAGAAGCAAAGAGAAAGAGTGGACAGAAGGGTCCTGGGTCACACCATCTCCCCTTCAAGAGCACACTCCAGTGACCTAACTTCCTTCCACTAGGCCCTCCTTCTAAAGGTTCCATGTCCTCCCAGTAGCACTGCAGGCTGGCAGTCAACTCTTTAGCACATAGCCTTTGAAGGACATTTAAGATCCAAACTACAGCACATGAAAAAAAAAATTAGATAATCTTGTCTGTTACTGACATTTTCTTAGCGATTTTGATGACTGTTTTTAAAGTGGTTTTTTTTTTCCTTTTTGGTACAGTTAATATAGGTTTTACAGAAATTTTTAAAATACCTATAATCAAAAATAGACATTAAGAAATCTGTAATTTTATAAAAAATGGGATTATACTTTTAAAAATCTAGATATTTTCCATCGATAGTATATGTAAATTTCTTCCCATGACATTATATATTTTATAAAATCTTGTTTTTAATGGCCACATCATATTTTGTTGTGCACGAATTTAGCCAACTCTATATTGTTGGACATTTAAGTTATTTTCAGCTCATTGATATGGAAGATCCTTCAATTTGTATGATTTTATTATGTTTATAATTACTTGTTAAGATAAATTATTTTTAAAGGAATTTCCACATTAAAGGGTATATAATATTTTAAGGTTACTGATAGAGATTGCTAAATTGCCTGCCATAAACTAGGTACCAATTTACACCCAAATATATGAGAAAACTAATTTTCTCTTTCCATTTTCAAAAATAAATATTTTAATTTTTTTTTAAAGAGAGAGTGAGAGAGGAGAGAGGAGAGAGAGAGAGAGAGAGAGAGAGAGAGAGAGAGAGAGAGAGAGAAGAATTTTTAATGTTTTATTGTTTAGTTCTTGGCGGACACAACATCTTTGTTGGTATGTGGTGCTGAGGATCGAACCTGGGCCGCACGCATGCCAGGCGAGCGTTCTACCGCTTGAGCCACATCCCCAGCCCCAATATTTTAATTTTTAATGTTTTTTCCAAATCCAATTTTCATCTATTAGTAGGCTAACAGCCTGAACATCAGTCTGAGCCAATCTCTAAAAATAATTGATACACTACTTTTGAAATCATCTTTAGAACTAATTCATACCTGAGTTAAAAAGAAACTTAAGGAAATTCTTAAAGATAAAAACAAAATGGGAATACAGGTGAAGACAGGTCAGGAGAATGCTGAAAAGGCATATGTTAATCCCTGGGAATTTCTAATTTTAATTTTAACTACTACTTAGGTGATTAGAGAAAATACACAAGTCCAAGACAGTGATGGAATGTTGGAGACTGCTGCATAAATCCATGGTCCCATAAGAGGTGCATATTCAGTAAAAAAATGAACTAAAGCAAGGGCTATGATCTACAGAAAGAAAGGATGGAAATATCATTCTTTGCTGGTCCCAGTCCTGGAATGAAAAACTTTGAAGAGGAAATTTTTTTCTTACAAAGGGTCCTGGATATCTGACAAGCACAAACTAAAATCTTCTGTTAAAGAGTGTGTCTCACAGGATCCTCACTGATAACAATGAACACAAACATATACAATCCCAACCAATGTAAGCAAGAAAGCAGGAAAGCCTTAGCAGAATGGAAAAGCAGGGTAAAACAAAGATTTAGAACTCAGAATTGCAGATGCAGAAAGTAAAACAAGTATTTTTTTAAAATAAAGAATTAAAAAATATGAATAAGAAACAATTGATTACAAAAATGACTAATTTATTTTTTAAAAGGACCAAACAGAACTTCTAGAAACTCAGTGAGTAAGGTGAGTAGCATATTAGCGACTGATTAAAAGAAAATTAGCAAACTAAAAATCAACATCTCTAGAGATTTTCCAGCATGAGACAGAGAGATGTAAAGAATCACAGGAAATATAAAGCCTCTGACAAACACCAATTAGATGGTGTTCCATAGGGGATGATAATATGAGGAAACAAAATATTTTAAAAGAGAAGTTTGACCATCACTCAAAAGATGAAAAATGGGAACTGTACTCAGATACAATATAGGATTTTGGGAAAAAATCCTACCTAGAAGTTATATTTTGTGGCAGAATATTAAAGACAAAAGATCTTTTAAAAAAAAGGGCAGAAAAAAGATGAGAGACAGAATAGCACCTGACTGACCTGTCAGCTGCATCAAAGGAAGCCAAGAGACTGCAGAATAACACCTTCAAAAATACCAAAAAGAAGAGAAATCAAGCTAAAATTGTGTACTCAGCAAAACTGTCTTTCAAGAGAAACATTCTTCCATTGATGGGCTAAACAAAGTCAAAAGTTGGTCTTTTGAGAAGAATATCAAAATTGGCAAATTTCTAGTAAGAAAAAAAGAGGCAATAAAAATAAAGAAAGGACTCATAGATACCACAGATTCAAATATTTGACAATCAAATAACAGACATTCTTTAGCACAATTAGAAAAACTATCAAAAGAAATTATATATGGCCTAAATAACTGGGAGATAGATATATTTGATGAATGATCTCAAATTCATATGAAAGAATAAAAAAAAAAAAAACACCATAGACTAAGGTAGGAGAACTTGCCCAACTAGATGTTAGGTCTTTTTCTAATACTAGTGTACAATTTCATGTTCTGTAGTAATAGATAAATCAAATGATGCCCCAGGTAATAGAGATCAGTGAGAAAAGGGCAAATTCACAATGGCATTGAAACAGTCAGATATCAAAACATAAAAACATGAAAATTGTTACCTATGGCAAATCAAACACAAAAATGAAAAATAAAACCATTAAAGATTTTAAAAGTTGTATAAAACTATAAATTTTGAAAAAAAATAGGTAAATATTTTATTTCCTCTGGGCAGGAAATATTAATTTAAAGAAAAACACAGGAATATAATCTTTTAGGAAAGTGTTTCCTAATTTGATAGTATTAAAAGAAGAACTCAGTGTTCATCAAAAAACACCATTAAAAATAGTTACAAGAGCCAGACACTGTGGTGCATGCCTGAATCCCAGCAGCTCTGGAGGCTGTGGCAAGAGGATAGTCAGTTCAATGCCAGCCTCAGCAATAGTGAGGCTCTAAGAAACTCAGTGAGACTTTGTCTCTAAATAAAATACAAACTAGGGCTGGTGATGTGTCTCAGTGTTCGAGTGCCTCTGAATTCAATCTAGTACCCATCCCCTCCAAATAATAACAAGACAAGCTACAAATAAGGAAAAGGTATTTGGAACACTAATTAACAAAGAAATATTTCCTAGATAAATATCAAAACTACCTCGAATCAATATGAAAATAAAAGTTATAAAAGCCAAATAGGTATTTTATCAAACATAAAAGACTGATAAAATATTGGAATGGTACTCAATAGCAATAGTAAAAGCAATTAAAATCACAAGGATACCAATTTATATTCCCCATATTGACAAAAATGAGAAAGCCTATGTTGATAAGTATGTGGAGCAAAGGAAACTCATTTTACACAATGCTTCTGAGGTTACAAATTGGTGCAGCCACTGGTGCAAGTTTTTTCACAAATTGGTGAAAACAATTTGAAATAATAGCACAGAGCTGAAAGTATTTATCCTCAGTATCATTCTTAGTATCTCAGTATCACTCTCACTTTTGCAGATGTGTCACCAAGTGATTTGTATCAGAAGAATATTCACTGTGGCTTTTTAAAAAATCTGTAAAAACAACAACAAATCTTAAAAAATAATTTAAATTTCCACTTAAAAGCAATAAATAACCACATAGATCATAAAATAGCATATATATGCACACCAGAAACAATTGTCTCCCTGTCTTTGAAAGGTAGCTATTTTCTAAACCCTATCATTTAGTTTTCTCCTATTTTTTTAAAGTATCAGGGATGAAACCATAGAGAGTTAATTCTTTTGTGTCTGATTTCTTAAGTTGACAGTATGTTGGTGAGATCTGTAGTTGGTATATATATTTTGTTGAATGTAGCAACAGTTCTTTCATTTTCATTGAATATTTTCCCATTGCATGGATGCATTATTGTATTCCCACCTGTTCTACTGTTGATGGATATTTAGTTTCTAATTTGGGATAATTATGAATAGTCATGCTACATAGTTTTGTTCATGTTTCTTTATATACAACATTTCCATTGTACATTGATAATTCTGAAAAGACTAAATAGTTGATTATATGTTATTTTGTATTAATAAATATATCTACTAAAATAATGTAAGAAATTCTCCTAAATTAACAGGTAGTGAATGGTACTATCTTAATTTTACTTCCTGTGATTATTACTTGTGGTAACCACTTTTTCATATTTTAATTTTTTGTGAATTGCTTTTGATTGTCTTTACCCATTTTTCAATTTTTATGGTACTCATTGATTTACAAAAGCTATTTATTAAAAATTATATTGGGGACTGGGGATATAGCTCAGTTGGTATATTAATCTTTGTATTATGTATTGGTAGAAAAAGATACTTTTTACATTTCACTTTTTTATTGTTTATAATTTTCAATGGTCTGTTTTAAAAATTTTCTTTTTTATTATTATAAATTAAAAATATAATGACTTAAAATTTCAGAAATTCAAAACTTGAATTTCAAAGTTCAAATAGAGATAAATATCATTGTAATTCCCAATTTCAAAGTAACTGTTGTTAACATTTTGGTGCATATTCTTTGTGTCTGTATTATATATTATGTCTACATATGTGTAGATTAGTGTGTGTGTGTATGTATATTTAAAATATCTTTATATTTATGTGCACACATGTTTATAAGGGGGTTATTTTTCTGCCTAATGGGCACCTATTTTTTTAATCAATTAACATAGCTAACACTATCATTTAAAAATATTTAAATGGTATCTCATTGTATAAATATGCCATTTTTAATTCAACAAGTATTTATTGAGTCTTTATAACAGCATCATTTTTTAGGCACTGGAAACAAACAATGTCTTCATAGGTGAAGTTTAAATGCTAATGGACCAAACATAAAATATACTAATAAGTTTTTCATATAACATAAGATAATAACAAGTAGTTCAAAGAAGAACAAGTACAAGGAAGAGGATAGAGAGTGATGGGTTGGTGAGAGGTCACAGGGTACTCAAGGAAGGGGCATCATAAGTGAACAGGAATATATTGAGTATGGGAAGTCATTACCAATTTGTGGGCAAAATCAAAAGCAAGTCCCCTGGGTAAGATTTTTGGTTTTGTCTTTGAGCAAGAAATGCTCAAAGAAATCAATCTGATGTAGGTTAACATTAAGGTCATTTCTAATTATTCAAATTTTTAAACAAAAATTGGAGAAACTGTCATGTTAAACTACTTGCTTAATATCTGCAGATATTCTAACTGTTGGTCTTTTTAATTTGCAAACTCATTTTTTTCTTGTATGTTTCCATGACTATAATAGGAAGATGTGGTTATATATCAAAGGATGTTCATCTAGTGCCATCTTGCTCCAAAGGCCTAATTCAAATTTACTTAGAGAAAAAAAAAAAAAAAGCCTTTTTTTAAAAGTGGAAAGGAAGAATGGGTAATAATGAGTGTAATGCATTCCACTATTGTCATGTATTTAAAAAAATAAATAAATAATTTTTAAAAAGGGGAAAGGAAGAATGTCACAATATAAAATGTTCAATTTAAAAAAGAATTTTTATAGCTTAAGACAAAACTATTGACATGACATCTTTAGCTATACTTAATGGTTCTTACCTTTAACTCTTACTTCATTCATATTTCCTTTTTATGACACTTTGACATCATGGAACATTTAATACAATAACTTATAAACAAGAATTTGATGTACAAATATTTTTCCCCTTAGGTTGCTGATGCTAAGTCTTTCCCAACACCTTTTAATGTCTTGCCTGTGAAAACAAAATGGAGTAACATTGGCTTTCATATTCTTCTATTTGATCTGGAAAACCTTGTTAAACTTTTGTTGCCGACTCCACTGAGTGCTGCTGACTCTTCCAATTCATTCTATGGTAGTGAAATCTTGAGGAGAGCCAAGAGCACAGTAGAGAAGACGACACTGACAATAAAAAGAAATAAAACTGCTAGTGGTTCTCTCTCAGCAGAAGCCCAAGCCAAGCCTCTCAATGATGGCCTGATCCAAGGAAACAATGCTATCAAATTCATAGAAGAAAATGATGATATTAAAAGGCAGAAGAAAACAAAGAGCTCCAAGAAGAAGCATACCAAAGCATCAAGAAAAGTTGATGCCAACCTCACAATAGACACTGCTAAATTGTTTCTGTCCTGCCTTTTGCCATGGGGAGTGGATAAAGAACTAGATAATCTCTGCATTAATCATCTCAATATTTTAAAGCTTCAGGGTCCTGTTTCCTTAGGGCTTGCTTCAAATGAAGACCACTTCTCATTGATGCTGCCAGGTTGGGATTTATGCAATACTGAAATGAAGAAAGAGTACTCCAGAGTAAATTTATTTTCCAGAAAAGTTTTGGACTTATCAAATAAATACACAGCCACTCTTCCAAATCATGTTGGAACACCAAGAAGAATGGAAAATAATTGTGATTCTTTTGAGGAGTCAAATACTATAGTTTATTTATTGAGCAGACTCTTTTTAGTTAATAAGTTAGTCAACATGCCTTCAGAACTGGCCTGTGATTTTGACAGGTAAGACATGCCTAAAGATTTTGACTATTCTAATTTGGGATATTTGAAAAAAATATTATTTACAATATTCAGCTCTCTAGTGTTTCTTTCTTCCTGATGATGGTAGTAGATATGCAAAAACTTATTTGGTTTAAAACACAACTAAAGAAATTTTATTAATCCTTTGGGATTGGAGGATAATTTGCCAATACATGTGTATATTTTGAAATTACTTCATTCAACAAATATCCATTGTACTCAAAATATATGTGAGGAAAGTCATAATGTTAAATGTTTAAGGAGTAGGTAGGTAGGTGAGTACATATATATATGTTCAAATCAATTATACACGATATGAATTAAGTATGAGCAAACCATATGTAAATAAATGCTTATGAAGATATATATTATCAGGAATAGAAAAATTTGAAAATTTTATATATCAAATCATATCATTAAATTTATGTTTCAGCATGATAAAATAGAAGAGCTTCTCCACTAATTCATTATAGAAAGTACAATTTAGTAACAACATAGCTATTGTTTCTTGAGTGTTGAACATTTGCTAGTCATTATGTAATCCCTTTACATACATTGTTTCATTTACTGTGCACATCAAAGCTGGGCTGTTAGTAGTTTTGTTTTGCTCATTGTAGGGATAGGGATAATGAGGCTTATAGAAAGTGTTGAGCCCAAGGTTAATTCAGCTTCTGAGAGGTAGGACAGGCTAAGCACCAGAGCAGTCTTCCAGCTTCTCCAGTACTAACTGCATCTCTGCATCTCTGTGTTTTCCTTTTCAGCGTAGTTTTCACAGTCTGTTGTTACAGAACTGAGTTTAGTTCACCAAGTGCTTATTTATTAAACTATATTCTTAGCACTAGAGAAAAAATTTAAAATGAACTTATGATTTGGGTAGGGACTCATTCAAATGATAAACATGTTATACATGAAACAAAGAAAACACTGAAATAGAGGAAAGGCTTAAGGAAAATCATTGGTTATGTGAATAAGTAGGTCATGTGGTTGGAGTAGAGAGAGCAGAGTGGGATGAATCCATCAGAAGGCTTTTCTAGAGGAGATGCTATTTGCATTGCCGGTGACATGGTAAATTTTCCAAGATGTTTCTATTCTTTGACAAGAGATCAGTTCAACATGTATCTGCAAGGCACAGTGTAATAGAGGCCTTGCCCTCAGTGAACACGTAGACTGGTGAAAGTTTAAATGAATTCTATCAGATTCACCATTATGCTTTTTTCCATTGTAATGTTTCCATGTTACAAGACTTTTAATTTTCAGTTTGTTGGTTCTAATAATAGAAAACAAAAGATTGGTAAAATTGTGATTCATATATGTAGTTTTTCTCTATTTACTGTGTTCATTTTAAATGCCTAAATCTTTTTTAAATTATTATTTTGAATAGTCTTTTTTTTTCCTTAACTTTTCTTTATTAAGATTATATAACACCAAACTATGGTGGGAAAAAAAAAATGCAATGGCCCTGGAATCTGAAAACCTAGAACTGAATGCTGATTTTCTTGTCATACCAGCTGTGTAACTTTGGGCTGGTCACTTAGACTTTTGGGGCTTTTTTTTCCCCCTCATTTGCAAAATGAATTGGGTAGAAAGATTATTCCTAAGATTTCTTAAAATTCTTAAAAACTTGAGCTGCAAACAATTTTGTCTGCTTATTATAATTTCACAGAGCACATGAAAGAATTGGTTACTATCTTCACTCTGAGTTTGTTCATGAAATAGAGTATAGGATGGAGAGGATGTATTTCATGTCCTGCAGGAGAATTTATGGGCTTTCAGCATGCCTTTCATTAAATGGCCTTTAAATTGTGGCCAGATACTAGTTGATTCCTTAAAGCCTTCTCCTAGACCTCTGGATATAGCTCTCTGATAGAGAATTTACCTAGCATGCATGAGGCCCTCCATTTCATCACCTACCCCCCCCCAAAAAAATTCCACCAAAAATAAACCTTATAGAATGGAGTATCAGAATTAATTATGAACTGTTTCTCTAAGTCAGTCACCCCAAATTTGATCAGCTATTGGAATGTTGGAGCCTGGACAATTTTTTTTTTTTAGAAATTACAAAAATATATATTGAATTTGTTATATCAAATCCTTCAACAAATCCTTTCAACAAATTTTGCCACTTCTCTAACATTTTATTGTGGTTGTGAAATTGAGAAATCATTGTACACTTAACAAAGGGTACATGATTTAAGTAAATTTAAGGAAATAGCTCATTATGAGAACATCCCTGATAGTATCTAAAGATCCCCATAATTTAAACTCAGACCTAGGTTAAAGTCTGCCGGTAACTGGGGAGGATTTTTTGACAGATGTCAACATATAGGATTCAAATGTTTGTTGCAATAGCCAGAAGTCATTTCCTTAAGTAGCAAGGTTCGTCTTATAAAAGTAGGTCACAAATAATCCTGGTTAACTAAGATTTGCAACTCAATTGGGATTAATATTTTAGTCAGAAATGAGAATCACAAAAGAGATTAATATGGAAGATATTCCTAAAAATAATCTGTGTTCAGTTCCCAAATTTGCTAATGTGTTCATGAACTCACATCTTCAATTTATTTTCTCAAATTATTTTTCATAGCCTTTCAATAATATTCTGTATATACTTTTTTTTCCCAACAGATTCTTCAAAACAGAATCTATACATAATAAGATGAAAAGTCCTGGGAATGATATTTTGCATATTTCAAGCTTCTATGGTTACTTAAGAAATGGTAAGGAAGTTATAGGCATGGATATGATCAGATTTATTTTTTTCCTATGAAATAATATTTTGTAACTAAATGGCATTGATAAAATAAGTAACATTGCATAAAATGTAGATTTCACAAATTATCTTTGAAATACCTAAAAATTTGAAACTTTCAGTTATAGGCATGGATATGATCAGATTTTTTTTCCTATGAAATAATATTTTGTAACTAAATGGCATCGGTAAAATAAGTAACATTGCATAAAATATAGATTTCACAAATGATCTTTGAAATACCTAAAAAGTTTGAAACTTTCAGCAAAGAAAATATTTGGATATTAAATTAAGGTCACATGTAATTTATCGGAAGGTTTATTCTGCATCGATATTTTTACTACTGAATGATTATTAGAGAATTTTATTGCTATTTCAGAAGGTCATCTTCTTCTGTGTAAAACTCTTATATGCTTCTGAGTAACAATCTCAGTGTTTAGATTTTCTTTTGGTGCCACAGGATGCTCCTTTATCTCAATAAATGGTAGGTGTCACTCCAGTTGTTCAGGCCAAGAACTTTGATATCATTTTTACTTTCCCTTTCTCTCATATCCCACATCCACAATTTTAGTCATCATGTTGGTTCCACCTTCCGAATACATCCCAGAATCCTGCTGCTTCTCACCACCTCCATGACCACTCACTCCACTGCTGTGAGCCTTCATCTTTCTTGCCTGGATGACCTTAGCAGATTCCCCATCACCTCTCTGGTCCTATTCTTGGCTCATACCCTCCATTCCCAATTAAGCAGCCATTTCAATCGAACTCAGAATCTCCTTTCTCTACTTACAACCTTCCAGTGACTTTTTTTCACGCAGAATAAAAGTCACAGCCCGTCCCAGAGCTCACAAGACCATAAGGACCCATTTGACCTGGCCACTGTATCCACACCATCACATACTCACCACCTAGTTAAACTCAGTTACCCCTACTCTCACCTTTTTATTCTTAACCAAATACAACAAGCAGACATTTTGTGTTGGCTGTACCTTTGCACAGAAAGTTCTTTATCCAGATATCTGTATGGATCAACCTACCCTCCCTCCACTCACCTTGATCTTTAAGTCTTCTCAGATGCCACTTAGTCAACAAAGCACTTCTCAGCTGCTTCCTTAGCCTTCCCTACCTCTTTTCTTCTTGTACTATTTAAAACCTTTTCACTGACACTTTTTCTATTTGTCATCTGCTGCCTGCTATTGAAATGTAAGTTTGATGGGGGTTACACTTTTAGGATAGTTTTATTCACTGTTATGTCCCCAGTTCCTCAAACAACGAGAAGAATTTAAACAAGCACTTTTTGAGCTAGTGGATGAATAAAACTAGTGACTGAATAAAATTAAGGGATAAGTAGTAAATAAAACAATGGCTTGGGAAATAAATGCAATAAATGACTGAGGTTCAAGATTCAACTCTTTCGCTTACTGCTTACTCCTTTAAAAACTTTATTTACTACATTTTGAAAGTGACGATAAGTTTTCAGACTTGATATGCATGTTCTTTCTAAAGTTGTGTAGTGCCTGACCTGTTTAATGGATTTACTTGAACATTGGTGCACAGAGGCCCTCACAAAACTGTTAGAAAAACTTCTCAAGGTTTTTTCAAGTGTGAGTGGCTTAGTGTATTCTAAGAATTATACTGATGGATTTAGATATATTATCTCATTTAATATATGAAGAACTTTACAAAGTAGAAAGAACTCTATTTTTTACCTTCAGAAGAATTGGGGCTCATAGAAGTTAGATGATTCATTCATAATCAAAATTCCAGTCCAAATCTGATTCCTAACCTTTCTTTTTCTTTCCATTCTGTCAGGTCATTTCTGACATTTATGATTGTAAATAGTGTTCCCTCTATGTGGCCCTCTTCTGGGCTGCTGGCTGTCTTCTTAGATAGTTGCTCTTGTTAGAGTTAGTTATTTGATATTCATTTTTTATAACATGGAGAATGGTATTAGAATTTAAGGTTTAACATACATGTTCCTGCAAAGACAAGGAATTGCTAACTAGAGCCAAGGCATTCCCTCTTCTCCTCTGACTTCCCACCCAAAGCAGCTTAAGCAACCAGTATTATTACTGAATAATATCTCTATTATTTAGGGTGGCATTTATACCATTTAAAATTCAGTTGAATACTGAAAACACAAGATTGTTTTCTTTTTAATAATAGATGGAAAGTAAAAGGATTTACTCCATGTTGTTAATTTTATAAAGCCAGATTCTGAAGAATAAATTAATACTCTGAGGCACTCATTCTAAAGGGTTGACAAGAACCAATACTCATTTCTGTCAGCAGAAACAGTGACTGGGTTATATTGGTAAGCCTGGGATGTTTTCTTTTCATCTTTCCCTCTGAAGTTGCAATTAATTCTTTAACTCACTGACGTTGCCAAGAAAAGTTGGCTCTCATTTCTATCTCATATTAAAATTTTAACATCACATTAAAGTGCACTGTGAAGTACCCCATGATGCCAGTAAGTAGTTACAGTTGAGACCAATACTTAGCTTTGATGGTTGAGTCACAAGGTCAACAAAATGAGAGAGGGAGAAAGGAAAGAGATCAAAAGAAGATTTTTTCTGTTCCCTTCTGTGCTCTGGAATAAATGGAAAATATGACTTCAAAATCATAAATCTCTATAATATATGTTGTTTGGCCATTTCAAATTCATATCATATGCTCCTACAGAAAAAAAATAATAGTCAACATTTCATATGTATTTCTTTTTTATTCTAATTTTTATGTTCCAAGTATTATATCCAATACTTTCTATCACATCTTCTTCAACTACTAATATGATAAAATATATATTAAAATATATAAAATATCATTCATATTACTATATAGGATGATGATTCAATCAAAGGTATATTGTAACAATGTTAATTTAAATATTTGATATCAGAATGTCAAACTGTATGAGAACATTAATTTAAATAAACAGAGTAGCAGTTTGCCCACTGGGGAAAGCCATCATCTTTTTCCCCCATCTTCTTCCTAGGATTTGACACTGACATAATATACTTTAGCTATCAGAAAGCCTTAATTCATTGATTTTTTTCCTTTGGGTGATTATATGTACATTTTCAATTAATGAAAAGGTACTTATTAAGTGCTTTTTTGTGTAGGGAACTTCTGGGCACTCTGTGGATCAATTTAAATAGGCCAAGCCCTACTTCACTCTTAAAATTTCACATGGAACATTAAGGCAGAGATAGAAAGGACATTTAAAAGGGCAAACTTAAAAGAAACAATACATAACAAAATGAGTCAAATTGAAGCATTAGTGCTTTACCTATTGATCAGAGTGGAATTGCTGGGTAAGGACAAATCAAAGGAAGTCTTTTATTTGATTTTACATATTATAGATACTTATTCATAGCAGGATTGAATTTCAGAAACTATTTGTATGAGGAAGGAATTGCAAAATTTGGTGATATGTCTTAGGTTGGCAAAGAGGTGCAAAGATGAATTTAAGTTGTAAAAATGAATATGATTTGATCTGAATTTGTGTTAGTATTATTGGTAGAAATATGTCTAAAAGTACGTACATATATGCATGTGTGTATACACTTACTTATATGTATTTAAAATTCTTATATATACATACATATGTAAAATTCTTATAGGTATATCTATAAATATACATATGTGTGTGTGTGTGTGTGTGTGTGTGTGTGTGTATACATGAACGTATATTTATTTCTTAACTCTGGCTATACATGAAAATCATCTGAGATATTGTTACAAAGTATTACTGCCTGCCACACCTCCACCCCTGGACCTTCTAAATCAGAATTTCTGCAAGATTGAATCTGTGCATTGGTGTTTGCACAAACAAGTTACCCAGGTCATTCCATTGTGCAACCAGGGATAAGGTCGGTGTGTTACATCATTTTTAACACTCTCAGGATATTAATGTGTTCTACATATTTCTAGGTAAGAATGAATCTCATACAACTGACGCTGACCTTCCGCTTTTGAAGTTAATCTCATGTTGGCGAGACCAGTCTGTGCAGGTATGATATAATCCATGTTCTTGAAATTATTGGAAGAGTTTATTTCTGCTGCAAGTAATTGGTACTTCCTTTACCTGAGAGTAAAAGTAGGTAGTTACTCATGTCCTCTCTGGACTTGCATTTTAACATGCCTAATGTAGAAACAGAGATGAGAAAAAAGAAAAATCAAAATCAAATATGCAAGGGTACACCAAGGAAAAGACATGAATAAACTGGGGTTAAGTGTGGGGCTTTATGCTATCATATGTAACTACTTGCCTGACAGGGTTTTAGTTTGAGGCCGAGTTGTCTGTTGCTTGACTTCAAAATGTGCCATGACATTATGGTGCTTTTCTTGAAAATTTGTTCATATGAATTTAGAAACCATTTTCTGTCCTTTGAGTACCTTATCTGTGAGCTGACAGAGAGCTATTTTTATTCAATGTCCAATTTAAACCCTTCTCCTTCTTTTAATGCTTCTTTGGGTCCTAAAAGCAAACTTACTTTTAGCTTTGCACATTGTACAATAAATATCTGTGCATTGATTAGATGAATTTTTGTTGGAACTTAATTCCTCTTCAAGAACTTGGCAAATATCAAGTTTGCAAGAGGGGGGAAGCAGTAATTCTGATTACAAATGGCTATTCTTCGTTATAGGGAAACAAAGTTTAGTCAAAGCAAACTTTAGGGGTTTGATACTACTATAATGCCAAATATGCACAGCTCTAATGACAATGAAAAATCACATTTCCACATGATTTACCACCATCCTAATATCATCCCTCATCATTTTTCTGCCCCTATTTTTATCCTTATATAGATACATTGGCCTTCATTTATAAAAAAAACAAAATTATTTCCTCAGTACCTTAATGTAATCTTGTGATGGAATTTATATTTCTCCATCTTTCAACCCCTGATCTTCACTCAAAATCTGCCTTGTTAAACAAGTTTGTCCCTGACTACTCCAACTGATGTTGCTACCAGGCCTCCCCTCATTTCACATCTCCAGTAGCCATCATGTTATCCAACCTTATGCTTTTCATTGTGGTTGCTTTTAAGGGAAATGATATCATTTGCTTATTTCATATCTCCTTACTGTTTTATCAACTTTCTAAAAGCAGGGACCTTGTTTATCTCATTCATCCCCTCTCACCAATGGCCAGAAAACAGTAATGACAGTAGCCAATCAATAAATATTCATTGGATGCATGAATAGCTATGCAAATATTTTCTGTAATGATCAAAATTAACACTAGTACATGCTCACATTTATCAACATTTTAACAGTCACTCCAAAGAGTCTGTTTATTAAAAGGGAGATTTTCCCCCTGCTCCAGTAGTCAAAGAATCTTTCAATGGGGGAAATTCCTTAAATAAAAGGATTCTACAGAATATTTATCCTGAATCTAAAGATCTTTTATAGCTAGCTGTTCATTCATATTTCGCTACACTTGTATAGTTTGTGTGTTTGGGCTGATGGACCTTTAAGTTTCTATGTTCAGCAACCTTAGATGAAATCTTGACAATAGGGCAGATGTTTTCAGAGTATTTATCATTTCCCGCCCAGGAACTCTAAGCCTTATAGTCCTGTCATCTCTGTCAGTTACCTAATGCAGGAGTCAGGAAGATAGATTTAGTTTGTTGATTTTTTTTATTTTCATCTTTTTCATTTGTAAAGTGGGAAGGAAAATTTCTTGGCTAGCCAGAAACAACATGGTTGTTTGCAAGTAGTTGTTTAAATGCTTCAGCACCCAGTGCCAAGATTCTTGATAACACTGTTTATTTAAGCAGTTAATTGAATCATTGAATCCTGAATTTATTTATTTTATTTTTATTCTTTTGCATTTTGGGACCACCAGGGAGTAATGAAATAACTTTTATTAAACAGCAAAATATGAATTTAGAAATTGAGTGTTTGCCTTTAAGGGAGAAGAATGAGTTAATTTTTCAGATGAATGAGTCAATCCAGAGGTTACTCTCTTTTCTCATACATCAGAGAGTCAATATAAAAATAATTCCTGAAAGAGAAACAAGAAAGTTTGGGGATTGCTATTTGCATTTCTGGAACTTTAGTAAAGTGCTTTGGATTTTTTTATTCCAACACCAATGGGTACAAATACTGGCACGTGGACCTTCAGGGAGAAGCGTTGCTTCTCTGGGAGATACTGCAAAGACATGAAAGGCCAACAAGAAGTGCAGTGTTGTTGAAAAGCTTTTATCACAGACAATCTGGACATCAGAACAGCAAGCAGCATACAGGGATTCTTATGAATGTAATGATGCTCAATCCTGTTTTTTTAGTACTTTGATATTCCAAGGTGTTAGTGAGATACAATCAAAAAATTTTATCTTATCTGTGGAATACTAACATTCATAATAATAAGTATGTGGCCCAAATCATGGCTGACTCTAGTCATGGATTTGTAAACTTTACTTTGATTCTCTGTACATCTCCTTGTAAAAGTATATAGTACTTTGCTTACCTACCTTATCAGAGAAATTTATTTCTATGAATTTGGAAGATAGCTTTATAGTCATAGTGCTCCATTTTAGGCTAACATTAAAAAATCACAAAGTTATATAAAATCTGTCTAAAAATTTATATTTTGTTGGAAAAAATTCTGCCACTATTGACACTCAACAAAATTTACCTACTATTTTTATGTATTAGATGGATGCAAGCATTGATAGCTGAAAATTGTCAATAAATTATAGTTTTCAGACTTTTTATATGCATCATAACTGAGGCTATAACTTGATCCTATAAGTTATAAGACATTATATCTGCTAGACTACATTGAAATAGATTACATTTTATATCACAGTTGTGAACACTGCTCAGAGAGGTGATAATTTTCCCACTATGGACATATGGCCCACTTGTCCACTCTAAGGGCTATATTATGTTCTGGACACTTGTGATCTACGGGTTCCAGACGGTGTTCTATTTTGAGAAGCTGTCATCCTGAGCCCTCTCAGTAAGTAAGGACATGAATTTTCAGAGGAGTTTGACTTGCCAAAGGTTGCATATGTAGTAACTGTTACAACTAGATCAGAAACTGAAGTCTTCTTTTTTTGATCCAGTGTTCTTTCCATCTCATCATCCACATCTTGGAATTAGTACTATCAAATAACATGAGTGAAAAGATAAATATTTCATGTATGAAATATTCAGTTATATAAAATTACTCATCATTAATAATTAAGAAAATATGCCCATCTTATGATATACGTAAATCAGCATAGTTTGCCAATGTTGTAGTATATATTAGTAAACACCTTATAAGTAACACATTATTATAAGTTTCATCACACGGTGAATTTTAATAAGCATGATTCACAAGAATTGTGATATGTATAATTATACACTACATTCATAATATATAAAAAAATTTACAGTGCTGAATATTACATCATAGACATTCATGAGTAAGCATTACTTACTTGTATCCTGATAGACTATACTACATGTTAGTATACATGGTATACAATAGCAAAATCATTACCACTCATTAACCTGTTTTCTTTCCCTAATCAAGCATTTAAGTGCAAGATGTACAAGAACAGCGAAGAATCAGTAATCTAATACTCTTGGAAAGAAGCTTGCTTATTTAAAAGTCAGGTGCCCAGTTCCTTCTGCCCCAGTAGTTCAGTGAGCATCTGCCATAGCATGAGCTCCCTGGGAGGCCGTGGACTTTAAAGATAGCATATGTCACCATAATTTATAACGAGACTAAATAATGTCCAGAGAATGCATGTTCTGTTTTTGGCAATTACATCTCCAGGTCACTACTCTCAGATGGTGTTATCCAAATCCCTAGCTACACACATCCTGCAGGTAGGCTGGGAATAATTGAGAGGGCAACAGTAGCAATTGTGGAATATGGGCCAACTTGGCAAAGGGCAGGCTTCTGAGGAAAAACAGAGCAGGCATTGAGATGTGGCTACATGAAAGACTTCACTACAGTCAGAGAAGATTAATGGGAAGGTGTCCAAAGTCCACCTAGATTGGTGGTGTCCTTCCTTTTCTCTCCTTGATTCAGATCCTGGCTTTTCTTGGTCACTACCTAACTCCTGGTCTTTGCCACATTGCTTGCCAGGAAGAAGTCTGAGTAAACAGTCACCAGTATTGCATTGACAAAAAAGGGTACAGAAACTTGGGTGGCAACATACTGTAAAACAGAATCAAGGATCAGAGGCCTGTTTACCAGTTCTCCATAACCTTGGCCTGTCATTTACTGAGTTCTTCATTTTAAAATGAAGATATTTGGGCATAATGCTCTGTGTTTGATCCTTAGCACTGGAAAGAAGGAAAGAAGGAAGGAAGGGAGGGAGGGAGGGAGGAAGGAAGGAAGGAAGGAAGGAAGGAAGGAAGGAAGGGAGGGAGGGAGGGAGGGAAGGAATTAGAGTAGATGCTCTGTGATAAACATCTCCCTGCCCCCATCCAGCCACAGCTCCTTGAGTAGGTAAGCACAACAACTGGAAGGGAAGGCCTTGCAGTGTTTTAATCTGTTTAAAACTACATATGCATTCATTCAGCTGAGTGAGATTTATTATTAAAGTCCTTTCTTTAACCTTCTCTATTAAACAGTTTAAATCCAGTGTTTTAGGTAACTGGTGCTTTGGAACTGAACATAATTTGAAGAGCTAACCTTGTCTTTAAATGCAATATGATACATTAATTTTCTGTAACTTCTAATGAAACTTAAAATAGCTTAGTTAGATCAAAGAATTGAAAACTCCTTTCAAGTATCCATTTAGAATCTTGGATTTGCAGAACAGCTTTTACTCCCCATATTTTAGCTCCTTTAGATGCTACTTCTACCAGAATGTAACAGTATTATTTATAGAAATTCAATTAAATCAAAATTCTGGGCTTTTTCTAGACTATCAAGTATTTGTAATAAAACTATTAAAAATAATTCACTAAAACATCAACAGTTACAACAAAAACCTTTCTAGGTAACTGAAGCAATACAAGCTGTTCTCTTGGCTGAAGTGCAGCAGCACATGAAAAGTTTGAGAAAGACGCCAATTGACAGTCAACCAGTGTCCACAGCAGAGAATGGTAACTATGAGATGATGCAGATCCCAAAGAAGGAGTGGACTGAGGAACTAGAATTACAGTGTATTAGAAACACTTCAGCTCCACAAAGTAAGTAAAATTTTACCGGATTACTGTTTTAGTAGAAATTTTGTACTAAATGAGAATGTAACTTTATAATATATACTGTTGAAAAATAAGTTCATCTCATTTCTGCAAGATCCAAGCCAAGTGCCTTGTTTCTATCTTATCTGCTATCAATTTCCCCTGATTGTCAGATTTTTAAAGAACTTTTAGATTCTACAAAAAAATAAATATTTTTCTAGAAGTAAATTGTACATTATTTATAACAATGTTTTGAAGTTGAGGGATTAAAAATGAAGATAGAATTAACCACAATAGCTTAAAAGGATATATATCACACCTATATCCAAATAATAATGGGTCCTAAATATGTTTGTTTTGTTCCTTGATAATAGTCATTTGCTGATTTTTCTTTTCTAGGAAGAAGAAATATTGTATAGAAAATGAAACCAGTTTTACACTTGGACCCATTTGATTTTTATAATTAACTTTTTCATTATAGCTTCATAATAAAAATAATAATGTTTATGGTTTATGGCTAGCATATCGATCCAAATTAATATAATACAGTGTTAACTGTTTTTTTAATCCCAATTACCATGACTTTTTAAAAAAGCAACTAAAACATATAAAAAATTAACTACAAACTTTATTAGTAAGCTTTTGATGAATAATTAATTTGTAATGTCATTAATTGAGTGTTTTGGACAGGAAAACACATTATAAACATATATATTCAAGATTGTTAAAATTGTCAGATGTTTCTTTTATCTCTCAAAAGAGATTTTATTTTTATTTATTTGAGACTCAGAAATTTGTTATATTTCTAAAGTTAAATCTTAGAACCGGTATCATTCTTGGAAATACAATTATTTACACTTGTTATTTTATAAAATTACTGATGGGAGAGTGTTACGTGGTGAGAGATAAAAAGGCATACTCAGAATAGGCCAAAGAGTAAAAAAATAAATAAATAAAACTAGAATATTTCTAGATGCCAGGAAGGCCCTGATGATGGAAAATTCAGTAAATACTTTGACAAAGCTAGATGGCTATTTCAACTTGTTGATTTGTTGTTGTTTTTTTAGTTATTTGGTAATACCTCTATGAAGAGCTCGTTTTCTTGTATCGCATGACTGCAGTTATATTACACCTTTTAAGTAAGAAGTATAAAAATTCCTTTTTACTTAAATTTCAGTGACTACATTGAGCTCTTGACTCATACAGAGAGCCATCCTTGGTGCCATTGGTAGGTTTCTTCCCAAGTCCCCAAAGCCTGTGTCATTGATCACGTGAGGTAGCTTTTATGAGCATTATCTTTAATCTTCAGGGTTTACCTTATTCTTTGCCCATTCTTTTTTTCTGGGCAAGAAGCTCTTGGTAGACTATCAGAGTGAAACTTGAGATAAGTTTTGCTGTCACATGCCTTACCCATATTTGTACTTCCACCGGATTGGACCCAGTTCTAGCCCCAGGTCATTCTCAAACGTAATAACTGTTCTTGACACAATGGAATCTCATCTAACTATGACTGAAGACATTTGGACTTCAAGTTTGGCATTAGCTGTCCTGATCAGTTATGAAAAGATTTTCTCTTTGCTTATGAAAAAAAATAATTGGGGTTAACTGCTGATAAGAATTGGAACACCGAAGTATTAAACTAGTTTATATGTTGGTGGATGGGTTTTAGAATAAATTATTAAACAAATAACATTCACAAAATGTGGAACATGTATTTTCTCAAGGAATATTACTTGCACGAAAATACTAACTACTTTGCAATTAAATATGAAATACATCACAGGCATTAAAGAGGAAACTATCCAAACAATATTATATTAAATTGCCCTTTTCCCCTTTGGGAAAAGATGTGTTTTTAAAAGATTCAAAAGAACTTAGTAAAATGATAGTAAAAGATCTTAGAATTTCAATATAGTGATATGTACTATATTACATGATGGTATTTGGAAGACAAAAAAAAAAGCTGCTTTATTTCAAATGTTCAGAGAAAAAGTTAAAAAGATGGTGGAGGAGATTGGTGTGATGATCCTCTAACAGGCAGATTTACTTAGCTCAAGTATCATTGTAACATATATTATTTTACAAGTATTCTTATGATAAATGGTATATTTTAATTTTATAAGGTTCTTGCTCATTTGTCTCCTCTGAGCTCTCTCCACTTCCTGCTTTTTTCCTGATTTTTTTTTCTTGTTTTTTTTTTGCAATACATCTTTTTTTGTGGATCAGTTGTAAAGTAAAAGATGATAGTTTTGTTTTGCATGGGTAATCATAAATTTGTATTATGATAGAATGAAGTATATTTGGTTTATTAGCTATATGTAATATAGTAATAACAAATCATAGAAAAATAATAACAATTATTGAGGTTTTGTTTTTTGTCTTTTGATTTTGTTTTTGTTTTTGTTTTTTTGGTACCAGGGATTGAACCCAATGGCACTTAAACACTAAGCCACATCTCCAACCCTTTTTATATTTTATTTTGAGACAGAGTCTCATTAAGTAGCTTAGCGCCTCCCTAAGTTGCTGAAGCTGGCTTTGAACTCACAGTCCTCCTGCCTCAGCCTCCCTGGCCATTGGGATTCCAGGCATATGCCACTGAACTCAGCAATTATTGAGTTCCTTTTTTTTTTTTTTTGGAGGGGGGGGTTCCAGAGATTGAACTCATGGGCACTCAACCACTAACCCACATCCCCAGTCCTATTTTGTATTTTATTTAGAGACAGGGTATTACTGAGTTGCTTAGCACCTTGCTTTTGCTGAGGCTGGCTTTGAACTCACAATCCTCCTGTTTTAGCCTCCCGAGCCACTGGAATTACAGACGTTTACCACTGCATCCAGCCATTATTGAACTCTTAATGCATTCCAACACTATGCAAAATAAATTTTGAATGTTTTCTCACTTTTTTCTTAAATTCTCATATAATCCACAGGAAGACTAAGACTATACTTCCAACAATTGAATCCTCTGTGCAGATAACTTCACCACTCTTTAAATGTCCATATTTATGGACATGAAGTTTCCAAGTAAAACTGAAAAGAACCATTCTTTGAGAAAGATAGATTTTCCTTCTGCTGCCTACGTTGGGCCTAAGAAACTACCTCTTGAATTTTTAAATTACATATATACACACACACACACACATATTATATACCTATATATACACATATGTACCCACATATACATTTATCTACATATATTTCTCATTCATATTAAATACAGTTTTAAAATTATGCCATAACCACACCAGCTACTTTGAATGTCATCAGAGGTATACACCTTGTACTATAAGCTATACTTCCTATTATTTATTATTATCCCACTTTTAAAATGAATAAACTGGGGCATAAGAGAGTATGTGTGTTGCCTACAGTCACAAAATTAATAAAAACAGGAATGCAAACCCAGATATTCTCTTAAACGTTGTACTCTTATCTATTAAGCTATATTCTCTCTACTGGCAGCATGACAGAAATTTGCTCTAAATCAGCTTGATCTAAAAATTGAATAATTTATTGAATGGTTTTCTTAGGTTTTTATTCCTCTCTCATAAATCATACTTTCTATTACCAAAGAAAATTCAGAGTGTTCAATCATTGCCATCTCAGCCCTCACAATAGAGAAAATCACCAGGTTTATGGAACTATTTGTACAAGATGCATCTGGGAACATTGGAAATCAAATGAAGTGAAAGTTGAAGTATAATGTGTGTTTGAACTCTGTAATTTTGTGTCTTGTTTCTTTTTCAGTGTTTTGTTACATTTCACAGCATGTATTTTATTTGAACTCTTAATATTTGAGTATCTATGTTTTATGTGAAAGTGGTGAATTTTATCTGTTTACATTTTTACAGTGATTACATTGCTGTCATCCTTGAAACTCTTTTTAAAAAATTATATAATTCTCACATTCAAAACTAAAATTCATTGCTTTAAAAACAGCAATGGTTTTCATTATTAAACTGTATCTGAAAGTTAACCACCACCCTTTTTTTGTTTGAATGTTTTTTGGATAAGCTTAAATAAGTAATCTAAATTGTTCCATTAAATAAATTGGTTCAAATAGAAAAGGAGGCTTTGTAGATAAAACTGTCACCTTGGAATTATTGGCTGAATTTAAATTTCACCTTAAACTGTGGTTGTGAAGATGATGCATCATATATAGATATTGCAAGTAATCTTTACTACATGCATCATATTGAAAGACTTATCTAGAAAATTAAATAACAAAAGTGTGCTTTCTGTTTAAATAAAACCATGTGTTTGTTGTAAATCAAGGAAATAAATATCTATTCAATAGAAAGTTTTGATGGTCCTGCTGCGGTAGGCTTCTGTTGCCAGTTGAGCTTCTCAGAAGGAA
The DNA here is from genome assembly GCF_052094955.1 of Ictidomys tridecemlineatus. Taxonomy (NCBI): domain Eukaryota; kingdom Metazoa; phylum Chordata; class Mammalia; order Rodentia; family Sciuridae; genus Ictidomys; species Ictidomys tridecemlineatus. The sequence continues at coordinate 28,115,033 of NC_135481.1, forward strand.
AAACTGTCTGATTGTAGAAAGTCTTTGAAATGTACTTGTCTCCCTCACACTTTAGTTCACCCACTGTGAGGTCTCCAAGCTGAAGTTATTATGGCCACAGAAGTCATCTAGGAAAGGTCTGAGTGATATTAAGTGAGCAAGGAACAATTGGAAATGGGGGAACCCAGCACAGAAGGCCTGTGTGTCACAGTGAGGTCTTGGGTGCTTGTGCGCTCTCTCTCTCTCTCTCTCTCTCTCTCTCTCTCTCTCTCTCTCTCTCTCTCACTCTGTCTATCTCTCCCTCTCTCTCTCCCTCTCTCTAAGAAATCATTTGGACAAGTGGCACCCATTTTTCAAGGTATGTAGCCCATGATGTAGGGGCCAAGGACAGTGATAAGTGGATTGGCTCTGGTTTCCTGACTTGGTTCCTGTGTGGTGTGGTGCAGCATTGCTTATAGATACAATGTCACCCGCCAGGTATGCTGGAGAAAGAGCAGAAGATGCACTCCATAAAAAACTATCCCTGGTGTGTTCATTTTCAGGTATACCTGTCTACATGATCTACAGGCTTTATATTGTATTTTTACCTAAACTAATCCCCAGAAAATTGACAAGAGGCTAAAATTCCCCTGCCAAGAAACTATGGATTGAAGATAATACTAACAATGCAAGCTAAAGCAAACAAGATATAAATGTCATCGCCAAATTTATCTTATGTTATAACTGGAGGCACATATGTGTGTGTATGTTTGTCAACTTCTTCCTTTTGAAGTTTCTTATTTTGTATATATTTTAGAATGAACATACTATCAATACATTAATAGCATATATTTCATTTATAAACAAATATACATACTAGTGCATGTTTCAGTGTTCCTCTTGGTTGTTTATTTAAGAAAGTATTTAAGAAAGTATCTGAACTGAAGCCTTTGGGTAGCCTGAGCCAGGAAGCTAGGATTAAGCTGAGACGATAGACCTTTGACTATGCAGGGTGATGACTTGATATTTTATATCCTACCCTGTCCCCAAAACTTTAAACCAATCTTTATGTATTGCTGCTATATGTCACTTCCTCTATGACCTTTTCCATTGATCCAAGAGATGAAGATACTACAGAAAACAAACTGGGGCTCTGAGGTGGGGTAAAAGCCAGCATCTAGTTCAGTACAGAGTGTGTGAGGCATGAAGAACCATGAAGCCATATCAAAGCTAGTGGTTAATTTGGTCATAGTTGTCATGCTTGTCATTCTGGAAGGCTGAGGGTTAGGAGAGAAAGTTGTACATAATGCCCCAGCTGAGTTTGTGAAAGTACATAAAAGAAGCACCTAATCCAGTCTTTGAAAAGAACATATGCATAAATGGAGCCCTGGGTAGACAGTGAGTGAACAGGACATAGCCAAGCAAAGAGCCAAGTTTAGGGGATGAAGCTGCCTACAAAGACCACCAAAGCCACCTATGCCTATATTTTTTTATTCCCAAGAATCATATGGAAGAAAGTGCATGAATGAGAATCCTGAACACTAGAGAAGCCCTCTAGGTCTTCTTCCTTTTAAAATATTTGTGTTCCCTTTGACTCTCACCTTCCTTTCCTAACCCTCAGCTTTGAGACTAACAATGAAAAGTAAAATAAGGAAACAAAGAAATTAAGTAACTTGTGTAGGGTCTTATTGCCAACAGTGACACAGCCTGGAATCAAACCTAGACAGCCTTGCTTCTTCATCACTATATGACACTCCTCCCAATTACACATAATTCTCCTTCACTATTTATTGTTCAGCAAATATTTGCCTAGTACCTCCAAGTGACAGAGAGATACATATTGCCCAAGTTGGAGATTATAAGGCAACAAAACCTCAGATGTGTGGCAGGACGGCAGGAAAAAAGATTCACTAGAAATCTATCAACAAATATTGAATGATTTCTATAAAACTCTGAGTGTAGCATTGTATATCCTGTCACTAAAGATGTACTTAATGCTAAAGACTTATTTGGAAAATAAATCTATAAAAGTTTTAGTGATTAGAAATAGAGTTTACTCCTGAAAACTGGAGAAGCTGGTAAATCCTAAAAATGTAAAGTATTTACATATATGTGTTAATTGAAAGGGGTAAGCATTGGGGGTATTGAAGGAAGAGAGGAAGAGAAGAAATTGAAAACCATTCTTATAGATTGATTTGAATTATCCAATAGATAATCTTATTCAAATATCAAGGTATCCATGTGTTGGATGAAGATTAATTTATATATATGATAAGCAAGTAAATTATTTAGCACAGAGCATACATTATATGCTTTTCAAAACACACAGTTTCATTTGGGTCTAACATATGTCTGGTTTTGTTTTCAGCTCCTTACAAAAATGATGGAGAGATTTCATAATTTCCCTTTGTCCATAAAAATCTTCTGAGCTTCTTCACTGTTTCTGACCTCTCTGTGTCATCTTAAAGATTGCATTGCCTCAGAAAGACTGATAGAGTTTACTGTTCTTTTTTCAAAAGTAGGTTCATTTTTCATGGAGATTGAGATTGATGGTTTTCATCTTGGCATATGAAGAACTAGAGTATTTCATTGTCTTATTTTCCTCATGGGCAATCAGAATGCCAACCTAGCTCTACTGCACAGAGGTGGTATCATCAAGGAATTGAGTTAAATATTTCCTTGGTAACAGTTGTGGAGGCACCACTTTATTGATTATTGTCTACATACTCATTTAAACATATTGACATAGAAAAAGTGATCTAGATTCTGTCACTGAAATCGATGTGTTTTCCACTATTGTTCTCCCAAGCTGAGACTGGCCTCTCTACACTGACCCTTCAAGGACAGGGACGGGTCTATTTATCTTTTTTCGTCCTATCACCTGAGAAGGTCTTTCACCTAGTAGCTGGTAATAAGTGTTTATTGAGTAGGTGGATGAATGGATGGGCAGTGGGATGGTTTCTACTGAAGAGTCAGCCAACTTCTAATTAGTAAGAGGAGGAGAAAAAGAAAAGCATATGATGGCTATTCTGTAGCATCCAGGCCTGATCTTGAATACAAATTGAAATTCGTATTTTCCAATATTTTGCATCATCCTGGATCAGGCCATATACACACAGCAGGCTTACAAATAATTAAAAATAGAAACACGAATGAATCTAGTCTGCAAATTCTGGAAGCTTCTTTTTCCTACTAGTTAAGTACCTGGCTCTTCACTACTCCTTTTACCGTGATATGTTTTCAGTTTGATCTTAGAGAGCCCCAAGCCTTGCCTGAGACTCCCCTTGTTCCTCCTTCAGCTACTGTTTCTCCAGAAGTAGTTGAGGAACCTCTGCCTCAAACATGGTTTCCTCAGCATTTGGACTCGTCCTAGGACCTGGCTCCTCTGCCTCCCTGGAAACTTCTAACTCATTCCTGACCTATGGTAGCCAGTAATCCTTATGTGAGTGACACAGAGCTTTTTTACAACCTGGTGACCTGAGTCTTCCCATCAGAATGAGGTGATTTTGAAATTTCAGAAAATGTAATTATAATAGTTTTAAGTCCTAGCTAGTATTTTGTAACTTCATCTTTATTATCCTAAAATGAAATTCATAAGTAATATAACCTATTTGCATATATCACTCATATGCCATCTAAAAAATGATCAGTAATTTATAATACAATAATATGTGTAAAGGACTGGGCATGACTAATTAAAATATAACAAAATGCTAACACCTCCCATTTCTGAGACAACAGCCGAGACAACAGACTCCTGTACATGTGTGGTAGACATGGAAACCAAAGTGGATTTTCCTAGTAAAGTTCTGGATAACAGCATCAGAATATGGCCATTTCTTGATATATAGAGTAGTGGCTTTCCTAGAAAATTATTTTATTATAAGACTTGAAAAATTACTATGTGTTTATAGATAAGAAAGTTAATTTATGGGGTTGGGAAATTATAAAAATATTTTCCCTTCCATTAATGTGCAGTGTAATATTTGGGAACTATGTGATACAGCAGGATAATTGTTCATTATGAAGGTCTTTTCTGAGCATTGACGGACATCAGTCAACTCTAGTGCCTGTCCACACAATGCCAATTAATGTCTCCATAATCATTGGGAAACCCATATGTCCCTCACCTCAACTGTTCCCAAAGGCTCCAGTAGGGGGCAGTACCAACCCTGACAACAACCAGTGCTTAGGGAAAGGGATCTAGATATTCTGTGGCCTTTGTTTCTGCCCTTCTCTCTCTCTCTCTCTCTCTCTCTCTCTCTCTCTCTCTCTCTCTCTCTCTCTCTCAATTTAAATTTTTTTTACTACAACTTATTTTGTTTCCATCATACCCTTAATCATTCATTTAAATTTTGTTTTATTATTTTGTTGGTTCTTTTTAGTTATACATGACATGAATAGCTAGAATCCATTCTGATATAATTATATAAGCATGGAATATATCTTATTCTAATTCGGACCCCCATCTTGGGGATGTACACAATGGTGCGATTCACTGTGGTGTATTCGTATATTTACATAGAAAAGTTATGTTAGATTCATTACACTGCTGTTTTCTTTTAAAACTACATAAGGAAATGAAACCAAAAATAGTAATTCCAAGCTAACTCCAGAATTTTCGTTATCAGCTCCCCAATTTTTCTTTTTTCCTTGTGTCCTCCTCTTCAGTCGCAGTATTTCCCAAATTGTATATATTTATTATTTTTTGGACTTATGTAGACCTTGTTGACCTCTTTTTTTTTTAATGTACATAGTAAGTGATATGACCTTTGTTCTGTCTCTTCTCTTAGAAAAAGAACTACTTGTTCTATTCATTCATTTTCACTTTTATATTCTCAAATGTTAGCTTTGAGGTCAGCATGGAGAAAATGTGGTTGGCTGATTAAATAAGACTGGATGTAAACTACTAAGACCTGTCCAAAAAGATAATCAAATAAAATCCCCAAATTTATATCTTTGTTATTTTACAATATAGTCTAGACACAGCACACTTCTGAACATGAAATTAGATGAGGTGTTTTCCAGTCTATAAATTCACAGAGAAAATTGGAAGAGAATAATGGATAGAAAGGGGTCGTAGATTCATGGAATTTATCATTGGGATTGGATTTTTGATTGGGAATATAATTCCCAAACTTTGATTTAGAGCATCCTAATTTTTGATACATAGTATTTTTAAAATTCATAGTCCATTAGTGTTTCTTTTTAGAGAGAGAGAGAATTTTTTTTTTAATATTTATTTTTTAGTTTTCGGCGGACACAACATCTTTGTTTTGTATGTGGATCTGAGGATCGAACCCTGGCCGCACACATGCCAGGCAAGCGCGCTACTGCTTGAGCCACATCCCCAGCCCAGTCCATTAGTATTTAAAGTACATTAATATATACTATTGTTTTGAGAACTTCATTAATGTTCCATGACACATATAAGGTATATCTCTTGATATCTCTGTACCACAGTAGGGAATAACCTTCTTGGTCATCCAGGTGGTAAGTCTGTCCATACATGAGACATTAAAGTTTACATGGCTGTGGAGGCATAGAGCCACTGATTACCAGGGGTTGATTTTCAGAGACTTCACATGGGAGTAGACATTTACATGGACTCTGGAGAATAGTGGTGTGGCAGACTCAGAGAGACGTACTTCTCAGATTCCTCTTCTGGAAAGGACGACTTGACTTGCTGTGAGAAGGATGGCTCTCTGATAGCATCCACCTGTGAGCACCTTGAGGTCTGTGCCATTATTGGAGCAGAAGTCATACTCCTTGGGATAATGGCTGAGCAAGGTTAAATATAAGGGCCTAGCCATTTTCAGCCCTTGCAGACTTCCTTTAATGGGCAATCCTTTCTCTGGAGTTTCCAGTAAGTTGGTAGAAAACTTGTAAGGTCTTCATGGTGAATAGAGTTCCTCCTGCCCAATCCTGCTTTAGCAATTTTTCTTTCATAGGTGTTACTTCCAAGTAAGCCTTTGCATTTCTAACTACATCTAACATTTTCTGGAAGGACCCAGCTGACATTAGTGGGAGTGAGTATGGTGAGAGGATATTTTAGGCAAAGGGAATAGCAGAAAACAGACACACAGGCATGCAAGTGCAATCTATTTGGGAAATAGGGATGAGTTTGGTGAGGGCAGTGTAGAGGAGATGGGGATATTTCAAACAGGATGCAGAAGATGAGACATCTGGAGTCAATAGGTTCTAGTATGGAGCTTTTTTTTCCTGAAAGATAAAGAAAGCCGTGAAAACAAACAAACAAAAAAAAAAACATTTTAAGAGATGTGGGACATTTCCAGTGCAAAGAAACAGATAATTGAGAAACCCTGTGTTCAAGTTTTGCCAAATATCTTTCTGTATAATAATTTATTTGTAAAGCAGTACTTTTTTTTTACTTCCTTATAATTTTTTCTCTGTCTTTAGTTAGATGAAACATTAGTGCTTCATGTCCCATACAAAAAAGGAAATTTTGTTTATGTTACATACAGGAAGGAAATTTTGTCTCCTAGGGTGCTTTTAGACCAAATTATTAAGTATTATTTAGGATTGTCAGACTTCAGATCTCATTAGTTATACCTTCTGAGTTGCTATGGTGCTGACTTGAGGTTCTTTTCCTCTATTAAGTCCTTATTCCAATCTCCTATCTTTCTTGAATTGGCTTTTAAATTTTATCCAGCTTCTATACATGACTAATTTGGTCTGATTTCTCATCTCTTTTGGATTCATTTGTGTTGCTTACCACTTATTGACAAGTTTAGACCACCCATGTTGTTTACCTATTTGTTTATTTTATTATTATTTTTTGGACTTATATAGAGTTTGTTGACCTCTTTTTTTTAAAAAAAGTACTTAACTGAGACATTATAACCAGGCTAAGTATTTGCTATTAGACATTTTCAAGGAATACTATATATGATTTTAGTTTACCACTTCTAAAAAACCCCTTGATTTAATTAATAGAATTTAGCAAAACAAGGTAACATTGAAATGTGCTTTACTGTGTGTTTATATTAATATCCAATGAATAACCTCAAAGGTTAAACTTCATGATCTGTCTCTTCAAGCTATGTACTTAATTCCAGTCATTACATCACCTGCTTCCCTTATGCTATTGATTTATGTTTCTTTCAAACTGCTGAGATTGGGCAGTATAATTTATTTTTTGTTAGACACACCCTGCACTATGACACAGTGTTTCAGAAGGTAATGGCAAAATACCTGTAATGCAGTGCAGAATTGCCTACTCACCTGTGTGGATCAATAACATCCTCCCTGTTTTATGTCTAGGAGTCTCATAATAAAGAAAGAGAATGGAAAGTTATTATCAGTCTTTCTTTCTGTGGTAAATATGTCAGAGAATCTCCAAATAGCAGTGGCGTTCAGACCCTATAAAGTCTGTTTAATGTTGATAGATGCAAAAGAATGGTTAGAATTTTCATAGGGATCTATATTTCAATCTTTCCAAAGTAGCTAAAGCCTATTCAAAGTATTCAAAAGAAAATACAAGTTCAAGACCCCTAAATATCTATTTAGGAATTATTTTTAGATATTAAAAAACATTAGATGGGTTATTTTCAAATGATTAGTGTGCCTTTCTGGTACTTATATAACATTTTATGTTTCAAAAGGTTTTAGCATGTCATTTTCTTTCTCTTTTCAGATATCCAATGAAGTGATTCTTTGCCCATTTCATTGAGAGGAAAATTAGGGCACATCAGACATAGGTAGCATTACCACAATGATGTAACTTATGTGACCATGGCATTGACTAGATCACATGCTCCTATTTGCCAATCCCAGATTCTTTTCTGTAAAGTGTCCTATTTCATGGGGCATGATGTGAAGGATGGAATTACAAGGGAGTAAGTTCATTTATTTATGAAAAATGATGTATTTCATTTTTGCTAAATTTGAGCCTTTCCTGAGGAGAATATTAACATTTTTATATTCCAAGTGGCTCATTTTAAAGGAAAATATATTACACATTTTAAAAATGAGTTAAACTATTTCTACTGTTAATGGCAATCCTCTATTATGATATTCATACCATAAAAGCCAACTATTAGTCAAAAATATAGTTTGATGAATGTAGTATATTTATAAATTGAAGACAGTCATTTCATTTCTTCCACAGTAAATTTGCTTTAAATATTAGTTTATTATATATGTTGGCTTGTATTACAAATATTTCCAGTAAGCAAACACAAATCATTTTTATATTTAGCATTTAAAATGTATCTTAACTTGACCATTAAATCCTGTATTAAATATTCAATTAAAGTGGATTTTGATCCATTTTTTAAAATTAGTGGTCAGGTATTCGGGGAAACAAGCTCACAAGATATTTCTAAAACACAATTCACTTCATTTCTTGTTCTGTATATTTTGTCAGAGAATGCCTTAATGTAACAGAAATCAGATTTGGTGTGTATTTTTACACCAAATCAAATTGTGCAGGCGCCACCCTCAGCTTTCTCCAAAACATTATAAAGGATAAGATTCCACCACTATATAGCTTAAGAAAGCAGCGCAGACCTGGAAAAAGTCCATATGTAGAAAACGTGGCTACAGGAGGAGGTTTTACTGGAAAACCACGTGTCCCATAGCACCATTGCAAGAGCTGGACTTCAAAAGTAACTTTACTTTAGCTGAGTTCTGACTCCTGGAATCTGTATGTAAAACATGCATGGTTTTTCTAGATATTCTTCAGGCATAAATCAGGAATATAAAAGCTACCAAAAAAAATGTAAGAATGAAACTGTGATACAGTAGTGACTAATGGTAAAAAGCACTTAAATGTGCCAGTTATAACAGCTGTATGAAGAGGGTGAAGGCATCATAAGTCATTTTATTTATTACAATTGGCAGATTTCCCATCCTAGTTGTATTGAATATAATCTGCTTTTCCTGTCTTCTTCTTGTCCAGTCCTTGCTTTTTCAAATTCACCAGCTATAATCACAAATGTGAGAAAAATTTAATCTCTATTATTTTAATACATACCAGTTACCCAAACTTGTTAAGTCTTTTTCCTAAATCCAGAAAAAAATTCATAGTATACTTTAAAATATTAAGCATTACTTTAGATCACTAGTTCTAAATCTTCCATTTCTGATTCCTGAAATAAAGAGCTGTGTGTTCTCCTCATATACACAGTTGCTTAATCCAAGGAAGATACAACATGATTGTTGCACTATGAAGTCAATTAGGTATTTTAACCTTCATATGATATCTTCCTCACAGCTGTAATTGAGAATTTATAAAATATTAGAAAAATAAAGACAAGATTAATCAATCCATTTTCATTTTATATGGAAAGCACAGATGTCTTAAAGATCTATACCAATGACTAACTCCCTATTTATTAAAAAATGATCTAAATTGGTGTTTTAAAACTTTCATAAGCATCTAAATCTTTTGTAAAAATTAAATAACCAACAAGGTGGTCAAACTATATCTTATTGTTAAATTTATAATATACATTTCTAATAATTTATATTTTATAAGGTTAAATATGAGAAGAGGGGTATTTCTGTGAAGTATGAGACTTGAAATTAAAATGAATGACAATCATATAAACTTTTGGTCTCAATATCTAATTCATTTTAATTTGTAGCTTTGCGTACAATGTAGTGAAAAAAATTCTGATTTATCTTGTTAAGTAGAATTCTCCAACAGGACTTGACTATAAAATTCTGCATCAGTGGAACTGCTTTGTACTATCATTAAACACACATACACTTTCTTTCACCAGTGATATATTTTGTAAATTTTTTTAGACATTTTCTTATACTTTATTTTTCAATTTTTCAATCACTTTTGCAAGCATAGAACTTAATGTTTTCTTAGAGTAAGTCTTAGTGAAAAGGAATATATTTAATCTTACCACTACATGAGGATATTTACATGTACTTGGAGAAAGTTTCTGATATTATTTCTAAAGTTTAACTAACAGTACCTCTTCACTTTGAATCTAGGTTGCACCCATTGATATACTGAAGTCAATATATGATGTTTCACCATTTCAGAAGGCATTAATGTCTTCTGCTATTCCTTGCCTTCTTTATCCCTTCCCCTGAAACAAGGACAGGGAGGGTTTATTTTTTCAATAAAGGATAATTATTTTAGAACAATGTATTTTATAAATTTTTTAAGAAGCAGATTGATCTGCACAAAAACAGTGATTTGGCAGCATAAATCCATGTGTGTATGGTTTCCACATTTTATTAACAACTATTTGTAAAATTTACATATTTAAGTCACAGTTTATAAACAATAGTGTATATATTATTCAAAGATAAAATTTGAGTTAAACAATTATGTAATTCCCTCTTGGAAATGCTGAGATTGTGTGGAATTCGGGTGGGAATCTGCTGGGCAGGGTCATTTCTTCTATACATACCTGACCTCCTAGTATAACAATGTGACAGTGCAGCAAATACTTACCTAATTACCTCAGATTCTTTTGATGGCCACTTCTAGTTGTACATTAATAATGATTCGGATAATGTGAGCTGTTGTCTTTTGGCTGTTTCAAGGCTCAGGTCATAAATCACAGGCTGTGTCACTGCCGACAAGCCTGAGCCCTTAGGCTTCCCAGGGCTCCCTGACATGCCCTGCCTCAGTGCATTGCCCTGCTCATGCCAGGCAAGCTGCTGACTTGCACAGAAGGGAATTCCAGGAAGTCCTTGGAGCGGGCCTTTTTTCAATAATGCTCCCTGGCATGTACTCAGTTCAAGGCTTTTTGCAAATGGCTATTACACTGAGATCATGATGAGATTTCCTAGAAGTACATGCAATTCTTTTCACTAAAATTTCCTACTTTGAAAGTTTTTGTAAAAACAGGGATTTTCCTTTGCATTCCTAATGTCATATAATCATATGAATGTGCATTTTAGTGTCCTCTTAAGGTATGGAAGTGCTTAAATCTCCTGGAGACATATTTTTTGAAGTAAAATTATTGTTTTCATTGAGTATTATTTTGTTTTAGGTTTTAGACTTAATTATAGTGGATTTTAAGTCTTACTTCAAGTGGTAGATGAACACAAGAGTATTACATTATTAATTACACTATTAATTCTGTCATTCATCAGTAGTCACTGAAAATAGATGGTGAGCAAATGATGCAATAAGTACTTGAGACATATGAGCAGCTGCCTTGGGTGATTTTGGCTGAGAGTAGCCTTTTACAGCCACTTGCGGGGTCTAAAGCACATGATGAAGTTTCAGGGATGGAGATAATTGTGTCACATAGGATGAAGTTGGGTGTGGAAACATAACAGAGTTCTCAGTTCCAACTTGGACTAAAGACAGAGTCCAGCTGTTGACTCCATCCCTTCATGTCTGTTAATAGGCATTTGATATTTACTTGATTTTGAACATCTTTGGAGAAGGAAGGGGGATATTTGAAATCAATATAGTACTTGGTAAAGGGAAAGTGAGGACCAAGAGACAGGTAAGCAAGAAATGAAAGACAGAGACCAGGCAGAGATACACACGAGGGTTTATTTGTCAGAGCTGACAAATAAAGGCCATCTTTCTGTAGGAGAGAGAGGCAAAATAGGCTTGGATCCTGGGATTTTTGTAGGGCAGGCTCAGGAATCAGAGCCAGGTGGGTCCTAATGTGGGCAATTACGGACTGGGTTAGTATGCCAGAGTGGGGAGCCTTTCTCAGAAATGTCCTTGGGCAGGAAAACAAAACTTCTTCCTTAAAATGGAGACTGTCATTTAAGATGGTCATCCAGATGCTAAGCAAGGACCTTATACTTGGTACATGAGTGATATTCAGATAATAGGACCCACAGGACCTTCCATCAGATTTTTTGAACTCTTTGTTTTTTTCTGCCCAGGAACTTGAGGCTTAGACAAACCTGGTGACTTCTTAAGACTACCCACTGGTTAGAGCGAGACTGTTGAAATATAACCCTTCTCAACATTTGTTAAGTTTTGTAAATGGCTTGATGGTCCCCATTAAGCATTTCTCCTGTTGCCTCTGACTCTCTTAATTACCAGAGCACTTTAATGTTTTCTCCATTAAGTGGCAGATGAACTGCACCCAAAAAGACATGGAAAGCAGTTGGCATTTCTATTTCTGCTCCTCAAGGGCTTAGAGCCTCCAGGTTTTTGATAACACTTAAAAGGATGCTGATTTTTTTCCCTCATACTTTACAGGCTTCCATCTTACACTAGCAAGACTATTAACTAATTCAATATATCCTAGAGGCACTGCCTTTAAGAGCTAAAGAGATCCTGTTTAAAAAAAAAAAAACTATCTGTTCTTATTAACTCTCCTACTTAAAACTCTTCAGTAGTACAGTGTCTTCTAAGCTCATCTAAACATGCAGACTCACTAGGTGACCACACCCCACAACTGGCACCTATCTATCTACTCAGAAGGACAGAGTTAGAAACCACAACTTGCCTGCAGAGCAGCAGTGGGACTTTGTCTTCAGGAATCCTAACCACAGCCCAGCATCTCAGCAGGGCTCTGGAAGTCTCCCTGCTTAACAGCTTGATACCTCTTGAGACAATTCCATAGGCAGGGCTTGCCCAGGTCTGCTCACAGGCAATCCCAACACTATGAAATAGGATTTTTATGGTTCATTTATAGTCCTTTCTAGTCCAGATGCAATTTACCAATGATGGGTAATTTTTACTACCAGCAGTGTTGCCTTGAGATTTGGTTGTCATTCTACCTTATCAAGTTACTAAGGAAATCCAGTTAGAGGTAAGCAGAGGTCAAGTTCTTAGGAGTAGGGGAAAAGCTTTCTTTAAAAGGAAAAAAAAAAATAAGTGTCTTTAATCGCATATATCCTCCCTTTTCATTAGGGTTAAATGCAGATTAATTAAATGAATTGCAAAGATCCTTTACAACTGGCCCTTGGATGCTTCTGTAATCTCATCTTGCCCTCTCCTTCTCACCTTTAATTCTAAACCCAGCCTAACCAAATTCTTTTTGATTCCTCCAAAAGACCAAATTATCCCTCTGTGGCTCTCAGCCTCCAGGCATGCTGTCCTATCACTCATTTATTTATTAAAAAGATTTTAATTCCTTCCTTGAGCCAAGCATTGAGTATAAATATGGTAAAAAAGACAACCTAGTGGAGTCCACAACCTGAAATCCTTTCCCATTCATCCATTCTGTGCCTTAAGCATCCTCTGGAAAGCCCTTTCTAGTCCCCAGTGCAGGTTAGGTGGCCTACCCTGTATGATAACACTGATGCTCTGTGTTGTCATTGCATGGTACCTTGTCAACCCCCCATGAAATTGTGAGCCCCTGAAGATGGGGGAGTATATCTAGCCTGCCCACCATCATATCTCTAATGTATTAGTTGGATCTAGGTGCCCAACAGATAATTGATAAACATGAGAGCACATTCTAGGATTGCAATATACATTTTAAACTTCAAATAATGTACTGTTACATTTTCAAGTCCTATTATCCATAATGAAAAAGATATTTTCAGAGCAGATGCCTACCAAAATCTGTGATACAGATAGAATTGTTTTTATTTTAAAAAAATAGTTATAAATAAAAAAGAAAAAAGTATATAGAAAATGGTGTATAAAAACATTCATAACTGGGTGATTCCCAATTACCCTAAATCTAATGCCAACATTAACCTTAGTGAAAAAATAATGGAGGTGGGTCAGTAAGAGATTCAGAAACTTCCAAACATGAGATCCTTATTCTCACATAATGTAATTTTTAAGTTTGGCCTGGTAACTAAGGAAAAGAAATTGTTTCCCACTAAGGCATCATATGTAGATGCATCTGTGAGGATAACCACCCTTTCCTGGAACTATTTTCCTGGGATTTATCACATGAGTTCCTGTATAAAATAGTGCTAAGTCACACCCTAGAATTTACTTCCAACCAAATGGTACAAAATATGCTCTTCAACATGGCACTTTTCATATTAGCATTCTGTAACATCAAAGGAACTGGTGATGAGTCATAACTCAGAAACCATGTCTTTGATTGACTGAGATAATGTGGTTCAAGACATTACTTTTCGATGGTCTAAGAGAATGAAGATAGAATTTGGAATAGTGTTAGGTAAATGGATAGTTAACATGCCCATTTAAGCTTTTTTCTCTCAAATATCAAATATCTTAAATGAGTTTCGGAGAGGTGCTGGATCACATTCAATCTGCAATCAAATTCCCTTAATAAGATTTTGCAGTGTAGGAATTCTCCCTTGCTGATGAAAATGAAAGCCATAAATTTATGATTCAGATTCTGACCAAACTTCTTGCATAAGGAAGGAGAGCACAACTATGGACAGCCTGGGTCTTCCAAGTAGCATCCTCATCTTTTCCAAGGAACAATGGATCTTTTCAAGCTCAAATGTGCAGTAGTGATTCCAGAGACTGCCATATCCTGATACATTATGGCAAAAATTCAACCTGGGGGGCTGGGGATGTGGCTCAAGCGGTAGCGCGCTCGCCTGGCATGCGTGCGGCCCGGGTTCGATCCTCAGCACCACATACCAACAAAGATGTTGTGTCCGCCGAGAACTAAAAAATAAATATTAAAAATTCTCTCTCTCTCTCTCTCTCTCTCTCTCTCTCTCTCTCTCTCTCTCTCTCTCAAAAAAAAAAAAAAAAAAAATTCAACCTGGCCTGCTATAGCTATATTTTGTTTAATTTATATAGTATTTTACAGAAAACAACAAAACAAATCCAAATGTCACCTTTTAAAAACCAGAAAATCTCACAAAATCTTCTGGATCTCTGACTTCTCATAAAAAAATAGGAGAGGCCACATTAAGTTGCCATTTTCCTGTGACAAGAGGGATCTGGAGATGAGTAGCAGCTGCTTAGGATGTCCTTTTGGGAGTGAATGTGTGCTTTTGAGGTCATCTCAGGGCCCGCCAAGCCTGCTTTACTTATTTTCCCTAGGTTCCTCCAGGAATCTGAGAATTTTTACCTGCTTAACACGGCAGAAATGTAGCTTTAGTTTGTAAAAATTTTGTGTGCATGTATTTCTAGAGGTAGAGGAGTTAGGGGAAAAGAATGGAACTATTTAGATATCTAAATATCTAAATAAGTAAGGGCACTGTACATGTTACAAAGGAGCATGTGACAGTGTGTTCTTAGCTTAATGCCATGGGAGTGGCTGTTCAGGACCCACTTGCTTATGGAAAGTTTCAGGGGATCTGGAGGTATGATAACTTATTTCTCTGTTTTACAACATCCTTTAAATTAATTTTAAATGTTCATTTTACTGATATCCCAAGGAGCCTGTGAAAAATGGGAAACTCTTTCCAAGTATGATTATGTTGAAAAATGTGTGGGAGCATATATTTGTTAGCTTGCTCCAAACACGCTTTGAGATATGACCCTTTATACATAATCCAGCTGGGCATTTGACACCTGATGAGCTAACTATAACTCAGTGTCATAAAGGCTTTTGAAGAGTCTAATTACAGAAGTCTCATGGGTTAGGGGATGAAGCAGACTTCAAGTTGGGGTAGGGCCAATTTGTAAACAGTTTTTTATACATGCTGTAGGTAATAGGAAGTTTTCAGATATGTAATTTAGAAACTTCTCAATATGGTATAGAGACTGAAGACTGAAGGAGCTGAAGCAGGGAATCCAGTTGTTTCAGTGAGTAACAAAGTTTTCTCCCAGCACTCCCTAAGTGATTGGCTGTCCATTCTAACTTTCTAGATAGTGGAATAAGCTAAGGTGATTGCACAGACTTTTGCAACTAAATTTCTCTGTGTTATGGCACTAATAGGAACTGTTAAAACACACAGGTTAACTCTAATTCAATTATGGGAAATAATACTAAAGTTCAAATTATTTTTTCATTCTCTAATTTTAAAAGTAATCCTAGAAATCTTTACACACATTATCTTATTTGATTTTGTAACAACTTTGTAAATTAGGAACTATTTATGTTATAGTTAAGGAAACTGAGTTTAAGTTTTCCTACTACAATAGATGACCTGTTTTCATAAAAACAATATATATATATATATATATATATATATATATATATATATATAGGCTAAAATTGTAACTTTTAAGTATTAATGTGTTAAAATCTTTTAAGATCCTAGGCTGTTTTTTTTTTTTTTAAACTGGTAATAAAGTTATTTCAGGGAAGATACAAGGTTCCTACATTTTAAACCAGGGATGTTTGTGTTAGTAATTAAAACTTGACTTGCAGAATGATTGTGGATTAATTTCAATGACAGAGAATGTAGCAAATAGTATTGATTATAGCCTAATACACAAAGCGTCAGCTCCCAGATAGAAAGTTCTCCTTGGCATATTGTAGAAACTGTCCATGAATCACTTTTCCTGAACATCAAAGGTTCAGTCCACATTTACACATGAAAGTACATGCTTACTTGGCAGTTTTCAAGTACAATTAGTAGGGATTCTCCAGCTGAGATTGGAACACATGATATGTTAGTACTTAATCAAAAACAAATCTACTACTAAGTTCCCTATTTTGCTTTTCAAAATATATTATATACATTATATAATATATTATATATATAATTTTATATATATAAATTTTGCTTTTCAAAATATATTATGTACATTATATAAATTATATATATAAAATTAAAATTTATATACACATATATGTGTATTAAAAATATAATATACACATAAGCATTGTGTTTAATTTTAGGTAATCTGTTAAATACATTCTAGTACATCATCTCTTATAATATTTCCTCACATGATATGTGAGTTGTTTAATTCTACCCAGCACCAGCATCAAAGACATCTATTTCTTCCACCTTTATTCCCAAATACACTTTCCATATCTAAGTACAGAGAAAATATAAAAAAATATATCCTATGGAAATTCTTCTGTTAATATGTTTCATAGAAAAAGAATAAAATCTGGATTTTATGTCATTTGTTATATAATACTTTTGTATTTGTTTGCATTGAAACTATATAATGAAAGAAATATTGCTTTAAAGAAAATATGTGAATACTACAATAGTCTTTTTAGGAGAAGTTTTAGTTAAAGTAAATATATTGGAAATAGTTGAATTAGAAAATCTGAAAGAAACCTATCCAATGCTACAGCATGTTTTTCTCCATTTTGAGATATAAATCTGGGTGCCTTCTATAGTTGAAGAACGTAAGTACAACAAAAGGGAAGATTTTATTGATTTTGTTCACTGTATTTCCTCTTTACCTAGGACAATGCCTGTCGATATTAGACCATAGATATATCCTTGTTGAATGAATAGTAAACCTAAGTTAAAAGACAGTTGCCCATCACCCAAAGAATGAGTGTCATTATCTATGCATAAACTTGGCAATATATAGAAATCATCAATTTTCATCTCAGTTGAAATTATTCACATTAGTAGCACTGCTTAATGTCCCAATTTAAATCAAATTTAGATTTTTAATTTTCACCTAAAATCTATTCAGAAGTATTATTTTGTGATACAAAACTGAAATATATACTGCTTAACATGTAGAAGATTCCCAAGAGATGTGAACAAAGACAGAAGAAATGGGCAAATCTTTTAGTGATCACCAAATTTCTAAGCTGTGGGTACCCCTATAACCTACTCAGGTATTATAAAGAACTAAGACATTTCCTACTAACTTCCTTAAGGATCTGTTAAATAGCCTGGGATATGTAATTTAGTTAAAGAAGCAAAAGCAAACACAAAGCCAGGAAAACACAAAAGCAAAACACATTAATAAATATAAAATTCAAATGAAATAGTTGATGTTAAAATTGATAAAGAAGTAAGTAAAACTTACAAGGAAACACCATGAAGAGCTGGGCATGGTGGCACATGCCTTCAATCCCAGCAACACAGGAGGCTGAAGTAGAAGGGCTACAAATTTGTGGCCAGCCTCAGCAGCTTAGCAAGTCCCTGTGCAACTTAGTGAGACTGTGTCTTAAAATAAAACTTAAAAACAAATGGCTGGGGATGTGACTCAGTGGTTAAGTACCCCTGTAATCAATACCTAGTAACCACCCCCCCCAAAAAATCATGAAGAAGCAATTCATGAAATGGCAGTGATTAAAGTGTATTAAAATGGTTAAAGTGAATCAGAAAAATCCTAACCTTTGAACACACACAAGATTAGATTTCAACATTATTAGCATATTGGGAAAGAAAGTGATGTATATTATATAAATAACTGTATGCCATTGTGAATTGATGCAAAATATAGATAATTAATGTGTAGTTTTCTTCTACCCAGTGACTATTTTGATGATATCTTTAAATGAAGAATACATACACAGTCACAGAAACATTTAAGGTTTATTATTGTTGTTGTTATTATTATTATTATTATTATTATTTATCCAGGATTGAATTCAGGGGCACTCAACCACTGTGCCACATCCTCAGCCCTATTTTGTATTTTATTTAGAGACAGGGACTCACTGATTTACTTAGTGCCTCACTTTGCTGATGGTGATTTTGAACTCATGATCCTCCTGCCTCAGCCTCCTGAGCCGCCGGGATTACAGGTGTGTGCCACCATGCCTGGCTAAGAGGTATTATTTAGATGAACAGAGGAACAAAATTAAATCGATAAGAGATATCAGATAAAACAGTTTTTAAATCAACATTTGCCCTAAGATTTGGTTGGCACTATTTAGATTCCATGACCAACGGATGGATTGAGTCTTCTCATTGAAATTTTGTCCCTTACCTCCTCCCAGCCCCAATTGCAAGTACATAGTGTCATTATAGCAACATAATAATGCTTTCCTTTAGTTGCATTTCCAATTAACATGAAAATTTATATTTTGTGGAAAATATGTATTGTGCTAAGATAATAGAAAATGTGCTTCTTTGGATGGGAGAACCTTATTGCTCCAGACAATGACTTTCCTTAAGGGTTAGGAGCATTCCCAGTGCAGCCACTGGAGCACAGCATGGGTGGCCTTTTTATCAGAGAATAAGTAAGTGATTGGTTGCAGGCCAGCCTTATGGGAGTGTGTGCCTTCCCACATATCCCTGTTTATTGAGGGTTCTCCAAAAAAAAAAGGTCAAAAGTTTATTGCAGCAAGGTCCCCATTCTCTCCCACAAAGCAAAAAAAAAAAAAAAAAAAAAATTTAAATTTGATGAAGTCCAGTGTATTTGTTTTTCTTTTATGGATTAAGCTTTTGGAGTCAAGCCCAGTAACTTTGCCTAGTTCTAGAGCCTAAAAATGTTTTCTCTTATTTTTATATCAATAAGCTTATCAAAGATATTATAAGCTTTCAATGTGAGAGACAAAGATTATAAGGAGAAAAAAGAAAGATTGTATATCTGACACCATATGCAAAAATAGGTTCGAAATGGAGTAATGATTTAAATGTAAGACCCAAAGTATAAAACTTCTAGAAGAAAAGCTCCATGACATTGGTCTGGGTGATGATTTGTTATATGATTCCAAAAGCACTGGCAGCAAAAGTAAAAATAGACAAATGGAATAGCATCAAACTAAAAAGCTTATACACAGCCAAGGAAACAACCAACAAAGTGAAGAGGCACCCTACAGAATCAAAGAAAATTCTGCAAACCACACTTTTGGTAAGAATTAATATCCAAAATGAGTAAGGGACTCAAAAAACTCAACAGCTAGAAAAATAGATAACTTGATTTTAAAAAATGGGACAAGGGACCTGAATAGCTATTTCTCAAAAGAAGACATATAAATGGTTAATAGATATATGAAAACAATGCACACCATCACTAATCACTAGGTATTGATCCTACAGTCACTAAACACTCTTTGTTTGTATTGAAATTACATAATGAAGGAAATGTTGTTTTAAAGAAAATATGTGAATACTACAATAATCTTTTTAGGAGACGTTTTAGTTAAAGTAAATACATTGGAAATAGTTGAATTAGAAAATCTGAAAGAAACCTACTCAATGCTACAGCATGTTTTTTTCCATTTTGAGATAGAAATCTGGGTGCCTTCTATAGTTGAAGAATGTAAGTACAACAAAAGGGAAGATTTTATTGATTTTGTTCACTGTACTTTGTTTTCCTAGGAAAAGGCATATTGAAACCACAATGATATATCACTTCACACCTATTAGAATGGCTCCTATAAAAAAGTCAAAAAGTTAAGAAGTACTTGCAAGAATATGTAAAAAATGGAAACTTATATACTGTTGGTGGAAATATAAATTTGTACAACCATTATAGAAAATGGTATGGTGGTTCTTCAAAAAATTAAAAATACCATATGATCCAGTAGGCCCACTACTATATTTGTATACAGAAGAAAGGAAATCAGTATGTCGAAGAGATATCTGCATTTCTATGTACACTGCAGCATTTTTCAGGATAGCCAACTTAAGTGTATACCAGTGGATATCTGGGTAAAGAAAAGGTGGTATATGCACATAGTGGAACTGGAATACTATTTAGTCTTTAAGAAAAAGGAAATCCTTTTGTGTGCAATGACATAGATGAATCTGGGGAACATTACACTAAGTGAAATAAGGAAGACTCAGAAAGACAAATACTACATGATCTCTCCTATATGTGGAATCAAAATAGTCAAACTCAGAGAAGTGGAGAGTAGAGTGGTAGTACTCAGGGATGAGATTCAGAGATTGAAGAAATGGTGGTCAATGGATATAAAATTTCAGTAACATAGAAGGAATAAATTCCAGAGATTTATTATACAATGTGGTGATTGTCCCTAATAATAATGTATTGTATCCTTGAAAATTGCTGAGAGCATATTTTAATGTCCTGACACACACACACAAAAATAGGTCATTTATAATTAAGCCCAATGTAACCATTCCACATGCATAATATTCAAAACATCATATTGTGTCAATAAATATTAGCCATATAATTTTATTTGTTAATTTTAAAATAAATAAATTTAATTTTCTTAAAGGTTTATACTGAAATGATAATGAATTTCTACAAAAGCATATAGACTTTGTAGAATATGACTTTTCTTCTGTATTAATTTTAATACATCTCTACACACTGTTCACTGAAGATCACTAAAGCTACTTTAAATATTCATCATTTCCATGATTCAGTGTTTATTCAAAGAAACAAATAAGAGAAACAAAAAAAGGGTAGCATGTGAAACAATGCAAATTATACTTACTCACACAGTGATGTCTTAGGGGAACATGATAAATGGGATCATTACTCTTGTGAGAGCAACCCTGAGTGGTCTGAGAAGGAGGGTTAAATAAAGACACAGCAAGTATACCTGTTAGAGATATCCAGGTGGTAGCTCCTGGTACTTACATTCAACATTTGGTTTTGTGAATGCAAATAAATGCTTTGTAGGCTGATGCAAAAATATTAGATGGAATTCCTATTAATGTAATTTGAATGAATGATTCAGAATGTGGCTTATTCTATGATAGGATAAATCTTATTTCTACATTTAATACTGTGTTTTAACTACTAGACACATGGTTCAGAGTAGCTGTCTGACTGATGCTTCCTTCCCCCATATCCTTATCCATAACCTTTCAGAGAGCCTGTACCTATGGTATAGATGCATAAGCTGTTGGTCATATAACCCTACAACCCTGGCCATCTCTCATCTCAGTTGTTGTGGGTGAAGACCTGGAACAAAATAAAATTTTCTGTCCCAGGTATCGAACACTGAGACTGTTGAGCCCTAATAAAGTTTCTATTTGATGTAGACCAGGATAACCACAGGTGTGTACTGACTATGTATAATCAAAAGCACAAGGCCAGTGTGTAGAGAAAGTAAGTGAGCCTATATGTGAAAGGGAAGAAGCCATAAGGGGAAAAAAAAACACCTTGGACTTATATGATATTTTCAATAAATTCCACACTATGTTTAAATACCTTGACTTCTTCCATATCTCCTAATTATCCTAAGGCAAATTATGTATTATTTTATAATTTAAGTATAACACTAATAACATTTTCCTATACTCTGTGTTAAACTCCAAAAGACAATAGAAACTTGTATGTACCAATATTCCATTCAAGTTACATATGCTTATAATCTAAGTTTACTTTGATGGAGCTAAGGGGTGAACTCCCGGGAAATTATAACCCTACACAAAAAGCTTTGTGTTAGGTGAATGAAGCTGTCTACCATCTTGCTAGAGATGATTGGTAATGCTGCTAGAGCAGGAAGTGATGAGACTCAAAATCATGATTGGAAGAATGATTGGGGGAAATGGAATGTTTTGCCTTAAAAAATAAAATCTTCATAGGGGAAACAAGATTTTACTACTGTAGTAAACATGAGGAAGATGGCTGGGATTGTTCCAGATGCCAGAGAGACCATTGCTAGACATACAGGAAAATGGATTTTTGTATAGTACTTAAGAAAAAATATTTATACTCAGATCTATTGAATGAGGTGACAGGCTATCTCACCAGGTCCTGAGCTCCCTTCATTATTGCTCGAACAGTGCCTGTGTTGAAGTCAAAGCCACTGTTTTGGATATCTGATTGATTAGAAAAATCCTATTTTCCACTTCATAGAAATTGATTTCACTATTCCAAACCTCTTAATGGCCTGCAAAAACAAAGGCTCAAGAAGGGCTACTTTTTAAAGCTGTTGTTTCTCCACATGCACACACACGTATGTGTTATGCACACATATGCAATTTACATGTTCAATAGTAAAGACTTCTTTTGCATTTTATATACATTATTTAAAAATCATTACCTGTTTTTAAAAATCAGATCTTCATTGGCCAATATTTAGAAATCAAGTAGAGTTTACCTAAGGGGAAAAAAAGCCTACAATCAAATCTTGATTTTGAACATTGCAAATAATCAGTAGTTTTTCTTTGTTAAGGTAACTACATTTGTGCTGAGGATAATGAGAAATAGATATTGAAGATACAACTTGATAGAATGGGGGAGATATTGAATTTAACACATTTCTACTAAGGCTTGGAAATAATTTTTTTAAATCTATACAACATAAAATTTGGTTTAATAAGTCATTTATTATAAAATTTGCTATTAATTTGAATTAGATGTTAATAGTATATATTAGATTTCTAATTGTTCCTTTTAAAATATTTTAATAATGTTACAATTTTATTTCTATGATATTCAAAATTCTGTTCCAGTAAATATAGTTAAAACAAATAAAAAAGTATATTCTGTATTTTGGTTCAATAATAATTTTCAGTTTTGATGTATTTAGAAGTGAAATTTAGTTTGCTAACATAGAAAATAACATTTGTAATTTATAAGACTTATTTTATAACATTGAATAAGAAAATCAGTCCCATCTCTACAGGTCATGGCATACTAGATAAGCTACAGAGTGTTCAGTCACATTTAGAGAACTTAGTCCCTCCGGAAAACAGGTCTTTGTGGTGGTTCCAGAGGAGGGAGTTGCGGAGAGTGAACCATTTGGAGCTTCTCCATACTGAATCCATCAATTGATTGACAGCACCTACATATTCTCTCCCCAAAATATATCGTATGAACTGCATATTACACAGTCTAGGCAGTCTCAAAAAATCTATACTCATTTCTGGATTCTAAATGTGAAGGTCCTCCTTAAACCTAGAGGACTCCTAGAAGGATTTACAGAGAAAATATAACGAGACTGATTTTCCAACACGTGTTGGAAACACAGCTCACATAAACCTTTGGGCAGCCTTTGTAGATTTATATGAGGTGGTGCAAGAGAATTCTCCTTGCTGTTGAGTGTGACTCTCCTGCTTCTGAGTTATGTCAGGTACATAGAAATCACTCCCAGACACTCTCCTGGGACTACAGCCGTTGCCTTTAAATCCTCAATTTGACACTTTTCTGCATGGTTATTAGAGCTTTAAAGAAATGTATCAGGACTCTCAGCCAGCTTAGGGAAAGCGATTTTGCCCTGCACTGTCACCTCCACAAGACAATATTGGTGGGGATGTTTTAGTAACCTATTCTTTCCTTGTGTTTGAGGAGCATTTCATGAATGTTGCTTTCACAATGTAAGAGAGCTCTTAGAAGTTAGAAAAATAGAGTGTTACTTCAAAATATTAAAAAATATTTTGTTTTATTTATTTAATGTGGTTTCAGGATGATATTTTCTTCTGGTTTTCCTTCCTTTCTTATCTATTGGCTCATTCTTAATCTTTTTCATGCTCACCTTATCCTTGGTCCATTCCTTAGATGTTGCTCCAAAAGGTGAGCCCATCTGTGCTGGTGACTTCCCAAGCACAGTGACTATATACCGATGACACTCCATGTGTATCTCTAGACTTGACTGCTCTCCTGCAGCTATTCTACCTCCTCGTGTCATCTCAAACTGAAAATCAAACTCTAGCCTCAGCAGATAATGCTGATCTGTTTCTTTTCGATCAGCTACTAAATTCTTTCAGGTGTACCTCTGATAAATCTCAATGCATGAACTTCCCTTCATCCCAAACATGGTTTTATAGTGGTTAAAAGCACATACTCTGAGCTATTTTCCCCCTATATTTGAATCCCCATATTCCTATTGCTATATTTTGGATTTTGAGAGTTCCCCCAAAGTAGTGGGACTGAAAGTTCCCTTCAGGTGGTGAAGTCTTGCTTCCCACAGTGGGGCTATTGGGAGCTGATGGAAACTTTGATAGGTAGGTCTTTGGGGGGGGGGGCATGCCTATGAAGGCACAGTGGGACTCCAGATCCTTTTTGTTCTACTCTTTTGCTTTGCTTCACCACATACTCCCTGCAATGATGTGCTTCCTCTCCACAGGCCCAAAAGCAATGGGGTCAAGTGATTGAATCCTTTAAAACTGTGAGCCAAATAAATCTCTTTTCTTTATAAGTGAAATATCTCAAATATTTGTTATATAGTAACAGGAAGCTAATTCAACTGTGTGCTACCTTCATAAACTTGGACAAGTAATTAACTTCAAAACCTCAGGATTTTTAAAAATTTTTTGTCTGAAATTAGAAATAACAATAGCTGTAGTAGAGATGTTTTAAAAACTAAATGAGATAATGCAATATAAATGCTCCACAGAGTCTTCACATATAATAAGAAAAATCCTTGTCCCACTATATACTCCATACCAGGTATCTCTCCTGGACTACTTACTGCAGAGCTTTCTAACTATCCTTATATTCCCTTAGTTACTTATTCCAGTTCATTGATTCTCCACATTGCATTGGGACATAGCTTTCTAAAATGAAGCTTAATCAGGGCATTCCTTCTTTTAAGATCCTTGATTTACTCTCAGTGTTCTCAAGATAAGGGTTAACCAACCACCTTGCCTTTGGGAGAATAAGGAAACCATCATTCTTATGCCTTACACATGAGATTGCAAATTAGTACAGCCTCAGTGGAAAACATTGTTATAATATGTAATAACATGTTAGATGCCGATGCCCCTTTATTCAAAAATTATATTTCTTGAAATTTAATATATGTGTACCTATTTGAAATGACTTAAGCACAAGATTATTCTTCATAGCATTACTTGTGAGAGAAAACATTTATAAATACTCAATTGTCCATTAGCAGATGACCAGTAAAATAAATGATGGTATGTGTATACAATAGAGCATCATACATTCTTTACATAAAATTAGATGTGGCTCGATATCCAAAAATATATCATCAAAAAATCAAGGTGCAGAATCATGCACAGTTCAGTTTATCTCATTACTTTTATTTGTTGGAATGAAGATTTTCATAGATATTAGTAAATTCTTATATATGTCTTTAATATCTCTGGGGAGATACACAAGCTCTCCTCCTTCCAAGAGACAAATAGGTGGATGGGTAGAGGTCAGAAGGAAAAATTGTCATTATATATCCTTTTAACACATTTTTTTTTCCATGCACATGTGTTCAAAAGATAAATTATTGAAAAGAAAACCAATTGTCCTTCCCGATGGGCTCCTGTCAACTTCTGAGAATTCATCTCTTGTCTTTGCCCAGTTGTCTAAACTGGGACACCTACAGCTCCCGAGGACTTACTCTCTCATACAGTTCCCTTGCTAGGAACACTTTCCCCAATCTTCCCTTCCTTTGCCCACATTATGATTATGAAGTTTTTATTTCTATAGCACCTTTTCCCAAAGCCTTTTCAGTGACTTTAGGATTAAGACAAATGTTTTTCCTGTGTACTCCTTAGCACCCAGCCTTACTCCTTGCACTGAGAAATCTCCTGTAGGCCAACAACCTACCTTGGAATTTTCAGTAGTACACATTAGAGGAGGATATGTCTGAGCCTCCTGCCAGATGTGTGAACTCAGAAGTTGAGCTATGACCTCAGAATTCTCCTTGGGGTAGTTTTTCTGCACACTAAGCCTACTATTACACTTGCCTGTCTTCTGTCTGTCTCCCTCTACAAGTCAGCAGGACTGTGTCTTCTCAGGGTTGTGACTGGAAAATAGTGGTCTATTAAATACAGAAGGAACGAATGTCATCCTTCTAGATAAAACTTTGGATGGACCACCGAGTATCATTCTTATAATACTAAATGTGGACTAGGACACTGATGCTAAGAACAGCTGAGTGACTCATCTAAAGCGGTATAATAAGGTTTAGGCAGTACCCTAAATCAAAGGCAGGCCCCCTACTTCCTATGCCAACATTCTTTTAGGTATGTGTAGTTGACTTGGAGATAGTTTCTTTAAAATTGAATTTTAAGTTCAAGTTACTTTAATATTAATAAAGGAAATAATGCATAGCATGTTCACAGGATAATTTTTATGATATCTTTAGACATAGTTTTGAGATATGAGAGTCTAACATATAATAAATTGGCAGAATTTTTTTATGTGAAGAATTTAGTTGTGAGGAACAGTTGACATTTTTGGTTTATATTCATAATAGTATATAACTACTTTTCATATACATTTGGCTCCAGAAAATTAATCATCATATTGGGCAATTCTAGCCACACCAAGTTGATAACCATTAGACACCTTGTTTATTAAATTCTGTTGTAGATAAAGGTGCCAAAAATAAATTAATGACTGTTATAACAGCTGGGCTTTCTTGGTTACAAGAAAAATACCTTGACATATTTTTTGACTCTGTGATTGGTCTACATTTCAAGGGTATGAATTAATCTTCAGAAGATCCTAAAGAGTATCTTTCCTGGACACTTCACTTATACATCAAGTTGGCCATGTTAGCAATCTAATCACAAACCTGTAATTCAGTGGACAACAATTTCTTATTGTGAACAGCATAGCGGCTTTTACTATCATTTAGGTCAGCCCAAGATTGCTGATGCACCGTATGTTTCAGACCAGGGATGATGGATGGTGAGCTCTGATGCCCATCCCTAAGTGATTGGAAAGATTGAAGACACACAGTTCACTTAAGCTTGCTTACTATTACATCAAGTAATCAGTGTGATAGGCAAGCCCATGCTCTTCATGTCACCCAACCAACTTTCTGCAGGAACAGTATTTCACATAAAAAAAAAAAAACTGAAGAATTGTGTTCCCGTTGACATTCCTATTACTAGATTAATCATTTAGCAAACAGCTTCACCTCAAATCTCAGGGTAGTGGTGAGGAGTTTAATGAACATTTTTAAAGTGCCTTTTTAAAACAGGCAGATCTTTAGTATTTCAAATGAAGTATGTGTCACTGAAGTTATAAGTGAGAAAGATGCAAATTCATTTCTTTGAAACTTTATTTAGGCAAGGAAAAGAAACAGTCAAAATAATTTTCTATATTATTCCTAATTTCCAACTTAATAGTCTACATGCTGATTTTAATGATCATAAAGTTCCAAAGATGCGACTTTTGCTGAAACTGATTCATGTAAATACTGTTCTCTGAATCACATGTGACCAATTTCCGACACAAACAATTAAGGCCCTCTGCCTAGCTATGATTCCATTATGTGGGAGATTTCTTTCCAAAAGTGATGAGAAAAAAACTACATATCTTAATTGTCAATTTTTCACTAAGAGTACAAGTCACTGAAATAAATTCAACAAAATTCACTTTCTTTTATTGTTTCAGACACTGTAATTCATAACTTTAAACAAAACATTTCATATATATAACACATATGTGTAATTATTTAAGTAACTCAGGGAACACAAAGCATAGAAGACCTTAAAATTTTTCAACATTGCTTATTTATTTCCTAAGCAATATCATATTGTAATTTTCCTTGGCTTTTAGAATATGTGTGTTGCCTGTCATCAGATACCAAGTCTAATTTTAGCTTTGGAAAGAACAGACAGCTCAAGTCCATTTATCTCATGGGAAGGGTTTGCAGCAGGGGATAGAAAATCACTTTGTTTCTTGAAGTTTTATTACCTGTTTTAATTACCATGGTTTATATATCATCATCCTTCTTTCCTGCTTTTATTTATACATAACTTATTCTATTTACATAAACAATTTGAGAATGCTTATAATGAAGACAGGTAACATTACAATTAATCTAGTCCACTGATTTGTAAAGCATTGTTCTGGTAGCGTCGCCATCACCAGGGAATTTCTTAGAAACACAGATTCTTGGGGTTGCACTCAAGACCTGCTGAATCATCAACCTGTGGTTGAACAAACACTCCAGTTGATTCTAATTCATACTAAATATGAGTTCCACTTATCATTCTGGAATCCAAAGGAAAGCTAAAAACTAAGTGGGGGGGAGTGTGTGAGAGAGATGGCAGTGAAGAAAAAGTTCATCCATAGGTTGAGAAAAATTGGATACACAAAGTAACCTAGAACAACAACCAAATAAAGATTTCAGATCATCTGTGGTCAAGTACAGCTGGTTTTGATTCTTGGATGTTGTATTACATTGCCATCTGACCTGGCTCATTTTATTCAACCCTCCCTAGTCTCAGTTTGCTTACATGTAAGGTGAGAAGAATAACATTGTTTTGAATGTTAAATGACACAATGTATAAAAAGGAGTTTACTGAGGCTGGCCTAGAATTTGCTGATCTTTTTGCTTCCCAGTACCCCCCCTCCCAAAAAAAAAGCTTACTGCAGTAACTAGCATAATATATTGTAGCTTTTAATATAAAATGTTGATATCATAAATACTTAAAAAGATTCACACTGACTACTTGAGATTCCTAGCAGTTATTGTAAAAAGGTAAAGACAACAGCTTATATAGCTTTGTTTGGAATGGAAGCTCCGACCCCTGATTGTACATTTGAAGCTTTTAAAAACTAGTGAGTCAGCCCAACTGCCAGAATTCTTATTTAATTGTTTTATAGTAAAGCACTGGCATCTTATGTTTGAAGACATCCTCAGGTGATTTTAAAATTCAGATGTGATTTATAAGTATTGCTTTAAATTAGGCTTTTTCAAATTTGCATGTACATAGGAATCACCTAGGGAAGTTGTTGGAATAGGAGTTATTACTCTTGTGAATGAGGAGATTATCTATGAATTTCCCAGACAATAGGTACTTTGGATATCCAGGTATGAAAACATATGGAGGCTGATTCATAGTGGGGTAGAGGGGAGGAACATGGAGGGATAAATGAACTCTAGATAGGGCTGAGGGATGGGAGGGTAAGGGAGAGAGGCAAGGGGTTAGAAATGATGGTGGAATGTGATGTACATCATTATCTAAAGTACATGTATGAAGACACGAATTGGTGTGAATATACTTTGTATATAACTAGAGATATGAAAAATTTGTGCTCTATTTTTTAATATGAATTGTAATGCAAAAATTAATAAAAATATGCAAGTTCCTAGGAAAAAACAAAACACTGTCCCCTCTTTACTGTCTACTCTGCAAGAGTAAATAGAATCAGAATGCAGCAAATCATGGACTTACTTCATGTGGGGAACTACCTCATTCCTGACAGATTTAAGCAAAGTGAAACTACATTACACTTTGATTATATTTTTTTGTAATTGCTTTGTTTTCTATTTTTACATTGTAGCTATGGATTTGCATTCTAGAGAGAATAAAAGATTCCAATGCTTTATTTTCTTTCTCAGACATTTTAAAAGAGTATAATTTATTTTTTTTAAATTTTTTTTGAGAGAGAAGAGATCTAATATTGGGTCTTGATGGCAGATTGAAGTTTTAGAATTAAGTATATCTTCATCAGGCTTAATTTCATTTTTGTTGAATTTGTCATACTGGTTTTCACATGTATTAAAGGTAAAATTCCAAGTGTTTTGAACAATGCCATTTATGGTACTCACAAGTTATACAACTCTAAAATGCCAACGGGGGAATAAAACTTGGAGATTTACAATGTTCTAATCTCAAACAAAGAACTATAATAATAATATCCTTAGAGAAAATGAACTCTGGAAATGAAATATGAGGAAGTAGTATGGAAAACATGTTTTTTTAATGATTCTAGAGCATCTCTCTTCTTTTTCCTCATTTATTTCCTCTTTTTGGTTTTTGACAATACAAGTAAGAATTATGAAGAGTGGTTATTTTGAAATTAATAAATTGAGTTGATAGGTGCAAGATTTGACCCAGAAGCAGGTAAAAAACATTGTATTAATTTCTGTTAAACTCCTTGGTAAAACAAATTTTAGTCACTAAAATCTACTAAAAGAAACCAAAAATCTTATACAATACTCCTGAGAGTATTGATGCTCTAAAAGTCATTCCCTATTTTAGAGCATAAAATAAAAATAAGAACAAGTACATCAACTTGTGGTTTTTTTTTTTTGTTTGTTTGTTTGTTTTTGTGGGGAGAATCCACCTTGCATCTTGGAGTCAGAGAGCTGGCAATTCTGGCTTCTGACTCTTTGGAATCACATTACGCATGTCAAGAAAGAAGCTGGGCAGCCTGAGCTGTGATCCTGACTAGGCAGGACAGCACTCTTCCTTTACATAGCTACAGTTTAAAAGAGTCACTGGTAAGCAGGAATAAAGAATCTGGGCTTTTAACCAGTGCCATCTTCTCTCCTTTATATTGAATCTATTTTTGTTTTTAAAATGTAACGGTGGAAGACCCTTGTGTTAAATTCAATGGCTGGCTGGTCAAGTCAACCATGTGCATCAGAAAGTGGCAGAATATGGAGTAAGGGGCAACCTCAGTCTGGGTCATAATAAAGTAGCTGTTCATCTGTGGTCAGAGAGCACCGTGAAAGACCTCGAATTCCTTCACTTTATTTTGCAGAAAGCCATCGGACAGCTTTGCATCATCTAACTCTATCAATCAAAGACCTCAACTGCTGTTCAGTGCTGAAAGCTTTCCTGTTTGGCTCTGTTTTTTCACAGACAGCTCAATAACTTGTCTGTGGAGCTGTGATAAATGTGCCATGCGCTTCTAAACTGTCTCTTTAACACTGGACTGCATTTCAACTTGTAATGCTTGTGACTAATTGCGTGTATCAAAGGCTTTTTATTTATTTGTAATGATTATCCAATAGACTTATCATTTATATTTCTCACTTCTTTTCATAAAGTGGTTTTATTTTAAAGTTGCACACAACAGACTGTCTGCTAACTTCTAATGTAGCAGCTTTGTTCAATGCATGAGCTGTCGAGTTAAGAGAACATAATTGGCAGACTGTAGTATATAACCAGAGCAAGTGCAAACTCCTAATGATTTTCCCTTTTCTTTTTGTGATCCCCACACATCAGCCATAGTTTTAAACATCAGCTTTATGGCTGCCTACTGTGGCTGTCGGAAGGGAAATTTCCTAGTGGTTTTGTCCTCTTGTGTAAGAACAGCAGTCAGGATCACAAAACCTTCTTATTTAGGCACAATTGCTAGTTTCAGCTAAGGAGGCCCAGAATAGAGCTATTATAGTCAATGAATAACTTCTCACTTTGAAAGAAGGTGGTTCTTTCAGATCAGGTTGGAGGTCAATGACAGGGCAACGAAAGGAAGCTCATATTGCAGCTGTCTGCAAATGAGCTTTTCCTACAGATACTGTAAGGAAAAATAAGAGTATACTGGGGAGGCTGGTTTTCACCTAATCTTTAAAATGTACTTTTTCAAAAGGAAATCTGTATGTTTTTTTCTTAAACTTTCCTTGTATTTGGGAGGGGGGGTAAAGAGATCCATATATTCATCATCTTCATATGCAGAAGGAAGACTCTTCTTTCTGGCTCATGGCTAAAAGGAAAAGGGAATAATACAATGGCACTAGCAATTTCCATCTCTTTCAATCCTTGGAGAAAAAGTGTCCACACTCAAGCTAAAATATACTTTAGCAAGTTATAAGTAGATAACCATTTAAGGTCACCATTATCTTCATGCCTGAGATTCTAACACTCTAAAAATGTGTATTTCAATAAAAAGTTCACTTTAAGTATTAAAATGAAATAACTTAAGAAGTGGTATGTCCCATTGTTTGAGTGGTCAAAAAATGTTTCATTATGAGGCATATTCTGAAGCTGTTTCTGGGTTGCTATT
Organism: Ictidomys tridecemlineatus; assembly: GCF_052094955.1. Lineage (NCBI taxonomy): Eukaryota > Metazoa > Chordata > Mammalia > Rodentia > Sciuridae > Ictidomys > Ictidomys tridecemlineatus. The sequence goes on from NC_135481.1 coordinate 28,147,254, forward strand.
AAAAAAAATCTATTAAACAATGAAATCAAAAGACAGGTGCCATTTACTGCTGTGAATCAGAATTTACCAGCCTCAGTCATTGGCTTGGTTGAAGGGAAAAGTTGCACATAAAATTAAGAAATGATCTGTGTGAGGTTTCAGAATACATTATAGGGTCCTTTCTTATACAGCAACCTAGTAAATGGGCTTTAACTTTTAAAAAAATATAAATTAGGAAATCAACATTGCATTAAACATACTTTAATGGAATGTTGAATAGCTGAATCATCATTTTGAGAAATAATCAAATAATCTTTGTTCTTCCTTTACTCCACCCAGGCCATTTCCCTAATGACCAAAGATAGAAAGTATTATCTATGGAATACTATTTGATGAAGTTTCATTTGTCTAATTAAATTTTATACATAGTATTTACTTTAAAGCCAAAGTTTCAGAATTTGCTTTTGTTTTCATATATTAGGGCTACATTATTGTATTCTTTTTTTTTTCCTCCTTTCAGGTCTGCTGCACTTGAGGTCTGTTGGAGTAAGCCCCCCCCCCCCCAAACTGCTAGGTGATAGGAAGAGACAATATAGAATTAAATATTTTATGAGTAATATTTTAAAATGTGGGCAATTAAGAATATACTAGCATAGTATGATTGCCATTAAGGTTGAATATAATGTTAACATTAGAATCTATAAATTCCTATTATGGAATGAATGAAAGTGTTTATGGTATAAATGGTACTGTGTTAGTCAGGGTCTATGGGAAGACAGGGGAAGAAACCAAACCCTTTCTCTGAGCTCTATTCCACTTCTTCCTAATCCCACCATTGCTACATTTCAACATCAACTGGGGAAAAAATCCTTTATATCCACTATTCTCTAGAATTGAGATACAGCAAGGAAGTTACAGGAACTGTTTTCTTCCTTGCAGTTGTCTACTTTGTCCAAGTTTGTTGTGGTGAAGGTGTTGAGTTGCTTTCTTCAGTGCTTTCCATTGGCACTGTTAGAGCTTAGATCATTTGTTTCCACAACCTATAAGGTAGCATAAAAAGTCTGAAGGAAGAACAGCATTTTCTGCTTCACTCTATTCCAGCTCAAATTGGAGACCTGCTTGATCACAGAGGAAGTTCAGGAGACTGTTCTCTCCTGAGTGAGAGTCCTGTCAACTGGCTCTAACTGCAGTGTGTCCAGAAGTCTCCCACCAGGTCTTGGCTCGGCAAGGAAAACTGACATATTAGGATCCCTATCATAGGAAAGGAATGGCAGATCCTGAACGAAGGGTGAGGAAATTGGCCCTTGACAGTTTGATAGGTGCTAAATTAGAAACTATGTTGGTATATCAATAGAAGTGTACCTTTGTGTGTGTAGGAAGCAGTGTGTTCACTGGATACAAACTAACATTTGAATCCCAGTTCCACTCTCTGTGTAATCTTGTTAGCTTCCTTGAACTTTAGTTTCATTATCTAAAAGTTAACAATAATGATATAAGAAATTGTATAGGTAAAACATTTTTTAATTATAATGTTGATATATAGACACTGGGTGCTATTAAATTATCTCAGGGTTAATGAGAGATTTTGGAGATTATCTAGTAGTACCCTTTTTACTTAAGGCTGAAGAAATATGACTCAGAATGGTTGATGTTCACTTTTCCATCAGGTTCATAGGAATCATCTCTCTTGACCTCATCCTAGATCTCATTCCACAAGATCACCAAGGTGCCATGGAAGCTGATTCTTCTCAGTTCCTTTCTTTTGACAGATTTTATTCTTCAATCAATGCATTGTTACTTGCTGGGTCCAAATACAAGATTAGAAATTCCATATTCTTCCAATAGATCATTATCATCTTCTTGGATGTGATAGGTGAGATGAAACTCCTAGCAATCTTAAGGTCTAAGGGACCCCTAAACTAACCCAAAGTAAGTTGACACATACACTTCTCTCTCTCTCTCTCTCTCTCTCTCTCTCTCTCTCTCTCTCTCTCTCTCTCTCTCTTAATCATACTAAAGGCAACAGTCAACTTGTTTCTCCAAGATAATCTGAAAGCTCAGGAAAGTTTAATAAATGCTAAAACAGTATGATTCCTTACACTTAGAAAATGAGAAAGAAGTTCATAACCTTAGAAAACTAAGTGTAATGGCGCTATAATTGTTCATTTTTCTCTAACGACTGTGACACTGTCTCTTGGCATCTGAGCTCTCTGGATAGCCTGATATACTAAGACCTAATAAAGTAAATTACTTCTTAAAGTGCAGTTTCTTCTTCTGGCCAAATTCATGTTGGCAATCTCCATTGTTCAACTGTTGAAGTAAAATTCCTATTGTCAATAAACCTTTTCTTCCTTTTTTCTTTCTTTTTTGTTTTAATCTATTCAGAGTCCCAATTCCTTTTCATTGTTTCTGTAATAGCCAGAATTTCTCATTCAGGTTAGTGTGTGTGTGTGTGTGTGTGTGTGTGTGTGTGTGTGTAATGTATGTATAAGCATGTATTGTGTGTGTGATGTGTATTATATGACATTAGTGAATGTGTAACCTTTCTACATGTACTTAGAATGCTTTATATCAATAATTTACATTTTTGTAAAGACCAGATTTTTGCTGTTTTGAGCATGTTATAAAGTACCTGTAATAGCAGTTAGTGTTATTCATATTAGATGACTTAATGAGCCTGCGATTGTGGGTTAAATCCAATCGAGACATTGTGTTTTGAATCATCAAAAAGGATTCTTCATGGTTTCCCAATGCAATTATATTTATTCTTTGAACTTTTATCAGTCTAGGCAGTTTACTAGGCTGGGTTCACCAGATAATTGCCCACTCGGTGCCAAGTCAGCCTTTCTCACATGGGTGATTTGGGTGATATGGGTGACAGTTGATAAGTCAGTTCCATCCATCCATGTACAGGAACACTGCTGAATGTCACCCTGCTGATTTCCAGGCCTTAGCATAGGCAGTCTTCTAGAAACACTTCTGTGAATTCTGTGAAGTAACAGATTAGGAAAAAGAAGTAACTTTGCTACAACATAATGAAAACAGGATGATGAATCCTTAGTTCTAAAAGCATCAAACCAACTTACTCTTTTTTTTTGTCATGAAAAAAATAATTTTTCAAATGGTTTTCTTCATTCTTACCCATATCCTGACACTCAATTACTTAATCTCATTATTTAACTGCTAGTATAATGTTTTATCCTAGCAAAGGGTATTATATGACTTTAATGTCCACCTCTTTGATATACCTCAGTTAAATCTTTACATTAGCAAAAGAGAGCATGAGTATTTGTTTTCTCCATAAAGAAATGATGAAACACATTCACACCCAAGCATTTATCTTCAAATAAAATGATGTTTAAAATATTGAGTTTACATTTTGAGTATGAGACAGTGTGGTATAATAGAAAATATCAGAATAATAATGTAGAAAAACAGATACAATTTGTTATTTGTTAAAGTAACTCATTCTTTTTGTCTTTATTTCTTTTGTAAAATAAAAATTGTAACCACTACTTCTGAAGGAGTGCTAGAAAACTTTTTAAGTAATGGGTTAAAATTCCTTGTCCTCTTTGCCAAGTAATATTACAGTGAAGGGCTGAGAAAATTTTTTTTTAATTGCTGACTTTAGATCCAGCAAAATAATCAAATAATTGGCCTGAATGTAAAATGAATAAACCAAACTTTATTTTAATTTCATGCAGGTGATATGGTGGAATAATAGAAGAATTGAAAGAACTATAAAATATTGGATGGTTTATTAATAGGTTTGTGTGTGTGTAATGCACACCACAAAGAATATGACAAATAAGGAATATATGTCATATTGCATGAAGAAGAGGAGATATAAATGGGAAATAAGCAAAGGAGTCAAAAATGTAAAAACTAACATACATTTTAAAAAAGATAAAGATGCAAATTTTAGGGAAGGATTGCACCAGCTTGTGACATATTGCTATATCAAGGCTAAAGACCTTTATCTATACATTGTCTTTCACTAGTGGTAGGAATAAATCAGTATATCATCTCTAATCTGTATGATTGCCTAGGAGAAATCAAGTCAAAGGCCAGAGACATCTGAATGCTGCTTTTTCTCTGGTCTTCAAAGTCTCCTAAATGAAACTTTATACCTAGACAGTCATTCAGCCTTTTGGGCTACTTTTGTTTTGCATTTCTGCCAGATGAAAATACATTTAATCACTGTTTTATTAAACAGGTTTTGTTTTGTTTTTAAGGAAGTAGATTGGACCATTTTCCTTCCTGCCTGCACCCTACAAAAGCTGGTTCATGTGATGTACAGGCTCAGATGAGCATTGTAAAATGATGGACTCCAGAAAAAGAGATTTTATTATGTTACTTGTAGTTGTATACTACTGCATGACCAGGGATGTAAAAGTGTTTGATAAATGCAGAGAGAGACCTGTGCATTCCTTCTTATGAGTACCTATGTAGGTGAGATAAGGGCAAAACCATTCTTACTCAGGAAAAGGAGGAAATCTGGATTTGGACTATGGAACAAGTTGAGTCTGTGGTAGCAAGTTTTTTGCTTAAAGAACTTACTGAAACTTACTGACTTTCTGTCTTTCTTTCCTCCCCTTTGCCCTACTCCCTTCCTCCCCCCCTCTTCCTCATCTCTCTATTCCTCTCTCCTATCTGTGGCATCTTCCTCTGTGGCATTGTCCCACTGTTTCTTCCCTTTGTGTCTGACTGTTCACCGAGGTCTATGTAATCTGCCCTGCATCACTCCTTTGTGGAGGGCATACAGCTTCCTTGAGTTCACACAGTTTCCTTAATCATTTGGAACTCAGATTCCCTTTTTATCCTAAATGGATAAAAATGTAGAAAGTAGGAAAAATATATCAGAACCCGGTTATGAATATTGTCTAATACTAGCTCTATAATTCATTTCTTCTTTATCTCAGATGATTTCCTTAATCCTTTCACATCATTTTCCTTAACTCCAAAATGCAGATACTAGTATGTGCCCGTATCCAGTGGTGTCATGGAAGGAGTAACACCAGCCCAGGAGAGCTACTCGCATGCATCTCTTCCCAGCTCTTTGTTCAGTGACGTCACTTTGGTAGCCTAAAATTGGTCACAATGGGAGTATTCCCACCATGAAAATCCATAAATAGTACAAATCAGGGGTTTTCTTTGCTTGAGTGCTTTTTTTTTCCTTATTCAGAGCAAATTGTCAAACATCAGAACAGAACTGAATATATTCCAAATGAGGTTGTAGTAAGTTAAAATGAAAAGAATTGTTAAGTGCTTTAATGGAACAAAGAAATGCTCCTCAATAACCATAAGGTATCCTCTTATTTTCTGCAAGCCTACAAGCTCATTTCTTTCTTATCTTATAACACAGTTCAGCTGGTGTATGGCAATAGTGTCCCATAATACTAATTAGGGGGATGCCCTTCGACATATATCTAGGTCAAGAGTTTTTACTTGCATAAATTTGTGACTATAGAAAAGTTCAACGTGTACATGGCAAAATATTTTAACATAACACAATAATGCTTACCAAGACACCGCACACCAAAAACCACACTTTCGTTTGAATCAAATTGAAGAGGCTTGAGGCCAGTTGAACACCAGTTAACTTTGGCTGTCATTTTTCCTTTCTGCTTTTGGCAGATATGGAAATCATGTGAATATGTAGTAAGGGTTTCTGCAAATTCTCCATTGTTAAGGTTTTGTTTTGTTTTTGCAATTAATGGTAAATAAAAAACAACAACAAAAAAAAAGGTTCAGAACATTCCCTACTCATCTGTGTTTTTCAAGAGGAGATGTTACTTTACCAAAAGTCCTTTCTGCAAAATTTAACAGTTGATAAGAATTTAATACAAAGATGAATAAAATTATCATGTTAGTTGAAAGCTGAAAGGAGACCTAGCAAGATAAATGCAATTAATTAAACTGGAATTTTTCCAGGATCCTGACACTTTTTATTTAAAAGAACACAAAGTAAACACAAATTAAATGCACTACACATGTTAAAATATAGAAATTTAAAATATTAAAATCATTAGGATGGGGAATTTAGTTTAAAGTCATATGTTGTTTTCATTTTTTTTGGAAATTTTGTAAGTTTTACATTAGATTATTGTGTTAATCAAATAAGCTTAAATAAATAATTATTATATATAACTATTCTTATGCTTATACATGTGCATCTAAATTTCTTATCTCTTGTACAAGAACTGTTTGCTGTAAAAGGAGAACAAGTGTCACATCTATAGAGTCCTGTGTTCAGAAAGTTCTTAGAAAATCAATTGCCTTGCTGATAATATAAATGAAATTCATCCAACAAAAGGAACTCTTTTCTTCAGTGATAAAATAATCACAGAAATCAGAATGGAAAGAAAAACCTTTCACGATGCTTAGGTTTCCACATACCTGTAACCACAAAATAGAAACACAAAGAATCAAGAAAGAATGTAGTCAAATAGAAAAATGTGGAACCAAGAATAGGTGCTCCTATATTTATAGAAATAGGTATTTATTTGTTTACAGAAATAACCTCTTCACATAACAAACAGCTCTAAAAACCTGTTCTCTCCTGGCTGCAGCACACTGGGATTCTGCAGCGCCTGAACCTGGGATGAGGCCGCTCATTAGCTGGCCTGTCTGTGTGTGCGTCTGCCATCAGCATCTGGTGAAAGAGGAAACACTCACCCTGCCAGATTTGGGTCATGAGGTCAACAGGTCTCATTTATTATTCAAAATTGCTGTCTGACCTTTTATCTGCCAGGTCAAAGGACGTTGTATTCTAGTTGGTTGAATTTTTTAATGATGAAGCCACTATCTTGCCAGATAATAAAATTACTTCTCCCCTCTCCCAGATATTATGATTTTCTCCTCCCCCTATCTAAAAATGTAGCATTTTGAATTATTGACTATGGGAAACTCCTCTAAAGAAATTGTCGTTAGTTTTAAATTTTCCTTTTTCCCCTATAAGATTTGTAGAAATTTAAATAACATTGGCTGTTGAGAGTAGTAGAAGTCATTTTCTTGGCTGTGGTTTGAACCATTCAACCTATATTTGGAATTCCTACTTCCTACAGAGCTTCTAAATAACACAGAAACTGGTCTTCTCCATGCTGACTCCCCCTAGGTTTCCAAAGCAAAGGAGGGCAAAATCAAATGACATTAAGTTTTTACTTGTCAATATTTGCTTCAGGAAGAGAAGGAAGTGACAGAGATGTGAAATGTCTTTCCATTCAGAGGATATTTGGGAGAATTCTTCTAATCTACAATATACAGAGTTTTCATCATCAAGAAAAAGAATTTTCTAAGCACTGCAATATTTTCTATGTCTTATCTCATAAAATGTAATGAAAGAGAGCAGTTTAAAACCCATTCAATAAAATACCTTTGAAAATATTCAGACATCTAGCCCTATACTATAAAAGTAGCTATAAACATTTAACAAGCAATATTGCAGAAAATTGAGACTACTTCATAGCAGATCGTGTAGCTGTACAAATAGTCAATGTTCCCAAAGAATGATTTTAGCCTTTGTAAAACAAAAAGTCAAAGGTCACATTGGCCCTGCCCTTGAAGCAGACATATGAGATGGGACCATGTGCTTTGTGACACTGCATATGATGAATAACTTTGACAAGCTGGTAAACAAACAATGGAGAATATATGGCATTTGTGAGCCCAGTGAGGCATTAATATGCTGTACAACCAAATATACAACTCTAAACTTGAATATATAGCTCTGTCACCAATATGAAATTAATCCAATATTGACTCTGCATCTTTGTGTATTTATACATAATAGTACACACACACACACACATACACAGATGTAGAACAATTCAGTTGGGGATAGTCTAAAAATGTCAGGTGACATGTGGTGCAAGGCATTCCAAACAACCACACTTTTGTCTGCTCAGTAGCAGATGGCCAAATGGTCACTTCAAATCCTTCCTTCCCCACCCTGATCTTTCAGGACTACTATACTAAATGGAGGTCAACTGTCAGGACCAGAAGCTTTCTACTCAGCAGATTGCATGTGTGTGTGTGTGTGTGTGTGTGTGTGTGTGTGTGTGTGTGTATGTGTGTGTGTGTGTGTGTATTCCAAGTCTTCTCCAATCTGTACCTGAATATATTTTAACTACCCCCTGCATTGACACCATTTAGTTAGTTAAAAAAAAAAATCCTCTTCAAGGAAGATCTTACCTCTGGTTCCTTGCTTTCTTTGTCTGGAATCTCTTATGTTTAAATCTTAAAGTAGTTGTTTTTTTTTATGGTGATTTTACAATTCATCAGTGAGACTCTAATTTTTGTACATGATTTGTACATGACATTAGAATTGTACCAGCACAATGATGTAGAACAATTCAGTTGGGGATAGTCTAAAAAAGGAAGCAAATCTATGGTAATGCCTCCACTTTATGGACACAGAAGAAGCCCGAGGAAGGGGTACCTGACTTTGTCCCTTTGCCCTTCTTGTTACTGGGCACAGTTGTTAAAAGGATCTTTGCCCAGAGAAGGAACTAGGAGAAGAAAGGTGGAGACTGAGTTTAATCAATTTGCCCTTCCAAACCAAATTTTGTAGTATCTAAATGATCTTTTAAGTGTGTAAATCTAAACATTCTACTCCCTGCATAAATTATCTTGATGTCTTATGATGGAATTTAATATATGATACAAAGCCCTTAAAATGTTCCTTTAGACCTGTTTGCCTCCTCAGCCTCTCCATCTTCATTTTTGCCAGGGACTTCTCCATTTTTAGTGTCCTAGTCTCACTGGCCTTCTTCCAATCCCCAGAACAAGCCAAGCTCCTTCTTGCCTCAACAGTTCCACAAACTTACACAAGTGGCACCCCTTCATCCTGAGATCTGTCCCATCGTATGTTCTTCACTTGATTTCTACCCATCTCTCAGTTCTTTTTTAGAAGTAACTTCCTTAGATATTCACTGATCTCCAAGCTTTATTAAGTTCATTCTGTTATTTGTTCTCATGGCATCCTTTGCTTTTCTTTCTGATCACTTGATTTCATGTTCATGTTTATGCACTTACTGTATGTCTCCTCGTCCGACTCTGAGCTTTATCATTATGGAGATCCTGTGTTCTTGTGTTGCTGGTCCAGTATTCTAGAATAAATCATCAATAAATATTACTTGAATTAGTGATACCATCACTCCCTCTTCTCTTTCATCCAAAGTACTTCTACAATGAAGTCCTGACTGTGCAAGAAGGCAGTATGAATAGAGAACCTCTCTGTACATTTCCCTACCCAATCCCTGTGGAAGAAGCTCGAGTATATATGTCTTTATCTCCTGAACCAGGGCAGTGATTGAATGTAGCTTTGAAGGGGAAGGTAGAAGAAAGGACAGATTCTTATGTTATAATCCTAGGTTCAGAGGTTTTCACAAGCTCTCAGTACCACGGTATTCACTCTGCTATGGAAACTGGGACTAAAACTGTTCAATCAGAAATGGTCAAGATCAGGTGTCTGTAAAACCAGAGCCCATTAGCTAAATCAAGCTTCATGGGAACACACACACATTTATTCATTTATGTGTTGCCTGTAGTGGCTTTTGTGATCTCACTTCAGCATTGAGTTATTATGATAGAGACTGTATACGCCACAAGTCTAGTTAAGATCCATGAGGGGGAGAAGCAATTGGAGAACACAGATGATGTCTCATTCTGCCTCTTTTCTTAACACTTATCCCAATGCTTTCCACTAAGAACTGTTTAAAAAACAATGGTTAGATTCAATGAAACATAGATTTTTCTTGTTTAATTGAACTTCTAATTTGTGGAGCTTGTATTACTAAGGGAGACAACAGCAGTTCATCCAGGAATATGTCTGCATGAATGAAAGGGAAAACAAATAACCACAAATGTGCAATATAACTCTGAGGAACCTGGGGATCTGGATCTGGGGCCCAGGGTTAAGGTATTTCAGTTTGGGTATATATTAAGAAGTTGGGCACAAGAATAAGGCAAAAGTCTGGGCAATTACTGACCTTCAAACTATTATAAAACCATACAGTTTGTATAGCCTTAGGTGTAAAATTTTATATTGGTTTGATTAACCACTAGTACACTCCAACTAACAATGACCTCCCTTTGTCAATCGGAGTCCTTCATCCTTTTGAAAAATTTCTTCAAATCAACTTGTTTTTCAAGTTGGTCCCCTTTTGACAGCATTGGCATTTATTCTGTGTGTGCATAGGGCATGGTACTTTAAACTACCTTGAGTTAAAATGTGCTCGTCAATAAATGGATAAATGTACACTTACTTGGCAGGTTTGTTTTAATAATAATGGACACAATGTGTTTCAGGTATATATATGTCAACAACCAAAACTTCTGAAATTTGACTAACCAGTTTCTAAACAAAGTCTATGTGCTGCATTTGAGGTCTCTCAGGAAACAAAGTAGTCTAATATTCCTTATCTGCATGTTCCAGAAGCACTTTGTACTCACCAGCTTCACATTATAATGACTTACTCCATGTCTCTTTGCCTATTAGACCATGAGATCTGCAAAGGCACCAACCCTGTCTTTTACTGTTGCTTCCCTATGCAACACCTTGGATAGTATCTGATGTAGAAGGAAATCCCAAATATATGTATGATTGTACAGATAACATGTTAAAAGAAATTAAAAAAATCCCTAAGAATGAATTAAAATAATTTTGGCCATATTTAACTGCTTCAAACAAGGCTAGATATTTGTGTTCTTCATAATTAGGGCAGAGCTGATTGTTCTGTTAATTCCTTAAATGTCTCTATATTCTTTTTAGAGCTTCTTGCCTGTTATTCTCAGCCCTCTCTGTATTATTATTAAGATGAACCAACCAAACAAACAACAAACAAACATAAGCCATATTTGTATCACTGCTGTGCTAATCTCTCTCTTTTGACTCTGAGTTCTACAAATTTTTTTCTCCTGTAACTACTGATGACTCATTAGCCCCTTCTACCAAGGCTGTTCCATTTTTAAGTGACCAGGCTAATTTTTTAAATTATATAATCACTTATAAGCTACTCAGCAATAACACAATGCTTTACAACCAAGCAATGTTCCCCTGGAAAAAAAAATAATCACAGTTCATGACACAGTCAGAAAATCATTACCATTCACTCCAGATAGCTCCCTCAGCTTTTACTTTTTAACCTTATCCCAATTCCCATTGCCTTTATAAATTAGTAAATGGAGCTTATCAAAGATTAATGCCTTGCTTTCTCCTTTTGGTGACCAACCCTCTCTCCTCAAAATCACTCTCTTTGAAGTCAGCCGAAATTCTATACATGGTCTGGATACACAACAGGAATCACAAGCCCACTGTGTGATGGAAACCAACCACAGTGCATCTCAGAGCTCACATACTCCCATCAGGCTAGCTCTGCTTACTCTCTGGGAAAAGTGGCACTGCCTATTTCTCCTCTATTTAGGAAGACTTTACCTTAGCACAGGTGCACTTAGAAGGAAGATCAGGAATATTGTTCAGCAGTGCTACAACATACTACTTTTATTATAAATCAGGGATATTTAAGCCTGTTATAATTAGAGGATAGCTGTAAATTTCTGTGAGAGTTTGCAGTATTGATGATCACCATATCATCAATTTTATACTTGTTATTTTTCACTGGAGAAGGTGGTCTCACATTTAGTGTAGACTTATTCAGCAGATGATTCTACATGGTCATTTACAAAGAAGTCATGCAGCTTATCATATCAACCTTTGAAAATCAGTGACATTTCTCTTTTTTGCTGTCCATCATCTATTGCTGCATGAGAGCACCTCAGTTTTCTGCATTCCTGCAGAGACAATAAATTAATTTGTCCACCCACTTCAGATGCCATAAGCATGCCTGAAGCATCTACCACCAGATCAATTCTTCTATCATTACCACAATGTGTCCAGGGGGTGGGTAGGTGCCTTTAGCTCAACCAATCAATTAATCTCTTCTACTCAGAACTTAAAGCTGAATGAAGCAAGTGTAGAACAAGTAGGTGAAATCCATTTATTCCAGATGTGGTGACCAAAAGAGTTCAATGCAGTTCTTACTACAGAGACATTTTGGAGATACCCTGTTTCTGTGAGCAGCATTCATGTAAGTAGTCAATGTTTAGCTCTCAGAACCACTGAAACCTGATGAATATAGAGATTTTTTTTTTTATCACCAGTGTATAATCAGTACCTCATACAGAGTCTGTCACACAATAGCACTCATTGCTTATGGAATGAATGAGATTATAATAGTAATTCTTTAATTATTTTGCAACATTGGGACATGAAATATTCATGTAACTCATTTCTTTTTGGTATCAGGTATTGAACCCAGGGATGCTTAACTGCTGAGCCACATCCCCCTTCCTTCCTTCCTTCCTTCCTTCCTTCCTTCCTTCCTTCCTTCCTTCCTTCCTTCCTTCCTTCCTTCCTTCCTTCCTTCCTTCCTTCCTCCTTCCCTCTCTCCCTCCCTCCCTCCCTCCCTTTCTTTCTTTCTTTTTTTCTCTTCTTTTGGTTTCACTTTGAGACAGGGTCTTGTAAGCTGCTTAGAGCCTCACTAAGTTGCTGAGGCTGGCTTTGAACTTACAGTCCTCCTGCCTCAGCCTCCTGAGTTGCTGGAATTACCAGGATGTGCCATGTAATTCCTTTCTAACAAATCAGTTCTCAACTTCTTGCTGAAAATACCCACTCTACTTTTTAATATTTTTTGTATACCACACACATATATTAATTTTTATCTATGTTCTCATGCAATAATAATAATCATTGGGAGACCAAATATATTGTATTGGATACTGAATCATGAGTTCATATCTAAGGTCGGGCTTCTTTTGTAAAACAGAATTTCTATGACCACATCTTTTAACTTGTTTTTGATTTGTTTGTTTGATTTCATTATGTCACACTAATGAATTCTGAGAGTTAACACAATTACTTGCTCAAAGATGTTCCTTACAAGAATAAGTCATATCTTGCCACTGGTTCAATTTACTTTTGTATCTTATAAGGTTGCTTTAGAGTTTTCCTCATATAGATTTAGGGAAATTCTTAATTTTTTAAAAAAATATTATAGGTCATGCATGGTGACACACACCTGGAGTTCCAGCAGCTCAGGAGGCTGGGGCAGGAGGATTGCAAGTTCAAAAACAGCTTCAGTAATTTAGGGAGGCCCTAAGCAATTAAGCAACACGCTGTCTCAGATTAAAAACATAAAAAGGGCCAAAAATGTGGCTCAGTGGTTTAAACATTGCAGGGTTCAATCCCTGGTGTGTGTGTGTGTGTGTGTGTGTGTGTGTGTGTATGTGTGTGTGTGTACAGTCTTCCATGTTCAATTTCATGAACATCCTCCTTTGCCTATTGTGAGTCAGCATCTGCATATCAGAGAGAACATTTAACCTTTGGTTTTATAGAATTGGCTTATTTCACTTAACATGATCGTCTCCAGTTCCATCCACTGAAAAATAGCCATTTATCAGCAAATGCCATAATTTCATTTTTCTTTATGTCTGAGTAGTATTCTGTTGTGTGTATGCACCACATTTACTTTATCTATTCATCTGTTGAAAGGCACCTAGGTTATTTCCATAGCTTAGCTATTGTGAATTGAGCTGCTATAAATATTGATATGGCTACACACTGATTAGTATGCTGATTTTAATTCTTTGGCACATAGGCTGAGAAGTGGGATAACTGGGTCAAATGGTGGATCCATTCCAAATTTTCTGAGAAATCTCCATATTCCTTTTCAGAGTGGTTGCATGAATTGGTGAATACTTTCAACACAGTTTTAAACAATAGTTAGAAATAGTTGACATTCTGTTGTTTTCCTTGTTTTGGTGGGAAAATTAGGGGTATTTCTAAATTAAGTAGGATGCTGGTTTGGGAGCTCACATATGTACTTTGTCAAATAAATATCCAGCAATCATATTTTCTTTAAGTATTTTTATATAAATGGGTGCTGAATTTTGTTAAATAACTTTCCACACTCATTTTTTCTAATATAGTAACCTTAACCTTGTTATCACTACACATTTTTCCACAAAACTACTTAGTCTAAACTTTCAAAATAATCTGTACAGAGCTGAATACTGTAATCTCTTATGATTTTAAAGTTTTCTTCTTATTAATAGTTACTTCCATCCCTTTTTTTTCTTAACTTTATTTGTGAATTTTTCTTTTACTTCTTGATTAGATTTACTAGTAGTTGGTTAGTTTTGTTGATTATTTTATTAAAAGGACCTTGCATATATCTTTCTAAATTCTCTGATTTTCCTGCTTTCTAACATTGTATTTATTAATCCTTTCCTCTTGGTTTCTTTTTGTTGATGTTATGGTTTTCCAGCTTTTTGAGTTCACTATTTAATTTATTTCTAGTTTTTTTTGGGGGGGGGCAGATTGAACTCAGGGGTATTCAACCACTAAGCTACATCTTCACCCCTTTTTTTGTATTTTATTTAGAGATAAAGTCTCAGTGAGTTGCTGAGGGTCTCCCTTAATCGCTAGCTTTGAAGTCGAGATCCTCCTGCCTCAGCCTCCCAAGTTGCTGGGATTACAGGTGTGCACCACTGCACCCAGCCCATTTTTACATTTATTAATTAGTTTTTGAATGCTTTATGATGTCCTTTCTCCACTGAATTCATTGTATGAATTATTCCTGATATATTATATTTTCATTATACAATTATGAAAATTTTCTGCAATTTTATATTGAATTTTCCTTTTAAAGCAGGAGTTATTTATTGATGTATTTGAAATTTCCAGGTAGAAAATCTTTTTTTGGTTTGATAGTCTTATTGATTTCTAATATTATTGCATTGTGATCAAGAAAAAGTTGTCTATGCAAGTTGTATTTCTTAGAATATTGGAGGGGGATAGTTTGGAGTTAAAATATGGCCAATTTTGGTGAATGTTTTATGTGCTAAAACTTAAAACCAAATGAATTCTGTCTATTTTTGGCATTCAAAGTTCATTAGATCTAGCTTCTTGTGTAGGTTTTTTACATATTTATCAATATTTTATCTCCATTATCTGTCTTAGATTAAGAGAGTTATCTATGCTAAAGTTATATATTATTAGTTCTTGTTTCTCTTTGCATTTTTGATGATCTCTGCTTTATTAAAGTAACTCATAGGTGCATATATTAGTCATCGAAAATCCTTCTTTGGGAATTATAGCTATTAATATTACAAAATATTCTTAATGGTATTTTTATTTAATCCTTTTGGTACATATTTCACCATGTTCAATAACATTGTGACCACTTCTTTTTTTCTTTTTATTAATGTCCTGTCTATTCTTTTAGGTTTAATATTTCCTCTTTGTGGTTTGTATGTTTCTTTTCTCCAACATAGTGTTAGGTTTAACTTTGATAGCAATCTTGCCATATTTTCTTCTAATAGGAGAATGAAGTCCATTAACATTTGTTGGAAAAAAAGAAAAACGTGTTGCTAAGTTTGTACACACACATATGAAATCATATACATTTTTTACTATATGATCTGTTTTTTAAAAAATTTTCTCAAAATATCTCTTTTTCTCTGACTTTTTTGAGGGACAAAGGAGCATTTGGGAAGTTTATTTTTTATGTTCTAATTCTTTCCTTTATATAATTTTTATAAACTATGCCATGTGTTGTAAAGATCGAGAGCAAGAGCATTACTTAATACACTTGCTAAGACCTTGCCAACCACCAAGTCTATGATCCAGTTTTTTTCAGCTGTTTTTACAAAGGAATCAGAACCATGCAGTGATTTGATTGATTTTGTGATCTGCAGTGCTTATAGAGGCAAGGGAACAAGTAAAGAAGTATCTAGGTCAAGCAAGATGTTTTTAATGATGACCAGAACTGGATATAAAAGTAGTTTTAAATAACACCTTCTTTAAAACAAAATTTCATAATAAATATAGATCAACAATGTTTTTTAAATTTAGGATTAGTTTGGATGCATATAAGTATGCTTTCTGCCTCACCCAAGTTTTACCCGGGTGTTCAAGGAAAAGAGAGATGTTATGTCAATAACCCATAAGCCACTCTTCTGTGTATTTTCCACCAAATGACCACACTCCAGTAATGCTTTCACTTTTGATGGGGTTGAGCTGGGTTGAACTTTCAATTTCAATACTAGTATTTCTTAAAACCAAATGTGTGGATGGAAACCAGTAAAAAATGCCAAAGATAAAGGGCCGTGTATAAGTGATGTTTTACAAGGTTGTTTTTTTTTCTTTCAAATATAAAAAGTAATAGCTGTTCATTTAAGAGGTTATAATCTTATAATATCTATGATATGAAACTCTGTTATGCATACACAATGACTTAAACTTCCAAACCCAAATCAGTTTCCTCATACAGGTGAGGGTTTTATTTCCTAAAGGACATCAACATTTCCATTTCCATTCCACTTAATTTCCATTTAGTTTGTCAGCAAGAGGAAGCTATTTGAAATAACTTTTCAGTGAGATCTCGTGTTATCTGGTCGACATCATCAGACACCATTTTTATTTTCTTCCATATATAGCACTCAAGATAGGCAAAAGGAGGAGAGTTACAGATGACTCTAGGCAGCATTTATTTGGCTACAGATATCATGAAAGGGATACAAAACCATATGCCTCCTTAAACTGTTAAAGTCAGAAAGGCTGCTAACACTAGATTTCTATGATAATAAAGATAAAGATAATATAACTATTTAAAATATAGGTTGGATTACTAGGTCAGAGAAATTTTAAGTGCTGCTCTGTTGCTCGTAAAATTTAAAAACAAATGCTTTGATCCAAAGACTGGACATCTTATGCCATCTGCATGCATTTCTAGACAAAGACAGA
Source organism: Ictidomys tridecemlineatus (assembly GCF_052094955.1). Classification (NCBI taxonomy): domain Eukaryota; kingdom Metazoa; phylum Chordata; class Mammalia; order Rodentia; family Sciuridae; genus Ictidomys; species Ictidomys tridecemlineatus. The sequence continues at coordinate 28,164,040 of NC_135481.1, forward strand.
TTTAAAAAAAAATGTAACAGCATTGGCTTTATTTAGACCTTCTGTATTCCAGCCATTAGTTTAAGCAGTTTCTGTGTTTTAACTCATTTGATTATAACAGTTCTCTTCATCTGGTAGCCACCGTTTTATTACAATTTTGCAGATGAGGAAACATGGGCACAGATAGGTTAATAACTTGATCAAGGTCACCTGGATTGAGGATAAGCCAGGATGTTATTTGAATTGGGTATTTTAATATCATATTTAAAAATTTCCATGACAAAAAGCTACTTGTCTCTTTTGTGAATAAACTTGTCCTTTTCAGCACAAGCCCTAAAACTGAATAGTGATCTTAAACAATGTTGAAGAAAACACTTATTATAAACTGGCCAATTAAAAAAAGGAAAGCAATATATGTAATTCTTTAAACATCTAATTAAACTATATCATTCAATTAAACCGTCACTCTTAGAAGTACAATCCCCATATTACCAAGTACAATCCTTGCCAAATATCCAGACACAATCATGGGCTTTAAGGATTACAAGTCACATAATAAAGGATAATGACCTAAAATTAAGCACACCGACATAGAAAGCAAGGACTTCTATGCTCAGTATAAGTCAGTAATCTATTAGATTTAATGTGAGATTAAGGAGCTGTGTAACCTGCAATTATGCCATTTTTCATTAAGAAAAAAACCTGATGATGGTGGTCAGCAAAATTCTTCCTCCTATTTACCTCTGTTTAATTGGATTGTGGACTGCCTGGACATCTTTAAGATGGAGCTTATAAAAAGATGATCCCAGCTGGTTTTCAAAGCTTGAGGCAGCAGGCAGACAATACGATCATGTCAAGGCTCATGCAAATGCCTTAATCTTACCTTTTTTCCATCAACCAGCAACGCAGCCCAGTGTTTAACCTTGGAAGTACTGAATGTGCCTTGTCACTGCTTTGGTAGATGTGTCACTGCCTTGCTATTGTTTAACACTGTTAGCTTCAGTACCATTAAAAGATCTCAGTTCCCTCTGCCTTTGGATACCAGTAGTTCACCACATTTCTAAAATGTCCAGTGAAGAGTGAACTATCTGTTCACACATTCATCCTCCATTTATTCACTTGGTAAATTTGAAGCCTTAAGGTGTCTTTCCCTGACCTCTCTGGTAGATGCAGAGTTCGTTTTCTTCCAATGGTGACCAGTTAGCCCTACAATCACAAAGTCTCCACTAACTCTTCTGACATCATTGTTGAAAGTGAATAAAATAAGTTGGAGTTTTCTTTTGCTTTCTTTTTCCAACTATATTTTACCTAGTCCAGCTATCAAGCATCTTAACTTAAGAGCTATCAGCTGTAATTTGCCAAGATCAGTTATATGGTTGTATTTAAAAAGCAAAGGTTAAATGTTCAAATTAGCTTTCTCTATAGCTATATTTGCTACTTGGATTGTGGCATGCACACACACACACACACACCCCACACCCCTCTCCTTCCTTCGTTCCTTCCTTCGTTCCTTCGTTCCTTCCTTCCTTTCTTCTTCTTCTTCTTTTTTCTTCTTTTTTGGAGGGTAAGTGGTAAAGGAAAAAGGAGGTGGCTCTTTTGGCCCCAGTAATAGTGAGCAGCAAGCAGAAAAGCAGACACAGTTAATGCTCAGCTGCTCCAACCAGTCAAGCAAGCTACCAAGTCCCAGCTGTGCCTCTTGATGTTTTCTGATTGCACCTACTCCTCAATCTGTGAACTGTTTTCTGGACTCAGATTTATCAAGCACTGCTGCTTTAAAAACGCATGCAGGCAGGCATCCTAGGATATGCCATTATAAGCTGCTGCCAGGGGATCTTCTAGGAGATAAATGGAATCTGTGTGAAGTAAATTAGTGTGAACCAGTCAATCTGAGTGTCAGCCTTGAGCCACTTCCATGGATAACTAGCTGGCTGACTGGAGGCCCGGGTCTTTTGCCATATGTGGGTTGGAATCTCTGATACTGTTTCACAGGATAAGGGGATTTGGGGTGCTGTTTAGTCTTGGAAGAAGCCCAATTTGATCTGTTTTAGATTTATCAATGAAATGGACTTGTAAAGCATTTTTGTTTACCTCCCTCCTTTGGCTATACTGAATGCCTCTAAGTTGGATAACTTCCTTACTGTGGGAAATAAGACAAATGCCCAGGAAATAACTGCTTCCTCCTGGTTGAGCTGCCGTCGTGTAGGATCCAACTGTGCTGTGCTTGGTTTGACCCTCCAGTCTAAGATCTTTAGGGTTTAAAAACAAAATAACCATAATTTGGCAAAAAGAGCTTAATCTAAATCTCCTCTCCCTGTTTGTTTTTGAGGAATAAATCTATGTGATCTTTAATTCATGAAGAGAAGGAGGTTCTATGCAAAGGCTGATGATCACGGTTCCCTGTAGATACCCAGCATGGGAAATAGAATTTGGGCCATTAGAGAAGAGAAGAAGTCCCTCAATAGCAAAGCAATAGAATGAAAAAAAAAAAAAACCTTTTGAAATAACTATTCACTGTAAAGAATTTAGAGACAAAAAGCACATCAGCCCCTAAGCCATCAGAATTATTATTTAACATGATTAAATGGTAAGTGTAAATGGTTCTATTATGTAAAACTCATGTTTCCATAATTCAGTATTCCTTTAGAGATCATAGTCTGTTCTTGCATTAAGATCACAAGAATTCATTTTATATAGTTAAATTATGACAAATCATCTTCATTTATTTTTTCTTTTATTACATTAATAAAAGTTTTATCACCTTTCTATAGAATGAAATATCAATGAAATTGTTGAACATAGAATAAAAATGTTAAAATAGAATGAGAATAAATTTAGGCCTCATATTTGGGTAGAATTTTTAGGAGACTTCTCCCCTATATCCCTGGGGAAGTTTTTGCCTTTCATTGGAAGGAAAAAAAACTATCTTGGAATAGGAACTTGGACAAAACAATAGTTGCTTAAATATTAATTAAGTATTTTTTAAATTTCTGATTGTCTTGCCTAGACTCTTGTGCCTATACCATTGCTTTTGACTACATTTCATGAAGGTACCACCATTACAGGGTCCATGGAGACACATTTTATATATAAGAGACATTTCAGTACATAGTGAGTCTGTGGATGTTAGATAGCATGAATCATAGCAAAGATCAAACCAAATGCTTTAAAAATTGAGTGACCCTTTTCTTGAACTAATGAAACAAAAATGGGTTGTCCTATGAGAACAAAATTTGTTTTATGCCTGTACATTGAGTTTGAAAAGTGAAATCTCTGGGGTAAATTTAGTTTTGTGATTTACGAGGGTAAGGAAAAGAGAGTAGAAATCAGTGAATTTTCCCTTCTGTTGTAGGGTATAGATACAATCTTTTGTAGTGTGCAGCACTTATTTTAAGTCTTTGAAGGGTCAGAAGTTAATTTGTATAAATGATGTTTTGGCCTAGAAATCTTGCTTAACATTGTCCATCTAGTGTCTATACAAACACCACAGAAATGCATAGAAAGTCGACTTCCTTGGTCATTATTGCCCATAAAGAAGCTGTCCCATGAGCTCTAGATGCATTAAATTTATGTGTTTATGTACATATTGAGTTAGGCCCTTGATTTTACCACCTCAGTTTGAATGTAGCATCAGAGGTTCCATAATAAAGAGGCAAAGTTGTCCTCATAACATTAACTTCACAATTTTCAGATGTGAAATATCTTGCTTTCTTATTAACAGTGCCCTACTGGGGTAATCAAATATAAGATCCAAAGAATGGAATTAGAAGTGTGATACAGTCAGATAAAGTACTATCAAGCAAAAGAAGAGAAAGAAATGTTAGTTTGTAGGTTTTAAGATTTATAGAAAGGTGGAATTTGAGCTAAATCTTTAACAGTGATATTTTAGTAAGCAAAGAACTGAGAGTCAGATGAGAAAGGATATATGGTAACTGGGTATTTACAGTAAGACACAGGTACAGAAAATAAATGGCATACCCGGGCATACTTCAGCTCTTATCCTGCTAAAGTACTTGATATCAAAGCTGAGAAGGTTTGAGAGAGGGTAGCCTCCAGTGAGGAATTGCTGAATGAATAGAGATCATTCTGAGGTTTTTTTGTACATAGGAACAAGAAGATTGGACCTTAGTTTTAGAGATATGATAGGTCTCAGCTTGAAAAATGTCTGAAAGAAGAAGTATCTATTTTCAGGCTATTAAAATAGAGGAGTGACTGATAATAGGAAGTAGGGAGAGAATATAGTCATGGTGGTTGGAGGAACTGGAGGTGAGGAAATAACATTAGAGCCATCTATTACTTTTCAGCAATTTTACAAGTAGTATTCACATTCTTCAGATTTACTTTCAGACTGGAGCCTTGGTCCTGAGATTTTTCTCATATTGAAAAACTCTCCTCCTCCTATTCCTCTTAGATTTTGGTTTTGGTCCTCTTCATTTTATCCAACAAGGACAATGGACAAGAAGGACTAGAGACACATGCAGTGGTCCAAGTGCAGATACCTCATGGCTTCCCTTGGGTTTTGTTTTGTTTTGTTTTGTTTTGTTTTGTTTGATATTTTATGGTGTTGTTCATCCCCTTCCTAAAGTATCATCCTCTTGAGAAGTTTGCTTATTTTTTTTTTGTAATACATAGCAAATGGTAGCTCAAACGGCCCAGAACTATACCAAGATGTATGTATACATTTACTTTCACTGATTCTGCCTTACATTTGTTTTCAACAGCATATCTGATCAGTCCAATATTTTACAACTCAAGAACCCTTCATGTCCTAGTGATTTTACCATGTATTCTGCCAAACAATTTGTAAAAATATATTAAGAGTAGTAGTTTATACTAATCTAGGGAACCATCTTATCTAGAAATGTATATGTGTTTCTTAACTTTTGTTTACTATTTCTTAGGTCTTCTATCATGATAATGTCTCTTTTATATTGAACTTAGTTTACTGTAAGTCTCCTTAGATTACTAGTTTCTTTTACTAGTTTCTCTTAATTTACATGAATGTTTTCTCTTAAATGTTTTGCTTTCTTTGGTTGTGTTTCTATTAGTTTTTATTTATAGATATCACTGGATTATCTAGTATCAAAATAAAACTCTCTACAATTCATCAAGGTCATTTCTATGTTTCAGGTATCTGTTTTTCAGAGACGTTAGTCCAATGTACTGAGCATTATGCAAGACATAGCTTTAGGATTTCTGTTATTTATTGCCCAGAAAAATCAATATTTTGAATGCTGGCTACATTTGACATATAAAGCCCTATAAAACAGTGAATGGTGGTAACCACCTCTGCTTCCCATGTCTAGTGCAAAAGCTTGTCTGGGTGTGGACTGTAAGAGAGTGAAGCTTGCTCCTGTTACATTGTAATACAGTAGTTAACGCCTGTTATTAGCATCCAAGCATGTCTTCCATTCAGTTTCAGTAAGTTCTCAAGTATACTAACATACCATTTCAATGTCATTCAAATAAAAATAAATCACCTTCAGAGTAAGCCTAATGGTACAAAACATGGTAACTTAGGCCTTTTCTTCCTTGCATCCTTCCTAATGTTGACAAAGGACTAGAAAATGAAGGCATAGTCTAGATAATTTGATTTCCTTATTTTCCATTTCCTATCTGGGAGATGAAAGAGCTCTGACACTTGACTAACCATCTGAGTCAAACGTTTTCCCCTGAGATAGAGACAGCTATCAGCTGGGAATTTGAGACTGCCTGCCAACCCTTCTCCCCACACTGATGGTCTTGTCTTAGGTTCCCCCTGTGGAAAGATTGCTGCTCTTACAGATTCCAATGCTGGTGCAGTTTGACAGTTTCTTCTCCCACTGATTCAGGAGAAGAATGTTTCCCATATGGATAACTGTAGACTTTGCTGTCGTTTAAATTGCCCTATGTTGTGAATCCTTATCTTATGTTCTTATATAAATCATGTTTATCTCTAGTTTCAAATGCTAGCTTGATGCTCTTTTGATTGAAAGGTCTTTTGTTTTCCTGACCTTCTTCTACATTTTCAAATACAAGCTGGGAATTTACTATAAATTCCTCCTAGAGTTCTCCCTTTACTGAATGCTCTCAATTTGTCAATATGTGGGGATCTACTTGTTTTCTTCTTTGGAAATTATTCCTGCTTTAAACTACTATTTTCTTGAAGTTCTAAACAATAAGTAAAATTAATGCATTTCTGTGTTTACGATAGCATTTGGTCCTTGTGAGAAAAGTCAGATAGCTTCTATAGAATTTCTACTTTCTTAGGACTCATCACCTGTGCTTTCCTTTAGTGATGAAGGAGTCCTTTGAAATATGATGTTCCTGAATCCCATTTCTTAAGTAATCTCCATAGTGTAGAAAGCTAGTATTAAGCTTGATGATTTGACCAGATTATTTCTTGCATATTCTCTTTCAACTTATGGATAAATACACAAAATAATAAGTGATGCTTCCCTTCATTATTTACACACTGTATTACTAAGTAATGTTTAGATACTAAAATACTATGAGTTGTTTTGATTTGATACTTTAAAAAATTTTTCTGCTTATTCTACTCACCTCCTTTCTCTTTGCAATACTGCTCACCAAGAAGATGATACTCTGAAGGAAAACAAAGAGAAATTGAGGTGAACTTCTCACTGGTAACTCTTAGAACACCTGGTGGTGAATGAGGAAACAGCAGAAATAGAGGAGGCAGCTTCATCATTACCTGTTATTTTTCTTTCCTCTTCCCAACTTACACATTTTCTCTCTGTCCTATGTCCTATGTCCTATGTTCAGTTGAAGAGCTGAGATAAATTGATGAGAGTACTTTTTCATGTTGTCTTTGACTCAAACAAAATGTCTTCATGGGCCCCATCCTTACATAGAAAAGGAATAGAAAGATTTGGGACTACAATTATTCTTCTCTTAAGAGGTTTGAATTGAGGAAAGTACAATTTCATAACACCAAACCCCTTCCAAACCTTGTCCCATTCATTTGCCAAATAATAGTTGAGACTCTCTTTATGGCTAAATAACTGAAGCAAAGAAGCAGGTAGTCTTCCTGTAGAAAGAAAAACTTAATTAATTCAGGAAGAACAAAACAAACCAATAAAAAAACTTCACAAGTCCTCATTATTTCCAAGGCTGCTATAGTGGGTACTTTTCAGTGTCTTGTTCAGTAACATCCTGAGGGAGTGGTTGGCTGGCTTGGAATGCTTAGCTGGAAGAATATTTGTATCTCTCAGAACTAGTGGGCATCAAAGAAGCTGTCCAGTCCAGTTCCCTCACTGGATAAAGTACCCAAGACCAGGAAAATACAATGTCATGCCCAAGGTCACACTATCAGAAATAGAGGTGACATTAAAACCAGATTTTGGAAGTGCTTAAATTCATCTCAATAATGAAATTATTTGTATCCTTATTTCTTAAAAATTAATATATATATTTGGGTGCTAAAAAAATGAAGATTTTTATTTTCTGTTAAAAAAATACGGTAGACAGGATCTCTTATGCAAACTGCCCACTGATATTAGCAATAGATTTAGGGAGATGTTTGAGTAAGTTTGAACTATAAACCTTAGGCCTGATTTTGAGGTTTTCCCCTAAAACAGCAAGAAAAATTAATCATTGCTTTTTTTTTTCATTCTTAGGAATCCATGTTCACAGTTTCACTCAGTCATTTTTTAAGTCTCCTGAGTACTTGCCTCATGCCTTGAAGAAGTCCAAAGGTGTATCATTTGTTTGCTTTTATCAGCCTTACCAAAGCAGCTCATTTCTCAATAACCAGATAACAGAGAAATTTTTGTATTTGAGAGGAATTAAGCAGTATTTTAAAAGAATCAAAGAACAACTGATACCATTTTCTCATCCACGTTTATCTTCTCCCAAGTTAGTTGGGTGATCCAGCCACACTTGTAACCTAGAGAAGTTACCTATAAGCAGATTTCCCTCCTTAGCCAAATTAGTCAATAAGGTGGTCCTCTGTGTGCATGTTTATTTACACAAAATAATAAACACTGTACATCTAGGTAAGGATATCAACATAATACTTATTCTTTACTGCATTTTGTAAAGTTCATTTTTTTACCAGTTGAGAAATATGTCATCCTTAAAGCAACTCATACTAGAAAATACCACCCAGGAAATAATACTCCAGAACAGATTGCAATTGCAGGAAGATGGTAAAACCCATAAGTCTAATGTTAACCCCTTTATTGAAGTTGCCCATGAAATTGTTATTACTTAGTTCTAAAGAAGCATTAGGGAATCCTAATTTAATTTTTGGTTTCTCTATATGATTTCTTTTTTCAGTTTCCAATCCATCCCGAAGATAGAATAATGCAGATGTAGCTATTGCTATTCAGATATAATCAAGAGGTCCTATGACTTGATTATCTCAGTAGATACTCTTTAAAGTAGGGGTATTATGTACACAGCTCTTTAGCTAGATATGCTTTCCTGATAAGACATCTGTCCAGAGAGAAGCTACTTTGTAAACTGAATTTAGAGATCTGTTCAAGTGACATCCACTTTGTTTACAAATCTGGTGTTATCACTTAAAGTCATTTCTTGAATTTTATGCCTTCCTCTAATTTGAAATGTGTTACAGGTTGTGTGTGTGTGTGTGTGTGTGTGTGTGTGTGCACATGAGCATGTATGTATGCATGTGTGTAATCTGCCAATATTGCATTAGTATTTTCTTCTACCTGAATTTGATGTCATTTTTTTCTTTCAAGCCTCCAGGAAGACACTTTTTAGTTTATTTCATAGTGATTACTTAAGATTGAGAAGAGACCCAAATTCAAGCAAGAAAGTTATCTATTCTAGACACCATATAACTAGTAGATTTGCATTCAGGTCATTTATTCCATAAGACCTGATCTCTGTAACCTGTATATTATTTGAATGCCCTTGATTAATAAGGGATTAATATTTTTCTATGGCCTTTATATGGTGCTATAGTGGATTATTCCATTCATTTGACCAACATTTCAAGCTGTCATTTCTTTTTATTAATGATTTTACTATAAATATCCCTATTACTTCCAAAAAGCCTAAAACATATGATGAATGAGATCTCTTTTTAAAAATCATTCATAAATCATTGTGTTGAAAATATTATTTGGAGCTTCAGATTTTATTTACACTGAAAATGATAATGAATTTTTAACAAGGACTCTGTTTGGACAGTCTTGGCCTGAGAAGATCATCTGGTATGTGTGAAAAGGAATGGAGATTTTTTTCCCCAGTGGCTTTACTCTTGTTGAGTGTGGCAGGTATTTCTTGGAGTTATTTACTAGCTAAACCTAGCCATCTTTTATAGAAAATACTATCTCTTTGCAAATGATGAGAGGAGAAGGAGAGATGTTTTAATAGGCTAACTGAAGCAAGAATGAGGAACAAGGAAGTGGAGAAGCATTACACTGACCTGCCACCAATGTTTCTTAACCACAGAGTCTTCTTGTTGTTGGGGTTTTTCTTAAGGCATTCCTGAATGTAGTTTAAACTGATTTCCTATTGTCCTTGGCAGAACCATTCATTTTATTAGGATCTAGAAGAATTTGACTCTTGGTTAAAGGTGCTGTAGTCAAATGCATCCATACAAAGCACATCTCTCTAGCTACCAAAGATATTGCTGAGATATTTAGAACATTGGCCTTTCTTTCAGTTGTCAATATTTTGAGGTGTGTGATGAGTAAATGGAATAGCCTTACATCTTTCAGTGGTAGAACTGTCAAGAAGAGTTTGTCTTTTTAGCCCCATACCCCCCAAAGGTAGACTATTTCAGAATCCATTACAGAGGAAATAAACACTTGAATTTTACCTAAAGATGAGCCTAAGCAACCATTTGCCCTTTATTGATGTCAAAAGTATTTCTTTGCCAAGCTCTGAAATGTACCTTCAAAAACTACTGAAATATCCAAGAACTTTAGTGATGAGCTACAAATGGACTTTGGTATTGATAAATACAAGTCAATATGTATAGTGAAAGGACAACTCACGGTGATAAATGGGCCCATCATCAGTAAAAATCAAATTATTGACTATCTAGGGCAAGGAAAAAAATCTGTCTATAGCTAACATCTACAGGTGAGAAGAATTAGCCAACAACAGCAATTCAGGAAAGGTTCAAAGAGACAAGTAAGGAGAATTCATTAAAAATACATACCAAGCAGGCAGCAACATTAACAAATACTCTGTGGCCCCAGGATGCTGTATTTCTTCCATCATACCTGTGTTCACTTTTGGGGGAATGAGCTCCCCTTGGGCTTCCCACGTACTAAAAGAGGGTTTAATTCAGATTTCTCCTCTGCACTACCTTATTGTAAAGGAATTCTCTTGTGCACTCCTAAAATGTGTACTGCTCTAAGGAAATTTTTTCTAATGCTTCTTAACTAGTTAAATTCATCGTCTTTCAACTAGATCACAAGTTGTATGAGGGCACATTAAAAGTGGCTTCATTTCTTTACCCCACAGAGTCTGGCAAAGAGCTCTACCCATAAGAAGCACTAGATCAATATTTGTTGATTTCACCATTTTTGAAATGATTCATTAGAGAAGCCTTGGTCACACATCATGTCAGAGTTTAATGATGAAACATTGGCAGGAAACACCCAAAAGAACAATTGCAAGAATTAGTCTATCAAACAAACAACAAAGAGCAGAATGGCAGTAATTAACCTCTCCAAAGCCTGCTGTTCCCAAATGGCAAAGTGTAGTCATTTCTTCTACAGTAAATTTAATTGGACACTCTGTGAACTACCCAGTAAAAATGACAAATCTAACACGGCTTCAAATCTGGAAGCTATTATGTGTAATTAAGCAACATATCTGAAGGATAATCCTTTTCACTCCCCTACTCTCACACAAACCACACCCTCAAAAACCAGAGGTAAAGGCAAAAATAGCTGCATGGTTCCTACTGGTGTGAATTTAATGAAGATGATACAGCTGAAAAGTACATCTAACTCTAGTTTTCTTGAGAGATTTGGAACTTCACTTCATGCTGGGTCTACTTTATTGCCACTAAAAATGGTTGTAGGCATGTGCTTTATTGTTCTAATACGTATCCTCTTTGTCCTTGAGATCTCTAGTTTAGAATGAATCTTTAAATATCTGCTGCTTGATAAATATTTGCTGGAGAAATGATTAAATGAATGAATGTAGTAGTGTTAAATTAGGAAAGAACAATATATTGGATGACAGTATAATGCATTTGCCCAAACAGAGGTACTATTTCATTGACTTTTAGTAAAAGATTTAGCTACATGATTGATTCCCTATTATAAATACCAATGTAAATACTTTCAGGAAATTAACAAGTAAAATATAGAGAGATAGAAATCATTAAAATGGGCCAGAAAATTTTGACCAATATAATAGTTTTCTGCAGCTTTGATGCATTTAACTATCCACTTAAACATCTCCCAGAAATCTAAGGATTCAAAAATAATCCACACCTGATTTAAAATGAGGAGAATTAAATTCAAGGCAGCTAGAATAGTGACTACTTAGGCCATACTTGGTATGCCTCTTCTTCCAAATCACAGACTAACTAACCCACATCACCATTTGCAAATATACATCCATGATCTCAAATGGGTTTAAGCAAGCAACTGAACAGATCCGGCAGAAAGATAATTGAAAGCATATATTCTCTTGGGTCAGAGGAACATCTAGCCTGGTACCTCTGCTTCATTCATTTGTTCATTCATTCATTTCACAACTCCTTTGGGAACATTTCTATAGTCCAGGTACTGTCACACAGAAATGAATGAAGCACGTATGATATTTGGTTTTGCATGTTGTTTTTAGAAAATTCAAATGTATGAAGTGAAAAAATCAGGTTATTTGTTTAAAATAAGAATTTCATAATTTTCCTGTATTTTGTTCTCAGACAAAAGTCTGTAAGAGAAGCAGGGAATTTAAACTGCTTTTATTTTAATAGAGCAAAGTGCTGTTTATGTACTGAGAGGGCTGGTAAAATGATCTGGAGGGGCTGTTTGACCAGAATTATGTTACTAGCTTCCTTTAAAGTATGTCTATGTGGTCCTCTTGTTTTCATCACCACTGTTACTCAAGCTCCATTAAAACTCATGGAGGAGAGCAGCAGTTGTGAGCACTGCTAATGCTGCTTGGATTAGCAGGGCACCATTGTGTCACTCATCCAGACTGTGAAGCAAAGGCCTCCAGCCTCAGTGCTGCTCTCTCATCTTCTAATGGAGGTTTAGCAAAAGTAACCCTGAGCTAACAAACATATTCCCTAGTGATTCGTGTGTGTGCGTGCGTGCGAATGTGCATGTGCCTGGGTACACGTGCATAAGTGTGTATTTTGTCTATTGCATTTAAGACTTACAAATATGGCATGTGTTATCAACATCTGAAGACACTGTAGTAGTGATTACTGCAGCAAAATAGATAAAATTCCATTGTACTCAATCGTGTGTGTGTGTGTGTGTATGTGTGTGTATGTGTGTGTGTTTAATAGTATTTAACTTCAGAATGGTTTAAGTGGGACCTCATATTTGTGATTGGAGGCTGCTTTATTTTGTTTTTTCACTGAATTTCTTCATGAAGACAAAGCCCACTTTTCCCTGACAGATAATTACTAGAACAAATGATATATGGGAATATATTACTTACAGAGATAATTTAGACCAATTGTTATGGGAAAATGCAGAAATCTGAGTTAGTTTCTTGAATACAGTTAGTGAGTATAGTGTGTTTATAGAAAGTTTGGACTCCTTCCCTAACTTCTGTTTCTGGTTATAATTCTTACTTAGTAAACAATATTTCATCCCAAGTTGTTAAATGCTTTCCATTCAAAACACCAGGCCTCTGTATCATTTTCAGTGTATTCATTAAGATTTACTTTTTAAAAGACTTTTTTTGAGTGTGTGTTTAGTGCCATTATTTTTATTTAATGAAAGAGAACCAAAATGCATATGAAGTGTTCATTAGCTGTGATTTGTACCACCAAAGGAAGCCTTGCCACCAGCGTAGAACTGATCTTTCTAATTGAGTAGCCTGATGTTCTCTATGCCCTGTTGCTGTTAATTGACTATATTGTTTTAGATTTATGCATTAAAAATACGATTTCCACTTCGAAGGCATCACTTTGTTACTTTGTAGCTTTTAAGCTGATGCCATGAACTTATTTTTCTTCTAAGATAAAGTCGCATCTATAGATTTTTCAACTAATTACGTGTCTGCCAATAAATACTTAGAGGATACATTTTATTTCAATTTATTATTTGTGTTTACATAGTGTATCCCTGGAAATATCTGTAGAACTGAAAATAAATGTTTTAATGGTGTTTGCTACTACTTTTTCATGGCTCTTTCTCTTTCTTTTCTCTCTCTTTTTTAATAGCTCCAGTCAGTCCGGTCAAGCATGACAGCAACTCAAACTCGGCAAACTTCCAAGATGCTGAGGACATGCCTGACAGATGTGTCTTGGAAGAGTCTGAGAGTCCAGGTGAAAGCCATTTAAAAATAGTCAAGTATAAAATGATAAATTTGACACAGCTTTGGGGTCCTTGGAAGGGTGGGGGAGAGGACATTGTAATGCTGTTTTCTCTTAGCAGCTGCACTGTCAAATTAATGGTCACCTCCAGAGGTCACAGTGTGGAGCTGTTATCTTTTCCTCTTTCATCAAGAATTCAGTTGGAGGAAGTACAAAGGCTTCATGACTGAGAAGGGAAGCTGACACTATTAGTTCATTATCATCAATTTTAGGCTATACTGGTTAACATACAGAGAGATTGGGAAATGAGAGAAATGTTGACATTTTAAATATTTCAAATAATGAGATCTAACAAGAGTCAAGCAGACATGGAGAGATGAAGAGAAAAGAGGAGCAAATTGTCATCCTTTCAAATATATTTACCTTTCTAAATACAAACAGCACTCTCAATGGGAAGAGGATTTTAGCATGACATTGTCAAACAAAAGAAAAGAAGATGGCAACCCTTCCTCTTGCAATGAAATTTACTCTATGTCAAAGTCACTTGTGTTTATATTTTTCTTTGTGGGGACGGAGATGTACCAGAAGGATATAGCCAGAAACACTTGAGCATGGATTTGTGTGGTTTTGTTTTGGGTTTGTTTTGAAGTATGCCTAGTCTTAATTACTAGTTAATTTTAAAAAAAAAACCTTGCAAAAGTTGAAGTGACATTTTTGGATCACTATAAAGCCATTAGATGCTAGAAGGTACCTTATTACCATGAATGAAGGAGTTAGATATCTTCCCCACAGAATATTTCTCTTTCCTGTTTTATCTGGCTACTGTGTATCCTCTACCCTCTCACATCTTTGTGTGCTGATCCATGTATCATATTTTTGATTCATCCTCTCTGTGGCCTGTCAGCTTAGTTAAGAGATTTCCAAATCTTGTAGCCTTCACTGACAGGGGGCAGCTGCAAACAGTCCCCTGATCCTTCCCCGAGGAGAGCTACTGAGATTTAATTTTCAGTGAAAGGTGCAGCCTGCAATCTATGTCAGGTCCCCTAAGTCATCTAGGAACCCCAATAGGCCCAGTGGCTCTGGCATTGTATATCAGCCCCCTCCACTACACCAAGATTTCTCAGAAGATGAACTACTGTTGTGCTGTGTGCCCATTCTCAACACCCTCCTTTTACTTCAGTATTCCGTTGCAGGGAGAAACGACACCTCTAGCAATGATGGCAAATTTAAATGAGCAAATTAACCTCAGCCTCTCTCCTAATAGCCAAAAGAAAAATGTAGATCACTGGTGAGGGTAATGGTAGGTGTTAAATTTTTGTAATAAAAGTTTTTTTAAAAAATTACTTTTAGTTTGAACTAAAATTGCCTAGTTCTAACTTGATTTTTTTAAAGTGTCTTAATAAAACATTTCTTATTAGCCATTTTGCCAGGCAGTTAAATTCCTGAGTCAGGTGTTCACCTTGACTCATGGTTTCATTGTTTTTGACAAGAACAGATCAGCTTTATACCATTCCTTTTGCCCCTTAATGTGAATGGAATTGTAGTGAGATTCAAATGTAACATATTCTGTCTGACTAATGCAAACAAAGGACATATCGAAAAAGAAAGATTAATCAGAAAATATAGGTGCTAATAAAGAATCTTAACTTAAAGAGTGAGTACTGTTCTATACATGGGACATCATTAAACTGGTAATAAAGAATGAATTACTCTGGCTTTTTTCTCTGTCCATTCCTGCATTTTAAGACATCTTGCCTTATAGGCCTAGAAACCTCTGGAGGGTTCACTACTGGTCTCACTGCCTTCCACTGAGAATTTGTGGCTTGGTTGTCATGGAGACATCGTATTTCTCCAAGAATTGCTCATATTGATCCGTGGCCAGGCGTAAATGGCCAAGCGAGTGTGAGGAATAAAGGGGGCTGGGCAGTCCTATAAAATGACCAGGGCTTGTGGGTTGGAAATAAGCTCATAGCAAACACTTAGGTAAAAAGAAAGAAGCAGTTTTATTTTGTTTCAGGATTTCTTTCTGCACTTTGGGCCATTGTCTTCTTTCACTATGAACTGAAAGAAACTTGTTAGTCACTTGTCATGTCAGATCTTTGGTGCTTGTCCTGACACAGCTGTCAGCCTTCTAGCTCTGTGCAGTTCAGGGACACACAACAAAGAGGCAGTGACATGAATTATTTATTGCTCCTTGTGTGGATAAAATTCTGTGATAAGAAATTAAGACACTTCTGACAGAGTTGCTTGTTTAGTAAGAAAGATTTTGAAGAAAGAGTGCATTTTCTTGAAGTAGGAGCATTTAGTAGGCAAAATTGGTAGACCAGAACACAGAGGAAAATAAGTTTTGTGTTTCGTATGTGAATTTGGTGGCATAGAGGGACTTTCTTGAACTACGACAATATGACTGTCCACTTTTCAGTGTCTAAAAATGAACTTCAGAATATCAAATTCTGAAGTAATTCAAAATGTAGGTGCCACTAATGGCTAGCATTTCTCTGGTGGTTTAGCTATCTTTAGTTACCATGTGTGAATACTTTCGAAATACTAACCACCTTACTGATTAAAAAAAAAAAATGGGGCTTTAAGGTTTGTTGTTGATATTTGTTGTTTGTGGTACTGGGAATTCAACCCAGAATCTTGCACATGCTGGACAAGTATTCTGTTACTGAGCACATCCCCAGCCCTTTTTATTTTTATTTTGAGAAAGGCTCTCTCTAGGCTGGCCTTAAACTTGGGATTCTCCTGCCTCAGCCTCCTGAGTAGCTGGGATTATAGGTGTACACCACTGCACCTGGCAAATCTTGGGTTTTTAAGAGGTGAGATCTGGGAAACTTGTAGAAGTACTTCAGTAGCTATACTTGTAACTGTATTAGCTTATTCATTATTCACTGTATGGTAAAGAGTGTGTTTTAATCTGAGTGCATTGTTGTTCACATTTTCAACTGAAATATCATAACTCATTTAAAATTCCTTTTAACATTTAGTGTACATGCAAAATCCCCTAGTTACAAAGTTGAATGTGGTCAGTCTTCCACCTTTAATGGATATTGACCTTACATAGTTTTATCTATGCAATGCTAAATGACTACTATATTTATTGCTCCATTTTAAATGAAGAGACCAGTTGTTTGAACAGAATTTAGAAAATGAAAACTGGAAATCATTTTCCCATTACAAGCACAGTTCCAAAATATTACTTTACCTGTTATTCTTTCCAATCAGTCTTTTCTATGCAGAGTTTCTAAACATCATATTTTGTTAGCTTTTCTAGCTCAATGTTGTTAGTATCAACTCATTTTCATATGTGAAAATCCTGGACATTGAAGGGCAGAAAAATATATTTTAGAAAAATAGGTGAACTTGATATTTTAAATGTTGATAGTTGTTAAATGCCATTAATAAAATAAAAAATTTTGAATTTTATTAATAGTAAGATTGACTTCATGAATTGTCTTTGAATACAATGAGTTTTGAATTCAAGTATATAGATTTTTTTTTTTTTTGCATTGACATTACTCCTCCAACACTGAATTGACTAGGGTGATCCATTTGTAAATAGGTTGCAGTCTGCATGTAGGTCAAGATTTAGCCTTGTGGAGTGGTTGCTCACCTTGTCTCCAGGGTGCTCTACCTTATTCATCATGCCATTGTGATCTCTTTATTGGTTCAAGCTGTATACCCAGGTGAGTGCCTGGAATCCATTAAGGTTGGCAAAGCACCTTTAGACCAGAGCATTCCTGTTACTTTGACCCTGCTAGTGAACCTGGAGGTCTTGTCAGACCGGGGAAAGTATCCCTCAGTAGTGTCTTTTCTTTGGAATAATTCATTAGCAAAGAGTTTTGACTCACAGGTGAATCCCAGATTGAAGTTTCTATCTTAGACTCTGAAGTCTACTTGCTTCTTCACTAGCATTTATATGTTCCTGGAACCTGTGGGAATAACTTTGCTGTCTAGTAATAGAAGCACTGAGACAACATCATGAACTTGCAGCTCCCTAGTTTTGTGATGTTAGGGCCATTAGGCTTTCTTTGGCTCTTTAAGGCCTGGTTGCTTCTGAATCTAAAAGATGTTTCCACAAAAATAGTTCAGTTAAGTCTTTTGCTAGTTTGCTTCTTGTTAACTGTTTCATGCACATTGATTAAAGCCCAATCTTCATTCTCTAGAAAATTTTTTTTAAAAACGATTCCTTGCCCTTCATCTGTACATTCATCATAATAAAAACTTTAAAGAGTAATGTTCACAATTTTTAAGCAAGTGGTAATGAGAGAACTCGAGCTTTTATCACTTATCAGTTTGAAAAACTGGGTTTTACTTTCTAGCACATGAGGGAGCATGCACTTAAAAGGAGCTTCAGCTGGGAGTGGTGGCAAATGTCTGTAATCCCAGCAGCTTGGGAAGCTAAGGCAAGAGGATCATGAGTTCAAAGCCAGCCTCAGCAACTGAGAGGTGCTAAGCAACTCAGTGAATCTGTCTCTAAATCAAATACAAAATAGGGCTGGGGATGTAGCTCAGTAGTCAAGTGCCCCTGAGTTGAATCCCCAACACCCCGCCTCTAAAAAAAAAAAAAAAAAGTAGCTTCAGCTGCAAAGAGTAGTGACAAGAGTGAGCTTGGAAATCCAAACAGCATATTCACATGAGTTTTCACATAATTCTGAAGTGGTTTATAATCAGTATGCATTTTTCCATTAATAGAACATTTCAGTGGTTTTTATGTAGCAAGTTAAATGTGTGGATCTATATACATCATTGTCAATCAATATTACATTTGCATGAATCTGATGAACAAAACTAGATTTTGCATATTGTTCCAGAGGATAATACGTTGTGAAAATCCAAGGTGGATTTTTTTCTTTTACTATTGTGGCCCATGAATCACCAGTAAAAACCAGGTAACAGAAAGTAGGACAGATTCAGGACTGGAGTGTTGGAGATGGCTGATGATGATGCATGAAGCAGAAAAATGCGGACCGTGTGAGCAGCACATCAATCATAGCCACCAAGAACACACTTCCTATGGCTAGTGCTAAGAAAATGTTCTAGGAGGAAGAACAATTTCAGTAGTCGTGCATATGTTCCTTCTTCTTGTTGTGTTTAACAGTATCAATATTTTGATTAATTTGACCTGAGGGGAAATTTAAGCATTGATGTAATGGTTTTTTAAAAAGAATATAATATTTTAAGCTAATTCACACACAAGCACACACAGGCACACATATGCCCATATACATTAAGGATACAGTATTAGTTAAAGTGATCCCATCAGCTTTTTAAATTTTCTTTTCATAGTAGCAGTAGGAGTTACTATTCAGCATCACCTCATTAACATAAAATCATTAATTGAGGCACAATTCTCCAATTGATTTGATAGTCAAATTAATTCAAGTAATGTGTTTTTTTAGCCATGAAATATAATCATTCAAGCAGTATAAGAAATAATGTTTTTGATTCTATACATCAAACCATATTTCAATGAATATTTAAAAGATTTGACCCTAAAACTGTAGTTGTGGGTTTCTCTAAGAATCATTAAGTGCTTGAATTTATGAAAGTTTAGTAATTTCAAGCCAGATTTGTCTTGTTGGAAATTTTCATTTTCTTTGGCAATTAAGAAAAACTATTAATCAAGTGAGTTATTAAAAATATATTTGCCCAGTTTATAAGACAAGAGTATTCATTATTATATCAACATATTTTATTTCAAGACAGAAAAAATATAGAAATTGTAGGCAATGACATCCTTTCTTTCTTTCCCGATCCCCTTACTCTTTCCTCCCTATTTCTCTGCCTCTCTCCCTCCTTCCCCTTCTTCTTGCTTCTTTTCTGTTATTTTTACCATATAACCCAGATATCCGTTTTATTTTTAGGTGATCCAAGGCATTATTCATGGATGGCAAAGGTGTGCTCCTGCAAGGTGTGCTAACTAGAATCTCACTGTGGCAATGGATTTGGACAAAGCAAGAAACCCCCAAACAAGCCCTTGCTTTATTGTCACATAAAAGCAATGTTGTTCTTGGTCTATAATTTACTAAAACTTTAACCAGAGTGTCCTGAAAGTGTAATGACGGATTGAAAATACCTGAATTTTCCTTCTAGAAAATCATTGTCTAAATCATTCCATGTTCCTCATTTTCCTTAATATCTCCAACAAGGAATGCCAGCCCACACATACAAATTGAACATTGCTTTAGATTTGCTTCCATGTTTTCAGTTCCTGAATTATACAATAAGAAACACTTCTCAATTTAATGTTGCTTCAATGTGTTTAATATAAAACTTCACCAAATTTGACTTGTTAGGTTAGAACATTTTGTTTTAGTAGATGCCTAATTGACACCAATCATTGCAGTAAATCACATCCCCAAGCATGGCATGTTTTCAGTAAATGAACAGTTGCACACAGTCATCAATTTACCCAAATAAGTGATACATGATATGGCAGTACACTGTCCAGCCTGGTTAATTTCTAATGACACTGAGGCTTTAGCAAAAGGTTGATCTTTTGGTCCATATAGATGTGAACTAGAAACAGGGAATCTACTTATAACACTTTACAATTGATTCTTATTAAGTATATACTCTTACAGTTCTTTTCCCAGAAAGAAGCTTGACTAGCAGGAATTCTAAAACTAAAATATGCAAGGCAATATAAATAGAAATTGACATAAAGTGCTCATCTATCAAGGCCTTTAGTGATCAGATTTATTTGCCATGATTTATATAGTACAATTTCTTAACTTATAGAAAATCATCAAAGACTATAAATGTGCATATGTTATGAATACAAATATTGCCTAATCTGTAGGAAAAAATGGAAATAAAGTATTAAATATATGAAGCATAGTTCTATCTCAGGGAATGTCAAGTCCCTTCAATTTAGCAGACACATTTTTGAGCACCAACTTCAGCTCCAATGCCTGGGTACAGGGTACAGGGTACAGGAGGCAGGGGAGATGGGAGATAAGAGGACTCTGTGACTGAAATGGAATAGTCTTTGTCTTTGAGGACTTATAATTAATGTTTGGCCTGGATGAATATTCCAGACAGAAATTGAGTATGACCCCTTTAAAGTCAATTAAAGTGTGTGCTCTTTGTTTCCTAAAATGTACTGCCCCTGCTTAAAATTACTTTTGAGTTGTAATTCAGAAACTGTAACATGTTTTTAATATGAACAATAGTGAAAATTTTTCATCCTTTGAAAAATTGCACATATACATTTCCCCACTTTGGAAAAAATCTACTTCTAACAAGTTTCAAAATAAAGTAGTAAGTTAGGCAATGGAATATATTTTCTTGCATGCTGTGTTGTGGCTCTCAAGCCTATTAAAAGAACTCTCAAAAACACTTTGATGACAATATCAAATGAGTGTATGTTCTCTCAAAGGGAAATTTTAATTATTAAACCTATTTGTATGCTCAAGTTCTGGTATGTATGTTGAAAATGAGCTTTATTATTTTTATACCTATATTCTATTATTCTCCTTCTCAAACAAGAGTAACAACAAGTTTAACAGATGCTATACTTAGTATATTTTGGTGGGTGAGAGTCTAAATTAACCAATAATAAATCCCCAATGATTATTTTATGATGTCACCAGCTATCAGAAATTAGAAATGGCATAAACTTGACTTTAATAAGTAGGAGTTTTACTAATTCTGAAGGCCAATATTATTAACTCTGAAGACTTAATTTCTAAAAATGAGAGTTGTAGAGAAAATTAAATTATGCTACCCTAATATCCATGTGCAAATATGCTGATGTAACAAATCCATTTGTCTGTTTTAAAATGATTTATTTTATTTATATTGACTTACATTTAACATGTTTTAGTACTTTTCATTGTAGGGAGACTTGAAGTAGCAGTTACCATGCAATTCATTAGATTAACCATGCAGTAATCTTAACCACTTGGTATCAGTTAAAAACTCATGATGCTTGATCTGGTGGTTGTCCTTTTGAATGCCTATCCTTAGGTAAACCACTGTGGTAAATGTATTAGTGAATATGCTTGTAAACTGATTCTTCTTGTCATTATAATAAACAATTCATAATTCATAAAAATATTATTTTGTGGTTCTTCTTTGGTAATCATCTTGGTGATAAAGATAAATTGAGAGAGAAAGAGAGAGTCATTGTCCAAAGGAATATCATATTTTTAAATTTACAAGCCTGGATTATTTTATTTATTGGGGAGCTGTACATTGGCTATGTGGGATGTTACAGAAACACAAAGCTGGAAAGCATCTAGTGTTATGAGAGAAGCTTCTTGCTGTGTCTCCGTGTAGCACAGGCTTCTCAGAGGCTTATTTCCTTATCTGCACTGAGGAGCTTCCTCACAGGGCTGGTCCAAAGGCACTCTATGAGGTGGTTCAGAGACAGCAATCTGAATACTATAAAATACTTCCAATACAAGGTAACATATAGTATTATAAACATGCAACTAGGGAGGTACCCCTCAGGCCTTAAATATTCTCTTAGTATTTTAGAAACAAAGTTAAGCCTACTTGGAACATGTCCCTATTAGTAAAATGATAGGAAAACACTTTACTAAATGTTAACATTCTATCTTTAGATGGTAGCATTTGGGGTGATAATAATTGAGTTTTTAAAAATTGTTTTATGTCATATGTTTAAAAAGAAGATTCAGAAAACATTAATTTAAATTGATTTTAAAGTCTTATTTTCACAGAATGGACTTATATAGTATTTTAAATTGTATGTTGTATAGGTTTTGATTGCTTAGTTATTTAAAAGCAACGTTAAACCCTTTTATCTGCTCCAAAATGTTGTCATATGTGTGTGTGTGTATACAGACACATATATACCTATAAAAAGTGCCCAAAGTTTCATTTAATACAAAAGTCACTGCTTTTTAAACATTTGCATAATGCTGAGTGTTTTTAGATATTTTTAAAAATGGCTAAAATCAAACTAGTTAAAACTATCTTGGTTGGATGCTTTTTAGATGACATTAAGTCACTTCACATACAGTGGTTTCAGGAGCACTTTGGTCAACAAGGATTCTACAGGTGAAATACAGGTGAAAAACATCAACCAGAAAAGAACAGGTTTCCCAGTAGAACATGCCACTACTGGAAACTCCCATCCAACATTTGAACCCCTGGAAAATGGCAGGTGTCATTTGTCCCATTAGCAGGGCAGGGACCAGGGTGAGGCCTGCCTTAATTCCTTTTTCTCTTTTGACCTCCCTACCTACTGACTTTCCTAGAAACTATCTTTAGAATTTTGATTTCATGAACTTTTTGCAGTAATTAAACTTTCATAGATATTATCTTAAAATGTTTATCTAGATTATCCAGTTTTGTACCACTCCCTAGTATTGGGCCCTGTTCATTAAATCTAAGATAAAGCCACCTTTACACTAGAATGCATGTTACACTTAAATGGCCTGTAACAATTGCATCATTAAGAGCATGATTATAATGATACAAATGGTAAGAATTTGTATTTTAATACTTTGTGGAAACAAAAGGCATAGCCCATTGAAAATGTCTGAAGTGACTTCTAGTGGTGTATGGGGGAATATTGAACACAGACAATTCTTTCTTTTGATGTTGCTTTTCCAAATGCTTTTTCTTCATTGCAGAGAACATATTTTCCTATCATCAATTTTAGGGATCCTTTTCTGTCTTCAACATCCTAATAATTTGAAAGGTAGCAATGATATTTATTCAAGAATACAAGATTTTTAGTACCAAAGACAATTAGTCATTGTTTAGTACAACATTAGGTCTAAATCTGCAAAATGCCAAATGCCAGCAAAATGCCAATATTCATAACATTATATAATAGCAATAATTACTTGGCACATGCCTCCAAAACCCATCATTTATTCACTTAGTAATCATTTTAATTGCAATTATCTAAAGGCATCAATCAGGTCTTCGATCTTCCCTGAGTATTTTCGAGGGTGAAGGTGTTTCATATGGCCTCAGTAACAGAACATCATGGCCTTGGATGTTGCCTTCTAAGATAAAACGATGGTCTATGATGTGTTTTTGACTTATCATAAGTTTCCTTTAGACTTTTAAAGAGATTTCCTATTAATTCTGCTGTGTCAACTACATTCCCTATCAGAAATAACCTGTCCTGTTATCAAAAGAATTCTCAAGCTTCATCATCTGCATTTGTGTCAATTTATAGTTATCATATACTAGGGAAACATTATTTTGTTTCATTTTTTTCCCCTTTTGTATTTTAGAATGTGCCAAAAGAAAAAATAAAAATCTATAGCATTGTGAGATTAAGGACCTTCCTCCTTCCCACAGACATGGAGATCAGTTGCATTTGAGATTCTTTTATAAGAAGGAAAATTTCCTCAGATTAGCCCCTGTTTCAAATAATGTGTATTTCCACCAGTCTGACAAAAACATTTAGTCTAATTCTGCAAGAACCTGAGATAGAAAGTGAGGTAAAAATAAATGCTGTCATGTCATTGGGACAGTCGAGCAAAGAAACAATCTTGAGAATTTCTAGAGTATGTTTTTATGAAAAGTATACTACAACGGAGGCCCTTCTGGGAAGGGGCTGGGTTTTGTTTGTAGTCTTCCTGCCATGTAGGTGGCAGCAACACTCAAGGCTAGGAATTTTCTTTCTCGTTCTCTTAGCTCTAGTCCAAAACATATTCTTACTACACAAAATCCTTGTGGAAGAGAAACGGTTTAAAGTGTAGAGACAAATTTCTCTATGTCCTCGCCTATCTCTAAACCACTATTTTAAGACTGTGCTTAAAATGGTTCCCATAATGTGAAGACATTCATCATTTCCCCTAATACAGAAGTCATATTCTGCTCTCATTCACATTGGTAGTTTTAGGTTTCTGTTGCTTTATTTACTAGGATCTGACTTCTCTTCCTTCCCAGGCTAAAGCCTTTCTGCAGGGAAAAAGGCAGAAAACAGCTTTCGTGTAGTGCTACCTAAGCTTTTTGGGAAATAGTACAAGGCTTTATTTCTTTGTAAAGATCTAAGAATCCAGGCTTTTGAGTAACATGGGGAGATCGTCCCTTAGTCTTCAAAATGAAGCCACTGTCTCTCCTAACTTTAGGTGCCTGCATTCAAGTTAGTTCTGTGTGCAAATGAAATAAAGGCTACATACCTGCAGAGCATCTCAGGTCACCTGGAAGTGAGGCCCAAAGGCACACAAGGCATGCGTGTGGGTGGATGAGGCTACAGGCACTGAGTCATTGTGAGGACCTG
This sequence comes from Ictidomys tridecemlineatus, assembly GCF_052094955.1. Classification (NCBI taxonomy): domain Eukaryota; kingdom Metazoa; phylum Chordata; class Mammalia; order Rodentia; family Sciuridae; genus Ictidomys; species Ictidomys tridecemlineatus. The sequence goes on from NC_135481.1 coordinate 28,188,669, forward strand.
GCTCACCGCCTTGAAGAAGCTATTTACTCCTGTGCCCGGGGTGAGATGAAATCAGAATGCCTGCCCTTCTGTACGAGTTTGCTCTTCCTCAGTATTGGAAATTGGTGAGCCAATAAGCTTTTCTTCAATCCCTGGCATTTTGCTAGAACTAGCACATTATAGCAAACATAAGTCACCTTTGTGAAGGCTTCTTCACAGTGTTCATGTAACATAGGGTCAGTCAATGTGTCCAAAATACCAAGAAAATATACACAATTCCAGATGTGGGCAAAACAGCAAGTAAATTCTGAGGCTTCGAACAGGCCATTAAATGGTTTGGGGAGGGTGAGGAAAGTGTTCTGCATCTCCTGTCTCTCACACTAGTTTAAACCCAGCCTCCCTCTTCTTATCCTTCCACATTCTCTGATCTCTTTCCCTACATCTATATAGTTTAATGCAAATATTTTGAAAAATAAAAATAGCAGGCGCTGAACATGGAGAAGAACATACTGGCACCGTATCACAGCTCCTTCACTTTCTTGCTTGCTCTTTGATATTAGAAAAATAGTTTCATATAATATTCAGAACTGCAATTTCCTCAACTGTGCATGGAGACTTATAATTTCAATTAAATACCAAGCACTATATGTATATACTATTATGAATGGATATAATATTACAAATGACCAGTATATACCCAAAATGCCTGAGAATCTTAATTTGAAGGTCATAATGGCACTCCAAGTCCTATGTGGACCTCTTACTCAGATTGAATAGAGCATTTTGGCATAATCAAGCTAAATAGATTATTTTAATAAAAGTTGTTTCTTTAATTTTTATTGAACTGAGTATTCCCAGAATCAAGCTCTGGATTCACAAGTTTCAATTTATTTAAAGGCCAACACTTTCCTCAGCACAGTGGGTAAGAACAAATAACAAATAGTCAAATAATCTGTAGTCAAATAGTCTTCTGGGTCCAGAAAGATAATCTTCCATAAATGTTTTATATCAGAATAGGACAGATCATAGTTCACTTAAGGTTATATAAAACAACAAGTAGTTTCTCTTTTGACTTCTGTTAAGTGTTCATATAATCAAATGGCCCTTAAAAGTCTGTTTTTATAGCTTTAAATGTGTTTGAAAGCCAAACCAAAACACATAAGCATTTCTAAAGATAGATCCTAAAACTCAGAAAGTCAGTGAGTTCCTGAAAGATTTTGTACAAAGTCAAACCAAGTATATCAAAGTCTGCTTTCCCACTGAGGATGACATGTATTTGAAATGCCTTTCTATTAAACAAAACACTGAAAATGAATAAACTGGGCAGGAAATCTAGGGGGAGGAGGATTTAAAGTGGAGAACAATAGAATGTATGAAGAGAGGAAAACTCATCCTTATTTTTGCTTTAATAAATCTTGGTAAGATATTTCATCAGAGCTCTGCCTCTGTTTCTATCCTTTTCTGTCTTCCTCTCCTTTTTTTCTCTCTTGTGGGGAAAAAAAAACAAGTATCAAATATTTCTACTAGTAATAAAATGACTGTGGGAGTTTTCAATTAATATGACAAATTAGCGTCACATTCATCTCCAAGCTAATGTGCAACCTCACTGAAATTGTGGGACAACAGACATCAACCCTAAAGACAAAGAAAGAATAGGAAAAGAATAACAAAAAAATCTTAAAAACTGAAAAGCAAATAAGTGCCTTAGGGGATGATGGCATGAATTGAGCTGCTGGTGTTGCCAGAGCTCCTTAAAATTTCAGAAACCAGAATTGAGCATGACCATTATAAGTGGGGTACAGCTTCAGCTGAAACAGCCAAGTTAACTTCCCTGACTCCCACCCCCATCCACATACAAGCAATTGTCTCTCTCCCTCTCCAAGTGACACTAGGAGTTTCCCTCTGTGGACAGGTTGAATGAGAGGAAGTCTGAACTTAGGACTCAAGACCTCACTGAAGGCAGGGGCATCATCCTGAAAGAGGAGGGATGGGTGAAAATTTGCATATTGATGTTCATACCCCAGCTTCATTCTGATTTGCTTCCAAAATGTTGATAATTGTTTAAATTAACCCTGGAGAAGGGATAGATGATCCATTTCAATAAAACAACCAGCCTGAAGCCAACAAAGTACCTGAAAAGATGCTTTACATCACTAAGCATTAGGGAAATTCAAATCAAAATCACAATGAGATGCCATTTCACATAAGTTTAGGATGGCAACTATCGCACAAGTGCTCTCTCTCTCTCTCTCTCTCTCTCTCTCTCTCTCTCTCTCTCTCTCTCTCTCTCTCTCCAGAGAGAGAAAGTGCTGACGAGGATGTAGAGAAAGAAGACTCTTGTGAACTATTTGGTGAGAAAGTAAAATGGTACTGTTGCTATGGAAAACATCAGGGCAGTTCTTAAAAAAAAAAAATGGACTGCCATGCAATCCAGCAACTCTATTTCTGGGCTTCTACTTGAAAGAACTGAAGATAGTGTCTCAAAGAGATATCTGTATGTCAATGTTCATAGCAGCATTAATCATAATATCAAAAGGGTGGAAGCTGAGGTGGAGTTGTGGCTCAGTAGTAGAGTGCTTGCCTTGTACGTGGAGTACAGCTTCAGCTGTACAAGTGTGTGAGGCACTGAGTTCAATCCTCAGCACCACATAAAAATACATAAAGGTATCGATTGTGCCATCAACAACTAAAACAGTATTAAAAAAAAAAAAGGTGGAAGCAACCCAAGTGTTCATGCATGGATGAGTGTATAAAAGTATGTGGTATATACATACAATGGAATATTATTCACTTTTTAAAAAATAATGAAATTCTAGAACATGACGTAGTGATGTAAAGCTTGAGGACAGTATGCTAAGTGAACAAAGCCAGTCACAAAAAGGTAAATACTGTATGATTACATTCATATGAGGTACTTAGGGAAATTAAATTCATAGAGCTACAAAGTAGAATGGTGCTTGTCAGGGGCTGAAGCACATCCTGCACACCTGGCCATGGTTGTTAATGATTCTCCTTTGCACCACGACTAGTGAGGGCTACATGTGATTATTGTGTGTGAAGTGAAATTTTACATAGCTGAATATAATATTAAGTATCTGATTATTCATGAGGCCTTTTCTGAATATCAGCTAAGAGAGGAGTGGTCAAAAAATATTTTATTACCTGCATTGCTGTCCCAGAGACTAGAAGTCTAGTTACTTCAGTGCTTCTCAAAAAGTTACACCAAGAGTTCCCAGACTAGTTCACAAAAATAACCCCCAAGTAGCACACTGTAAATGTGACGTTTCTCTGCCATCCTATAGATTATCTTTAAAACTTTATTTATATATTACATGTATAAGTATCTTTGTTCATTAAATTAATAAAATTCTAATAGCTAACATTTGCGGAATATTTTCTGGGTGTGCTGTGCCTAGTTATTTCACATGTGATTTCTTATTTAATCATCATAGCCATGTTATGAAATAGATTCTATCCCCATTTTAGAACTAAGGAAACAGAAAAACAGAAAGACTAAGTAATTTGCCAAAGACCACACAGGTGGCATATTATAGTGTAGTTTATAAGCATGCAGATTCTGCTTTTGGACGTTTTGGAATCATAACTACAGGGTCGTACTTGTGATTTCCAGATTTTTTTTGTGTGTGTGTGTGTGTGTGTGATTGTGTGTGTGTCAGAGATTGAACCCAGGGCTGCTTAACCACTAAACCACATCCCCGGCCCTTTTTTATATTTTATTTAGAGATAGGGCCTCACCGATTTGCTTTAGGACCTCATCAAGTTTCTGGGGCTGGCTTTAAACTCAAGATCTTCCTGCCTCAGTCTTCCAAGCTGCTGGGATTAGAGGTGTGCCCCACCACACCCAGCAGTTTCCAGAATTTTATTAGGAATATGAGAACTAGAATTTGAAAAGAATGAAACTATTTCATTTACTTCCATTTATTATGGAAGAAACTTGTAGAATAGACAACAAAATGTCACCAGTTTTAACAAATATAAATCAGCAAATCATTGGTTTGACCAAAAAACAAAACAAAACAAAACAAACAAACAAACAAAAACTTGGGGAGGTAAATATTGTAATGCTTCCAGCATTATACTGTTAATATCTTGCATCAGTTACTTGGAAGTCCCCAGTGAAAGGAAACTCTGAAAACAGTGGGCTGGGTCTAGGTCTTTTTTGATGTTGTTGTTGTGCTTTATTGTTAACAAACTCTACCAGCTCGGATCCTGCAATATTATATTTGATTTACTCCCAAACACAATTCTTGGAGGCAGGTGTTATTTTTATCCCCACCTTACAGGTGAGAAGGGTCAGCATATGGGAGGATAAGTAGTTTTCAGCAAATCACACAACTTATATGTATAAGACCAGAAGTCTTGCAAGCTCAGACAGCTGGACTCAGAACCTGTGCTTTTTATCACTGTTATATTGTTGACCTACTTTCACCCTTTTGCTTCATCTCTGAAAATACAATAACCAAATTTGATGGTCCTCTTCAAGACTCCACTTTTTAGATGTCCTTCATGGTATATGCTTTCCCATCTAGTCTCATGTTATTGAACTTGTTATCTTTGCTTTGGCTGCTATCCTATATTATGGGGTTCCCTGAGTAAAAGTGCCCTGCTTGCTTGGAGCCCTCAATGTTGTGTGCTACCAAAGTACTTCAAGGGCTTTGGAGCACACAAGGGCTTTTGACCAGGTAAGTGGCCTTTTGACTCAGAAGAGCTAACTGGAATGGACTTCCCAGACAGAATATCAAGGTCCTTTTGTGCATTACATCATAGTCCTTCTATGGTGTTTCTTGATCAGAAAGACAATTTAAGGATGATTTTAGCTCTTTCAACAAAATCATTAGCTTGATTGTCTAAGACAGGGGTTTTTCCACCTCAGCAATATTAACATCTTTGGTGGGAGCTGTCCTGTGAGCAAATATTTATGTGATTTGCTGCAAATATTTAGCAGTATGTTAGCTTTCCATCACCACGACAAAGTACCTGAGAAAAACAATGTAAAAGAAGGAAAGATTTATTTTGGCTCATGGTTTTAGAGCTTTCATTCCATGACCCTTTGGCTCAGTTGTTACTGGAGCTGTAGTGAGGCAGGATATGATGGCAGAGGACATGGTACAGCAAAGCTGCTCACCTAGTGGCAGCAGAAGCAAAGAGAAAGAGAATAAAAGGTTCAGGACAAGATATTCCCTTCAAGAACGTGACCCCAGTGACCCACTTCCTCCAGGTAGATCCCAACTCCTACAGTTTCCATCTCCTCTCACTAGCACCACCAGCTGTGACATGAGGCTTTAAGACATGAGCCTTTAGAGGACGGACATTCCAGATCCAAACTATAACAAGCAGCATCCCTGGCTTCTACCACTAGATTCTGATAACAGTGCCCCATTATCTCCTCTAGTTGTGACAATGAAAACTGTCCTTAGACATATGCCCCTCAAGGGAAAAATTGCACTTAGCTAAAAAACACTGGTCCAAAGTAAAGTACTTCCAATATGGATTTTCAAACCCAAGTTCATAAAGTGCTTTATTGAGCTTTATTTACATTAGAATAAAGTGCTTTTTTCTTCTTTACTAATTTTATAATAATATACCCTAAACTGACTTGAACATAAATTGTATTCAGGCTTTATTTAAATTCACTGGAAGACTATGAGAAAGTAACGATATGCGTTTTCTCTTTTTAACTTTTTAATGTTTGCTACTTTCTCTAATTCTAATAATCTCAGCTTCCAAAAACGTATGTCCCTCATGCACATCTCTATGTCATATATTCACCTGTAAAACCATCATCTCTGGAACATCCCACAGGAACTTCAATCCTGGATCCCACACTGACCTCATTCTCTATTTTCTATCACAGCAAATCTTTTCTTCTTTCCTCACTCACAGCGTGAAATTGGTCTCCAAATATCTTCTATTTGATTGCCTATTTGTAGTTCTTAAGTCTGTCCTCTTGACATCCCCATGGTCATTCCCTCAGTTCAGACTCATTGCCCATCTGAATTGCCACAGGAGCCTCCTGATGATGGTTCTGCTGTGTCTATCACATCCTACAAATTCTGCAAAACACAAATATATTGTTTCATTCCCTTGGATACAGGCCAAATCCCCCCAGCAGGGCTTATGAAGCCCTTCATTAAATATCCCTTGCTTGCTACCATCTTATGATAATAATTAGTGAAGATTACATTTGCTTCTAGAATGAAGGCATGACAAAAATTCAAGGTAGAAATTAAATACGTAAAATAGAAAGTTTGTATATATGCCATTGTTTTCAAGTAATGGGTTGTGCATAGTTTTATTGACTTGATAATGTAAACTCCCGGGGTGTAGGTGCTTTTGAAAGTAGGAGAGAAATGAAGTTTCAAATGTGCAAAAAAGCTGTTCTTATTTTCTTTATAAAATAAATTGAATTTCCATTTTAGATTTCCCTCTTCATTTTTTTTTCAGGTAAAAACCCCTTAACTTCAACTGGTTCAGTTTTCCCATTTTTCCACTGGGTTGCATCTGACTTTTAAGGCTTAGATAACCATGTAGTCACCTTTCTAGAGTAAGAGGACTAGTGCTTAATAATTTGACATAATTAATGAGGCAATTGGAAAAAAGTAAGACTATCCTGGACAAATACAGACCTACGTCAACCCATTAGTATAGTGTAAGGGTGAGTGTCTGAGTGATCATCTGTCCATATTGGATGGATAGATAACATTATTTACAGCAACATCCAGAAGGGGAAAATGTGCTCCATTCCTTTCTAATCTTTGGCCACCCATCCACACATATCTCAGCTACTTCCTCCCTCACTTCCAGTAACAGGCATCTCTGGCATAGTTTTCTGTATGGTCCCTCCAGAAAAAAAATTTGAATCTTTTGCACATGATGGAGGTGGAACTTGGCTGTCTCAAACACCTTTACTGAATCACTGGGTGTGCTGCTAGAGAGAAAAACATTTCATGGGACTTGCAGCACTCTGAACTCCTCACAGAAATCCAAACAGAAGTCTGCACTGCTTTTGGGGTTCTTATTTCTATCCTTGTTTCTCTTCCCCATCCCACACCTGGCTACAAACAGGTGGTGGAGGAGATGCAAGCTTGGTTTTCAGGAGTCCACCTGTATCCAAGTTATTTGTCTTCTCTTTGCTTACCCACATATTCTTTACCTTTCCTACAATGAGATAGCCACACTTATCTTTTTTTTATCAGTTATGTTATTTGTGAAATAAACATCATATTCTCATATTACAGTTTTTAAAATGAAAAAGTCTTATTGAAACTCAAAGATGTTTTCTTTGCTTGTATATCTTGTTCTCTCTCCTCTAAAATAATACACGCTATTGACAATAACAAGAATAGCAATAGGCATAAGAAACTACAGAAAGTAATGGAGCCCTAAGTCCTTGAAAATAATAGCAACATATATTAAGTATTAAATTTTCCATCTACTAAAGGCACATATATTCTAGAGTGAAAAAAAATCAGGAGAGATGGGATGGTTATAACTTGGCAGGGCTACCATGCCTACTTGTTTAGTCAAAGACCAACCTAGAGGCTTCTGTAAAGGTATTTTCAAATGTGATTAAAATGTAAATCAGTAGTTTTGAGAGATATCAGAAATAGCCTACCCTAAACTTATTCTAGTATTGGCCCATAATGACATGAAAAAGTTCTCAAACAATGTCTTCAATAGAAACTTAAAGATAGCAGTAGCTATCTAGTGACCTGTTCTGTTCTTCCCTGGTCATAAAATCTTTGTTGATTCTCTCTGTCTTTTTGCTGATTCTCTCTGTCTCTTTGTCTCTCTCTCTCTGAGAGAGAGAGAGAGAGAGAGAGAGAGAGAGAGAGAGAGAGAGAGAATAAAATTTTCCTCTCTTCCTCTCTGTTTTTCTGGTTGGTTCTATCTCTCTCTTTCTTTTAAAAATATCTAGAACAGAGGTCACCAAGTTTTTTTGTTTTGCTTTGCTTTTTTGTTTTTTGTTTTTTTTTTTTTTTTTTTGGCAACAAAACAGAAAGTATTTTAGGCTCTCAGGACCAAGAGGTGAACCCAGTTTGCCTACAGGTTAGACTTTGCTAAATCCTGATCTGGAGAGTTCATAAATTTCTTTTGTTAGGATGAGAGAATTAATTGCCTTAGGATAAAAGTAGGTATATCTTACCCTTGAAGTAAGATGCAGAGGCAAATTCTATAAGCTCCTTTTATTACTGGGTCCCTTGTTATGATTCATTCTAGTTTGGTCTCTGTGAAAAGTTCTTTTTCTGAACCATAGTTCACCTGGTACAATCTAGAGATCTGGAGAAAAAGTATAAAAGGTGAAGATCCAATATTTAGGTAGGAAGTCTGTTGCCTGTTTTTGCTTGTATTCCTATTCACATGCTTAAAGGTTGCCAAGGTGTTCACCCAATAGTTGAGGAAGGCCACAAAAGAGAAGGCCCAGGGCCATGTTCAATGTGAGCTTGGCAGGTACCAGAACCCACAACTGAGAGTGCTAGGCCTGGGCCAAGCTTGCTGTGTAGGAGCACAGGCCATGGGAACTGTCCTTCCACCTCTTGTTTCTTTGTATCAGTGGCCTTCCTAATCACCAGAGCTCAAATATCCTCTACCAATAAGAAGAAAAACCAAATTTATACCTACTCGCTCTTTTCCCAATTTTTCAATATGCAAGAGGATTTTATTTCATGTTTCATGTTTCTTCTCATGTCAGATGCCATACTTAACCTACTTCTAGGAACTTTCAACCTAGAAGAAATATCCTATTATATATATGCCATTATCCTATGGAAAATAAATTTCTTTTGTTAGAATGAGAGAATTAATTTCCATGGGATAAAAATAGGTATATCTTATCCTTGAAGTAAGATGCAGAGGCAAATTCTATAAGCTCCTCCTATTAATGGATCCTTTGTTATGATTCATTCTAGTTTGGCCTCTGTGAAAAGTTCGTTTTCTGAACCATAGTTCACCTGGTACAATCTAGACCAGCTCTATACAACTGAAAAATATGTGAACCCACCTATAATTAGAAAGCTTCTAGTAATCACATTAAAAAGTTAAAAGAAATAGGTGGGATGAATTTAATCATGTATTTTATGTAGCCCTGTGTAACCAAAATATGATCCACTCAATAGGTAAGCAACATAAAAATAATTAATTCGATATTTTAAATTATTTTTTTCATACTGTTTTCCAACCTGTCTGTGATTTTATTTATCCAGCACAACTCAGTCTGGACTATATAAGTAGCTAATGGTGACTGACATATTGGACAGCACGGATCTAAATGAGACTGTGTTTGAGAAAGAATTAAGGATTATTAATTATGTTCATTATCATAAGCTTATAGAAGATTAGAACAAGAAAATATATCTGAGGTATAGTCCTTTGATCTGACTCCCTCATTACATGAATAAAAACTATGAAAACCATAGTAGTTATGTGATTCTCCGAAAATCATTCGGTGAGAATCAAGGCAGAATCCACATGACAAGGCAACATTTCTCATTCTCAGCCTTTGTCTTTGAATAGTCATAAAAATGGTAAAGAATAATGTTTTAGGTCAATTTATAGTATCAGGACTACAAGGAATCAAAATCCAATTAAATGGGCTTAAACGTGGGTGTGCACATAAGCCAAACTTAAACTGTATGCTTTAAACATGGGCAGTTTATTCTATGTTAATTATATCTCAACTAATTAAAGTCCCAATGTAAAAAATACTTTAGATAACTTTGTCCTCTAAAATAACTAGATTCCTAGGTTAGTTGCTTCAGACGGTTACCAGGGTCATCAAAAGTTCTAGTTCCTTCCATCCTTCTGCTCTGCTGTGTTCTGTGTGTCATCTTTGTGACCAGTTGCCCCCCCCCCCCCATGGTGGTGATCAGGTTGTTTCTATTCCAAATAAAACCTCCAGGAGGAAAAATGTACCAAGGAAAAAAGGGACAGCCACTTCTCATGCCTCTTCCTTAAGAGGGAGGAAACTTTTTCTAGAAGCCCTCAATGGCAGAATCCTTATCTTAATGACCAGGACTGGGAGGTAGCTTATCCTTAAACCAATCACTGCCAAGACAAATAGGATTAGGACTCGCTTAGGTTAATCATTTGAGACTAGAATGGATGTGGACAGAACCAACCACTAAGTCTACCACACCTCTGATTGAAATCAATAGCCTAAAAACATCAGTACTGGAAATATAGTCATTTTCATAACCCTGAACTCTACACACAGCTGCTTTTTAATAGTCTTAAACTGCATTTGGCTTTAATTAACTAATGATTCAAAAACATACATGAAATTATCAAGTTATCTGTCATATTTCTTAACCTAAACCCCAGAGTTATGAGACAGGAAGCAACAATTACATGAAAACAGAGTTCCAGGATTGCTATTGCCTAAATGTTTTGGTCTCCCCCCACCACCTCACATTCTCATGTTGAAACTCAGTCCCCGATGTGAGGGTATTTGTAGGTAGGGGCTGTGAGAGGCGGTTCAGATAGGAGGGAAAAGCTGAGCAGTTGCAATGAAAATTCTGTGGACCACAAAGCTGAAAATATTTACTCCCTAATCCTTTAGAGAAAATGTTCCAGCTCTTACACAAGGAAAGCTCTGAGAGTTTGGAGTCCAGAGCCTGAATTTAAAATCTAGTTCTGATTTGATTTAGTGGTTGTGTACTCCTGGGCATTTCACTTAACTACTCTGAGCTCAGTTTTCTTCTCAGAAAAATAGGAATCATGCCTAACTCAAGAAATTTTGAGAATCACATGAGTGTTTATAAAAAAACAGTAACTGAAAAATGGTATCTGGTGCATATTGTAACATCAATGCTACTATCTTCTGAGAGTGCAACCATCATAGTTGGAAATGTGCATGTTTTATTAGTAGAAGATGAAACAATAATTTTTATCAGGTTTCAAAGAAAAGAGGAATATAAAACTATATGCTTTAAATGTGTGCAGTTTATCTATATGTTAATTATATCTCAAACTAATTAAAATTCCAATGTAAAAAAAACCTTTGTTCTCTAAAAGAACTAGATTCCTAGGTTAGTTGCTTCAGAGGGTTACCAGGGTCATCAAATGTTCTAGTTCTGATGACTAACATATTGGATGAGACTGTGTTATGAGAAAGAATTAAGGACTCTTAATTATGTTTATTAGCATAAGCTTATAGAAGATTAGAACAAGAAAATATATCTGAGGTGTAGTCCTTTGATCTGATTCCCTCATTACATAAATAGAAACCATGAAAACCAAAGAGATATTCCTCTTTAATCTGTCATATAGAAATTTGCCTATTATTAGAGCAAAAATCCAAGTTGTGGTCAAACTGGAATAAGAACAATAAGGATGTTTTGTGTGTTAGCTTTTCATTACTTGATCAAAATATCTAAGATGAACAGTTTAGAGGAGGAAAAGTTTATTTAGGGCTCACAGTTTCAGAGGTCTCAGCCCACAGACAGCAGAACCCATTGCTCTGGGCCCACAGGGAGGCAGAACATAATGGTAGAAGGGCCTGGTGGAGGAGTCTGCTCTGTTCCCATTTGTGGCAGCCAGGAAGCAGAGAGGGAAAGCAGGAGAGACTGCAGGGCAGATGAACCTGTATAGGGCATGCCCTCAGTGATGTAACTCCTCCTGTCACCCCCCACAATTACCACCCAGTTAGTCCATTCAAAGAGGATGGACTAGTTAGGCTCTCCCAATCTAATCATTTCACCTCTAAATGTTCCTGCTTCAACACAGGAGCTTTTGGGAAACACCTCATAACCAAAACACAACATTTTCCTTTCCAAGGTAGAACTATTTGCTTAGCTAAGCAATAGCTGATGGTGAAGTTCAGTGACATGAGGGTAAATTGATGGATGCAGCTCTCTGGTGGCTTCTTCCAGAAACTTGGAGAATAGGAAGGAAGCCGATGGACTCAGGTAGATAACACAATTGGCCAAGAAACATAATTCAGGGCCAAGATGATGACTGTCTTAAAAGGAGATTACAAAGTTAGATTGAAAATAGAAAATTTTTTCATCTTCTACTAATAAAACATGCACATTTCCAACTATGGTTGCACTCTCAGAAAATAGTAGCATTAATGTTACAATATGGATTTTAAAAGTAAAAATATTACATCCTAGCATTTAAAAAAAACAACTCCTTGTGCTCTATTATACACACATAAATTCCTTCCTTGATATTTACCTTGACCACAATAAGAAAAACAGTCATTTTTCTACTTTTAAGCCTGTCAGCAAATATTTTCCTATACTGATCTAGGCCATCTTGGATTATAGAGAGGGTAAAAACAGTAAAATGTGGAGTAAGGTATAGCAAAAGTGCCATTTATGCTGCTATTCTGACTGCTATTACCAACAATGACTATCATTGCTAAACTGTTTAACAGTAAATCCACACCAATAAGTGGAAACATTTTTTCCTAACCTCTGATTTGCACACAGTATCTTCTATCCCCAAGAATCCTAAAGTTGCCTAGGCACTATCCTGGGATCTGCATTTATCTATCAAAGAAATGCAACAGTCTCTGGTGTACAGAGTGGCAGCCCACCTACATACACCATTCCTGGTATTTCCAGGAGAAGGAAGGAGGGAGGTTTGTGTCACTTTCTAGGCCCTCCAGAGCCTACCTGGTTTATGCTGTAGTTTTATACACACAAGCTGTGAACCTAAAATGTAATCTCATCTATTTCTTTTTTTCCTGCTTCAGTGGGAGGGATAATTCTTGAACCACAGTGAAGACTTGAGAAATTTTGTGCAAGTACTGATTTATTCTAGCTGTTCCTCATTTAAAGAAGTTTTTGTGGAAACTAATTTTAAAGTGAACATAGTACAAATGCCTTTGAAACCAGAACCTATTTTGTTGTTGTTGTTCCTGGTTCTGCTAGTTTCTACTTGTAAATTTAGGGAAGATTTAAGTTCTTTTTGTCTCATCTTTAAATTAGATACCAACACTTACTCCAAAGTTACCTTATTAATTTAAAGTGATCAGCAGGGCAGTCAGGGTACAAAAAAAAAAATGTGCTTCCTTTTCTTCCATAGGGTGTGTCTGTAGAAAACAGTCTGTGTTCATTGATTAAATCTGGTAGGGAGGAGTTGGGAGGAGGGTTCTATTATTTCTTAACAGAGAAGTTTACTTTGGCAATGGTAATGCTATGGATTAGAAGTCAGGCATTTGATTTAATAATGTTTGGGTGTGTCAGTTATTTTATGCCTCCAATTAACCCTGTCTACTAAAAGGATAAAATAATATCCTCTACTCTCCTCACTAAAGACTTAGAGGATAAATTGAAGAGTATTTGTAATATAGCCCCACTTCCTCAGAAAGTGGCACCATGTAAAGATAATGCAACATGACTCTGATTATGACTCTTCTTGTAGAAAAGGATTGAACTAGGAAGAAAATAATAAATGAGAGGAAAAGATGCAGAAATGTTATGTTCAAATCAACATATTAAGTAACACAAAGCTATCTTAAAAGGACCCTTATCTCTTCCCTATCAGAGAGATATAGAAAAAATATCAGACGATGAACCACCTAGCTTCTCTGGATTCTAATATGTGCATTCACTCAGTACGCAGTTATTAAGAACCTACTGTGCATTGGGTGTGGTGGTGCATGCCTGTATTCCCAGCTGCTCGGGAGGCTGAGGCAGGAGGATCATGAGCTCAAAGCCAGTCTCAGCAAAAGCAAGGCACTAAGCCACTCAGTGAGATCCTGTCTTTAAACAAAATACAAAATACAGCTGGGGAAGTGACTCAGTGGTCAAGTTCAATCCCTGGTATCCCCCCAACCCACCGCGCCCAAAAAAAAAAAAAAAAAAAAAAAGAACCTACTATATGCAAAATGTAGCAATAGAAGTGCTTCATTCTCAGATCAAATTTGAAGATATTTAACTCAATTCACATTACTTGATGTCTATTGTGGGCAAAGCACCATATTCGGTCACAGTACTAATGAGCTAGATATATGAAAAAAGAACCTCTTTAAAGTCAAGTTCTGAGTAAGTATGAAACCTAGAATATGAGAGCAGAATATGGGATCCAGAAAAAATAAATCATGTTGAATCTAGTGATCAGAAATTGTAGTCCATTGTCATCAAGACATTAAATATAGAAACCAGGGAATTACTCTTGGAAAGTTCAACAGTTTAGTGATACTTGCTACTCTGTCATTGAAGGGAGAATAGAAGGAAAAATAAAGGGCAGTCCAAACAGAGGCCACCAAGGCCAGTGAAACTCATATGGAGAGTAACATGTTTAAAAACCAGTCTCAGCATCCTGCTGTTTTATCAAAAGAAAAATGAGAAAGCCTGAAGTACTATAGAAAGAATTTTTGGTCTGTCTCTTGGGGAATGGGGGTCCTATCCAAGTTAATAACTCTTTTATGATATAGAGAATGGAAGAGAGAGAGGTAACAATACAGTCTCCCACAGGGCAGATGGCAGGTAGAGGGACAGTGAGAAAACTGGTAGACAAATGTCTAATCTTGGGAGGTCAGGTAGCCCCGGGGAATCAACCAGGACCAAAGGGAGCACTGTAGAGTCCAAGCTGGAAAGGAGCGAATGCCCGGGGAGGACACAATATCAGTGAATGGTGTTCATATAACTGCTACAAACAGAGTTGCACGGGAGGAAAAAGAATTCAGCCAAGGTAAGGAGTGTTGAGAAAGGGGAAGTGATCTGGCTCTGAAGGATTTGTAGCCAGGGCCCAGAACATGGCACTATGATACCCGGTCATTGAGTAAATGGAGAGAGATCCTAAGGGCATACAAAAGAGAAAGGATTGTCCCAACTGCCCTAGACAGCAGAACCAAGGTACTTTGAATATCTCAGTCTAGAGACTTTATTCACTCAGTGTTTTTGGAGCAACTCAGTGTTTTCAGATGCAGCAGGCTCAGTTATAATTAGTTTTTATATTCATATTTCTTAAGAATATTCAAATACAACAAATATTGAGGCTCTTCTGTGAATTAATACAGGAAATATCTAGGGAGATTAGAGTCAGGGATACAGTAGGATGAGATACAGTGTTGGTGGTGGAATGAAAGTAGGGCATAGGGAGAGATGTGAATAAACCACTGAATTACAAAGTAAGGTAAGGCAAATATTTAAAATATTTAAAGATGCTCTGAGTGCAGAGGGAAAGAAAAATTAAATATGGGGAATTGTGGAACGTTTCACAGAGAAGGTGACTCTTAATTAAACTTTATCCTACTTTCTAAGGATATTATCAAGCAAATATGTGTCTGGTTATAACTTAATCTAAACACTTTGACACATTAGAAGAGTATAACATGGATGGAGCCTAAATCCATAAACTAGAACCTGGAACAAATAGAATTCAGAAAAGAGAAATATGCTCAGTATTGCATAAAAATACCTCATTAAAAACAAATGCAATGAGTATTTTCATTGAATCTATCAGAAAAGTAGAGAATGTCCAAGAAAATTAGATGAGAGTTGCTGTATAGTTAGAACCTGACTAGGAACAAATGAGTGGTCAGGGACTTCTAAGCTGTTTTGTCAGAATCCATTGGTAGATACCAGCTAAGATGATAGAGGTGCTACCGGGAGTCCTAGCCACAATCAGGAGCTGGGGAAAGATCTAAACCAAGAATCTGCAACATTTGCAGTCTGGGACACTTCATGTGGAAGCATATAGACTTTTATGCCTTACAGTCTTATTTTGTATTATGAATGTGAATTAATTAATGTCTATAATAGAGATATTCATTCATTATGACTTAGATACTTACCAATAATTCAAACTCAAAACTAGATGATATATAAAATAATTTAGAAAAATGGGTAAAAGAGGTCCTTAGGCATTTATAAAAGTAAAGCCTAGATAAAAAAAAAAAATTGGTTCACTGAAGGAGGGGATTCAAGATGGCAGAATAGAGGAGTCCTGTTTCTGGCTGCTCTGTGGAATGAAACCAAGGAACCAGCCAGGCCAAGTCTTCACAGGGTCTCACCTACGTGGAATACAATATCTCAGAGCATGTGACAGGACCCCTATACAGCAGACAGACTTTCACAGAAACCACCAGAGCTGCGACCACCTGCACAGAAATCAGAGCCTCTGTGCTCCAGTAAGACTCTGGACCCAAAGCCCGCAGTTCTAGGGCGCACACGGCTCTTAAGCGATGGAGCAGAACCACCCAATCAGCTGCGCTCTCCTCCCATGAAGGCCACACGGCTGCAATCTAGCCACAGCACAAGGCCATCCCAGCTCCCCTCACCTCACCCCAGCGCTGGAAGCAGACCTACTGCATCTTGGAAAACCTCTCTCGCCATTTTTTGGTGGGCGTGGCTATCAGCGAGGACCTCCTTTGAACAGGTACCTGGTTTCCAACTTCCTCCCCCTCCCCCCTCCCCAGCTGTGATTACTTGGCACAGTGACTCCCCAGCACAAAAACCGCTGTCAGCTGAACAGGAGCACAGTGCGACGGGGCACCGCCCATCTGGCGTGAGCTTGAGGGTGAGAGGTCTCACAGTTGGGACCTGATAAACAAAAGAGGGGAAGGGTCTAAAAACCTGAAGCAAATCAGAGAGACCAGGATTGGGAAGCTCCAGGCAGGAGAGGGAAACCATGGGGGAGGGGGCTCAAGTCTTCTCACCCTGGTTACCTACACCACCCTGAGGACAGAGACTCCAGCTTAAAATAGACAACTCCACCTACTGGAAGAGAAGCAGGAAGGAAACGGAATTCTAAGAGGGTTTTGTTGTTGTTGTTTTGTTTTTTCCCCCTTTGTATACTTCTCTTTCTTCTCTACCCTTCTATCTTCTGACCCTCACAACCCCAACATATGTGAAGCCAAGAACTAAACATGAAATAGAACTTTGGGAACCAAGTCACCTGAATAATATAATATAGAGGAATTGCATAAGGCCTTGCCCCCTTTTTTTTTTCTTTTTTTCTTTCTTCTTTCTCTTTTTTCTCTTTATTTCCCCTTTTCTACTCTTTCTTCTGTTTTCACCCTCCAAATTTTACTATTTTAACATCCTATAATTTTCTAAATACATATATGTGTTTGTTTTCATGTACTCTACTCTCCTCCCATGTACTTGTCTACCCTAAATTACCTCCTGTCTATTCCCCTGCTACTAACCCTCTTCATTAGAGTTCTCCTTCAAATTTCCTAAGTTATATTAACCCCTGAGAGAGGGGATTCAAGATACAATAAGGGGATTAACCCCCTTATCCTATCGTTCTATACTCGACCCCCAGTTCATTGTTTGACACCAGAAACTGTACATCTTTTAGGAAACTACTGATTATGTTTTAAATAGTAATTGAATTCAACATTTCTGGACATTGAGACTAACTCTATAAATATCTTAATAACAATAATTTGTTCATAGGTGATGTACTGTTGATATTAGGATCTGTTAACATTGTCCTTCCCCACAAAGGAGGAATTGTGGAACCATATAAGAGAACCAAAAATCTATAGAGTAAAAACAATAACACACCAGTCCCACAGTGCTGGAAAGAAAGAAATGTGAGCAACATGAAAAGACAAGGGAAGAAAGTACCACAAACAATTCAAGACAACACATCTTTAGAAGAATTGACAGCTAAAGCAGAAAAAATTATGGAGAAAGATTTCAGGATATACATGATTAAAATGTTTTGAGATCTCAAAGAAGACATTAGAGAACAATTACAGGCAATGAAAGATCACTTTGACAATGAGCTACATAAACAAATCCAAGAAGAAAAAGATCAACTCAACAGGGAAATAGAGGTTATACAAAAACAAAAACAAAACAGAAATCCTTAAAATGAAAGAAACAATAAACTAAATTAAAAACTCAAACAAGAGGATCACCAACAGAGTAGACCTCTTAGAAGATAGGACATCAGACAATGAAGATAAAGTATATCATCTTGAAAAGAACATAAACAGCACAGTGAAAATGATAGGAAACCATGAGCAGAACATCCAAGAAATATGGGATAGCATAAAAAGACCAAATTTAAGAGTTATTGGGCTAGAGGAAGGCATAGAGGTCCAAACCAAAGGAATGAGCAATCTGTCCAATGAAATAATATCAGAAAACTTTTCAGACATGAAAAATAAAAAGGAAATCCAAATCCATGAAGCCTACAAGATGCTGGATATGCAAAAATCACAACAGATCACACCAAGACACATTAAAATGAAAATGACCAACATACAGAATAAGAAGAGAATTTTAAAAGCCACAAGATAAAAGAATTAGATTACATATAGGAGTAAACCAATTAGGATAAGGGAAGATTTTTCATCACAGGCCCTGAAAGCTAGAAGATCCTGGAACAATATATTTTAAGCTCTGAAAGATAATGGGTGCCAACCAAGAATCTTATTTCCAGCAAAATTAAGCTTCAGGTTTGAAGATGAAGTAAAAACCTCCCATGATAAACAAAAGTTAAAAGAATTTATAGCTAGAAAACTGGCACTACAAAACATCCTTGGCAAAATATTTCATGAAGAGGAAATGAAAAGCAACAATGAAAACCAGCAGAGGGAGGTAGTACACTAAAGGAAAAACTAATCAAAGAGGAAAACCAAGTCAAGTTAAATAACAAAAGTAAACAAATATGACTGGAAATACAAACCATGTCTCAATAGTAACCCTAAATGTTAATGGCTTAAATTCACCAATCAAAAGACATAGGCTAGCAGATTGGATTTTTAAAAAAATGATCCAACAATCTGCTGCCCCCAGGAGATTCCTCATCTGTTAGGAAAGGACATATACAGATTGAAGATGAAAGGTTGGGAAAAATCATACCACTTACATGGACTGTGGAAGCAAGCAGGGGTTTCCATACTCATATCAAATAAAGTAGACTTCAAGCCAAAGTTAATCAAAAAGGATAAAGATGGACATTACATACTGCTCAAGGGAACCATACACCAACAAGACATGACAATCGTAAACATATAAGCCCAAACAATGGTGCAGTTATGTTCATAAAAAAACAAAGTCTTCTTAAGTTCAAGAGTCAATTGATCACAACACAATAATCTTGGTGATTTTTAACACACCTCTCTCACCACTGGACAGATCTTCCAAACAAAAGTTGAATAAAGAAACTGTAGAGCTCAATAACACAATTAATAACTTAGACTTAACTGACATGTATAGAATATTTTAACTGTCATCATGCGAATACACTTTCTTCTCAGCAGCACATGGATCCTTCTCTAAAAATAGATCATATACTATGCCACAAAGCAACTTTTAGCAAATAAAAAAGTAGAGATACTACCATGTATTTTATCAGATAATAATATGGAATGAAATTGAAAATCAATGACAAAATAAAAAATAAAAATTTATGCATCATATGGAGACTGAACAATATGCTACTGAATGAACAATGGGTGACAGAAGACATAAAGGAGGAGATTTAAAAATTCTTAGAGGTAAATGAGAACACAGACACAACATATGGAAATCTCTAGGACACTATGAAAGCAGTACTAAGAGGAAAATTCATTACATGGAATTCTTTCCTTAAAAGAAGAAAAAGTCAACAAATAAATGACCTCACACTACATCTCAAAGCCCTAGAAAAAGAAGAACAAATTAGCAGAAAAAGCAGTAGAAGGCAAGAAATAATTAAAATTAGAGCAGAAATCAATGAAATCAAAACAATTGAAAAAATTGACAAAACTAAAAGTTGGTTCTTTGAAAAAATAAATAAAATTGACAGACCCTTAGCCACGCTAACAAAGAGAAGGAGCAAGAATACTCAAATTACCAGCATACATGATGAAAAAGGCAATGTCACAACAGACACTACAGAAAAACAGAGGATAACTAGAAATTATTTTGAAAACTTATACTCCAATAAAATAGAAGACTTTGAAGGCATCAACAAATTTCTTAAGTCATATGATCTGCCCAGATTGAGTCAGGAAGAGTACATAACTTAAATAGACCAATAGCAAGTGAGGGAATAGAAAATGCCATCAAAAAATTATCAACCAAGAAACGCCCAGGACCGGATGGATACACAGCCAAGTTCTGTAAGACCTTTAAAGAAGAACTAATACCAATACTCTTCAATTTATTTCAGGAAATAGAAAAAGAGAGAGCACTTCTAAACTCATTCTATGAGGCCAATATCACCCTGATTCCAAAACCAGACACAGACACTTCAAAGAAAGAAAACTTCAGATCACTATCTCTAATGAATATAGATGCAAAAATTCTCAATAAAATTTTGGCAAATCCAATACAAAACTTATCACAAAGATTGTGCACCATGATCAAGTGGGATTCATCCCAGAGTTGCAAGGTTGGTTCAACATATGGGAATCAATAAATGTAATTGCTCACATCAATAGACTTAAAAATAAGAATCATATGATCATTTCAATAGACACAGAAAAAGCATTTGACAAAATACAACACCCCTTTATGTTCAAAACACTAGAAAAACTAGGGATGACAGGAACATACTAAGCAGTGTAAAGGCTATCTATGCTTAGCTTCAGGCCAACATCATTCTAGACAGAGAAAAACTGAAGGCATTCCCTCTAAAAATTGGAACAAGACAGAGATGCCCTCTTTCACCACTTCCATTTAACATAGTTCTTGAAACACTGGCCAGAACAATTAGACAGATGAAAGAAATTAAAGGGATATGTATAGGAAAAGAAAAACTTAAATTAGCTCTATTTGCTGACAATATGATTCTATATCTAGAAGACCCAAAAACTCCACCAGAACACTTCTAGAACTAGTAAATGAATTCAGCAAAGTAGAAGGATATAAAATCAACACCCATAAATCAAAAGCATTTCTGTATATCAGTGACAAATCCTCTGAAAAGGAAATGAGGAAAACTAGTCCATTTACAATATCCTAAAAAAAAAAAATAAGATACTTGGGAATCAACAAAACAGGTGAAAAATTTATACAATGAAAACTACAGAACCCTAAAGAAAGAAATCAAAGAAGACCTTAGAAGATGGAAGGATCTACCTTGCTCATGGATAGGCAGAATTAATATTATCAAAATGACCATACTACCAAAAGCACTATACAGATTTAATGCAATTCAATCAAAATCCCAATGGCATTCCTCATAGAAATAGAAAAATCAATCATGAAATTCATCTGGAAAAATAAGAGACCTAGAATAGATAAAGCAATCCTGAGCAGGTGAAGCAGGTGGTATCGCTATACCAGACCTTAAACTATACTAAAGAGTAATAGTAACAAAAACAGCATGGTATTGGCACCAAAACAGGCTAGTAGACCAAAGGTACAAAATAGAGCATACAGAGATTAACCCACAAAATTACAATTATCTTTTATTAGACAAAGGTGCCAAAAATATGCACTGGAGACAAGATAGTATCTTCAACAAATGGTGCTGAGAAAATTGGAAATCCATATGCCACAAAATGAAATTAAACCCCTATCTCTCACCATGCACAAAACTTAACTCAAAATGGATCAAGAACCTAGGAATTAAACCAGAGACTCTCTGTCAAATAGAAGAAAAAGCAGGTTCTAATCTTCATCATGTGGGATTAGGCCCCAACTTCCTTAATAAGACACCTATAGTGCAAGAATTAAAACCAAGAATCAATAAATGGGATGGAATCAAACTAAAAATTAATTTTCAGCCAAAAAGAAAAATCTGTGAGGTGAACAGAGAGCCTACATCCTGGGAGCAAATTTTTCTCTCTCACACATCAGATAGATCACTAATATCTAGGGTATATAAAGAACTCAAAAAGGTAAACACCAAAAAAACAAATAACCCATCAACAAATGGGCTAAGGACCTGAACAGACACTTCTCAGAAGAGGATATACAATCAATAAACAAATATATGAAAAAGTTCTCATCTTCTCTAGCAATCAGAGAAATACAAATCAAAACAACTCTAAGATATCATCTCACTCCAGTCAGAATGGCAGCTATTATGAAGACAAAGAAAAATAAGTGTTGGCAAGGATCTGGGGAAAAAGGTACATTGCTGGTGGGACTGCAAATTGGTGCAGCCAATTTGGAAAGCAGTATGGAGATTCCTTGGTAAACTGGGTTGGAACCACCATTTGACCCAGCTATTTCTCTCCTCAGACTATACCAAAAGGACTGAAAAACAGCGTACTACAGGGACACAGCCATATCAATGTTTATAGAAGCACAATTCAAAATAGCTAAACTGTGGAGCCAACCTAGATGTCCTTCAGTGGATGAATGGATAAAAAAAAATGTGGCATATATTCACAATGAAATTTTACTCAGCATTAAAAAAGAACAAAACCATGGCATTTGCAGGTAAATGGATGGCATTGGAGAAGATAATGTTAAGTCAGCCAATCCTAAAAAAAAAAAAAAAAACAAATACCAAATGTTTTCTCTGATATAAGGAAGTTGACTCATAGTGGGATTGGGAAGGAGAGCATGGGAGGAGTGGATGAATTCTAGATAGGGAAGATGGGTGGGAGGGTGCAGGGGATTAGCAAGGGCGGGGGAATGTGATGGACATCATTACACAAAGTACATGTATGAAGACTTGAATTGGGTGTCAACATACTTTATATACAAACAGAGATATGAAAAATTGTGGTATATATGTGTATTAAGAATTGTAATGCCAAAAAAACCCAACAACAATAAAGTGCATGTATAAAGACAAAAAAATATAGCGTTACCTTAGATTAGGTAGAGGGAAGTGAAAGGAGGGGAAGGCAGGGGATGTGGGGATACTAAAATATATTATAAAGCATCAGTAATTTAAAAAGTATGGTATTGATTTGTTAATAGATAAACAAATCAGTAGAATAAACAAATTTTCAAAGAAAACCCAAGTATATAGGGAAATTTAAAATATAATACAAATGCTACCTCAAATCCAGGAGGCAAACATGGGCATTTTAATCTGGGTAGGCAGTTTGAAAGGATAGCACTGTATCTATGCCTCTTGATGTATACCAATACAGACTCCAAATGTATCAAATTTTAATTGTAAAAATGAACTCAAACATGTATTAAATAAAGTGTGTGTGAATTCCTTCATAATTGGAGAGGGAGAGTAAGAAAGTAATTCCTGTCACAAATAAAATGAAAACCAGGAGCAAATGTCAAAAAGCAATTGCAAACTGGGAAAAAATATTTTCAACTTTTACAACTTTGGGAAAAATGAAAAATAACCCATTTTTTACACTGAGTGAGGTGATGCTTGCCTATAATCCCAGTGACTCAGAAGGCTGAGGCAGGAGGATCACAAGTTCAAAGTCAGCCTCAGCAACTTAACAAGGCCCTAAGCAGTGTAGTAAGACCCTGTCTCATAGTAAAAAATAAAAAAGGATGTGCCTCAGTGGTTATGGACTCCTGAAGATTCAATCCCTGCTACCAAAAAAAAAAAAAAAGGTTGTTAGAATATATGAACAAAGAAAGCATAAAAAAGAAATATAAACAAACCCTAAGTACCCAAAACAAAAGCACATTTTTACTCATAAGAACATGATGTTTCCTCTTTCAGCTATCAAGTGGCAAAAATTCCCAATGTTTGGACAAGAAGTTGTTTGCCAGACCATGAATATAAGGCACTGACCTGTCCCACAGGTGTGCATACAAAGCAGCACCACACCTAGAAAGGGAAAACAGCAACCAAGTCTGTCAGGTCTGCCAAGATTATGGAAGCATGAAGCCACCCATCCAGAAACCCCACCTTAGGGCCTGGCCACTGTGGCATTGTATTACATTTTAAAAGGCTGTGAAAGAAAGGGTGGAAAATAAGAACAGAATTTTTATATTTACTTGTGTTTAAATAAAGCAACACTGAAAGAGTGAACAAATTAAAAGTTGCTGTTGATGGGAGGCAGAGGAGAGTGAGATTTCTCATAGTCCACCTTTTCATTTATTTATTTTGTATGCAAACTGAATTTTAAAATTCTATGGGAATATTTTTCATGACCATTCTAAAGCCATTCTGATTACTTTAAAAATAGATTTTTTTTTTTACCCAAACGTAAATCTGATCATGCAAAATTAAAACTCTTGGTGTTTTCTCATTGAAAAAAAACACAATTCCATGTATGATAGATGAGGTGCTTCCTGACCGGCCTTCTCTCTGTCAATGTCTACAGACTTCCCTCCACTTTTTCAATGAGCAGATCCCTAATGGTTTTGAACATTCACCTTTGGGCCATTTCTCTCCCCCATTTCTCCTTCCTCCTCCATGCTGGATGAGGGGATAGCTTTAGTTGTGCATGTCTCAGTCACTGTCCATATCACACATTCTGTTCATTTCTCTCTTCTTCATTTGCTCAAGTTCCTGGAGGATAATGCAGTATCCTCAGTGATTAGAACATAGTAGGTAGTCTGTATTTCTTGGGTGAATAGATAGATTATACAGTATGTCAATTATAAAGCTTACCATCTCTCAGCTCTGCACCTGTTCTTCTATTTCCTGGTTTGGGTGATAATGGCCTGAGATGGTGCAAACTACATTCTTTCTCCCCCAGTGGCTCCACCTAACCTTGTTAGGTTCACCCACATGGGGTGCCAGCGGCAGCTACAGGGCAAGGGAAAGAGGAGGTCTTGCTCCATTCTCCTGTGGATTGCTTCTTCCTGTCACTGGTACCTCAGCCTCATTCCTCACTCCAGTAAGTGCCTTCACAGTCCAGTGGTGGAAGCTGAATCCTGTTTGCAACCAGTTTTTATGACTTTTAAAAACCAGCTTCATCAGTCCTCCTCCAAGCCCCCAACAGCAGCTGAACAGTGCCCCCACCCCAGACACTTGCCAAAACGGTATATCTTCCAGACTTCCAAGTTTGAATAATTGTAATCTCTTCCTTTGTTTCCTTAATTCCAGAGCTTGAAGTTGTTTCTTGTGCTTGCTACCTCTTCATTACCTTTGAATTCTCTTTGCCTTCCTAATTCTTCAAGCCTAATTAACAAGTATTTGTACTAAGTCCTCTCTGTTGAAATAACCAGTTTGGCTTCTGCATCTCACTTGGAGCTGGAGACATGCTGCTGTCAGCACGTGGGCCCCTGAGCCTGTTGGAAGTCTACGCTGGGATTGCGTTGCTCCTAACTGTGGGCTCTATAGTCCTTCCGAGTTCTGTATGACCTCTGCAAAGGCCTCCATGTTTTGTGTGATCTGCTGGGTCTTGAACATGGATTTAGGTGAAAAGAGAACCGACTTTCAGTAATTTCAAGTGCAGCTTTGGCTGTTTCCTACTCCACTTCTCCTCTCAAGGACCTCAGGCCCATTTCACCATGATTCAGGTGTGTCCGAAGTACCTTTTGTCCTTGTCCATTATACCTGCCTTCTCCAAGTGCCTGATGTTCCTAAAAATCTACACAGTTTTTAAAAATTTTTCTGTTACGTATAACAAGCATATCAGAAGTACAATAATAGTCAAACTACCTAGTATTTATTAAACATTTATATAAACCATTAAGATGATGTCCTCCTTTAATTCTCAAAACAATCCCATTTTATAGATGAAAAAACTGATAGAGAGAGAATCATTTGTTCAGAATCATGGATGAAACCCAGATTTACCTTAGGCAGACAGACATATTGCTTCCTGCAGGACAATCAGAACTGGGGAGGATTTCAGTTGATTTTCAAAAGATGGAGGACTATAGGATTTGGGTAGAATTCCATTCTGTGTGTGTGTATACACAGTGTATAATATAGTATGTTAATCACCTTTCTATTGCTGTAACAAAATAGCTGAGATATCAATTTAAAAAGAGAAAAGTTTTATTTTGGCTACACCACAGTAGGGGTACATGGTGAAGCTCTCAGCTTGTGGCCAGGAAGACAGAGTGAAGGAGAACAAGACTGACATCCCACAATCCCCTTTGAGGGCACACTCTCAAATGACATAAGACCTTTCACTAGGCCCCACCTCCTAAAGGTTCTACGACCTCCAAATAGTGCCATGCTGGGAATCGAGCCTTTAATATGTGGACCTTTGGGGGGCATTGCAGATCCAAATTATAGCATATAAATCCTATGTAGTGAAGCATATAAATATTTTAAACTGGGGGGAAAGTTATCTGTGAGGTTATTCTGTAATGTATTGTCAAACCAGAGTTCAATAATGGGGGAAGGGAACACTGTCACGGGGAAAAAAAAATATGTGTGTGTGTGTGTGTGTGTGTGTGTGTGTGTGTGTGTGTGTGTGTGTATAACTGCCCATTTCTCTTGGTAGTACCCGGATGATTACTGGCTCCTTGGCATTAATCACCTGTCAGAAATTACCTTCCCCACACCTGACACTCCTACCTTGACAATTTTTGCCTCCTTGCTCTTGAGTGATGGTTTGATGGTCTGACCCTATCCATCATGCATTTTGATCAGATTGTCATCTCTGGGTGATTCACATCTCCAGGTTGGGACTTGGCCCCAAAGATGTCAGCCCCAAATGATGTCTTGTGATGGTTGGGTAGAAGATTCTGAGCGCAGATTGATGGCAATCAGGGTTTGCTGGATGTCAGCGCCAGGTTGCCTGCTGTGACACATGAGGTATGCGCTCATAGAATAGCACAGCACTGATGCTGGCCAGGGCCTGCCTTTTTAACATAAGGATGAGCCTAATTGGAAGGTGCTCTAATGAGCCTCCTCTGGGGTCAAGGACAGGTCAGAGAAGGACAGAATTCTAAACTAGTGAGGAGATAGAGTTTCTGTGTTGCCTGAATAAATGACTCAGATCACCTCTTGATGCCAACCTTGGGAATGAAAGAATTGGAATCAAGAAAGAGTTTTCAGGGCTCTGAAGACCAAAAACAAAACAAAACAAGACAAAACACAGCAAAATCAAGTAGCAACACTGAGGGAGTTAAGAAGATCTAAGAGTGAACTCTGATTTTAGAAGAAATATTTTCTTCTAAAATCTACTTTAAAGTTAGCATTGTACTCTGTAGGCATTTAATTTTATAATTCCAGATCAGTAAAATCCTTCTTCACTAGGGAAGCCCAAGGGCTTTCCTTCGCATTTCACAGCATCCCTGATCTTTTATCAGCATTTGATGCTTTGCTTCTCTTCCTTCTCCAATGCCCTTCTCCTCATCTGTTGCTTAATAATCTAAACTCACCTAAAATTCCTTCTCAAGTTCCTATATCTTAATTGAGCCATTCTTACTCATATTTATGTTATTCATTTAGACAACAAACAAATATTGGTTTTTACTATATAACAAACATACTATATAACTCAGTAGGTATAAATATACCCAGTAAGATGTAAACATGCACTTGAAATTTTATTGGAAGAGTAATTTTATAAACCTGCCTTCTAAATTTATGGTGAAGTTTATATTATCTTCCTGCCAGTTGATGAGAAGGCTTTTGAGATTAGAAATCCTATCTTGTTGGGGCTGGGGATGTGGCTCAAGTGGTAGCGCGCTTGCCTGGCATGCTGCGGAGATGTGTGTCTGCCGAAGACTAAAAATAAATATTAAAATTCTCTCTCTCTCTCTCTTAAAAAAAAAAAAAACAAACAAGAAATCCTATCTTGTCTATTTTGGGTTCCTAGTACTCAGCACTAGCATATACTCTAGGATTGTTTATTGGTTGATGATTTTTGTGCATTGACACTGAACATGGAGGGTGAGGTCCTAGACTTTCAGAGCTTATTTACAGGTTCAGTAAGGCCTGATGGCTTGTTCAGCACTGTCACCCAGCCTTCTGAAGGACTCCTTCTGCACCTCCTTCTAAATACACAGGCACCATTTTTATTCTCAAGGTCATAGTATCAAGCAAGTTGAAAACATTTCTCAGGCCTCACTCAGTAAACTCTTTACAGTTGAAAAGGTATCTGTTTCAAATGCCACTTATAAGAACCACTACTATTAGAAGGGCTTGATCCTGACAGCAGAGAAATGTGCTGACGGTCCCAATATACAGCATTTTCTGTAATCTTGAGTAAATTTCACTCTTTCTTTTCTACCTCTACTTCAAAGAGTCCCTCATTTGGAGAGTAATTTCTTTAGAATGCTGTCCAGGTTAAGAAGACCCCTTTCCTGTTTTGACCTCTGAAGTTGTCATTAAGCTGAATTCATAGTTTTCTTTTCTAACTCTTACCACCAATTTCTCATTCACTTATCCTGTGTACTCTCTCACATATTCAATAAACACCAGTATTTTTATTTTTTACTACTTATGTGACTTTAGCTTTCTTTGGATTCAGTTTGCTCATCCCAAAATAGGGATAATTAATTGCCTAATTTATAGGATTACTGCATGTATGTGTGTGTACGTGTGTGTGTGTGTATGAGAGAGAGAGAGAGAGAGAGAGAGAGAGAGAGAGAGAGAGAGAGAGAGAACGAGGGAAGGTGGGGTGTTTATAATTATGCCTGGAACATTGTGAGAATTTGTTGTTGTTTTTATCTCCGGACAGAACTGCATCAAATACATTGGAAAGGCAAAGTTAAGTCCCCAGCAATATATTTTCCTCTCCCATTTAAAATGTATAACAGCCACCAATTAATATTCTCCAAATACAACTGTTCCCACTCTATCCTCTCCACAAAGCTTCCAGGGCAGCCAAGCTTCATGGCAGGGCTGGCTGCTGTGAGAAGCCTGAGGACTCAGAACAAACTCATTTTTCTAAGGAACACATGCTTGTTACTGACCTGATAAACTGTGCATCAGCTAATTTATAAGTACCTCTGTTTGTGATTATGATATCCTCCTGGGCTACAGGGATACATAATTGAAGACACAGAGAGACATAAGGAGATAAAATTAAATCATCCCCAAATGAGCAAGTGTTGAGCTAGCATTTCCCAAGCGTAATCCTGAGGAATTCTTGGAATGTTATATGAGAAAAAATGTGGCACAAATGTTTGAGAAACTTTATATTTACCAGGTTGTCATGCCCAGCTGCTGCCTTCCTATGCCAGGTTTTAAATTATTTCTTGTAGATCACTGCTGTAACCACCTGGTTAGATTTTCTGCCTCTCCTTATCTTTCTCCTTCTACTCCAACCTTTTTATTCTTGCTACAAGGATTTTTCTAGACATGATCACACTGTTGTTTGAAATCACTGACAGTTCTCATAATCAATGGCATAGAATCCAAATTTCTTACCGAGGCTTACAAAGAATTGGAGCTATGAAACTGTTTTTGATCTCCCCCTCTTTATGCACACTGTACTCTGTTTGCTCTCCTCCTCCTCCTCCTCCTCCTCCTCCTCCTCCTCCTCCTCCTCTTCCTCTTCTTCTTTTTTGTATGTGTGGGGGTGGGAAGTACTGGGGACTAAATTTAGGAGCATTCCAACACTGAGCCACATCTCCAGCCCTATTTTGTATTTTATTTAGAGACAGGGTCTCACTGACTTGCTTAGTGCCTCGATTTAGCTGGGACTGACTTTGAACTTGCCATTCTCTTGCCTCAGCCTCCTGAGCCACTGGGATTACAGGCCACTGTGCCTGGCAGCTTTGCTCTTCTTGACATCCCAGGGATGACTTTTATTTCTGCTTGTACTATTCTCTCTACCTGGAATGGCCTATTCATGTTCACATGTAACTCACTCATTTAATGCTCACAGCAACCCTATGGGAATTGTACTGTAACCATCCCACTTTATAGTTGAGTACGCTGAGGAGAAGAGCTGTTAAATAACTTGGCAGAGGCTGTACATGTCCCACAGTGATTGATCCGAACCCAGGCAGTCTAGCTCTGGGCCGCTATCTTAAGCCTTGAGCTTACCTGGCTCTGGGAAGTTGACAAAGAGAGATTGGTAACAAACTTTACCAATCCAACTCATGTCAGCTTCTTTTTGACTAAATATACAATCTCTTCCTCCTCTCAGAAGAATAAACAAATTACCTTCTTATATTTTTCCCCAGATACATACATATAATGTTTGTACATATACTGTGTATATACACACCCTCACCTGTAACCATTAATTTAGTTGTTTTCCCTATTGGTCTGCAAGTGCTTCAGAAGAGACCTTTTATAAATATTCTGACATCCATCCTAATAGCCAGGTACAACACCTGGTGCATGTTAGGCACTTCAATCTTTATGGAGGCGAATTAAAATGAATCTGCTTGAAGGTAATAGGAGGCTGTGGTGACAGCCTGGTTAGGATTTCTGTCCAGTCGTTCTCAGACACACAGCTGATAAATGCAAACCCCTTGTCAAAAATGACAGTGTCTGCTAAGCTATATGTTGCAAGCCAATGTTTCTGTCCAGTAATTGTCCCAGCAGGTTTAGGAGTGGAACTCAAAGTATTTTTGAGAGAGTCCACCTTAGTCAAGAACTCCTTCTTCTGAGATGGCATTGAAAAAATCAATTTACCTTGCTGTCTGAGATTTTTTCGGTCACTTCTAATGGACATGGGTATCCACTGTACTAACTTTTCTACAGTCCTTTCAATATCAAAATCAATCTCAAGCCCCTGGATCTGTCTCCCACTCGGTGGTATACATCACATGAAGAACTCTCCAAAGTCCAGAGAGTATGACATATCCCTTCATCGGACGCCTGTGGAGCACTGGGCTCTGTGCTTGGGTTGATGATATGAAAATGGACGAGGCACTGAGCTCTGTGCTTATGCTAGGGATACAGTTATGGATACAGATAAGCCTCTGCCATAGCCTCTGCCCTAAAGTGGGTCACAGACAAGAAAGTCAACATGATGGTATGTCACATCATGGAAGTATGACACAGGCTGCTTAGAGAACACAAGGGCTGTCTAATCCTGTGGGACTGAAGGGCCTTCAGAGTAACATGGTAATGTGACCTTTAAGGCCAGGGAAATAGGAAGAGAAAGCCTCGATTGCCCTGTTAATTCTACCTCTCCACATCTCTTGAATCCATTCACATCCTTCCTTTTCTTGTCATCCAGACTAGACTTCTAAGTCTCTCACCCAATGTCTCTCACCTTTCTTTTGGTTCATTAAATAACACAGATGCCACAGCAATCTCTCAAGACACAAATGGGTTTTATCTCACCCCTTTGCTTAAATCCAACCAACAATGTCTAATAAAATTTCCCTGCTCTGAGCCACAAAGCCCTACATGATCTGACTTTCCCTTCAGTCCCCCACACTGTACCTCCAGTCCTCCACATTATCATGATCCAGCCACACTGGACTTTATTCAATTCCTTCAATCTGAGAAAGGAAAGTCTTCTTACTGTAGAACTTGAACATGTTATTTCCTCTGTCTGTAAATCTTTATCCTGGTCTTCACCAGGCACATTCCAAACATCACACCCCACTCTCTCCTCCTTTTTATTATCTCTCTGTCTACACTCAGAGTTACTGTTGTTTTATTTTTTTCTTTTCCCTCATCAGCATCTATTATGGTGAAATGTTCCCCAGAAGTTCACGTGTGAACGAGGCAATGGAAGGAGGTTCGGAGGAGAAATGATTAGGTTGTGGGAGTCTTAACCCAATCAGAGAATTAATCTCCTGATAGGGATTAACTGAGTGGTAACTAAAGTGATAGGGTACTGCTGGAGGAGGTGGGAATTGGGGTGTGACTTTGGGTATATATTTGTATCTGGCAAGCAGAGTCTCTCTCTCTCTCTCTCTCTCTCTCTCTCTCTCTCTCTCTCTCTCTTCTGATCATAATGTGAGCTGCTTCCCTCTGCCAACCCTCCCGCCATGATGTTCAGCCTCACCTTGAGCCCCAAGGAATACAGCCGGTCTTCTATGAACTAAGACCTCTGAAATTGTGGGCACCCAAATAAAATTTTCCTCCTCTAAAATTGTTCTGATCAGATCTGTTAGCCACAGCAGTGAAATAGCTGGCTAAAACAGCATCACAATTTATGACTATTTTATTTATGTTTATTTCTGGTGGAAGTGGGATTGTTGCACAGTATTTGAATCACATCAACATGTTCATCTGTGTCTGGCACATACCCAGGAAATATGGATTGAATGAGAGAAGGAAAGGCATGGGGCATGAGGACATGGTCCACTTAGGAACTACAATAATTGATGAGGATGCATCTGTTGTGCTGTCTGGGTGGATGGATGGGTGTCAGAATTTTTGACTGGAGAGGCAGGCAACTCAGAATGATGAGAATATCTTCCTCAAATGATGGACAACTGCAGAAATATTTTAAATCATTAAATGTATTGAAATGCAATGCATTTTTTGTGTTTTGTACACATTTTCCCATGTAAGAAATATGACTTTGTATTGAAATCGTTTACTTTCTGTCCTGTGTACTTCTGTAGGATTCTGAAAGGAAGTGACATGTTTTACCATTGGCCTAAAACTATTTCCTCTTCCCTGCCCATTGCTAACGGTATTATTGCTTTTATTTGTCTTCCACTGAGGGACAACTTCGGAAAAAAAAGGAGCAAATAGAGCCATTTCTGATCTTATTCGTTAAGTGGTGACAAGAATTTAAGAGAAATTGTGACCATTGTACACCATTCTCTGGCTTCCATTCCCACCTGAAACATAAGACAAAACTTATGTGTAATCATTTGTCATTTTCACACTTTGACAAACCCTTTTCATATTTTTATTACCAAAAAAACTGTAAGGTGTATAAAATGTACATGATATAGTGGAGGTTTTATGTCGCTTTTCAAACCAACTCTATTGCAAAAGAATTGAGCAGGCTGTCTCCCAAGACATATTTGTACAAGGATTGGTATAACATGCAATATATTCTGGATTCTCCTTCTGCCCAACCCCCAATTATTTGACCAATGAACGGTTAGCTCTTCATTATTTGAACTGGAATGTTCCTTTGATAAATCTGTACTAGTTTAAGTTTACTTACAAAAGACATCTACTTCAAGTATTTCCTGGGAAAAGCAATAAGTTGAATCTGGAAAAAAAAATTTCCTCCACTGGGCAATATTTATCAAATAGTAAATCACAAGAAAGTCATAGATGAGTGACCTATACTGAGTCTCTTTCATTGAAATATAATGAGTATGGAGTAATTAAGAATTACCATCTACAAAGCTGCTTTTTCAAATGAAGGCCACAAGATAACACATATTCTAAAACCTTTCTATTTAATTCCTGGCAATGAATTAATTACATCTTACACTTTTAACCCTTTACCCGCAATCATTCCAAATTCTACTAATAGTTTTATATCCTATCAAATTTATTTAGAATTGCATTTTAAAATATTAAACAGAAGATTTGATTTTAGTTATATTTTATTAGCTACAAACAGATTCTATATTTTTAACACCTCATATGCATCTGCTTTCCCCATTGGAATCTAAGTAGTCCAACTCTACCAGCTTATTCCAACCTGGCACCTAAAGCAAAGGATTTATGACATTTGTTTAGGTGGAAATTTCTTGTCAGGAGATTCGTCATTTTTTGGAATGGCCTAACATATCTTTGTTCTTTTTTAAAAAATATTTTTTTTTAGTTGTCAATGGTTTTTTTTTATTTTAATTATTTATATGTGATGCTGAGGATCAAACCCAGGACCTCACACATGCCAGGCAAGCACTCTACCACTGACCCACAACTCTAGCCCCACATCATTGTTCTTGATCATCTTACTGAGATCTTTCAGGCAAAGAATGTCAAAGAAAACCTTTCTATATGCAAAACTAGAGAAATCTGGGATCGAAATAGGGACTCCATGAGGCCTCCTTTTATACATTGTATCAAGTCCATATGCCCAGTAGATCTCACAGGAGGTCCAATGCATGAGTCCACAAGACTATGGAAGGCTCTTATATTTAGTTCCATAGATTTCTCAGAAAGATTTGAACACCCTGCTGCAGTAAACATTTGATTGTACCAAAATAGTTCCCACAAAGTAGGTCACTATGTTTCCATCAGCACCGAGTATGCTCTTTACTCTGGAAGAGGTTGGAAGCCCACAGAAGGGTGAGTAAAGTGGGGGTGGAGGGATCCAGACTTTACTTTGCACTTTCATTTTCAAGAGCAAACCTGTTATTGTCAAGTAACTCTGAAATTCCACTTTGAGATGAAACTGAAATTGAGCTCTGAAAACCTCCATTGAAGAGCACCAAATTACAGGAGAATTTATGTTTAAATACCAGACTCACTTGTTTTCTGATAATTCCTTCTGGGTTAGGAGGAGGAAATGTGTGCACAGAATCTGGGATAGCCACCAAGCCCTTCCCCCATCTCATGTCAAAATCACGTCAATTCCCCAACATGATAACCGTTCCCATTCCGTGAACGAAGTATTCATCTTCTGTTGGTAATCAGACTCCACAAGACATATTGATATTGAACTATCTTCCTTAAGTTTAACCCTGTTTAATAAAAGAAAGGAGCCCTTCAGTCCTAATAAAGCTTTTTAAAGAATTGGAGTATCAGAAAATCTACCAGTCCAAAGCCCTTTCTTGAATGAACCCAAACATTTGATTGGCTCTGAAATATGTATTGTTGATAAATATTTAGTTTCCATAAATCAAAATGATGACTGCTTTAAATCCTTTTAGAGTCAGTCAGGAATCTTAGTCAATTATATAGACTCTTCTAGGAGCTATATTTCAGGCTGCAAGAATAGCAGGTGGTAAATGGCACCTAAATGGTGCTATGGGAAAGGACAGTGCCAGACATGTCCCACTTCCTCTCCATATTCACTCTCAAGTTTTCTCTCCCCACTCTGTGCCCTGTGAGCATTGGAGCATGTGGACAGCACCAGCAGCTGCTCTTGCCCACTGGCTTCCAGTGCATTTTGTCCAGGGCATTAGTAGTGGCAAGAGAGTGGGGGGTGTGAGGATAAGGACTGTTTCCCTCAGCTCCTCCCCTGCCAGTCACCATGGGCTGGCGGGTCCTCTACCAGCTTCAGGCAGTTGTTCTTTTCCTACGGGGACCCTCAGTGGCTTTTGCAAACTACTCTTTTGCTTCTTCACAACCAGAGGAATAACTGCATCCATTACTATCAGAGCTTAGTTTCTGCACAATCTATTTTCCTAAGCCCTGCCTACATCTTTGAAAACATTCTCTTGCACCCAGCTCAATTATGAGGTTCAAGTGTATCATTTCATTCCTGCTGATAAAAGGACCAGAAGAGCTCATGAAAGAGCAGCAAAAATCCCCTTCTCAGAAATGTGGCACAGTCAAGGACATTTTGTACAAATAATACTTGTTTTTAGTCGGCTTAATTTTTGGAGAAGTTTTAGGTTAATAGCAAAATTGAGAGGAAGAATCACACTCCCTGCCCCTACACATGCCTCGCTCCCTCATTATCAATGGACACCACCAGAGTAATACTCTGCTTTCTACAAAAAGAAACAAATGACAATTTATCTTAAATTTAAGGGTTTGTGAGAAATGCAAGGATATCTGCATTTTCACTGTAAAATACATTCTTTCTACTTAAATGGGACAAAAGAGTTGAGAAAAACCTCAAAAGATTCTCCCCAAACAATAAATTCTCATTTGTTAGAGAAGGCATTCAAGAAAGCTTGCTTAGAGTGTTTAAAAGCAAGAGAGAAGCCTCTGAGCAGGCTGTTTTGCCTTGACTCATGGGAGCCACGAATATGTTGAGTATAAAAGATCTGAGACATCATTTTCCTAAATCCCCTTCCAGTGCGCAAACGCCTGCAGTGACAGCTCTGGCAGAGCATGGCTCCGCTTTCACTTGCACATTTCTGGTACCTGGGAGCTCTCTGCCTCCTGAGGCAACTCTCTGCTATGTGAAGTGATCTCATAATTTAGAAAGCATTTCCTTCCGTGGAGCCCCGGTTTGCCTCCCTGTGGCTTCTATCCACTGACCCCAGTGTGGCTCTGGAGGGCAGGCAGCACAGAGTGAGTCTAATCTGTCTTCCCTCTGACAGCCTTTCCTACTGTGAAGACAGCAGTCGTGTTCTCTGTACATTTTTTCACCCCTAGGCCCAAATCCCTAGGTGCCAGTGGCAGAGGAACACAGATGATATTTTATTTTATCAATGTCCTGAACTGAACTGTGTGTTTGAGGTGTGATCCGACCAGCACAGAGTGGCACTCTGCCCCTTACATTCAAAAACTGTATTCTATCAATGCAAACTTAGAGTGCATTAGCCAAGCCAAAAAGGAAAGAAAAGTAGTTATCCAGCTGCATTCTTTCATTCTTTGAGTAACCACTGAAAAACCAAGTACTTACTTTCTTCCCCTCTGGGCTAAAAATATGCACAGACTAATAGTCTGCTTCTCTAACCACTGAGTTTACAGTTACCCAGTGTTTTCTTTCTCCATTCCTTTTTTTTTTTTCCCCTGTAGTACTGAGGATTGAACCCAAGGGTGTTTGACCATTGAGCTACATCTCCATCATTTTTATTTTTTTATTTAATTTTTAAATTTTAAACATAATCTCATTACATTGAGGAGTCTGGTCTTGAACTTGAGGTCCTACTGCTTCATCCTTCCAGAGTCACTGGGATTAGAGGTGTGCACCACTGCACCTTCTTTCCAAGGATGCTTTCTTTGAGAGAGGCTTCTCGGGGCAAAGGAGGGCACAGGGAGGCATGTGTGTAAAGTATGTTGAAATGTTGGCACTAGTGAAAAGTGTAATTTGAATCCAATATGGACACAGATCCACAAGGTAGGGCTTTCTTGAAGAGGAGTGCTAGTGTTTGCCTGAAGGAACGGGGCACTGCAGGCTTCCCTGTGGCCCTCAGGACTCTGTGATCCTCTGGACCCTCTTTGTGAGCATCAGAAACCTTTTCTTTTTTCTTATTTCTGTTTTTTTTTTTTGTGTGTGTGTGTGTGATAGATTCTGAATTAATATTTTTTATTTAACTGAGTAAAAAGATCAATGCAATAAGACTAATCCCAATTCATATTTGACAGTTTTTAGGTAAACTTGAACTACACATGGAGTGTTATAAGCACAGGGGATGGGTGATTGAGTGCTGTTCATAGTTTCAATAATGGCTTAGATGATCAAAAGATGGTTTCTGCAGTAGCACTCCTAAGGTAACTACCACATTACTTAAACCAGGTTAAAGGAACTTATGTTCATTTCCTTGAAAAAAGAGAAAAGTTATATTTGTAGCTCAATTCTTCTTCACACTATCTCATAGAATTCTCCATAGGCCTTATAATTCATCAATATAGAAATAGTTATCTGTATTTTGCAGATGAGAAATTTGAGTTCCAGAAGTATAAAACTTTTGCTTAAGCTTATTTAGAGACCAGAACATAAGTTCAAAAATTAAAAAAAAAATTGTTGGAATGATTGAATGAATACATGAATGAATAAATGAGCAGAGAGCAAAATGCAAAAGGTCTGAGACAAAGTTCCAACTGCAGGTTTGAATTATTTCCCATTACACCAGGAGTATTCATACATGACAATATGTGAACAATTTTGCAAGAAAATCTCCATTGGAATCATACAGTATTATAGCTATGATGGACAATATAGTTCTGTTATTAGCTTTCAGTTCCAACTTTCAGTTTCCAACTCTCTTCAATTAAAAAAAAATTGGTGAAATATTTCACATTTTCTTTTGTCATTAACGTTTGGTTGTCCTGTGTTCCTTGATTTTGTTTCATGTAATTCTGAGCCACACTTATAGCTCTCTCTTAACATTGACTTTTCATACCAATTGCAGAGAATTTACAGCTTTTCCTTCAATAATTGTACACCGTTCCTATTTTAAATTGACTTTTAGCTATTCTGTAGCTCTGACTGCTGTGTTTCTACTTCTACAAACCAGGAGACTAGAACAGGACAGGTTCCTAAAAATATCCACTCTGCTAACCTCCTTCCTCTGTTTCTCTGGCACTACAGTCTCATTTTCCTTCTTTGCATTTTATGATCTGCATTTCTACATATTTGCTGCCTTATGGAGTGCTAGAAATTGAGAAAGGCCACACTTTGCTCATTTTGCAGGAAACATTTAGAACAGGTCTTAGAATAAAATGACCATTTCCTTGTGTATAAGTCATGGGCACCATTGACACTATCAGGATCCTCCACTGCCACCCATCCCAGCCCTAACCCTTGATGGCAGGCTCCTGAGGTTTATTCCATGTAACTAGCTCACAAACACCTTAAGAATACCGAGGTCACCAAAATCTGTCATAGGATGTAAGAGGCCTTACATGAAGTTGATGCCATCCTTAGCTTTTCAGTCTAGCACACATAACACACAGAGAGCCATCAAGTGCCAAGCCAAGTTGTATCAGCCATAATTAAAAGAGAACTTCAGTGAATGGAGAAAAAGGTCTGTGGATAAAATGACCGAGAAAGAATTCTTGGAGCCTCTGGGGACAAAGCAAGATCTTGAAGAGTAAATAGAACTCGTAAGGGGATGAGAATAAAAACAGTATCACAAGTGGAATAATAACACCAGTGAAGAGTGCCTGGTAAGAACAGAATGTGAGCAGTGTCACTTAGCTAGATGACAAACTGGGAGTCAGAGACTAAAATGTAGAAGAAAGTCAAAAAGGAAAGATAAAAATCAAGAGGGGTGGGAAACAAGGAGGAGCCCTGAGTTTCTGGAGCAATGAAGTAACTGAGACCTGCACTTAAAAAGTTCCATGTGGAAGCCATTCCCCCATAAATACTTTAGTCTTCAGAGGACAGGATCCAAAGTTAAATAGATATGCCTGGAATTCACAACTGTTAAAAATCTGGCCCAAGCTTTATGGTTATTTTTTTCCCATCTTAATATTTGAGAGACAAAAGATCACTCGGCATCCTAAACATTTTATAAATGTTAATGCCTCACTGCTTTTGCTTTTCTTCCCATCTTCTTTTATTCCTGATTTTTTAATTCATCCTCCCCTCTCAAAATCCTACAATCTGTTATTCATTAAGCATACACTATAATGTAGTATGTGCAAGATACTTGGCGTTCTAAAAAGGGAGAGTGGGAAAGAGAGAAGGAACGAAGAGAACAAGGCTTGAGGTGGGCAGAGCAGCACTTCCAATGTATTCTGTTGGTCAAAGCAAGGCACAGGCCCAAGCAGGGAAGGCGGGCCTACTTTTCTTTTCCCCAGTGCTGGGATCAAACCTGGGGGCTTGCATTTGCTAGGCAAGTGCTTCACCACTGAGTTTTCCCCCAGCTTGGCTTTATTTTTGATAGAAGGTGTGGCATCAGTCTTGGTGGGAGGAACTGCTGAGGTCCATCATTGCAGAAAATTTATGGAAACTATTAGAGAAGAGACATGGCCATTGGAGTTAGCTTCATGGAGGTCATAAGTGAACCTGTCTAAAGTATTTCCAGTCAAGTAATTGAGTCAAAAGCTTGAGTTGGGGGACTTCAAGAAATAAATAAAGAAGAGGATTCCAGTGCTAAAGTAAAGGACAGTGGAGAAACTATGTAATAGGTGAAGAGAGGTCTATGGCAAGAGACCAAGAATTTTTTTTTCTTTTTCAAGAGGAGAGAAATAACAGCATGTTTATATGGTGATGGGAATAATTGAGTAGCTTAGAAAATTTTTATGATATAGAAGAACCACAGGATCATTGTTGGAGTGAGATTTATGAATAGACTGGAAAGGATGAGAGGATGTCACCCCTAAGTGAAGGAATTTGCCTTAGAAAGGAGCAAGGACAGTTCAGTTTGAGTAACAGGCAGGAATGTGAAAAATGTAGATTGAAATGCAAGCCAGCAGGTAGATGTGGAGTGGTAACCTTTCAAAGTTCTGTTCAGATGGCTTCTGTATCCTCAATTAAAACAGAAATCCAGATTATCATCAGAGAGTGCAGAGAGGAAAGATTTGAAGTTTTAAGAACTCTTAAAGTCTGAAGCAGTCAAACAGAAGAGAGAGAATGTATAAAGAAAGCATAAA
Source organism: Ictidomys tridecemlineatus (assembly GCF_052094955.1). Lineage (NCBI taxonomy): Eukaryota > Metazoa > Chordata > Mammalia > Rodentia > Sciuridae > Ictidomys > Ictidomys tridecemlineatus. The sequence continues at coordinate 28,228,362 of NC_135481.1, forward strand.
ATGTTTGCTGGGAAGCACTGAGGGTCTCCATAAAGTCAAGGTTGGCAAATTTAGTGAAATCAGGCATTCTGAATTTGTGCTTCCCCAAACTTTCAATTTCATGCATGCAGCCACAGAATAATAGGAGTATTAGAGTTCAGCAGAGCTAGGGATTTCTAAGGCAGTGTAGTAAAGGAGACTTAAACAAGGGAGAGTGAAGTGAAAATAAGAACCATTATAAGCTTTGACCACAGAATTTCAGTTGGAGATGAAGAGAAGTCACCAGATGAGATGGGGGAAGGACAAAGTAAAAGTCGGTGATAGAGGCTGGGATTATAGCTCCATGGTAGAGCACTGCCTACCACATGTGAGGCACTGGGTTCAATCCTCAGCACCACATAAAAATAAATAAAATAAAGGTACTACAACTTAAAACAAATTTTTTTTAAATAGGTGATAGGGCCAATAGTTAGGAAGTCCTGATATTGTGGAATATTTTTACAAACAAGAGTAATAGGGAAAATTACTTGAAAAATGCCTCGAGAGTGATCCCTGGGCCCATGTGTGCTTTTCCCCAGTCCCAGTCCATGCTCTTAAGGACTGACCAATCTGCCTGCTTCCACAAGATGTAGTATGGAGCTCAGATGGGACTGGAAGATGGACTATCTTTAGGTCAGGAGCCAGGAGAGGGGCTACTAACCTCATGGTGCCACATGAAGTCCTATAAATCTAAACTCAAACTTGGCCTTCCAGATGGAGATGAAGTGCTATTTGTCCACATATGGAGATAAACTGATAAATAGTTCTGTCATCTTAATCTGTCATTTTCAAGTACTTAGACTATACTACATGAACTTCTATTTTCAGGGGCATATGGGACTGAGGAATAGCTTGAGAAAGTAGAGGATTTGTGTGACACTGCAGAGCCAAGGAAACTTTCCCATCTCTCCAAGCACAGGTAATGCCATGCTGCTGAGGGCTCTGGTTAAACAGATATTGAAATCAAATTACCAACATGGCCCTTAGTCTACGGTGCCACAGTCATATACATGTTATCCTTCCAGTAGGCAGGGTTTCCAGGAGGTCTGTGGCCTCAGACCTTGAACATTTGCTTGGCATATAATGCTCACTTAAAAAGAAAAATAACTGTAAAGAAATTAACTGGATTAGAGCCCAGAATATAGTAGAGTCCAGCCAAGGTATATTCCTGATTTCAGGATGAAATGGTTCAAAATACAAACTTGTATCCACACATATATTTGATTCTACCGCTAATCTTCAGATTTTTCATTTAAACTGGGGTTAAAGCCACCTTGATCACTGATTACAATTTTAGCAGCAGGTAGAATTTTTAAAGCAAATTATGTTTTGAATAATTTAAAGGAAGTCCCTGAAATTTTGCTTTCCCTGAAAGCGGTCTAATGCATCCTCTCCTTTTTGTGTGCATCCTCAGTTGTAGTAGTCTTGTAGATAATTGATGGTGGCATTTCAAATAAAAATGAAATTTTGGGTTTCAGCTCTGGACTGCTTCAATGGCCATGATCAGTTAGCTCTCAGTTTACCAATTTGTGTTCCGGTGAGTTGAACAGTAAAAATCCTTGGTAGTTTACCTGAAAGGCCATGAAGATGACTTATGGGCTGCAGCACACAATATTTCTTTTCCGTACTTTATCTAGACAAATAAGTGCTTATAACTCTGGATTCAGGAAAGACTGTTTATTCTTCAGAACTGACATCCCATTAAAAAGAAAATAAAGTAAGCATCAGGATTAGTCCCCTAAGCTTCCACCAAGACTTTTGTCATTGACTGTCTGTGTGTTTTCCCTCTGTCAGCTTCTGTCACCCAAAACACATTTTTCTACAGAAGATAATGCCATATTACTCTCTTCTCTCCCCTCTATATTTGCCATACTTCTTCCTCCTCTCTCACAAAAATCAAGTCAGAGGTCTTTTTAATAAAAATAAAATAATAAGTAAGAAATTAAAGTTCTTGCAGGGCAAAGGTGATGTTATTACCTTAGGAAAAAACTCTCCCCACCCTGTCCACTTATTGTTATGGGAGAGGGGTATGAGACACATTCTGGCTAAGCACAATGTCACTGTGCTTTTAGCAATCCAACAAGAGGTCAGAGTTTAGGGGGAAATAAAGGGATAGAACACTAGTTGACAATACTAAGTGAATTTTACTGGGAGAGGCAGCTTCTTCCTAATGTCTCATACCAATCAAATGTAGCTTTCAGTTATCACTTCTCTCAACACAGTATGTCTAAGTTCTAGGGGAAAAAGAGCACTCGGAAAACTTAATGGGCTGTTCTGGTTGTTAAGTTACCAGGCAAGGCCTAAAGAAGGACTGTCACAGCTCTGGATCTTATTGTGAGTGTCTTGAAACCCACCCTTTAGTTTCTCCATCTTTAGTTTCTCCAAAATAGAACATTTTGTCATCCTTCGGTCAGAGGCAGGGGTGATATGATTTTCATGAGAGGAGCACTTTGGGATTTTGTGTTTTGGTGGAGACTCTTTTGGAGTCCTTGTCCATAGGCTCCAACGATCAACAAGGGAATGTGAGTTTACCCACCAGTGATTGGCAGCTGGAAAGCAACTAATATTAAGTTCATAAAGCAACCAGCAATGAGAGTGAGATCTTCATATATCTAGCTACTCCCAGTTGACAACCCTATGATTCTCCTTAGTCATGGAGAAGCTGGGAGGTGAGTTTCTCTCTCTTATACACATTGCCTTTTTCAACTTCTTAGCCTGCGGCAAAACATTCTCAGCCTGGAAATAGCCCTAGTCATCATCTGAGTGGATACCTCCACCTCCACAATGAGTTAACTAAGGCACTGGAAAAGGATGCTGTTAGTCTAAACCCACCTAAACTTGTTCTCTACATGGAAACACAAAGTTATTGCCCTTTGGAGATGACCTTGGTGTTTGTTTTTTTCCTAACAGCACTTGGATTAAAATGCTTGAAATGGGAGTCTTGCCAACCCCAGTAATGCTTTGTGGTCCACTAGCCAAGGAAAGGCCCTACGGAATTCTGTTAGAGAATCATAAAGAAATTCTTTGACTCTAAGAAAGAATATTGTTGAGCCTCAGAAAGTAAATGGGAAGGGCACTTCTTTTGTTTGGAAAATAATATAGATTTTATCATAACAAAGAATATTATAGAACAGAGGCAGTTATTTTTTACTGGGCTGATTTCAAGTGATTTGAATATGTTCGTTGTTTTTAATTTTTATTTAGTTTTATTCAATACTTTTTGCACAGTAAATGTGTGTTATTAAAAAAGATAGAAAAATCCACATGGATATTACAAAGTATATATACAATGCTTTAGTATCAGTGCCCAATGGAGAAAAATAACTATCTATTATTACTGAATGAGAGGCCATCCTGTTATTCAAAGAAAAGTGCTGTCATAAGAGCCATAAATCTGAGTTTGAGATTCAGTTACTTTTAAGTAATTTCACAAATAATTCTGAGCATCTCTAGTGCAATGGGTACTTGGCTAAGCTCTGAAGATTGGATGGAGACATGCAGGCAGAATTTATAGCAGATAAAACTTGCTCATCATTCATTTCTCTGGGCATCATTTTCTTCTTTACTTCTAACAGGGAAATAACCACACATTATTAGGCCACTATGAAGATTAAATTATGTAATTTATGTTAATTCTGAGAGTGCAGAGGAGCTACTCAGTTAAGTGTAGGATCTGAGAGTGATAGAAAGCAAAAATGAGCTATTAAGTTTTGTCAAACAAAAATTAGCTCACTTATGATAGACATCTTCTTTTTTTATTATTAGTTGTTCAAAGCATTACATAGTTCTTGACATATCATATTTCATACATTTGATTCAAGTGGGTTATGAACTCCCATTTTTATATCTTTTATACTATCAAACTCATGTTTATTACTATGAGTTTAAGAGAAAACACATTAACTTGTTCAGATAAAAGCTGTTGAAATTACCTCTTGCTTTGATTTACCTTCCCCACAGAGTCCTTGATACACAAGATCCAAGTGAGAGAATGCTTCTAGTGCTGCCTTTCTCTTGTCAACTGAAGGGAAAGTTAGTTTATAGGCATTCAAACTCACAATGACTCTATCTGAAAGTCAAGCCTGACGGATTGGCAAAGTGAAAGTTCACTTCAATTAATGAACCATTCAACCAACGCATTCTCATAATTTCATCCACAGACTCCTTTTTCTATGACACTTTGCAGAAGCTTGTCACAGCAATTGCAAGGACATTTCCCTTAGCAATTGCTCTGTGTGCACAGAGTCATGCTCAGAGCAGACTGTGAGGCTGAGAAGGTGGGGGCATGCTAGTCAGCATTCCATGGCTCTGCAAAACACCTGAGAAAAGCAACTTAACAGGAGGAGAGGTTGATTTTGACTCATGGTTTCAGAGATTTCAGCTCATGGTCACTTGGCTCCATTGTTTCTGGGCTGTGGTGAGGCAGAACATCATGGTAGAGATGTAAAGAGGAAGATAAAGCACATCTGCTTACTTTATTTTAGAGAGATAGGGAGAGAGTGAAGGGGATGGGGACAAGAGATATCCTTCAAGAACACACACCCCAATGACCTACTTCCTCCACCTAGGCCCCACCTCCTACTCTATAGTGCCTTAGGGGTAAAAGCAAGCCTTCAACACATGAGCTTTTGGGGGACATTCCAGATGCAAACCATAATAGGAGTTTCATATTTCCCCAGGTAGAAAATACATTTTAATTTTCCCAAACAACTAAGTAATTCTACCTTGGGAAGTTTTCTAACACTTTTTCCCCCTAAATTTCTTTCTTTCTTTCTTTTAAAAAAAAAAGGACTTAAATTTTTCTTAAAAAAAATTATACTACAGAGCAATAGTAACAAAAACAGCATGGTATTAGAATCAAAATAGACTTGTAGACCAATGGTACAGAATAAAAGACACAGGGACTAACCCACATAATTACAGTTACCTTATATTTGGCAAAGGCACCAAAAATGTACACTGGATAAAAGATAGCCTCTTTAAAAAGTGGTGTTGGGAAAATTGGAAATTCATATGCAAAAAAAATGAAATTAAACCCCTATCTTTCACTATGCATAAAACTCAACTCAAAGTGGATCAAGAATGTAGGAATTAGGGGATGGGGATGTGGCTCAAGCAGTAGAGCGCTCGCCTGGCATGTGCGGGGCACTGGGTTCAATCCTCAGCACCACATAAAAATAAAATAAAGATGTTGTGTCCGCTGAGAACTAAAAAATATATATATATATATATTGAAAAATTCTCTCTCTCTCTCTCTCTCTCTCTCTCTCTCTCTCTCTCTCTCTTTAAAAAAGAGACACTGTGTCTATTAGAAGAAAAAGTAGGTCCAAATCTCCATCATGCTGCATTAGGCCCCAGCTTCCTTAATAAGACTCTTATAGCACAAGAATTATTATCAAGAATCAATAAACAGGATGGATTCAAACTATAAAGTTTCTTCTCAGCAAAAGAAACAATCAGTAAGGTTAATAGAGATCCTACTAATTGGAAACAAATTCTTACCACATGCATGTCAAAGCAATAATCTCTAGAATACCTAAAGAACTCAAAAATCTTAACACCAAAAAAAAGAAAAACCAAATAACCCAATTAATAAATGGGCCAAGGAACTGAACAGACTCTTCTCAGAAGAAGATATACAATCAATCAACAAATATATGACAAAATTTTCAACATCTCTAGCATTTAGAGACATGCAAATCAAAACTACTCTAAGATTTCATCTAACTCCAGTCAGAGAGGCAGCTACCAAGAATACAAACAACAGTAAATGTTGGTGAGGATGTGGGGGAAAAGGCACACTCATACATTGCTGGTGGGACTGCAAATTGATGCAGCCAATATGGAAAGCAGTATGGAGAATCCTTGGAACCATCATTTGGCCCAGTTATCCCACTCCTCGGTCTATACCCAAAGGACTTAAAAACAGCATACTACAGGGACACAGCCACATCAATGTTTATAGCAACACAATTCACAATAGCTAAACTCTAGTACCAACCTAGAGGCCCTTCAGTAGATGAACGGATAAAGAAAATGTGGTGTATATACACAATAAGATATTATTCAGCATTAAAGGAGAATAAAATCATGGCATTTGCAGGTAAATGGATGGAGCTAGAGAATATAATGCTAAGTGAAATTAGCCAATGTTTCTCTGATTTAAGGATACCGATTCATAATATGCTGTGGGGGGTGAGGAGGATGGGGGGATTAAATGAACTCTAGATAGGGCAAAGCGAATCATAGGGGTAGGAAAGACAGTGGAATGTGATGGTCATTATCACACTAAGCACATGTATGAAGTCATAAAGGATGTTACTCTACTTTGTGTGCAACCAGAGATATAAAGAATTGTGCTCTATATGTGTAATATGAATTGTATTCTGTTTTCATATATAACAAATGAAAATTTTTTAAAAATTAAAAATAAATAAATAATCATTCTTAAACTGACTTAGATACATTTTCCCCTAAAACCCCTCCTTTTTCACATGTTCTCTCCAGACTGGGTTCTCTGGGGCAGGGGTTATTTTTTAGCACCTGGCAAGCTCTGCCAAGCATTCTATAGGCTGAGAACCCCCTCTCCAAGGTGACACAGAACCTAAGGACACAAGGACTGAGGCACCTGCAGTAGCAGGCAGGGTGATACAGAATAGAGAAAGTGGACCTTGGGCTTTAATTCAGGGGTCACCAACAGATACAGTAGCAATTTTAAAACTTTTAAAAACTCTTTCAACTTTATTTTCTATAAGGTGTTACATGGGGAGATAATTGCCTGCCTCCTAATGTTATGGACAGAATTAAATGAGGAAACATATATAGATAGCAAGCATGGACAATTGCTAGACAATTTTAAAAATCTTAATGGTGTCTAGTGCTATGAACTGAATTGTGTCCTCATCTAATTTCATATTTCAAAACTCTAACTCCATCAAGTGTGCTGTTGATGACTCTCATGAATGAAAGGAATGTTCTCCAAACTTTCCTTCTATTCTCCCCACTCCTTTGTACAAATAAGCTCATGACTCTCTGCCCCTGCTGGGTAAATAAATAGGGCTTTCCCACCCCCAAAATCTTTAGGGAATGTATCGATATTTGGTAAGGAAGGGCTAAGAGGATAGAAAGCAGATATCAAAAAGGCTCTGATCCCTGCAGTAGCTTGGTGTTCCACAGTATTTAGACAGAAAGGCTCTTTATGAATTTGATATGCTTTTATTTTCATCTCTCTCCTGACTCTTCTCCCACTTTTATCCCAGAGGTGGTTCTTCCCTTCTTATAGTAGTTTGCTTGATCAAACCTTGAATTCACTTGCACAAACCAGCTGGACAATAATTGTGTCTGTCTTTGTTTTTTTGGAGAAACTAGCAACTCTTCCTACGTTCCCCATAGACAGTAGTGATGTTATCTCTTAGTTCTTAGAATCTGTCTAGCTCCTCCCCATTTTGAGTGAACACACCCTGAGAACACAGCTCCTCTCTGCTGCTGTTACCCTCGACTCTTTACCATGGTGAATGGATGGGAGATGGCCTCATGGAATCCAGAGACCTGAGACTGCAGCTGCAAAGTTATCCCAATTTCCTCCCCAACCCTGCCTCTGCTTTGCCTTTTTTATTTCTCCCTTAATTATTGCCTTGGCTAGGAATTTGACAAGCTTCCTATGAAAGAATCTGAAATTTTCCTTCTACCAAATATTCATATCAGTTCTGACTCCCAGAGAAGGTGGTCATGCATCATGAGTGATACGGTAGTAATACCAACCTCTGTGGATCTCACATATTCTAGTGGACAAGGCACTTCCACATCCATTATTTCAGACTACACTCATAATAACTAATCCTATCAGGAGAACCAAGGGACTATACTTAGCCCTTTTACAAGTAGAGATTCTCAGTCAGGTTGTCTAAGTGATTTTGGCCCCTGAGTTACAGAGCCAAATCCTCTATTGAACAAGTAAAGAGACCAAGATATTTGGAGGCAGGAGGAAGGGTAAATGGAGAGGCCCCAGTCATAAGAAGTATATGTTGTGACTGATAAAAACCAGAATCTGACCTGCCTCAACAATATCAGGCTTATTTAATTAATACACAATGACTCCTGGATGTTGTACTCTTGACCTCTCATTTCTGTTAGTCTTGACTCTGCATGTCCATTCTTGCCAGCACACTGCTGTCAGAGAAACCCAACCTGGTGATGTCATATTGTGGTATATCATCCCACATCGTACCATGGGATCTTTTTATAGATAACTCCTCTATGGCTTTCCCTTGCTCTCAGGACAAAGACCAAGCCTTCACATGACCCTTGCTCAGGGCTTGCATGACCCTGTCCCTAAAGGCCTCCACCCAATGTTTGGCACTCCCTCTCCTTCACACCTGAGCCCCAGGACCTCTGCACCAGGTGTTCTCTCATCTTCCCAGCAAGGCCAAACAACATTATTATTTGCATAGCCACATGCCTCACTCCTTGGAGTGCTTATTTGTGTGATTAGTTGTCTCTTTCATTTATCTACCCAGAAAGGTAGAGATACCTGGTTCTGCTCACTCATTACCCTAGTACCTATTGCCACACCTGGTATAGACTTGACACTCAATGATTAATACTGACTGTATAAACAAACAAGAAAATGGAAAATGAGGGGGATTCTGCAAACAAATTTATTCCAGTTAATATTTAAAGTTAAAAAGAGAGCAATGTCCCTCTTGATAAGTGTCCCAAAGCTGAAATGGGCAATGAGCAGATATAACCTGTTTTTGTGTCTCAAAGAACAAAATTTCAGCAAATTGGGTTTTAAAGATCTAAATGGCTTTGACTAGCAATTTATTAACTGGGAAGCACTCAGACTACAAAATACACAAGAGCCCCTCTGGGCCTAATAGAACAGTAATTTTGTGTGTGTGTATGTTTGGGGGGGGGGCAACTGAAACAGGAACAAGGAATAAGCAGAATTGTCCAAACAGTGGAATGTTAGCACCAGGTTTCTTTCCTTGTAAAAGCAGAGGGGATTTTCTTATTCTTCTGGCTCAAGGGCTCAAGTCGTCTGGGCCCTTTATGAATGGATGCTGTGAATCTATTGGGATTTTTTTGGCAAGCTCCCCCATTTGGTGATTTGACACTCCTCTCCTAATTTCCTGAAAGATTGAATCATTCTCTCTCTCTCTCTCTCTCTCTCTCTCTCTCTCTCTCTCATCTCTCTCTCTCTCTCTCTCTCTTTCTTTGGTGTTAGGGTTTAAACCCTGGAGATCTTTACTATTGACTACTTTCCTGGCCCTTTTTATTTTTATTTTTTGAGACAAGGTCTTACTAAGTTGTTTAGGGCCTCACTAAATTGTTGAGGCTGGTCTCAGATTTGCAATCCTCCTGCCTCAGCCTCCCAAATCATGGGGTTATAGGTGTGCACCATCCCATCTGGTTCTGGAAGGTTGAATCTTACAAGTGGGCAGTCTAGACTTTGATTGAGTGGTATAAGACGTTGGTAGTTGTGATTTCATTTGTTTTAGACTATACAGAATCTCATACCAAATCAATGACTTCTAATAATTTTTTAACATCAGTTTTCTACAAAGTTTTAATCTTAAAGAACCATTGAGGGGACTCTTACATAAGTGCTACTTTTTCACTGGGAAATACTTTTTCACTGGGAATGATCTTCCCTGTCTTTTCCCCACCCTCGAACCCCCCCCCCCCACCAAGTAGAGCATTGTTATGGTTTAGATTAGCAGTTCCTCTAAAGCTCCTGTGTGAGACAATGCAAGAAGTTTTAGAGGTGAAAAGATTGGATTATGAGAACCTTAACCCAATTAGTGAATGAATTACCTGATGGGGATTAACTCAATGGTAATTGAAAGCAGGTAGGATGTAGCTGGAAGAGGTAGATCACACTTCGGGGTGGGCTGTGGGCTATATATTTTGTTCCTGGTGAGTAGAGTCTTTCTCTTTCTGCTTCTGGTACCATGTTCCCAGCTGCTTTCCTCCACCACACCCTTCTACCATGATGCTCTGCCTCCCCTTCAGCCCAGAGCAATGGAGTAGGCCATCTATGGACTGAGATCTCTTAGACCATGAGCCCCCAAATAAACTTTCCCTCCTAAAATTGTCAGGTCTTTTGCTCAAAGCGACAAAAAAGCTGACGCAAACAAGCATTATGTTTTTTAATGGCAGTTAAATGCCAGTAGTGAGTAATCCTCTAGCAGAAGGCTCTAGATACTCAGAAGCACTAAGTGGCTATGGTGTGGAGTCATTCATCACCATCCATGAATACAGTTCCTCAGGAGGGCAGAAAGTTGAGCCTCTTGCCTGAGGAAGTGCCACCTTCCTTTTGCACCTTCTATCCCTCTGCTAAGAGCCCCACCTTGAGATAATTTACAATGACAAAAGTTTTTGCAGCAGATACACACCTGCGCCATACATCTCCAGTGCAAGCTGTGGGGTTTCTCCAAAAACTGTTTGTTCATATGGAGTTCAGTGAACGAGACTCAGAAAGAAAAATGCATAAAACACATACAAATAACCTTTTAAAAAAATGAGTTCTGTACATTCAGAGAAAGGACTTTTAAGGCAAAAGAGGCAAAGCAAATAAGAAGTGATCATTAAGAAACCATGTTGAACAGTTTAATTTTCCGAAGCAGAAATGAATGCGTATTTCATATGCTATGTCTGCCTGCTTCAGGGAGGGAAATGTAACTTAGTAGATTAATCTGCCATTTGTATCATGCATGGTCTTTAAATCACTAATTCTTGATGAGACGGTGGGGGCAGGTGGAAGAAAAGACTTGTAATTGGCTAAATGGGGTCATTGTTGGTTACCACCGATATGCTTGTGTCGGGAGTCAGGGAAGGATTTAGCCCTCTACTTGATCTGTGGATGTGCCTGAGGGGCAGTGAAGTTTTGAAGGAAACAAACCAATGGAGGATTTGTGTTTCGCTCCATCAGTTTGGACCTAAGAATCTAAGAAGATGCTTATAGCAGTGTCTTCCTTCTTAGCAGATTTTTTTGTTCTGAATCATCACAACATGTAAAGCCCTGACAACTAGGGTATCCTGAGGGGGGAAAGCAAGAGAGAAGGATGTAATTGTGCCAATTCATCTGGCCAGGAGACTCGGGGCACAATGTCCTTTGGGCAGAATAAATTGTTATTTTGGGAGCTCATGTTGATCATTTTGGCAGTAGTATCCTAGAGGGACAAATCTAGAGTTGCAGAAAGATGTTTGGGTGCCTGGGGCAGGAAGTCAATTAGTTATAAGACTCTCCATTTTCTTGCCCATATTTATACGGGGTGAATAGCCATTAAAGCTCCAATTTAATGAAGTAGTAACAGTTTTATGTTTTATAGCCTAATTTTAAAAGTTTACGGTGTTCTTTGTTTTAATTATTTGTCATACATGTGAATAAAAACAATTGCATGTTATAATTTTAAGTATTGAACACATAACCAAATCCTGAAATTAAAAAAAAAATACACATACACATATGCCTGTTCTATAGAAGATTGATGTGATATTCAAGTTCCAAATCTCTTTACACCTTAATGCCTCTTCTCATAGTTGAAAAAAACCTCACAAATTATATTTTAAGGAGAAATCTTGTTTGTTCTATTTCTGTGAGATCATCTGGGCCTTATTTCCAATTACCCTCACAAACTTGAATTCCTGCTGTCATTCACCTTCACTGTAGAATTAAGGGCTAAAAAAAATCAGCAGTGAAAATACTATCAACTCTGAAAGCAAAAGAAATAAATACCCTACCAACATCATCTGCTTAAAAAGAAAAAATAAACACTTCTTTTTTTCTTTTTCCTTTTTGGAAAGTGCTATTTTATTGTCCTAAGCCTTCAGATCAGTCTGCCCACACTTTACTATATTGTCAAACCCACTCCAATTCTGCCAAATCCTGTCCCCCACACTGGGCCCCAAAGAGAAGGACAGGAGAAAGCAGGGTGGAGGTTATGACTCTAAGCAGGCTCTGGGGCCATTAAATTCCCAGTATCAAGAGGAGTGTGGGGTTTAGGGTACTGGGGCTTTTCTTTTTAGCTAGTGCCCTTCTTTTCTTTAAGATTATTGCCTCCCACCTTAAACTTTCTTTCTCCCTCCCTTCCAGCTCCTCTTCCTTCTCCCTCCTAGTCTTTCTTCTCTTTTTCCTCCTCTCCTCCTCCTCTTTCCCTCCTCCTTCTTCTTGCTCATCTCTAGCTAGTAGAACAGAGGATCCACTACAAGGGAGACAGCTAAGGAGCCTCCACTGGATGAGCCCTCCCAAGAGGCAAACTTCCCAGATGGAGGAGGGAGAGTGATAAATGAGTTTCTAGAAACCTAGAAAACACCACCACTGACAAGTATAAGGAGAATGGAGCTGACCACGGGAAGATGGATGGGACTTTCTTTTGAATGTCTTAGAACATATCTTTCATAATTCATCAGTGCAAATAGATATTGTTTGTTTAAAATTTTCATTATATAATAGTTATTTCTCTATATATTTATTTATAAAATGCGTGTCCTTTCTGGTGGAAATCTGCCTATGCAGTCACCTGCATCTGTGTTGATCCTGACCTTTCACCTAAGGTAAATTCCTTCTTGTGTGACCCATTCCATGTGTCATTAGAGCATCCCAGTAGTTAAAATTTTACATGATGGAGAATGCATCATTGGAAAGCAAACATTTTTGAGATTTTTTTTGCATCTGTTTTAAAATGCAGCTTGGACATTATCAGATTCACCATGTTTACACTGTTCTGTGTCCCACACAACTTGTAAATATTTGATAAATGTTACCGTTTAATTCCTGATAACATTATGAAAGTGTTAAGAAATGTTATGGCTGATAACCTCTTTCTGAGCCTAAGATTCACATTTACCATGTAGAGTTATTGATTGACTAGAGCAAAATGATTTTGTTTTCAGAGAAACGAAGTCTCTCAGAGGCCACATTCAAACTTTCCCTTCATTTACTTGTATGTTTTCCAAGGACAGAGATAAGATTTTTTTCCCTGCTTTTTCTCAAGCAGGTCAACCTGGGTCTACCAAGACCAAATATTTATGGACATATGTGAGTATGCAGTTCCCTAATGACAAATGTGTGATAATAGGTCAGAATGAAAGATTTTTGAGACAGTAATGTTGACTGTCTGAGTTGAGCATTTACTTAAGCTGTGTTGCTGGGAAGCAAGTACCTGGCTCTCAATCAAAGCGTTTTCTAATGAATGAGTTTACCTTCTTGGGTATAACCTGTAAATTAAGAACATTTAGGCATTGTCCTGTGCAGGAAAAATTCAGCAATTTTTTTTTTTTTTGAGAGAATTTCATTCTGAGCCTAAGCTTCACAGTGGAACAACTTTTGCTGGCTTACTGTAATGAATAAAGTAACAAATAATAAATTAGAATTTTATAGAAAATGTTTCTGAATCTGTACATTCTAAGATCCTATTTATATAAAATGTAAAGACAAAAAAATTGTTTTGTGCCATTAGCCTACAGGATATTGATTGCCTTTGGAGGCAGGGACTTGAAGAAGTATGCAAGCATTGTGTGGTGCCTGCAATGTTAGGTTTCTTAATCTGTGTGCTGGTTACCTAAGTGTGCCCAATTCATGAAAGTTCACTGAACCTGACAATTATAATATGTATAGGTGTGAGTGACAAAAACATTCAATTTTAACTTGATAAGAAAATTTAATAAGGAAGATGCACACGCATCAAAAACGTCTGCATAGGTCCTTAGTAGCTTTAGGTTCTATTTTTCTTTAGAGAAAGATGTATCTTACTTCCTGTTAAGTTCAAAGGGGTGTTTTGAGTAAATATCTTTGTATTTTTCTTGAATTTGGTATGTGCACACTTACATATATTTCCTGAAGGAATCTCTTATTATATCCAGCTGTGTTTTTGTGTAAAATTCACTTCAGAGGAAATGTGTTCTCACTGTAGCATCAGGCTTTGAGCTCCCTGAGGCCTGGCTCATGTCCTGTTTATACCCTAAGAGCCTGGTATAAGGTAAGCGATCAATAATTATTGAATCATGCAAAAGATCAGGTATGCAGGATTCCTGGTATTCCCCAACTCTGACCTCCCAGTCCCTTCTGTCTCTCTGCTTGATAGTTCATGGAGGGAAGAGACTGTTAAAGCATAACCACTTCTGCTGTGACCGGGTTACACGATCTGCAGAGCTCCAGCTTCAAATCAGGAGGTATTGCACAAGGGCCAGGAAGTAGCCAAGGACAAGAACTGAGAAACTACATCAGAGTTAGATAAACAACAGCTAACACAATGGCTGCACTAAACAGAACAAGCTCAAAGAGCAATGTCATGGCCAGCTGTCTCCTTGTATTAGAATGGGCATGGGTGCTCCTAAGAGATGTGCTTTGCAAAACTGGTTGGAGTAAATATTTAGCAAGTAAATTATGGCTGCTATGCTTTTTTATGTGCTTTTAAAAAATTATCTCAATAACTAGCCTTTGTAGGTAATGTTATTGTAGTTTCATAGTTGAGGAGACTGAAGCTCAAGAAGTTAAGCAATTTACTCTTTTGTCACCAAGTAAATAACAGAATTGTACTTCAAACCTAAAACTGTCTAACTGACCCAAGTCCCATGCACTGATAACGTCATACATTTAAAAAGAAAAATAAATACTTGAAAATAATTCTGTGAAAACTCAGAATGATTTTGATTAAGTTCAGAGCTCAGGAGGAGAAAAGGGAAGAGTGAGGGGATAATGGAGTCATCTTTTTTTTCCCCATGGATGATAATGATACAACAGTAATGGAGATCTGCAAAATTAAGTAATCGGTCCAGTCCAGGGCCACTCAGCTAATAAGTGGCACCTTGGGGGTCCATAACCTACATACTTCTCACTTTACTGAGGATATCATACAGCTTTCTTCTCTAGAGCCAGCCCTGGTCAAAGGGTAGTGGTTGCCTGCAGTTCTATGCTAAGATAGATTATGAGCCACACAGAGCCCCATGGGGAAAAAAAGGTTGGGATAGATTAGCCATGCTACTTATTTGCCATCTCTGAGCTATACTGGTTCCCAAACCCACAACCCTTACAGCCCAGGGGATCCACCAGGACTTAATTATCACAGCCTGTTATGCTTCCCAGCCTGAAGGCACAGACAGGAAGGCCACACTGAGACATCTTTATATTTGCATGTTCCAACTACACCATACCCATTCTATCACCAAATAGCAGGTATAGAGATTTGTAATATTTCTACTTAGGTTTTAATTTCAAGTAAAGATTTAACTTTTAATTCACTAAAGCAAACATGGGTTGGAATTATTCTTAATAATTCTTAAAATTATTTTTTTAAGCTCACTTAAAATAAAAACAGTTATTAAATGCCTACACTGTTTTGTAAAAAAAAATATAAAAAAAGAGAGAAAGCATTAGGACAACTAAAAGGGAATTGGTGGATTTAGGACTACTGGGCCCAACTTGAAACCTTATTAGTTTTGCAGTTTTAAGGCTAATCTCACAAAAGCATGGGTTTTAGAATTAGACTTGGGTGTGAATCCCATACCTGACTTTTACAAATGCCATGAAGTCATGCAGTTCACTGTATTTCATAAAGCTCCAATTTTCTCATCTTTATCATATGATGATGATAACCATGCTTCTGGTTGTTATGAAATTTGCATATTAACTGCTTAGCACAGTCCTTGTAACACTGAAGTCCCCAATATATGTAGCTGTCATTACTTCATGCCACATGGTTTTCTCATTTATAAAACCTGGCTAACAATGTAAACTTTTTTATCCTTCACAAAGTTCACCAACAAGTTCACGTTCTATAAAAATATCAAATTGTATTTATTGTACACATCATCTCAAAGAATACCTCATCTATGAAGAAAACAAGACCAAAAAGAAAAGAAAATGTGAGAGAAAATAACAAAATATATTTGCAAAAAAAAGAAAAGTAATACATGGGTATGAGGAGAAAAGAATGAGATGATTAGAACTGAGATGATAAGCTGTGGATTTTTTGAAGGAACGTAAAGGCATCCTCATCACAGAGCAATAAGAGGGGGCATAGTCTCCTTGTGCTGGAAAGAAAATTCTTCTCAGATGGAGGCCTGATATCACGTTCTGAGTCTGATACTCCCTAACTTTAGTTTTTCAGAATTTCAAATTTTCTTTTTTTTTCTTTTTTTTTATTGGTTGTTCAAAACAATACATAGTTCTTGATATATCATATTTCACACTTTAATTCAAGTGGGTTATGAACTCTCATTTTTACCCCGTATACAGATTGCAGAATCACATCAGTTACACTTCCATTGATTTACATATTGACATACTCATGTCTGTTGTATTCTGTTGCCTTTCCTATCCTCTACTATCCCCCCTCCCCTCCCCTCTCCTCCCCTCTTCTCTCTCTACCCCCTCTACTGTAATTCATTTCTCCCCCTTGTATTATTTTTCCCTTTCCTCTCACTTCCTCTTGTATGTAATTTTGTATAACCCTGAGGGTCTCCTTCCATTTCCATGCAATTTCCCTTCTCTCTCCCTTTCCCTCCCACCTCTCATCCCTGTTTAATGTTAGTCTTCTTCTCATGCTCTTCTTCCCTACTCTGTTCTTAGTTACTCAAATTTTCTCATTATGTAGAATGGGGAATACTATTGGTATCTCTGGAGGCTGAGAGGATAAAATTATAACATATATATTAACATATTAGTAGGCTTTGAATGTTAAAAAGCCATATACACATCAGGAAGCCATCCATGAACCCTGTGTGAACTGCACGACATTGGAGTGGATAGGCAGGGAAGCCCAGTCTTGGGATCTCCCAGGTGGAATCCACTTGTTCCAGAATGCCAAATTCACATTGGCATTTTGATCTAGCTCATGGTTCAGGTTTAAACATAGCTCCCAAGAGAAGTAACCCACTAGAGCCAACAGCCTCTGGGCGATGGGTATAGCTTGCCAAAGGCCAATCAACGTGTTTAGCCCAAGACCCCTGCCACACCAAGAAGCCAGCCCTGAAACAAAACTCCTCCCACTGAAATCTTATCCCTGTCTTTGATGTACTCCCCCTTAATTAAAGAATTGGGGTCTTTTTCAGTTGTTCATTTCCAGTTCCTATCAGGACTTAAAGACCCATCAGATGCTTCACTTTTAAAATCTATCTTTGGATTTGTCTTATTTCTAACCAATTATTTCAGACTTTTTATTTTCCCAACAGGTTCATATTTCCTGGGCAGGAACCTGCTCTGTTGGGGTACTGGCCACCCCATCATAATGTGAAATGTAATATATATATTACAATTAGCTGATGGTACAAGGCAAGTCCAGAGCTGGAATAAATAAAGCAGGTAGGACATGCAGGAATTCAAGGAGATTACCAAGTAGGTGTCTGAGAGGATGCCTCTTTAAATTTGTCTCCCTTGTCTCACCTGTCTTGCCAGGTTCATTCTGGACTGGACAAAGAGACAGACAGCAAGCAGTCTAAATGGACTAATGGTGTGAAGGCCAGTAGGAGATACGAAGATGCAATGAAAAGTCCAACTGGTAACTGTATATTAAAGCATAAAACAATGAGTTTGGGGCTGAGGACATAGTGGACTTATTTCAGGTTTTGGGGAAGGGATGTGAAATGTGTTTTCATAATTTGACCGAATAATGCAGCAGTTCCATTGGATTCTGGAACACATCCCCATTTGGGAAGAACCAATATTTGCTTTATTTTACATGGGCTTGGAAAGCAAATAAAATGATGCATACACTTGTAGGTCAGGAATTGAAATTTTGAATTATGAATGAGTGAAATTAATAATGTATTGATAATGCATATCTTCTTTTTGTAATATATAAGATGGCTAGAGTGGAAATAGCCACAATAAAGTCACACCAGGTCACTCATGCCAAACAAATGCTGGCAATTTGCTATTTGTACAAATTGGCTACTGAAAAAGAAAGCAGTATTTGATAAGCTGGTACAATTCACCTAGTGAGTCTTAAAATGTAGAACTGCTTGGATATACATTTGGAGTATAGTTGACATGGAGCCTACACAGGGTCCAGGGAGTTAGATGTCTACATATCTAATGGAAAACTTAATCTCAATTCTTTTCCATTGAGGGTTGGGAAAGGGCTTTTAGAGTCATGAAGGACCAGAAACTTAGGAACTTATTTTGGCCTGTGATAGAAAAGTGTGATCCATTACATCTACACTTAATTAATGATGGCTACCAGAAATACTGTTAGATGATGGGTTCTGAGGTCCAGTCAGGCTTGGCAGGTGTGGACCAGAATGGATAACAAGACAGGCATAGAAGAACAGGTATTTGTGCCACGTCAGAGTTGCCAATCTAGTTCAACTCTTTTATTTTGTGATTGATAAAGCCGGGGCTCTAATGAGGGAAAACTTACAGCACACATAAGGTTAATAAATAAGTAACAATCAACTCAGGTTCTCCAAACCAATACAATTTGTTCATGATCCTCTTCTCTTCAAATAAATCACAGAGGTTTTTATTTATGTCATTTTCCTTCAAAACCCACATTTTAACTAAACTTTTCCTTTCTAATTATTTCAGTTATTCCAAGATCTCCCACACCCATGTATTTGCCTTCATTTATTTTGCAAACATCTACTATAATTTATCTCTTAATTTTAAAAAATGCATATCTGAGTTTATCTCTACATTTTGATCTGTAGTGGAAGGCTCAGCATTTCAGAGTAATGATTTTTTTTTTAAGAAATTTTATTCTAGCTCCAACCATGTCTTTTCTAGGCTAGTCTATCAGAAATGCAGCATAATGGAGCCTCTTGCTGAATATGAAGCAGATTCCTAGAAAACAAGCAGGCATTGATTTATTTTTATTGATGTGCTTTTACTAACTGACAGGAAGTGTTCTTTGAACACCTCTCTCCCATTCCACTCCAATAAGCCACTGAGTTTGATAATTTCCAGCACATGGTCCCTGCTGCTGTCTGGTGAACTGAGGGCCTCACCAACCATAGTGCTAAGTGGGGCAACAGCCACCCAAATCTCTCCCATTCAGATGCAGCATTTTCCTGATGTGGGACATATATCTTGACCTGATCTAACCCCTCTTTTGTGGGAAGCATGAATAGGAAATAGGAAGGAATATACATTTGCAGGATAATTCTTGGTCTTTTTAAAAAAGACATTCGATTGTAGCTAGAAATGAACTATTGTACGAGTGGGCACATATCCAGTGCACAGGGAAAAGGGTTATCAGATACATGGAGAAAAGTTAACCTCTTCCTGCAGGCCCTTCCAGGCCAGGTGTTATCTAGGTAGATGTCTCTGAGCATCGGGCTCTGTCTGGGATCTCCAAATTTCACGTCACTTTCTCTGTGGAAATCATGGCACCAAAACATATGTTGTTTTCAAAGCAAGTGTGACAAGGCACTGGGGCGTTGCTGTTAGAAACAGAGTAAAATGGCCTCCTCTGGGCTGGAAAGAACCATTGGTTCCTTTAGTTCCCAATTTACTACCTAAGCATTGGAGAAAATGTAGTATTGACAAATTCAAATGAGAATCTGGGAAATTAAAACAAACAAAAAGTTCTTTTTGAACATTGTTATCAGTCCCCTTCCCCAAGAAAGGATTCTCAGGAGTCATTTCTGCCTAATTTATTATTGTTAATAATTTTTAAATCATACAATATCCAAATTAGAATACAAGGGAAAACATTTCACCCATAAATCCCTTGTCATAGCATTTTGGGGTAGGTGAGGTTTTTTGGTGTTTTTCTGAGTATTCACTTTTCCATAGCTATGCCTTATTATCATTTTTATTTACCTATAGTATATGTTTATTTTATTTCTTTAGCATTATCTCTGTTTTCCCAAACCCTTATTTTTAATAGCTGCATAATAAACTATCAAATGTATATGCCATAGTCAATCTTTTAAAACCCTTCCTTCCTGGATACCTAGTTTATATTGGGTTCTAGATACTTCTCTGGATGCCCTTGTGCATGACACTCTTATACTTGTGAAATTCCATCAGCCTCGATTCCTTTGGTGAGTTTGTCCTCTCCATATCCCACTGTCATTTCATTCTAAAACCAGACAGTTTTGTTTTGCTGCAAATGGTTGAATTATTTAAATATTTGAGGGTTTGCCAAAATCCAGTCTGCTGTTTCCTCAGGTATGACCTTGGCCTTAATGAATGTGGTTTTTGTTTCCCACATCCACACGTGAGAGCCAACTTTCCTATAAAGAGAAAGACAGTGTCTAGATCTTCTTTGAAGGGCTTCAGTGACATCCTAGGTACAACACTCCTTTGTGCTAGTGGCCACAGCAGGGACATCACTGAGAGGCCTGCCTGAAATAAAAATGGCACTTTTATGGCTATGGATGTGTTTGTCCAAAGAACATTTAATCACTCTGAAGGTTTTTTCCCCTTGTCTGAAGTAAGCAGCATTTTGTAACTGTAGAGTTCTGCTAATGCACACTTCTGCCGGGAAGCTTCCCAGGGTGGGGCACAAAAGATGCTAAGTGGCAGGGGGGAGATGGGGAGAAAGCCATTAACACTCCAGCAGCGAGGTCAGATTTGATGTTTCCTTTTGTTTGCAGGATCCAAATTAAGAAGCTGCTTCTGTACTTTCCCTGTTGCCTCCCACCTAAACACACTCTTGGGTCATCTCACTCTGGTCACATCTTTTGACAATTAGCCACCCATTAACAGGATGATTGAAAAGGAGCCAGAGTGGTTTACACATAAAGTGCTTACTCTTTTCCAGGAAGAACACATATCTCTACAGTTTCATTAATGCTTTGGCCGATTAGTACACAAAATAAAATACTTATACTCTAGAAAGCACTAGCAAAAGGGAAGAAAGTGGGCTGGGAAGGAAGAAAATTAAAGAACAAAAATAACCCTTAGAGGCTTTTCTTCTTTTTTTTTTTTTTCTTTTTTTTGCAAACGTGCGTTAAAGATGGGGGGAGGGGTGTTATCTTGCTTCTATCTTTTTCCACCTTTAAAGCCAGTATTACCAGCCATTTTACTTGTACTTTACTATTATTATCTGGGTGATGGCTGTGACATGTTGATCATATATGGCAGTGAGAAAATTGATTTCCCTCAACAGAAATGCTTCCAATTTTCCCAGAGCCATAATTTTATGTCCACAACAAAATAAAAGGGTCATTTTCCTTAAGATGAGGGGAATTGAAATCTTTGATAAAAGCTATGGTAAATGTTGTACTTTTGATTGCGGAAACTGCAGTTTTCACAAACATCTGGCCTGTCTGATTTGGGGGTGTGGGCTGGGGGCAGGGGAAAGGGGTTTGAAGGCAAAGAATTGTTGTTATTTTTCTTTAAGGAGCTGAATTTGCTTTAAGAAAGCCCTGTAGTCCGCAGCTTCACTCTAACTGTTCATATTCCCATTAAAGGGAAGCTCCAGGGTGCTGCTTTGAGCTGCTGCCCAGGAGAAAGAGGACTGAAGGAAGCCCGAGTCCTGTCTTCTCAAAGAATGAACACCTGTGTGGGCCTCAGTGCACAGTGAGCCTGTCACAAAATGTGTTAATAAACTCACTGATGTGGCTTTGCAGCCCAAAGACATTTTATACCAAAGGAGAAGGAGGGTAGGAGGACCAGCCTGGGACCAACTGACTTTGCATAGGTACAAAGAGAATAAAACAGAGGCTGTTTTCTGACTGCAGTCCTAACTGCTGCGTTGTTTGGTTAGTGGCCTTTACCCAATCTGATGGAAACTGATTTCCAAGTAGCTGATGGAGCAACATTTACCAACAAATATTTAGAATTAGAGAACTTTGCTTCACCCTGAATTTACATGCAAGGTTAAACTGTTACGTTTTCTAGCCAAATAGATAACCCTTTTATTCACCTTTTGATTTACCAGCACAAAGATTTTTATATAATAGCTAGAGACACATGAAAGAAGATAAGAAGATTTCTTGGTTCCAAATGGTAAAAATCATTCCTGAATTAGAAGCAACCTATGTTCTTGTGCATTTTCCACAGTCTAAATAAACAAGTACAATTGTGTAATCAGAAACAGCAATTTTTCTTACAAGTTTAAAAAAAATGAATATAAATAATGAATGTTCATTTATTAGAAAAATTCACAATATATTAGGAAACTGAGAGTACCCTCATGAGAAAAATGTAACTCAAAGAGTAGTCAAAGTACAAAAAATCTTTCTTGAAGCACATTTTAAGAGAAAAATGCAAATATCTCTTTCTCTTTCCCTCTGTCTAGAAATTCTCCTTCTTACTTTATAAAAGTTAAATCTGAAATTACTAGTGTTTACACACTGCAGTAATTCTTTTGCATGTGTTTTCAAGGTTTCACTGATCTCCTCATCCAATCAGGCAGAGCGAGTTCATGTCAATAAAGAACTTAAAAATGAAATGTAAGCAAAGAGTTTATAGGTTTTAGTTTCAAAGCTATGGGTGAAAGCAGGAGTCAGTATGCCATCGTCTGTGGACCAAATACAGTTTGCCACCGTAGACCTGCCAGTGATGAATGGATTTGACATTTTTCAATTGTTGAACAAAATCGGAATGTCTTGTTACATTTAAACATTATATGAAATTCAAATTTCACTATTGTCCATAAATAGAAATTAATTGGAATATAGTCACACACATTCATTTGCATAATGTCTCTAGCTACTTTAGTACCATGATGGCCAAGTTGAGTTCAACAGACTATATGGTTCACAAGTCTAAAGGTCTACTATCTGGTCTTTTAATTTATATTCTCCTTTATCTATAGTAAAAGCTTATTAGACAATTGTTCCAATCACTTAGTATCTATGACTTATCCCATAATCACAGCAATAACTATTACTTTTATACAGGCATAAGCTTTACTTCCTAATTTGGACACAGTTGAGATCTATACAACTGTGGTCCCAATAATGTTTCAGTTTTACTGAGGAGTCCTTCTGAAAAGTGGGTGAGACATTTTCAAGAAGACCCTTCAAATAATGGAAATTCTTATAGCCCTTAGAAATGTCTGCACCCAGAAGAAACCTAAATGCTTGTACTTTGGTGGCTAAGAGCATTTGTGTGCATTTCTTCAGAGGTACAGGTAATAGGAGGAAAAAAAAAAACTAATCTTATTTCTTGGAGCTGTGCTCTTATAATGTCCAGTTCTTTTTGGTGAAGATTGGATGACAGTGATTATAGATTCCTTTAAAGACACTGGACCAGGCAGGGTGAGTGACAAGTCATAAGTAAGTGACACTCATTTGAATCCTTGGTCCCACCTCTTAAGTGTGAAAAGGTCCCTGCATTTAGAAGAGTAACAACGAATTAGAGTAACTTGCCTGCCTCATTAACATGTGGTCTGATCTATGTAAATCAATTTGGAGGATGTCAGTGTATTTAATCCTTCCCAAGGGTGAGTTGTGGCTTTTTCCAATTTGTTGACCTTACGGCTACACCCAGAAGAGTTTCCACATGTCATCTGCCTTATACACTGAGCATATCTATGGCGAACAAGGAACAAGATCGAGTCACTTTGCATTTATTCTGTCAAATAGTGAATTTGTGTGTGTTGGAATGCTGAGGAAGATGCAAGCATTTATTCAGAAATCTCATCACACCACACTGATAGCACCCATCCTTAATGTAGCAGTGCTACTTTTTGCTGGTGTCCAATCAACCTCCTTGTGTGAATTGCACTTCTTAAGGGTCAGCATCTGTGAAATTGCAGAGATGGTTATGTCTTAAGGAGAAAGATTCTCAACAAAACTGTAATTTGGGAGGCCAAATGGATTTTGCAGGATTGCTACAACGTCCTAAATTTGGTTCAGCAAGCACGAGGTTTACATAGGTGGCCACATCTCCAAATCAAAATCATTTAGACTATTGTGCACAGTTACTCAGCTTTAGTTCCCACATGAAAATGAATACATAATGCCTGCAAGAACCAGTGGGAGGTGGTGCTCTTGGAACTCCTGCTCCCTTGGCTAACAAAGTGTTAAAAACCTGTGTTTTCTCAAACAAGTACTCATAATAGAAAAACCTGATCCATGGACAAACAAGTATAGGAAATACTAAATTAATTAATATCAAACAAATATCTCTACAGTGCTAGTCTTTAATATGTTATGCATATTAACACCACCCTAAGAGGGCAATATTATAGGGATTTCTCAAGATTATTTGGGCACGCACACTTCCTTCAACAACAATTATATTTCCATAGTACAAATATAAGAAATATTGTAGTAGGGCTTTAGACCATGAAAGGAGTGGGGAGAAGTTTTCACTCAACAAGTTTAGTGAGAATTACTTAAACTGATAGATTCAGACAACATTACAGGCTGAATGGTCTTATTAGTTTTTTTTTTTTTTTTTTTGTCAAAGGGATATTACCATCATGCTTTTATTCCTGACGTCAATCAAGACAAAGAGAATCCTTTTCACAAGACATTAAAAATCAAACCTTTGTACAAGAAGATGGGTAAAACAGCGCTCTCCTTAAAGACAGCCATGTGGAGCAACCAGCTAATTGGTGATCCTTTTTTTTTTTTTTTAATTGGTTGTTCACAACATTACAAAGCTCTTGACATATCATATTTCATACATTAGATTCAAGTGGGTTATGAACTCCCAATTTTACCCCAAATGCAGATTGCAGAATCACGTCGGTTACACATCCACAATTTTACATAATGCCCTATTAGTAATTGTTGTATTCTGCTACCTTTCCTATCCCCTACTATCCACCCCCTTCCCTCACATCTTCTCTCTCTACCCTATCTACTGTAATTCATTTCTCTCCTTGTTTATTTTCCCATTCCCCTCACAACCTAACTAAAAAGTTTTCAAACTAAGCAGTTTTCAAACCTGGGAAGTACTATGGTTATTGCAATTTTATGTGCTCAACTATCTTACATATATATGTACTATGAATTTTTTAAAACAAATTATTTCTGTAATTAACATGAATAAATTTATTTTAAAATACTAATGAATCCATAAAACATTTTTTGTCAGCTATAAGCCCATTGCATAGCCTGTTATGTGATAGTCTGGGATGTTTTTGCAGGAAAAAGAGAGTCCTCTTTCTCTGAAAGCACAGTCTCTTCATTTGATGCAGAAAGGGGCTCACTAGTAATGTAGTCAGAACAGTTTCCTTAGAGCCTCTTGGTAATTTCTGTTCTCTCTGTGGTTGGACAAGAAGACTTTGAATCAGTGTTTTCAGACCAACTGAATGTACAGGGATCTGTAGAAGTTGTTTCTAGATACTCTGCAGGCAGATTGAGGCTTTGCTCTAACCCAGGAACAAACTGTGTGCTGGTTCCTGGCTTTTCTACTTTATTATAGGTAGTTTGTTGTGGTTGTGGGGTTGGAATACTTCAGGAATAACACACATATTTGTGTCATTTGAGCTGGAACTAG
Source organism: Ictidomys tridecemlineatus (assembly GCF_052094955.1). Lineage (NCBI taxonomy): Eukaryota > Metazoa > Chordata > Mammalia > Rodentia > Sciuridae > Ictidomys > Ictidomys tridecemlineatus. Next base: position 28,253,731 of record NC_135481.1, read on the forward strand.
ATTGGGATTTATAAGTCCCTGGGTGTCTGGGAATGGATTGAGACAGAACTGATGATGGATCAGGACATCTTGTCCATAAGTTAATGTGGGCCAAATATAGGTTGCTAATAACAGCAAACAAAAAGAACCACTAATGAGCATATTAAGATGTCATTTAATCTAAATGTTAAAGAGTAGTGCCAATTTGGATAGATATGAGGAGCCCTAAATAAGTAAATTCAATAAAAAGGAAGAGAGTATATTTAGGAATACAAATCAATATTTAGTTAATTTGTTGCTTCCATAAAAATTATTGATTATGTTGTGTGCTTGGGCTTTAAGGGTAAAAACGACGTGGTCCTTCCTCCAGGAGTTTATGAACAGTTGGAGAAAGAGGTAACTAAGAAGACATTTGAATAGTGTTTACAATGGAATTAAATACAGTTCACTTCCATGGAAGAGAAGTCTTTCTCAATGATGAGATGAGGTGGCAGGATGGGAAATAGAGCAAGACTTCTCAGAAAAGTAATCAGTTAGCTAACATCTGAAGAATACGTGTTGTTATCAAATAAGTAAAGAAGATGTGAGACAAGTATTACTTAAGAGAACGCTCATTTTAAAAAAAAACTTGGAGATTAGGAACACTGACAGCAAAATTCATTTGGAAAATGGAAAGTAATTCAGAACAACTTTAGAATGTGTTTATTTAAGGAAGAAGGGATGACATAGGGAAAGTAAATCAGGTGATACTACCTGGGTAAGCAGCAGCCAGTAACTAAGTATCTGTCAATATGAACTTTATTACAAATGCAGTGGGAAACTGTGGATGGATTTTAAGTAGAGAAGTAACATGATCATAATGTGCTTGATAATGATCAACATAAACCTGACAGTACTTGGGTTTTGGGGGGATGAGAGGTCAGTTAGAGAGGGAACAATAAGAGATCAACAGTGGTCCAGAAGAAAGACTGTTTACTGTATTGATGATGGGGTTGGAGAGAAATGGACAGGTGTCAGAAACTGGAGGCAAATTAGACAGGAGTTAGGGGAAATGCCCAGACCACTAAGCCCAGATGTAGATGGCACTGAGCAAGGTATTGGGAGAGGAAGAGCAGGTGTCTCCTGTTGGATGGGAGATAATTGAGATAGATAATATATTATGAGAGTTTTGGTTTTAAGTTTTTTAATTTCATGTTTTAGGCCAACCATTTATAGGAAATTTAAAGGTAGAGTTCCAAAGGTGGAGAAATTATAAGTGATAACAAGGCCCAGAGTGAGCCCTTGGGAATTCATGGCAGAAGTGGCATGGAGCTGAAGGCTATGGGAGTATAAGAGGTCAAGATGTGGGTAGGCTAGGATAGTGTATTCTTAGGAATTCCCAAATCTCCCAAGATGTCAATATGGCTTGGCACAGAAATCTGATGAAGTAATGTAATTTTAAATGTTTCAGTAAGTAAGGATGGAGCTATCATAAAACTAGTAGATGGGAGTGACAAGAAGTCAAGGCTAATATGGCCAAATATCATGAGTAGTCTATAACAACCAGGGATTTCTACACAAAAATAAAAGTGTGATGGTTTGGAAACAGTTTATTATTGGAAATGCGATATGTGGCACAAATGAAAAATAAAGGCATCTTCTTGAGGGTATTGTCCTTGGGAGAGAGCATTTTACAGTCACAGCCAGCAGTTATGGGATGCATTTGGTGAAGTGTCTGAGAACACAGCAGTGTTTGCATACACGGTGATGGAAAGCCTCAATAGGAAGCACAGGGCATCTGAGGAAGGAAAATTTTGGAGAGATAAATGAACACAAAGATGAGTCTTAAACAGTGATCAGGGATTATATGATGGGGAAGAATGTTTGGCTCAGGGAATTATTAGACTCTTACAGCTGCTATAACAAATCACAACAAACTTGGAGGATCAAAACAATACAAATTCATTGTCTTACAGCTCTAGATGTCAGAAGTCCAAAAATGGGAGTTTGGAGGCTAAAATCAATGTGTTGGAAGGGCCGTATTTCTTCTGGAAGCTCTTGGGGAGAATTTGTTCATTGCTTTTTCCAGATTCCAGAAGCTTCCCTGTTTCCTTGGCTTGTGGCTCCCTTCTAGCTATGGCATCAGTCTAAACTCCACTTCTACCGTCACATCTCCTTTGACTTTCTTGCCTCCCTTTTTCAGTTACACCTGTGCTTACACTGGGTTCACTACATTAATCCAAGACAGTCTCTCATCTCATGATCTTTAATTTACTCACATCTGTAGAGTTCTTTTGTCATGTATCCTAATATATTCACAGGTTTCAGGGATGAGGATGTGTTTTTGTTTGGGGTGGGGAACACTATTCTATCATAGGAGCCACAAAATGCCCTCAGGTAGGAGTGAATAGAGCTGGAAATGGCAGGGGAAGCACAGGCTTCTCCTCCAGGATTAACCAAATTCTGGGATGATTGTGCTTCCAAGGTAGCACTTGTGTAGGTGAAATGGAAGAGTCACATGGATATTGTATTCCAACTACAAATCAGAAACAACCATGGCCTCTAAAAGTATTCAGTAGAGGCCCAGATTGAGAGAACAAGGACTCAAAGCTGCTGGAAGCCACTGGGAGGTGACATCAATCTCAGGAAAAGATGAATATAGGATCCATTCATTACATTTATTCATTCCTTTTTTTTTATAAATACTTTGTAAACTCTATAGCTAAAGTGATCTGGGTAGAAGATAAATATAAATTTGTTAAATTAAACACCTTGACTGGTTGGGGAAGGAAGACAAGCCACAAACAAAGAATGGAGTCAAAAGAGACCTGACTCCCATATCACGGATGCCGAGGAGCTGCTTAACGAGGAATACTTTATCCTGAAATCATTCTTCAATCAGCCATTTAATACTTCCTAAGGAACTTTGTTCCTTAGGAAGTTTTTGCAAGTACATTTCTTTCTTCTCCCTTTGCCTGCTACTACATTGGTTCACCACTTAAACTTTACATCTTATAAAGCCAGAACAAAAATATTTGGGGGAGAAGTAATGGGTTAGGTCTGGTATATGCTAATCTCTTAAAAATGACAGAATAAGGATACAGGACTGAGTTGGAAAGGCAGATTTGAAAGTCATTTGTATGGTGATATCTGGAAACTCAAGACAGGATAAATACTCTTGAGGTGAGATTTTAGAGAAATAAGAGCTGATGGTCAAGAGTTGAAGTACTTCTAGGAGGAAACAGAATCACAGAAATGGGAGAAAAACAAAAATAAAGAAGCTTGGAAGCACCATTTTTTTTGGGAAAAATTCATCAAAAGATATATAGTGGTGCCTTCTTTGGACTCCTTGGATTTAGGCATAAGGATGTCATTAGTTACTAACCTGAAGAAAATCACTATGGCACATAAGGAAGGCGATACAGAACTTTAAATGTATTCATTGAAGATGGTCATATTATGTAGACACAGTCCATACAAACATTATTTGTATGCTATTCCTAAGGTTTGGGTGTAGACTATCCCCCAAAAGCTCACGTACTGAAGGCTTCGTCTCCAGGATGAAGCTGTTGGGAACTGGTGGAAAGGTGGGGCCCAGTGGGAGATCTTTTGATCACCATGGTGAGGATGGGTGGGTCCTCAAATGGTATTATGGAGTATTGGTCCTCTTTCTTCCCAGGCTAGCCATGACCCGCTCCACTTTGTGCTCCCGGCCATAGTGGCACTCAATAACAACTGACCATGGGTTTAAACTTCCAAAGCTGTGAGCCAAAAGAAACTTTTTCTCATTATAAACTAATTATCTTAGGTATTTGTTCCAGTAACAAAGCTGACTAACACAGTGATGATTACATATGAGATGGAATAACAAGTTGTTGGGAGTCAAAGAAACTTTTGGTTTAGGTAAGAAGTAATTAGAAGGAGTCTTCAACCAATCTTTCCAGTAGTTAGAAAGATTAATGTCTTGAAGAAGGGGACATATCTTATGACAAAAAAAGAAGAAAAGAAAATGGAAATATCAAGACTCGGTTATGGTTTTAAATTCAGAAAGAAAAAGTGGTAGGATATTGCAAAGTTAATTCTAACATGATATTAAACCTCTTTCTTAGGAAATCAGTCATCATGTGATCCTTAAGATTGTGAGAGGGAGTTAAGGGGGCAAAGTATCACCATGGTGAAGCTCAAAAGCCTGGTCTTGCTCTGCCCAATTTGATACTTGGATCAAGACAACTTACATACACATTGATATCAAGGGTCAGACTGAGTTAAGCTTCTGGACTCAATTTGATGTTTCCCAAAATTGTAGCCTATTAAAGAAGACAAAGGAGTCTTTAAGAAAATATTCTGAAACAAAAGTCCCCCATTGTTACCTTTGCTACCAGCAAAGCCTTGTCTGGAGGTCCTGAAGGACTAGCACTAGTCAGAGGAGAAAGATCACAGTAACAGAGAAGCCCAATTACTGGCCAGACAAGACGTTGAATAAGAAAATTGTGGCTCACTGGGTGGAAAGATGCACATAAGTTCTCAAAAAGGATTTTGATACATTAGTAATGATAACCAAGCAACTGGAAAGTGTGGTTTACACAGGCTGGTCTGTCCAAGTTAGATGATATCCTTGAATGGACAAACACTTAGGTGTTACCAGGATACAGATGGAGAACAGGACTGAGCGAATGGGGCATGAAAATGGCCTATTCCATCTTATAAAATATAAATCCACCCAGAGCACATTTCTTCCCACTTGAACATCAACTGGGCTGTAATAATATAATGGGGAGGAGGGGAGAAGATTCAACTTTATAGGAGCAAGAGTTTCATTCATAGAATGGCTAAATCTCTTTTTAATAGAAGAATCTTAATGTTAGAAATTAAAAATGTTATTTTAGAAAAAAAAAACCCTAGTGTTTGTCCTTACCCATTTCTTTTATCTATTCTCTTTTCTGTAGCCTTCAGTGTTCTCCTTAGTATCTAGAATAGGAAGCAATAGAGCATTGTGGCTAGACACCTTTGTATGGTTCCAAATTCCACCTAGTTTACTATTTATCCTTGTAGCTGTCACAAATTACTCAAATTCTCCATTTCTGGGTTTCTTCATCTATTAAATGACAGTAAAATACTGCCTCCTTCAAGAGTAGTATGAAGATTGGGGCTGGGGATGTGGCTCAAGTGGTAGCGCGCTCGCCTGGCATGCGTGCGACCCGGGTTCGATCCTCAGCACCACATACAGACAAGGATGTTGTGTCCACTGAAAGCTAAAAAATAAATATTAAAAAAAAATTCTCTATCTCTCTCTCTCTCAAAAAAAAGAGTAGTATGAAGATTAAATGAGATAATGTGGGTAAAGTGCTCAGTATAGAACACAATAATCATTCAATGAATAGCAATGTTGTTGTTGTTATTATTATTATTATTATATAATATTACAATGCAATAAAGAAGGGAATTTTACCAGGGAATGAGACTGGGCTCTAAATCAAAATGGCTTGCTCCTAATCTTTTAGCCTTTGTTTATTAGATAGGAATAATGAAATCTATACCAGTATTTCCCCTAGGCTTATTCTGTAGATGAATGGAACTATGAATATCTTAACTTTATAAACAATATTTAAGTGTAAGATACAGAAAAGAAATAAAAGCATCCCATTACAATCTTACTTTTGTTTCTAAAACTAGCATAAGTTCAGTAAAATTTGTTATCAATTAATCGAGACTTCACCTGCATGCCATTGTTTATTTAGTGAAAACGTGTGACTATTATCTGCCAAAGGCTTTCAAACCAGTTAAATAGGTATGTCTTAAGTCAATCTGGGATTTAAAAAAATCAAAATCCTTGGAGTTGCATTTTATTTAATTGCCTATTGATAATATAATAAAGTTCAATGGATATTTTTAAAAACCTACTATGTTCTATGCATAATCTAACAGCAAATGTTATGTATAGAGAATTAGGAACCTTGAATTGCATCTCTTGTAATAATTTGCAGAGACATTGACCTTATAATGTATGTGTTTCCATCAAGTCATCTATTAAAAGACTATTATGATACTTATCTACTATGCAAAGGAACTATAAATTGGTTTGAATGTTAAGCTTTACTCAGGAAAAACACGATCTAAGCAAAAGTCTCACCATTGTGTCATTTCTACCTTTGGTGCCACAGTTAATAGATGCAAAGTACAAACCACTGAATTATGCATTTGACAGTACAATTCTGCCCCAGAGCAAGGTACGATTGGAAACCAGCCCAGTGAAGGGCAGCAGAAAAAGTGCCTGGTTTTGAAAAACTGATGAGAAGAGGACATGATAAGAGACAAGGAACAGACCCAGAGCAGTACACTCTGAGGCTGTGTCTGCTAATAACCCCTGCCACTGGTTAGGAGCCAATATTGTAACCAAACTGATTGATTGACTAAGAATGTTAAGAAAGGGTCTCTCAGGAAATGCACACAGACAAACACTTCATGGAAAGGTGATTTGACCGAATGTAAGCAATCCATGTGTGGGATAGAGAGCAAGAGAGGGTTCAGCTTCGTTTATAAAATTCTTAGCTATGTGAATGGGAGTCCCAACACAATAAACAATACTGACACATGCTTTGCTCTTTACAAAGCATTCTCTCTCTCTTTCTCTCTCTCTCTCTCTCTCTCTCTCTCTCTCTCTCTCTCTCTCTCTCTCTCTCTCTCACACACACACACACACACACACACACAGAAAGACACACACACACACACACACATGCAAACACATATATAATCACATTTACTTCTTACAGAAGAGTCATAGTTTTTCTGTGTCTACCTTCTAGGCCGATAGAAGAAACAATCCCTTTTCTACTTATGCTTTGGATTCAATTCTGGTTTCCCTCAGTATAAATTCTTATATGACTTGCTTCCTTCCTTACCATCTAGACAGTGTGTGTCTCTGCACTCTGGTTGAGGTCATAATTCAGCCCCTGAAAATTTCAGGTTCTGTTGGGTTCTGTGGACCTTTTCGTTACCTCATAGACTCTGAGAATCTGAGGAAAAAAATCTAAGAGATCATTTAGTCAAAATTTCTCTTAATAGTAGGTATCCCCTCTATAGTGTTGATGATTGCTGGTCATTTAGCTTCCAGGTGACCAACTGAAAAGAAGTTTCCTATTTTGCAAGGCAGCCCATTCCAGCAGATAGTCGTTTCCTAAATGAACAAGGTGATATTTCTCATCCCACCTGCTTTCTTATAATATGACCTTGAGGTTTCTCCCACTGAGAATATAGCCCATAGCTCCTCTCCTTGAATCTGGGTAGTGCTTGGGACTGTTCTAACCAATGGAGTACAGAAGACTTCTGAGGCCAGCTCACAAGAAAAAAATAAATAAAGACTAAAGTGCAGATGCTAATTCACAATAAGGTGAGGTGGCTAGGGAAGAAGGGAGGTAGTTTGGATTAAGCAGTAAGGAGTGAAAGGAGGGGAGGGGTATGGGGGTAGGAAGGATACTAGAATGAATCAGACATTGTTACCCTATGTGAATATATGATTTCATGACCATTGTATCTCAACATCATGTACAACCAAACGAATGAGAAGTTATACTCCATTTATGTATGATATGTCAAAATGCATTCTACTCTCATGTATAAATAATTAGAACAACAACAACCAAAGACTAGAATGCCTAGCTGGCTTACAATTTGGGGTGCTTGTTCTAGGGATGCCATCCAGTATGCTGTGAGGAAACCCAACCTTGCCACACAAAGAGTGCACATGGAAAGGTTCACCTACAGAGAAACCAAGGTTTTCAGCCAAATCTAGTAGCAACAATCAGACATGCTAGTCAATGACACTTCAAATGTTCACACCAGTGCTCCCGGAGTTAGTACTGAGGAATCATACTACAGAAGCCTCCTTCTCATCTGAACTTTATTTCAGTGGTATCCTGGACTTCAATCTAATGCTTCAAAGGGGTGAGACTTGAGATTTCAGAGGCAGGGCATGAGCATATTTAACACATGGAAGAGATTTAAATTTTTAGAACCAGAGGGAAGATCATATTTTCCTAAATGCAACAATATCTTCCCTTCTATTTATTCATTTTTCAATGTGACATCAAGTGTCCCACTGAGAGGTGAGATACATTCTCTCTCCTTGACTCTGGGCAGAAGCTTGATTGATGGCTTCAACCAATAAAGTAGAAGGTGTGCTGTGTAACTTCCAAGGCTAATCTTTTTGAGATGCTCACTCTACTCTGTGAGGGAGCCTGGACTACCAGGTGGACAGAACACATGGAAAGGCTCCTGTGGGGAGAAATTGAGATGCTTGCCAATATCTTGCATCAGCCATCAGACCTGTGAGGGAAGGTGGCTCCTGATGATTCCAGATGTTCTAGCCAATGACAAATGGGATAGAGATGAGCTGTCGTCCTCAAGCTTTGTCCAAATTGTTGACTCATGGACAAATATATACTGTTATTATCTTGAGCCACTAATTTTAGGGTTATATTGATTGATATGTAGCATTAAATGACCAGAATGAAAATAAATTCCTAACATGAGGGCATGGTGTCCAGAGCCATCCGTGAGCTATTGCAGTCAGTGAATAGGAGAATCTGGTGTCTGGGAACTTCCAATTTCCTCTGGCCATAACCACCCTGACACATGTGAGCCCTATTCAGTTTTGTCCCAGGTCCCACACAGCACCGGAGATAGGGTGACCTGATGCAGCAACACAGCCTCTCAGAGATGGGTGTGACCTGCCAAAATGCCAGTCAACCTGTTGATTGAAAGATCCCTGCCTTTGATGCACTTGCTTACATAAAACACGGGAGCCATTTTCTAATTGTCCAGCTCCAGCTCCTATGTAGACTGGACCTATCAGGAGCTCTGCTTCAAAACTATAATTCTGACTCTGTCTTTTGTTCTTCTCTCATTATTTCTGACTTATTTTCTTTGATGACTTAAAAACCCCTGGGCAGGAAAAAGGGACCCCTCGAAAGGCATGGCACCTTCCCCATAGCATGGGAAGAGCCCTACATTAGGAATAGAGTGGGTTCTGTATTGGGGCAGATTCTTGATTGTGGTAGAGCTCTGTATGGGGGATAGAGCCCTGCATTAGTGCATGGAAGCTTGTATTAAGGTAGAGCCTTGAAATGGATGTAGCTTTCTTGAAGGTAAAGGCCTGTATGAGACACAAGTGCACTGCTCTGGTTGGCCATGACCTGCTGGCTGATAGACAGGCAAGATGTCCCAGGATCTTAGGTGACTCACCTGAAACACCGAGATAATAACTTTGTTCATCTAAAAGGAAACAAGATTAGGTCTTGCTGTAGACTTTGATTCTCAACTGCCATTAATTCATCTAAATACTCATTGTGACTTGTCATTGTGATCAAAGTGGGATTTATTTCCAAACTTAAAGCCTCACTAAGTAGGGGAGAAAACCTCATCATTTACATTGTTCTAAACCACTGCCTCACCAACCTTTATCATATGCCCTGTTCATAGGTAGAGCTTTCACTGAGGGTGCTTCCACAGTATAAATTGTAATTCCAAATACAATTCTTGTAGTATCTCCAAAGAAAACAGGAAAGTGTACATCTTCCCATCACAATAAAAAGTACCAGCAAAGCCCAAGATTTACTTTTCTTTGTAATTAGCCCCTGGGCTGACAAAGAAATCATCCTAATTTTCCGGAGTTCTTGAAAATAACATCCTTTGACAGCAAAGACCTACATTCCCAAGCCCAAAACAATAGTCTCAACAAACTAATTTTCCATCTAGAAATTTAAAGCATAATGTCATTTCACTTAAAATCCTAGATATAGTAGAAATACAGAAAATTGGCTAAGGAGTTGGTCAAAATGAAACAGAAGGTCACATACCCACTCCCTGAATAAAACCCAATTATCTCAAATTATGAAGCAAAATTACTGAGCATTTTAAAAATACTGGGCTCTAGAAAGTCTTGTTTCCTAATAAGGGATTTAGCTAAAAACATGCCTTACTATATGGAATTTACTCTCCAAATAAAAGGAATTGCACTCTCCTGGCTCTGTTGCTTCAATTTATAAAGTGAAAGTGGCACCCACTTTTCAGATGATAAGGGGCTCTTGGGACTTCCTCCCCATCTTCCTGATCTAAACCTCCTTTCATTTTCTCCCATTTCTTGAACACCTTTAACCTTCTCCCCAAAAGACAGATCTTTAGGATTGTTTTTTCTAAATTGATCATTTTGATGTCAGGTCATTTTGGAACTAGTGATTAGTGAAAATGATAAATTACCAGTAGCAGATTTGCTTTTGCAGGTTTGAAGTTTTGATGCATTAGTTATTTCCACCCAGGAAAATTATAACTCTGTACAGCATCAACTTCTAAATCTCTAGAAGGAAAATAGGTTTGTTAAGAATATAACTTTGTGTTTGGAAAGATAGGTTCTTTATATTGATTGAGAAGACCTAAAAGGCACCCACTGTCATTTAAAATATTTTTAGGTGCTTTCTCTTCACTCTGTCTCATTGAGCCCAGAGAGTTTTAGAGCTTAGTGTCTTGGTGTTTAAATCAGAATGATTTTTACAATTCTGTGTCTCATAAAAATTTCAAGGCATAGGCACAGAAGATTCTGTCCCTTTGTTTGAGGTATGTGCATGATACAGAATCATTTCTTAGAGGTGTGCTCCAGAATTGGCAGGTCATCTGTCTCTTTGTCTTCCCTCTGAAAGGGTCCTTTGGACAATGGAGTTAACCAACTACATATACATAGAGCAAACGCCTAGACATTTATATTCTAGACTGTTGTTTACACAAATTTCTTAACACTTGTGATTATGGGTGCCCCTCTCTGAAATGGGAGGGTGCGGTAGGCTTGTTTACATGAATCTCTCTCTGGGAAAACACACAGATTCACATTAGAAGCAGCAGGAGGATTTTCCGGGGAGAGAATTTCAGGACAGTGTACGGAATCGGAGCCGGGGGTCATGACCTTGCCTATTGATCCAGTCTCTCTAATTTCCACAGCTTGCTGAGGCTTGTTCTTCCAGCCTGCTGCTGTACATTAGAGCAGAAATCCATAACATGGCCATGTTCATCCAAGCACAGGAAGAAACTAAATTAAATGTTAAAAAACAATCTGAGGCGAGAGTTGGAGACAATTCATCATGATCCTAGACGCCAGGCAGGTGGGATGACCAAGGATTCCTCAGCCGACAGACCCCCAAACAGAATAAGGAAGGGCCTGGGTGCCTCATTTGTCAGGTACATAGTAGAGACTCGGAAAATGCACGAAGGTCAGCTCTTTGGGCTGTAATATATTTTTCTACCAAAATGAGATATTACACATCTGAAGAGTGTAACTGAAGTAAATTAGCAGAAGGCATTGGGAGAAATGAATGGAATTCTTTATAAAAAAGTCAGTGATGCTTTTGCTCAAGTCTTGGAATTATTTTCATCCCACCGTGTTCTGAGGCTGGCTGGTTAGATTTATGTGGGAGGAGGGAGAATTTTGAACCAGAATCATGAACTTCCTCTTGATGTCAGGAATTCAGAACAATAGCACCTCTGGCACCTTGATATGAAGTCTGTGTGTGAAAGTACAGGACACCCGCCACTGTTGTTCTAAACCATCTGTGCGGTGCCTGCCATTGTTCACTTTGCATCTGGCTGTTTCACCCCAAGTAGACAGAGCTGAAGGCAGCACTTCTCCAGGTTTGTTGGACAGTACCAAAAGTGCCCTTTTGTGCTTCTTTCATTGATCTCATTTATATTGGACATAGGGCTCATGCCATTTATTTGCCATTTACTTATTGATTAATCTAAAATGTTTAACCTAAAGAAGGCATCACAAATGGCAGGCTATTCAGTTGGGAGTTGTGCAAATTCTGGGATACATTCCTTAAAAGGCGTTATCCAGGTAAGATGGGTGTGAATGAGGAGGACTGCAGTATGGTAGTCCCCCTGTTTAAGGAAACCAGCCTCCGTATGGTGGTGGCCTGCAGCAACAAGGACTTAAGGTTGATAGAATTGTATTAAGCAATACAACAGCCACATTCCCCAGAACACATCTAGACAGTCCTGCAAAGCCTGCACTCCACCTACCCACAAAAGAAGGAGAAAGAACACATTCTGCAATTGCACTCTAGATTCAATCTATTTTGTCTGCAAATATCACATTCGTCTGTCTAGGAGAATTTTTTTTTTTTTTTTTAAGAAGAGGGAACAGGGACAAAAAGGTGAAGAGATACATGAATCTGTCAGCAAAGCCAGACTGAACTACAATATGAGAGCCAAAAGAGGCAAACAAGAAGCCGAGCCTCCAGGACAGTGACAGTGCTCATCCCCAGGCACACTAGCCAAGCTTCTTGCAGTTCAGATGCTTGTGCTCTTATTCAAAAATCTGTATTTTGTGACTTGTTTCTGTTGCTCACTACCTGCAAGGATCTTGGACGAGTTAATTTATCTCTCTGTACTGTGGTTTCTTGTTCAGTAAAGTGTGGATCACAATTGTATTCTATCAATGTTGCAAGTATTAAATTAGATAGTGTAACCCCAGGACCTTTAACAGAGCTAGCCACTGTTGAACACTCAATGGATTATGGTAGTCCTTGCTCCTAATGGGCACATTTTGCTCTCCATATCTTTTACTTATGTAATCATTTTAAGCAAACACAATACAGTTTTAATTTATACAGGAAACTATTCAGGTTGTAAGACTACAATGTGATAAGTTTTCACAAAGTGAACATAACCACACAGTCTCCTCCCAGACACGAAAAAGAATTTCACCAAAACCCTAGAAACCTTTCTGGAACCCCTCCCAGCTGTAAGTTACTCAAGATAAATGTATCTATATGTCATATTTCTTTCTCTGTGTTCATCTATCCTGCTAATTGACTTTATATAAGTGGTATCATGCCAGGTTTGTTCTTTTGTGTATGGCTTCCTTTTTGCAACCCTGTTTGTGAAATCCATTACTTGTGACAGCAATTTGTTAATTTCCACTTTAGAGACACTGCATTTCCTTGCTATAGACTCAGGAAATTTTTGTGTCTTCTAAACAGTTATGAGGAATATGGAAATTTATGCTTCAGTTAAAATAGAGTACCAAAGCTGAGTATTAGTTACTTTCAAAAGCTATTTGAATATTATTCAAAGCTTTACCCCCCCCAAAAAAAAACACAAAAAACCTTATTCTTTGTCATTTGTACAGTGACATGTTTATTAAAGGGGAGAAAAGGAGGCTTTCTAGCTGGTACCTTACCTTATCCACAGCCAACAAAGCATGGCTATGATTGATCATCATGCCATAGCAAGTGATAAACTGTCATTGTCCTCTGAGTTTTGTTAGATCTGGGCACATATAGGAAGGGCTGGTATGAATGGCCTCTACCAAGAGTATGCCATCAGAGCAAATGGTGTGAACCACTGAGTGAGACCTCAAGATTGGAAAACTGATTCCAGAGAAATAATCCCCCAGAATTGGAGTGGTGATAAGAAAGTTAGGAATGAACGGGGAAAAATAAAAAGTAAAGGAATTGGGATCTTGGTTGAAGCAGGAGCAAAAGCAGATAGAGAAAGCTGTTTTATTGTTGACATGTCCTCTAATAAGAAAAACTAACCACAAATTACTTTGGTTTCTCTGCTTCTGTTTCTCTATCCTGTATAACCTGATTAAACTTCTATTTAACTCAAAAGCCTAAATTCAAAAAGTATATTTTCACCTGAAGTTAGGCATATTACTGATGTAATAAGTAAGTTTATATTTTCCAAGTGGAGAAATGGTTTATGAATTGGTACTTCAACACCATTAAATGTTTTTACTTTATATATTTGCATTTTATGTTTTCTGTACTGTATACTTTATTCTGTAAAATCTTATTTTTCATATTAAATGGCTTTTTGGATAATTTCTCCTATTTTTTTCTATAAATTTAATGGTTCAATATATTTTCTGATCTTGAAAGTTTTTTATTCTGAAAAATGTATAAGTCAGCTTCTACCTACTTCCAAAACCAATATGAAGTTTATTTTCGAACTTGTAATGTAAAACACTTTCTTCCCTTCTGAACAGGTAGTGGACCAGACTCACTCATATCTGTTTAAGCAAGATACAACCAGATAAGAACAAAAAACAAATAAAAGACATGGGATTTGAATACATGTAGGTCTCTCTCTTTCTCTGTGTGTGTGTGTGTGTGTGTGTAAATATGTCTGTGTGGATGGATGGATGGATGGATGGATGGCAGATAGGTTCAAAATTGTCATTTGAGCTACTTGGGAGACTGAAGCAGAAGAATCATGAGTTCAAGGCGAGTCTGGGTAAATTAGACTATATCTCAAAATAAAATAAAATGAAAAAGGACTTGGTGATGAGGTGCTTGCTTAGCACCTTTAAGACCCTGGGTTCAGTCCCTGGTACTGAAAAACACATTTCCACTTGGAACAAAATATAAAATGGGAAAAGGCAAAGTGTGAGAAATCACTGCATTCACATAGCACATGGAAGGCCAGTTCAATATGGTTGTTAGAATTATGGAGTAGCCCAGATGTCATTGCCATTTTATCTGCATTTGGGAAAACAAGTAGGTTACTGTGAGGAATGAGGTCACTTTTAGTAATGCCATACCAATTAAATGAAGAGTCCATTTGGTTATGCTCAAAAGAACCTCTTCTGTACTCTATGAGAAAAGGACTCTCTTTCCCTTTCCCATCACATACATATTCCATTTCCTGATTATAATTCCAATCAGGAAGGAGCATTTTTTTGGAATTAAGAAATGGAAAGGTCCCCTGAGATATATTCAGACTATATATACAAGGCCCAATTATGACTCTATTGATAATTTCCTAATCAAATAGTTTTTTTTTTTAGTCATCATAAGGGCTGATTGCCATAAATGGCAAAGCAATCAATGAGATTGATGTTATTTCAGACACCTTAACAACTGAATTGGATCAACCATGCATGTGTCCATAGATAGCTCATTGATTGGCTGTTATTGTGGCTGATAAAACCAACTCAACTGGAAAAGAGCTCTTTGAGCCTGGCCTTGTAGACAAACTTTAAGTCTTTACTGTGGAACCATCCAAGATGACTAGCCTTTTCAAGTGGCATAAGCCTAGAGGGATTAGAACCACAACAAGAGGCCCAAGAACAGAGATTCAAGACAATGAGAGCCTTGGTTTTTGTAAGTACACCCTTGAAAGTATTCAGTGATTGACTTATTAGGGCTGAACTAATTAAATCTATGGACACTGGTTTCATGGTAGTCAAAAGACAGAATAGTCTGCATTGTCTCACGGGAATAAGAAGGAAGATTCTCACAAGAAGCAATTATCAATGAAAATTCATGGAAGAAATTTTACTAATGCCTTTAGTAAAATTCCTATGTTAGAAGCACGTATTAGGACTATTGATAGGTTTCAAACTATCTTTATTATTTCTGTAGTTTTGCTATTTCCAGAATGTCATGTAGTAGGAATCATACATTGTGTAACCTTTTTACACTATTTTAAATGAGATAGGGAACCACTGGAAGACTTTAAGTATTGCAGGATTTGATTTGATTTGGCTGTTGTATGGAGAGAGTGCTGTAGGAAAACAAAAGTGAGAACCAGGGGGGGCAGTATTCAGAGACCACTGCTGTCATGCAAATGAGACAGGCCAAGTCTGGGACAAGGATTATGGCAATGAATGTAAAAAATTGGTAAAGATTGAGATATATTTTGCAAGTGGCTTGAATCTGGTGATAAATTAGACGTAGTAAGAGAGGAGAGAGAGGATGTATGAAGGTTTTTAACCTGAGGATATGGGTATATGCTAGTGTCATTTATGGAGATAGATCTAAAGCAGAACAGCAGAACAGATTTCGGAGGGGAAATTAGGAATTCCATTTGGCCATCTTAAAATTTGGAATGTGTGTTGGCTATCCAAGTGGAGAAATCAACTAGGTTATCAGATGTCCAAGTCTAGAGTCAGTGGAAATACCTGGGCTAGAGAGATAAATGTGGGGATCATTAGCATGTAGATGGCATTAGATCAATGGGGTGATGGCAACCATCTCTGGAGAAAAGTGTAGTTGCAGAAGAGAAAGGAAATGAGGGCCAAGTTTTATAGGAGCTGCTATAAATGATTTTAGAAGGTAGCATTTAATAAAGAATAGAAAAGACAGTGAAATTAATCCAAAATGATTTTCCTATGTACTTGTATAAATACACCTTGTACAATTATATAAAAATGAATTCTACTATAAAGTATAACTAAAAAGAACCAATAAAAAAGAAAAGCAACTATTGGTAACCTTGTTTTATCTTGTAAATATAGTTCTGTTACCCATGCTTCAGTTCCAATAGAATATTTTTAATAGTATTATTTGACCTTTGGGAAGGTATCAGAGGTTCACAGATACACTTGTATCTGATTCTCCGAAGGAAATTGTGTCAAAGTTGGAACTAGAGTCTTGTGTCTTTTTATTAAATGATTGCTCTGCTGTTGAGCTACTGAGTGATGTAAAAAGGGGCCAGCCCCAGCTGTGCATCTCTCCCTGTTGTTCCTCTTGCAGGCAAAAAGAGTGAAGTGGTCCTCACAGCCCTTTGACCAGGAAGGAAAGGGCAAGAATAATGGGAGTACTAATAAAGAAGAGGTGATGACATTTGGGTACTTTAAATTTCTTCCCTGCCCACCCTGGTTTCCTCTCCACTATGAACTTAGGCAAGAGGCCTATAAATTTGGGCTCTGGCTCTCATTTCTTCTGAGTTTTCTTTTGGCTTCCTCTGCACCTTGTCACACAAATGATCAACTCTTTCTTCCTTTATTGTGGCTAGAATCATACCAATTAGGTCACTGTGCTTTACCTGTGTGGGTAGTTCCTGCCATTTTACTGCCATTCCTATGAAGGCACCTAATCAATATTCAAATACAGGAGTCAATCTGACAATTAGAGGATCAAATCTGCAACTCAATGATTGGTTTTCTCTTCATTTCTACGTGTGCACCTGCTCAAAACCTCACCAACTAAATGGATAGAACTGAAGACTCTCATACAAAGTGAAATAAGCCAGATTCAGAAAGTGAAAGGCTGAAGGTTTGCTTTGATATGAGGAATCAAGTCCAAAGTAAGGGGGGTGAGGAGAGAGAAGGAGGGTATTCCATGAAAATAGTAGAAAGACTGGTAGTCTAGATGAAGGGGACTGTAGGGGAGGGAGAAGGGACTGAATAAGGGAAGAACAGCAAAATGAATCTGACCTGGCTTTTATATGTCCATATATGAACCTACCACAGTGAATCTCATAACCTTGTATATACTCAAGACACTAATTATTAAAAAAATAAAAGTAAATAGCAGAAAGATCAGTAGAGGGAAGGGAAAAAGGGAGGGAGGAGGAGAGGAAAAGGGGAAATACTGGGGACTGAATTAGAGCAAATTATATTCTATGCTTTTACAATTATGTCAGAATAAATCCTAATGTTACATATAACTGAAAATAACCAATAAAGCAGGGAGGGGGGACCCAAAAACCTCACTACCACCTTAACTATCCCTGTGGTCTCTATATGACAGAAACCTCAGATTGTGCCATCTCAATGAGCAACTGTGAGCTCCCTTCATTTGAGTGGACTATTTTAACTTTTGGGGACCTAGGTTTACTCTCTTTTCAGAGCTGCCTTTAATTCACCACTGGAATTTGTCACACTAGGGAATTCTCTCATACTGCAACTTTAAAAGAAACAGAAGAGGAAAATGTCTACTCAATGGATCTTTCTCAAATGGCTCTTGTTTGAGTTCTTTCTCTTTCTCCTACATTTACGCACCATTTTGCACCTCTTTACATTCCCACATATATTATATTATTTCATGTATTGTTATTCTTGGAGAAAAAAATGGGTATCTTAATATCTTTATAATTTAGTGAATAATAATTCATAGCAACATATTTGCATAGTACATTATAAATTATCTCCATTTTTAAATTTTTAATAAAGGAAAAGTCCATGCAAAGAGAAACCTTTAGTCTAAGAAATAAACTCATTTTTAAAAAATGTCTTTCAAATGCTAATCATCACTGCAAAAGTGAAATTTTCTCATCACTGAAAAAGTGACATTTTCATTTATAATAGACAAAATACTTTAAAACATTATATGAAAACTAATATACAAAATTAAGAAAATTTTATGGTACCCTGGGGTTATGTCCATGATTCCCAAGCAACTTTGCCCCATAGTATGAGGAGAACCCTGGAGAACCTTATTCATGGACTCCTGAGGGACCTTACCATAGTGTGAACTGGGCCATGTCCATGTACAACAAGGTTGCTTTTCCTCCAGGTCAAGGATCTCTACTCCTAAGTAAAGTCAGCAGCAAGATTAGCTCTGTAGACTCTTAGACGTTTGTCAGAAATAATAAGAACAATAGAAAGAAGTTAGATTTGGTTCAGTGCTACTCAAACTTCTATCTGTACATTACCTTAATAGTTTCTTTGTATGAACATGTTATTATTGTTACTGTTAATATCATTTGTATTTAATTCAACATATTTTTCTTACTAAAGCAAACTTATTTCCAAAGGAAACATTTTATCATGGGTTTATTATACTAGTTACATTTTTTCTGATATTGATCTTAATGAACATATATTTTAAAGTGTTCTATTAAAGTTCTATTAAAGTGATTCTATTAAAGTCAACTTAAGTGATTTGTTTTGAGAAACATGGCAACTATCTAACCTTGTATACCCTGGAAATGTTTATGCACAAGTTTATTATTGGGCATATGACTCCAGGGAGTAGAAAGGAAAGATGGAGGGAGAATTTGGGAGGGAGGGGTTACAGTGCAATATTGTATGATCACATGACCAGCCTCCATAGGCTGCTCTATCCCAGAGGACCCTCTCAGAAGCTGTGAGAAACACATCATAGAAGTGCCTCATGAGCGAATAAAGGAGAAGATGGTTATTCATCAGCAACTATTTCCCATTGTCCAAAGGTTCACTCATGGTATGTTAAATCCCCCTTACTTCTGCCTTGCACACAGGAGGTCAAATTAATGTGTTCCTGTGGTGACCCATGAAGTAGCAGATTCAGGACAGGAAGCAAGATGCACCTCGAAGACTTAGGCATTAGGCTCCCAGGTTGCAAAGCTGGAGGGACTCTCCTATCACTATAGTAGTGGCTGTCAAAAGACAGGTGAGGCTATAGAACAATTACTTTTCCAATATCAGCATACTCTCTCTTCCTGAATTGCCTATGGAAATGCCAACTGTCGACGCTTCTCAATGAGTAGAAAGGCACTGGTTTTCAAAAACCATTTTGAAGTCTAGGATCTAAGGAAGAAGTCATTTTATCTCAGGACCCTATAACTCTAAAAGTGTTTATACTATCCTGAACTTATACAGGGACTTCTGACAATTCCTTTATAAAAGGAACACCTTCCACATTACACTAGCCTTTATGCCTTCTTTAATATCTTCTTCTATTTTAAGCACTTTCTTTGGTATTGAAACAACAATCAGTAAATGATTTTCTACTTATGACATTCTCTAGGGGATCCAAAAAATACTATACTAGCTTTTGACAAAGAAGTAGCTACAACTTAGAACTTACCCAAACTGATCTTAGCAATAGCTCCTTGGGAATTCCTAAAGGAAAAAAAAATGCATTTTTTAAAGCAAAGTTTCCCAACATCCAGATTTGGCTCCTGCAAAGAGGAAACTGGGACCCAGACAAACTATATTGCAGGATTGCTTTGGCATTTGTCACAGGGCTGAAAGAGCCTAGCAGAAAGGCCTGGACTAAAGCATATACCAGCTTAATTGGTAGCATGATAGGTGTGGAAAATAATTTATTATCCTCTATTAGTCTTATAGCTTTCCATAAAAGGAGGTATGCATGGTTATTTTCAATGTCAAAATTCTTTGAGGGAGAAAGATTGACCCAATCTTTTTGTATTGGCAAAGAATTCATTACTCCAGGCTCATTTTGCTACCCTCTGTTCATCCCTAACATTGACTGCCTACAGGTTTCATCTAACCCCTTATTCTATCTGCAATATAAAAATGTGCTCTTCCTCAGTCTCCATATCTCACTGCAAGTGTGACCTATGTCCACCATCTATCTATCAGTCATTGCTTATTCATCCATATATTTGGGCCTATTGGTAGTAACCTTGACAATGAATTTTTCCTTAGTGTATATGCTCCTTCTTTGCAGTGACACATATCTCTATTCCTGAAAATCTATCAGACAATAAGTTCCTTGAAGGCAGAGGCTGTATCTTAGTAGTTATTGAATTCTAGTGATAAGCACAATTACTGACTCTTGGAAGATATTCAATAAATGTCAGTTGAACTGATGGAACTATCTTGAGTGAACCCAATCCTGAGACCCCCTAGGTGCCCACAGCAATTTTTTTGTGCATCTGTCCTACACTCCTCTTCCTAGATGGAGGCTTTGAGTAAGGAAAAGAAAAACTGGGAGATGGTGAGCAAGGGGTGAAGACAGAAGTAAGGCTTTCCTCACAGGCTTCACAGAGGTTCTCCTAGGGGAAAGGCTGAGGAAGAATTCAATTTGCTGCATGTTTACAGTAAATTTACAATTTCCAGTGTTTCTTGACCTAGGACCTTGCTCTCCTGTTTCACTGTTGTTTAAAAGTATGTTATCAAAAAAAAAAAACCAATGGAAGTACTGAGGAGAGATATTGCCCAAATTATATCGTGATATTGTATGCATGTATTGATATGTAACAACAAATCCCATCAATATGTACAACTATAATGCATCAATAAAAAATGTGGAGAAAAAAATAGTCTGGGATTTCACATTCAGCACTTACTGACTCAAAATGAAAAAGAAGAGATTAAAAAGAAAACAAAAGAAAAATATCTGTGAGAAACTCAGCAAGAATGTTAGGTAACCAGCAGTATATATAACCTTTCCCAGTTGTTCTACAAGGATAATATAAGTTATTAGAGTACAAAGAAAAGTCACCAAGAACATGAGGATCTGTCTTCTAACAGGACAAACTTTTGGTTTTCCGCCTATAGCCTCTACATAACTGTTAGAAGCTCTGGGCTTCATTTGCTGCTTTTGACTTTAGTTCTGTCAAGTCTGAGCAGTGGAATCTTAGAACCATTCAGGCTCATTGGCCCTCAGGTTCTGCTACGATCAAAGGGAATCTAGACTTCCTGCCCATCTTCTCCACACATTCCCTATTATGCATTATACCAACTCTGTGTGCAGACCTCTTTTAGAGAACATGTCATTTCTGGATTGTAAATATCTGTGCCCTTGTCAGTCTGTCTTATAGATTTTGAGAATGGAGAGAAGATTCAGTGTTTGGTGAGTGTCCTCTTCCTGTGTCCTCAGTTGGAGAAAGGGATATTTGGCTCTCTGGGATCTTCATAAAGGTACCAATACCCACCCACCCCCCACCCCCCACCCCCCGCAATCAAGAGAGCTCTGGCTTCATCACATAATCACTCCAAATGCTCCACCTCCTAATACTCCCACCCTGAGGGTTAGATGGATTTTGAGTGAACACATTTAGACCATGACATCTGTGCAGCTTCTTGCTATCCTTGTGCTAAAACTTCCAGTTAACAGAGAGAACTTCACATGAATCCTGTGGAGGACTGAATGGTGGTTTCTCAAGGTCTTCAACTTACTACATGTGAATGCAATCTTATTTGGGGGGAAGAAAGAGTTTTGGTGGATGCACAGTAATTAAGACTATCAAGATGAGATGATCCTGGATTAATCAGGCGGGCTCAACTCCAAGGTCCAGTGTATTTATGAAAGACAGAAGAGGAAAAGGCCATGTGAAGACAGAGGCAGAGATTGGAAGCGTGCCATCACAAACCAAGGAACACACCCAACTGCCAGAAGAGGGAAGAAGTAAGAAAGGTTCTCCCCTGAGCTTCCAAAGGGAGCACAGCCTTGCTGACCTTGATTTTGGTCCTTTGGCTTCCAGAACCATGAGAGAATAAATTTCTATTGTTTAAAATTACTAAATGTATAGTCCTTTGTTACAACAGCCATAAGGCAACTAATCCAACCCCAATCCTTCAGGGCTTCTCCCTGCCTGATATGAGATGCAACAGCAGCTCCAGGGAGCTGAGAGGCCTCCAGGGCCCTAGAGCCTTGTCATCAGACAATCAGGGACTAGGAAGCTCAGTTTCCCTGTCATAAACATGGGCACTCCAAGTTTCATTTGTTGCCTTTGACCACTGGCCTTGGAGAGAGTTAGAAAGCTCTGGGGAATTCAGAGTAATGTAATTTGTCATTCAGGGAAGTGACCAGATGAGAAGTCACCAATTATGGGCTTGCTTAGCAGAGGGAAATGAAAAATAATTGTTGGAAATAGCACAAAGGCCTCCAGAAACAGGGGGGGGGCTTTCATTTGTGCATCCCCAACTCTGAGAGAGACTCCGGTGTGTGTGAAACTGTGTCTCTGTGTGTTATTAGAAAGACTTGTTTCTTTATCATTTAAATCCAGCAAAGAAAAATTATATCACATGATTCTTTTTTCTGTGTTTTGGTTCAAATTTAAATTATGTGTACAGCTCATGAGTGGTTAATTGAGTCTTTCTATGTCTCAGATCCCCCATATGTGAAATGGAGAAAGCAATAGCACCTTTTTCATAGGCTTTTGGGAGAAAAGATAATTTTTATAAGTAGATGGTCCTAGCAATGAGAACATAGTATTCAACAAAAATAGGTATTATTATTATTACTGTGGTTAATATTGATACTTGTATCAGAAGATAATGAGGAAAAAGCAAAAAGTGAACTAAGGTTCACTTTATAGAATCAGATAATCATGGATTTGAATGCTGATTTCAGTATAGGCCAACAATGTGATATTGAAAACAATCGCTGGATCCCAATACTCTCATCTGTAAAAGGGAGATAGCAACTGTCATCCATCCTAATTATACCGTCGTTAAAGAAATAAAATGATAGATGTAAAGCATTTAATATAGTACCTGATACCTGCTGTCATTCGTTTTGGATTCAACTTCATTCATTCAAGAAGTACTTTCATGAGTTCTCAGGCTTGTGTCAGGCAAGCTGTAGGAGTTTAGCAGTGAACAAGACAGTGCCTGTGCTCTTGGAGCTTACCTGTAAGTCGGGGAGAGAGATGTGAGCTAACCAAGAAATAGGCAGAGATGTTTCATCAGAAATTCATCAGGAACAGTGCTGCATTTTTTTTAAAGAAATTCTTTGAAATACTTGGAGATAAGGTGTGTAAACTAAATAAAGTAGAATGTTGGAACATTTATGTTCTCTTCTCCCCTCAAAGGGGAAGACATTAACTCTAAACTTTAGTGGCAGGGAAGGAGAAAGAGAGATAAAATGGTAGCACTCAGAATCAGGTTCTAAGCATAAGAACTATTTGAGGACAGTAGATTTTCCTTTTGTGGAAACCAGCAAAGAAGAGGTTTACACCTTCCATCTAGATTCCAAGACGCTGGGGAATGGGACATGGAATCTTAATACCTCTGTGCAGAGACTGGAGGCTGGATGGATCTCAACCACAAAAATGGGCTTCATGCAAGTAACAAATATAATGATAATCAGAGCTACCAAAGAGGAGAACAGAGAGCTGCCAGGACTGAATGAAGCACCTAATATGGCTAGGAATCAAGGACCAGTCCTGGAGGAGGTGACACTTGAGTCATAATGTGAAGGATGAAACAAAGCCAGCCTCAAAGAAGACCAAAGAGCAGCCAGACTAGCATGATGGCTAAGGTGCAGGGGCTAACGGGAATATTCTGTGTTAGAGAATCACACAAACATGGATGCAGGCAAAAGTGAGCACAAGGGAACATTATATGGAAGAAGCCTAGAGAGATGGGCAGAGTTTTCTGAAAAATGTCTTATGAAGGGCAGGACTTCTTTACTACTTATAGAGGCCTGGGCTTCTAGGATCTTCAACAATGATAAAAATGTTAAAAAAGGGTTATCAGACATGTGGTAAACTGCAAATATTTACACTTAATAAATTTACACTGTTACCAAAAAATACAATGTTGTATAAAATCTACTTGTCCATATATATATACACATATACATATGATTGTGGGAAGATTTGTTTTTAAAATTGATTGATTCACAGTGCACTACAGGTTGCAAGGTTTGGCAATGAGACACATATTTCAAGATATATAATGAATGGTTTTGCTCAACCTTATTATGATGCTGTCTCTAAAACCTTATTTTTTTTGTTTTTTTTTTAAATTTTTTTTATTGGTTGTTCAAAACATTACAAAGCTCTTGACATATCATATTTCATACATTAGATTCAAGTTGGTTATGAACTCCCAATTTTACCCCATATACAGATTGCAGAATCACATCAGTTACACATCCACATTTTTACATAATGCCCTATTAGTAACTGTTGTATTCTGCTACTTTTCTTATCCTCTACTATCCCCACTCCCCTCCCCTCCCATCTTCTCTCTCTACCCCATCTACTGTAATGCATTTCTCTCCTTGTTTATTTTCCCATTCCCCTCACAACCTCTTATGTGTAATTTCGTATAACAATGAGGGTCTCCCTCCATTACCATGGAATTTCCCTTTTCTCTCCCTTTCCCTCCCACCTAATGTATCTGTTTAATGTTGATCTTTTTTTCCTGCTCTTCCTCCCTCTCTATTCTTAGTTGTTCTCATTATATCAAAGAAGACATTTGGTATTTGTTTTTTAGGGATTGGCTAGCTTCACTAAGCATAATCTGCTCTAGTGCCATCCATTTCCCTGCAAATTCCATGATTTTGTCATTTTTAGTGCTGCGTAATATTCCATGGTATATAAATGCCACATTTTTTTTTATCCATTCATCTATTGAAGGGCATCTGGGTTGGTTCCACAGTCCAGCAATTGTGAATTGTGCTGCTATGAACATCGATGTGGCAGTATCCCTGTAGTATGGTCTTTTAAGGTCTTCAGGGAATAGTCCGAGAAGGGCAATAGCTGGGTCGAATGGTGGTTCCATTCCCAGCTTTCCCAGGAATCTCCATACTGCTTTCCAAATTGGCCGCACCAGTTTGCAGCCCCACCAGCAATGTGCAAGAGTACCCTTTTCCCCACATCCTTGCCAGCACTTGTTGTTGTTTGACTTCATAATGGCTGCCAATCTTACTGGAGTGAGATGGTATCTTAGGGTGGACTAAAACCTTATTTTAAGATAACGGCATAAATCTATATCTGAAGGCCTTGGCCATGTGGCCTTCTCATGCACTACCTCTATCCTGGCCCTCAGTTTAAAAGATCTAAGGCTTAAGAGCTTGCAGTTGTTTAAATAGCTCAAGATTCTTCAGTGTCCATGAGTTAGGCTGTGGCCAGTCCCTCACCTGGTATGCATCTCACAGTGGATGCTGACTAACAAGGAGTTTGATGAGTAACTTCATCAGTGACTGCACATTAGCACACTTCCTTCCTGTTCAAAAGCACCATCCATGATTGACTTCCCTGCAAAACAAAAAATAAAACAAAATGAAATTCAGAAACAATAAGTTTAAATGGCCCACGTATGTCTTTGGGTTCAATCAGTTTTCTAGCACTGTTCTACCCCTTCACTGCTGCAGTTTGAAGTGAAGAAGGTGGTAGACCTTAAGAACCAATGAAACAACCACATCATTCCACGTTGGTGTCTGTCTGCTCCCTTGAGTCTTGCTAGCTTAGGCACAGAGTCCCAGGCTCCTCACCTTGCAGGCCGAGGGTGACTTTGAAAGGACACAGTGTTACCCAGAGCTGTGCTCTCATTTTCACTGTCTGGGAGAGGAAATGAAAAGCCTCCAGTGTTCAATCTTGGATAATTTATAGGAATATCCCATCTCTGTTGTGAAACTCATTTACAGAAGTTCCATTTTTATCAACATGCTATGCGACCTTGAACAAGTCAGCCGGAGTCTCTGAAACTCGAGATAAACTCCAAATGA
The DNA here is from genome assembly GCF_052094955.1 of Ictidomys tridecemlineatus. NCBI lineage: Eukaryota > Metazoa > Chordata > Mammalia > Rodentia > Sciuridae > Ictidomys > Ictidomys tridecemlineatus. The sequence goes on from NC_135481.1 coordinate 28,279,599, forward strand.
TATATAATTTTTATCATGATCCTATTGTGAAGATGCCACAAGAAAAGTATTTAGTAAATTGATGATAAATTGCAAAGGAAGAACTGAATATTCTTGGAACTAAAGTCAATACAAATTGGAGGGTCCCTTTTCCAAAAGGAATTTTAAATTATTAGGTACAAGGTCTTACAAGGTATCTGGGCAAGTAAGAGTCCATGAACATTATTTCTTGGGCTTTTGATTTTATACACATGCCCTTAGCAGGACATGAATGTTAAGCTTTTCGTGGTTTTACTTTGTGGAAAAGGATCATCAGACAATAATTATTGTAAAAAATATTAGTACAAATATGTACTGGTTTACTAGAAGAGAACATTTCTGACCACACTACAGCTACTCTGGGAAAGGCAAGTTTCCCAGGAGGGGTGAGGTGATTTTGCTGCCCAAAGATCCCATTATATTCCAGCTGACTTCAGACTTCCAATACTCTCTTGTTTGGATGAGCCCAGCATAAATGCCTCGGGGCATTCAGTTCAATTTGATTCATTTCAGTGCATGTCTCTGGCATATACCCCAAGGAGATATTGTGTTCACTGTGAAGCTGATGTAGGGGAGGGGGGGGAAGCTCCAAAAGGAAGATGGGACATTTGTCTGCATTCAAACACTCCTAGTCTAGCTGAGAAGACAGCCCTGACACACATTCAGAAAGTAGAGGATATGGTACTGTAGTGCCATGGAAAACTTGGATCTTGCTTATCGAACTCTCATTCTCCTTTTAGGACAAGCTTAAAACACTCTTATAAAGGGTATTCTGACCATTAGTCCTGACTGCTTCCACCCATTTCTATCATATTTAGGGCCAGGGGGTGCTCATTTGGCACTTGTTTTATTTTGGTCTGTAACAACTCTTGCATTATTTTCATACTATTTAATTGTATGTGGCAACAGTGATGAGGGTGAGGATGATGATGATGATGTCTCTTCAACAGGATCGTAAGCTCTTGAGGGTTCAACTGAAGCCAGATTTGAGGACAGGTAGTTAGTGTAGTTAGGTAAATCAGATCTAATATCAAGTAAGATAAAGAAAATGGAGGCCATTATAGAGAATGGAGTCCAGAAAACCAGAGCAGCACTGGGGGGAATTGAAATGTTAATGTCCCCAAGGCTGCAAACCCATCCTACAGAACTTTTAATGAAACAGCTCCCAGCAAACAGGGAGATGCTAATCACCCCAGGCCCTTCCTGCCCAGATTATCTTCCAGTCCACCTGTCTCCCACCTTTTGGCCTTCCCACCTGCATTCTATCACTGCAAGATAAAGGGAAACAAAGGACAGGAATGTGGAGGACTAAAAGAAGACCTTAACTATAAAAAAGGGAAGACCTCACCCTTCCTCGGATTTCACCTTTCAGGTCCCCTTCTTCTCGGGGAGAAGTCTTTTCTGCTGTCCACTCTATGCTTGCCTCGGTGTGCTTTCTGGTGTTATACTTCAGCATTTGGGGAAGCAAGGACTCGTCACCGGTAAAGAGCGGTAACACAACTAGGTGATTGGCTTCCATATGGATCCATAGCCCCATTTCTGACCTATTAAATGAATGCATCAAATATTCAAAGATAGCATTAGATGCCTCACAAGGTACTATGGGATTTTAGAAAGAAGAGAGGTGTTAGTCAGAGATGCTTTCAGAGGCTTCAGGGGTTAGGTGGAGCCACGTGTGGAGGTATTTAATTTATCAGAGTTAGTGCATTTCCCCTGTGCTATAAAGCTCATTGTTCCCACCTTTCAACCTCCATGTTCCAGACTGAATTACTGAAAGAACTTGAAAGACAGGCAACAGGGGGATTTGGAAACCTGAAGAGACCAGTTGTTCAAATCATGGCAGAGGGAAAGTGGCAGAGGAAGTTGTTGAAAGGGGCTGTCACCATCTGACTTCAAGCTTCTTGTGAGAAATGGGGATGGGCCTGGGATCCAGGAGTGATGAGATTTGGGGAAGTCTGGCAAAGGCCAATGGAAACCTATGAGGGCTCCCATCTGTGGGGAGTGCAGAGAAATGAAAGGCAAAACATATGGCAGCCAAGCTGAGGACTGACTGTGAGAGAACAACACTTCATTCCCCAACCACAGCCACCCCCACCCTCCAGGAACACTGCAAATGGGAGACTCTCCCAGCAATTATTCCTGCTCACTTCCGGCAGGATTCTACCTGCCCCAGCGGAGGAGCAGTGTCCTGCTTATCCATGGGCTCAGCTGAAGCAGCTGGTGTATATTCTGAAGTCAGTACCAGGAATGCTTACCTGACTTGAGCCTTTCTCCTCTTTCAGGACCAAACTTGCACCTCCTGAAACACTCCTTGGTGTGCCCAGCCAGCCTACCTCAGGGCTCTGGGTCCTGCATCATTGGCAGAGCAGCACGGATCCAATGTGTCTCCCAGAGGAAAAACCCTTTTCCTTTTCTGTCAGGAATAGTGCCCTCTATGACCAATGGAGCAGTGGGAGGAAGGAAGGGCCATCAAGTCAGCCAACTAGACCAGATGAATAATCGATCCTGGTAAACTCTGTAAGATGAATCTTCTTCCTATCCCAGGCCAAGAGGTCTATAGCCCTAGTATTTGCACACAATCCTACGCTTTTTGGCTTTTGGGTATTTTTTATCTAAATATCTTGAGTTTTAGGTGCATAGTAGGTACCCATCTACCCCTTACTGAATGAACTGAGGGTAGGAAATGTACCCTTTTATTTTGACTTAAATGTCAAGTGAGTCCTTTTGCCTAGAAGTTCAGTTTCCCAGGGGTCCATTGATGATAAAAGGTGACCTTGTCACCCAAAGTACTTCTGTCTCTTATTCTCCCTTAGCTTTTTCCCAACAATAAGATCCTCAGGGTTGGAAGCAGGATGGAAGTATTCCCTGCTGTGGGAAGGATCTGATTTCTCAGCAGTTTTATTTTTTATTTTTTTATTTTTTTCCCGGTACAGAAAATGCTGCAGCTGAAACAGAGCTTCGTGTCATCTCCAGGGCAGACAAAACTAAATGCCACTTCATAGAATCCTCCCCCACAAGGGCAAAGCTGTTCTTTAATGAAACCCCATTTGGCCGTGGGTAGCCCTAACATTCCCTTTGCAGTATCTTCCAGTTCTGATGGTCTCTTCCATAGGGACCACTGGGGACTGCAAGAGACCACTGTCGACAACCAATAAATGCAGTCTTCAAAGCCACTCATCCATTCTTAATGGACAGCCCGTTAATTTGAGGTCTAGGTCATGAATCTGAATGCTATGCACTGAGCACCTCTTCAGCAAGAAAACCTGGTTTTGCCTCAGGGTAAATGGTGATTCATTAATTGTAATTAAATTAGGCTGGTGGCTTAAACTGGATGTGACAAAATGAAAATCCCCATATAAAACCTGAGATGCATATCACAGCCCTCCTGTCAATAACATCTAGTTTTTGTCTAAGTGGATTTAAAGGGAACAAGATGCCTCTTCTTTAAGGAAAAATAAGAAAGAAAGAAAGAAACTACCTCGGTTAAATAGGGAAATAAATAACTTCTGAATAATTCTTTCTTTTTCATTCAGGTATAGTATAGAAACCTGAAACATCTAACAAGGGTTTTAAGTGCCCCCTAAATGTCTGGGAAGAAACTGGCAGCACCTAGATTTAGCACTTTCAGGGTCAACTATGGAGCTGATCTACCTACATCACACTGGCCTTGGGGGACACTGTGAGTGCTCTTGGCATCTCCAGCACAATTGCCTCTTAAATCAGTGGACTAAGTCCTTAGATGGAAGTCTGGAGTCCTGAAACCTCATTTAGTATCTTAGTGTCTTGTTGTTGACTTTGAGACTGTTCCTGAAATTCCTTATCTATGAAATAAGGGGGTTAGATAAAGTCCCTCTTTTATAACGAAAGAAAGTTCAACAAAATCCCAACATGAAATGAGCAAACATGAGTTGAACAGAATTGAGGTACCTCACTTGTGAGACTCACAGCTCCAGCTGCGGAAGAGCCTAGAAGAGTCTCAGAGGAACCTAGATGACAGTGGAACAAAAATCTGAAGCCTGTTCAACTGGTTATTGTCCCAGGCTCTTCTAGCTCCAAAAATTGTGAAAAGTGGAGTGTCCATCAAGTTATCACCTAAGACAAATATGTTAACCAATTCTGTCTCTCTCCTTTCTATTTTTCTAGAGCATCATTTTGCATAAAAAGCAAATTGACAGTGTATATGAGTTTGAGCAGAGGACCAGAACCACTGCCAATGGTATAAAATGATGGATTATTAATAGAGAGCAGTCATTACATGATTGTAGAGGTGGTGAAGAATTTCCTGCAAGGTTGTTGAACCTGGTATTTTGCTAAAACCATCATAGGTCAGTTATGATCGCAGTTGGAGAAGAAAACTGAACACAAAGTAAGAGAAACCAAGGGCAGACTAGAACCCATGTTGACACCTTCGTTCACACTTGACCCAGGAAGCATGATGGAAGTACACCTTGTGGGAACAGGAGAAATGGAGCCTGTTCTATACAGACTGGGATCTCTGAAAACGTGAACTCCCAAATAAAACTCTTCTTCCTTTAGAATCACTCTTGTCAGGTCTTTTGGTGACAGCAGTGAAAAAAAACTGACTAAAACAAATATGTTAACCAATTCTGTCTCTCTCCTTTTTATTTTTCTAGCATAAGATGTGATGATAGTAGTTATAGTTCAGTATGTAAATTATGTTATCAAAAAGGTAGCGTGACTCAGAAGAAGAAAGAACACAGCAAAATATGGGTAAAATGACTCTTTTGTGGAAAGTGTTAGCATGTTCTGATTGGAAGAGATTGAAACAAGATTTTATTTTTGTCTTTTTTTTTTTTTTTGGAAGTTCTCTAAAGTGATAAGAAGGGCACATAAAAGCCACCTTGAAACAGGACGAACTGCAGTGGTTTGGTATTCAACTTTGCTATACTGGAGCTCTTAGAAAACTCTTTCCTGTATGATTCTGCATTAGGATTGATCACAAGTCATATTTATGAAAAACTTGGGAAGCAAAAGTTAAGTAGCTGCCTTTCTTTGCTCCAAAGTTGGCTTTGAGAGTCTGTAACAGCCTGTGAGTTTTGCTGTTGATCTACTGGCTCACTGTCCCTGGATGGCAGCATCCTCTGAGTACCTGTGTGGCTGAGCATGGTTGAAAAACTTCCTGGGCTGCCCTTTTCCAGCAGTGTACCCCACTGATCTCTGATCAAATGAATTTTTACTTCTACACCCTTGAACCTGAGATGGGTATGGTCTTGCCAGTTTCTGAGATGCCCTCAAGCCATCTTTCTTATTGCCTCTGGGCAAAGTCTTTAGGGTTTGTTTAGTGGCCCTGTTGTCTTTAACAACCACATATTCCTTAGCCCCAGTTTTATAGGGGCTTCTTTTCTCAAGCCAAACTGCAAGTTTTTCAGATCTTTCCACTGTTTTCTGCTCTTAATTATCACAATAAATTGGCTAACAGCCACCAGCAATACCATTGCCACCTCCAAAGGTATTGAATGCTATGCTGCCTGGAAATTTCTTCAACCAGAGTAAGAAGTTCATCGTCTTTGAATTGAGCCTCACACAAAGTCTCAGGACACAGGCAAAATGCAGACAACTTCTTAGCCAGAACAGAATATGGATGATCTCTAGTCCAAGAGAGTCCCTGTCCTCTGAAACCTTGTGAGCCATGACTTTACTGTCTGAAGTCCTATTATCATTCTGGTGTTTTGAACTTCTTACCAGAATTGCCTCTTAGGTTCCACTCACAACATTCTAAAGGTTTTCCAGCTTGCATGGCCAGACTTTCCAAACTTCCTCCCATAAATTCAAGAAAGCTCCAAAAGCTTCTGAAATACTTGGTCAGGTTAGTCACAGCAACAACCCCACTCTTGGTACTGATTTTTATTTTAGTCAGCTTTTTCACTGGTGTGTCCAAAAGAACTGGCAAGAACAATTTTAAAGGAAGAAACATTTATTTGGGGGATTTACATTTTCAGAGGTTTCAATCCATAGATTGTCAGCTCCATTCTGTGGGGCTCAAGGTAAGGCAGAACATCATGGCACATGTGTGTGGCAGAGGAAAGTAGCTTGTGGACATGGCACCAGGAAGCAGAGAAAGAGAGAGACTGCAGATGAGGGACAAAATATAACCCCTCAAAAGGCACTCGTCCAATGACCCACCTCCTCCAGCCTACAGTTACCATCCAATTAATCCTTATCAGGATTAACGCACTGATTAGGTTAAGGCTCTCATAACTAATCATTTCATCTCTAAACCCTTTTACATTGACTCTTGAGCTCTCATGAGCTCTTTGGGGACACCTAATATCTAAACCATAACAATATTCGAATATATTTATTAAAATATATTTGATTAAAATATGGAAGAAATGTTTATAATTATTGTAGTTTTCATCTTCATGACTTCTCACATATTTATACTTGGTATTTATAACTACCTCCATCTTTTACACATTCCACATTCTTTTACCTTTTATAAGACCTTAGTTGGAGGTATTTCTTGGCTAGTGGAGCAACCAAAATATCTATTGCTAAGAAGTCTGGGTAATTAGCAGTCTTTCATGCAATGTGTCCCAGTTTTTCCTTGACTTTTATCACAGAGAAGTCTAGGAGGAAGACACACAGGAAGTGCACATTTTTGGCAGGATAGGAAACTCCTTTTTATAAACTCTAAAGGGTTTTTTTCTAGTGTTTCAATTCTGCTTTTGGCTCAGATCTGGGGTGTGGTGGAACTGTAACTCTCTATTGAGGTGATTCCATCAGACTTCTGATTCCTGGACCTCAAATATTTCCATGGACACAAATAAGTGGACCACCCATCTAATTTAGTGTGAGGAACACCATGGTCAATCAGCCAAGGACAAAGGTATTTTGTTTTCTGCATTTACAAATAGTGTCATGATAAAAATCCTTGTATATGCATGTTTGCATATTTGTGCAAACATAGGATACATTTTTTAAATAGGAAGGCACAGGCTATTTCTTTTTAGGAGCTCCTGGTTACTTTTTTGTTTATCTGTCTCAAAAATAATTCTTCCATGATATAATGAAAAAAATCACAATCATCATTTCTGTTTAACTATCTGCTATTTAATGATTGCACTTAACTATGCTAAACTTTTTACTTAAAGTGTGTCATTTGGTCCTTACAAACATGATAGTGTTATTTTTCCCATTTTAATAATGAAAGAGATTCACGATTTCAGGAGCACACACAGTCCTAAAAACTGTGGTGTAATGAACACAGAGCCTTGAGCAAGATCTCAAAGGTAATGATTGGTAGAAGAAGTAAGCCTAAATCTTCCCTTTCTATAAACCATTTTCCTACATTATGGCTCAGGAAAAAAAGATAAATATCTTATACCTCAATTTCAATAACTTTTAAAATTAGTTTTATGCATTGTCATGTACACAAAACCTGAATCTACCCTTGGTAAGAAGTTAGATGAACAATGGGAATCTTGAAAGCATGTGGTCAAAACAGTTCTGACAAATGATTGTTCCAAGTTGTTGAAGATGTTCAGAAATTGGCCTCTGAGAACAAGAGACAACCATAATATGGTAGAATAGAAATAGAGCAATTCTTTACTATTTGTATAGTTTTAACACATCAATAAACCTTCACTGCCTCATCTATAAAATGGGGAAAAGACTAAAATCTATTTCACAAGGATGTCGAAGGTAGTCGACATCCTGAAGCACTGTAAAATGCTGTTCTAAGTGTCATAATTACTACCTCAGGGCTACAGCAAACTGAATCGCTAAACATTAAATCAGCAGTAATTAAGGTGATCATAAGTGTGTGTCCTGGTTTGTCTAGGACATTCCTGGTTTATCACTGTTGACAGGGTGTTTCATTCCATTTAGCACTATTAGACTCTCTCAAATGTAGCTTGGGCTTCAACAATAAATTATATAGGACCCAAGGATCAAAAGTAGAGCAAACCAGACACTTATCAGATGTAGAGGTAACCTGGTGGCACAGTTTCTCCTCCCTATTATTCCCCTCCCTCTGGAGAGAACTAAACCTAAACGAGCCTAACCAAGAATATGGATTTTGAAAATCATGCCTAGCCAAGAAAGAATTTAATGACAGTCTGCTCATCTTCCACTAGTTGATAGACCAGACCTGGTAAACAGTGTGCCTTACAAAGTAGCAAAGGTTTATGCAGTTCTCATTATGTGACAGGCACCGTTCAGAGTGTTTTATATTTTCAACACTGTTAACCCTTACAACTATCCCATAAGGCAGGTTATCAGCTGCATCTTACAAGTAAAAAAATGAGGCACAGAGAGTTAACTGCTATTATGGTTTAGATGTTATTTATGTTCCCAAGGGCTCATCTGTTGGAGATTTGGTACCCAGGGTGTGGTATTAGAAACTGATAGAAACTTTAAAAGGTGAGGACTACTGGTCCCCTTAGAACTTTGAGAGTGATGCCTTCAGAAAAGAATATTGGTCTCCTGGAAAGAATTCTGGCTGCACAAGTTGTTATAAAACCTTGAGCCTGGCCCCATCTATCTCTCTCGTTTCCTGTATGGCAATATGATCACTTGCTCTCATATGCACTCCTCCCATTGCCATCTGCCATGATGTGATACAGCTAAGAGGGCCCTCATCAGAACTGAGCTGATACAGGTACCAGGCCCGTGAACCTCCAAAACTAGGAGGTCAAACCACCTTTGGCTTTATAAGCTATCTGCATCAGGTATTTCATTATAGTAATTAAAGACCAATGCAAGTACTTTCTGCAAATTCATATGTGTTGGAGATGAGATTTTGAATATAATTTGATGGGCTTCAGAGTCTACACTCTGCACATTCAGTTATGCTGCTGCTTATTCCATTGTGGCTAGGAGCAGAACAACAAAGATCACCATTGGTCGCAGAGCAGAAGTAGAAACTCTTCCTTTCCCCCTAAAGAAAGCCCAGAAGTGAACTTTTGGATATATGTGATTTTTAAAGAGTGATAACTATTTTCCACTAGTAAACACGGACCTCTGCAGCATGTGCTCACTGCCTCTATCCATCATCTGTAACAAGTTACCGTAGTATGTTGACTTATAAAGATATGGATCTGGGGGCTGTGAGTATGATGATTTGTGAAGATCCTTCCTCTTTCTACACTGATGATTTACTCAGTTAAGTTGTGAGTATTTCTAATGTTGTTGGATTATAGAAAATTTCTCTGATCCATTGCTTTGGAAGAGCCTCTAGGGAGAAAATGGGGTTAAGAAACTGGAGGTGGGGCTCTCTGTCTTCTATGTGTATTTTTTCACACAAACTTCTGGATACCTCAATTAAATTTTGACACCATCTGGAATTAGGGGCAAACCTCACAGGTTAAGGACTCAGTTTAGCAAGACTGAGACTACTACCACTTCAGATGCCAATCGCAATCAGTCACTTATCCTTCTGATTGAGGCATTGTAAAGTTGAAGGTTTCCCACAACCCTCTCCTCAAGTACAATAAGAATGGTTCAAAGATCTCAGGGAAATGTTCTACCTGCTATTACCAGTTCACTGTAACTAAATTCCTCTAGAAAGAGCCAAATGGAAGAGACATACATGGTGAAGTAGCTTCCATGAGCTTTCTGGATGTTCCATATGCTCACCAACTCAGTTTTCCACACTCTCCATCATTTATGGGTTTCTTTGAGGTTTCACAATTGATTTTAATCATTGGCCCTTGGTGATAATATTCATACTATAGCTCCTCTTCCCTCCCCAAAGGTCAGAACAAGGAATGAGGCCAAAAGCGTCAATCCCCTGAGGACCATGAATGTACTCCCTCCTGAGGGTGTCTATTTGCTGCTGATAGTGGCGGTCCAAGTCAGGGACTGTATGTCACAGCTGCCTGGCATCTAGGTATGATAAGAAAAAGTAATTTTCATGAACAAAACATGACCAGAAGTGACATATGTCCCTTCTGGGTGAGTGGATACAGAGAAGATGTGCCTTTTCCTTACTCTGTTTCTCATGTTCATGGCTAGAGAGTTTCTGAAGCTCTGGAAGGGGCAGGAGGTACCAGGCAGAAGAAGCCTGGATCCTTGAATGACCATGTGTAGAAGATTCACTGGCCAGCCAGGAATGCCTTTCTTGGGCTTTTGCATGTATTTAAAAAAATACACGCTCAGACTTGGGGATAGATTTGGGGAGTATGTTTGTTACAGCATTGAATTAATGCAGTCACTCACATAGGTAGGAGCTAAACCATTGTAGGCCTCAATTGGACTTCTCAGTTTTACTATGAAAAAAAAAAAAAAAGAGCTCAGGGAACTGAATCCAGCATAAAATTACGTAGTCACACAGAAAGACAGTTGCCTCTATTAGAAATTCCCATTACATTTGGGCCAATTCAATGCCTCTCCTTTCAAGCCTCTGGGAATCTTTTAACGTTTGCCATGCTCATAGTGCAAAGACGGAAGAGGACCAGGAGTCCTCGCACAGGAAAGCTCCAGAAACAATCTGAATCTTCCTCATCACCAGGGTCCAGCTGGGGTTGACAGTGTATGCTCCTGGGTAACCTGTCCCTCATTGAGAGAAAACTGGATGCAGGTTTTCCTATTAAAATGTTTCCCATTTTCCCTAAATATGTGGTTTGAGGCCTCACCTCTTGGCTTATTTCATAAGTGGAATGAGTTCCCATTTTTTTTGTTGTTGTTGTTGCTTTATTTAGGTAAATATTGAGGGTGAGTGGATGAGTATTTAGAAGAAGATAATATTCTGTTATTCCTTTTGCATTGATTTTGGTTTTGAAAAATGTGACTACACTCCTCCTTATTTTACCTCCTGCTCCTGTTCAAAATTCAGCAATGATGTCTCCTTCCAGCTCCTTCTGGGCTCAGGAATCTCAGAACCCTGGGCACTGGTCACAAGGCCTGAGGAAGCCAACACAAGCTGTGTGTGCCCAGGTGTGTGTGGCGCCCTCTCATCCAGCTGCCTGTGACATCCAGGGAAGAGCAGCTGCCTGCCTTTTCCTTGCTAATTTTTCTTCCCTGCTGAGCTACATGGGGGAGAATAATTGCCTTCACTCTGAGCGCTGACATTCCCACATTCAAGCACCTGCTCTACCTCTGTTCTCCCAGTAGGAAGACAATTTCTGCCACCATTGGTGTTTCCTTCATAGCCTACCTACTGATTAGAGAAACACACTTTAGAAGAGGCAGTTGGAGGCCTGTGACTGTGGCCAGGGCTGAAGCAGCATTTTGGAAGGCTGGTTGGCATTTTCTGCTCATGAACTGTGAACCATGGTGGGAATTGGCCAGAGTGGCTGGGCAAGGAACTTAGCCCCATCTTACTCTTTTAAAAGGTTCCAGCCCTGTCTGCTGAAATTAGTCAGGAAAGCTTAAACCCAGGAAAAAAGGAAACCAAGTCATGGTCATTCTAGGATACTGTGTTGAATTTGTCAGAAGCTTTTTTCAAGGTATTCAAAGTTATTTTGTGGTTACTAGAGGGTTGGAATCAATTTTTTGTTTTGTTTTAGGATGTGCATTCTTATTCTAGATTATAAATTATGATGCTGTAGATGTATGAATCTGGGCAGGATCAGAGGGCCAGAGTAGCACCATCTCATGGTGGAGGGGAAGCACAATCTAGGATTCTAAGACTCTCCCTTTACAAGTAATTCATGCGTTGTTGATTACAAATAAGCCAGGAGAGGGACAGCTCTGATTGTCTCCCTTTATCATGCTCAAAAGAGCCAGCCACTGGCTAGCTCTTAATTAGGATTACAATGCTTTTCAATTTTTAAAATTTCTATGTTTATATTTCTTAATCATGCAGGTAATAAACTTTCAGTAAATAAATCTTAGATCAGGATTTGACAGACTATTACCTACAGAGCAAATCTGACACTCTACCTATTTTTTAAAATAAAGTTTTATTGTAATACACCTGTGCCCTTTTATTTATGTGTTGTCTATGGTTCCTTTCATAGTAAAGCAAGTGTTGGATAGAATTAAATAACTGAGAATGTCTAAAGTATTTTCTATGTAGATCTTGATAGAATTTTTTCTGATATCTATATTAAACTGATAAAAAATAAAATAAAATTCATAATCTCATCACCCTGAAATCACTAATGCTAATATTGTCTATTCCTCACCTTTTATTCCTATAGAAGCCATTTTTAGGAAAGAAGATGGCTCTCTTCCCCAGGCCAAATTTGGTTCAGATGTTGAAAATGACAGTCCACTTACACACTGAGAGGACACAGAGGTTTATTGCTCACATAGGTTTCTCTGGAGGAACTGAAAAGTCATTCCAAACTGCCTGGAAATGACTGGAAGAGCTGGAAAAGTAGGCTGGCTTGGGATTTTTAGGGTGTTGACAGGGTGAGGCCATAGGGAGAGTTCCTGTAGGAGGCAAGGGGCTCATGTGGTGTGAATCTTTTTTTGAAGGTTGTATATGGTTTGAATCATGCCCTGGTGCTAAAGGTGGGAGCACCTGGTTTTCTCATCTGCTTTCCCAGATATGGGGCAGAAGGGGAAGAAAGGGGACGAGGCTTAAAAGAAGTTAGTGGTCAGATATCATAAAATGGAGTTGCTCCTTATGACACCACCACATGCCCTACCACGCTCATCCACCCTGTTCGGCCCTCCCTGGCTTCTGACAGAAAACAAGTGGCTTCACCCTCAGTAGTTTCTTCTGGGAAGAATTCAAGGGTTCCTCCCCTACCATGTGCTCTGACTTTCCCGGGGGGGGGGGGACACATTTCCTAGGTCACAGCAAAGAGAAAGAGTAAAGAAAGGTGGGCAAAGAACTCAAATCTCCCCCCATGATTCCCTTCCTTTACTCCTTGTGCTCCTGATACCCCATTTTCTGCTTTGTTCCTTGAAAACCTGGCCCCTAGAAGAGCAAGGCACCTTCCTTATAGGAGAGAAGAGCCGTTCCTGTGGCAGCCCAGAGGGAGTGGCTAAGACTAATTCTGTTTTAGGTCATGGGGGAAGTTACCTCCTTCTTTTTTCTCTCCCTTCGATTTATTTTCTTTTGTTACCAGAGTTGAAGAAGTATCTACAAGTGTAAGATTAAGACTTGAACCCAAGGGAAAGATCAAGTTTTGCTTCTAACCTGGGAGAAAGATATCCCACCTTTCAATCATGTGTTGGAACTCTGCTTGTGGACATCTATTGGGCTCTGGATTTAGAGCCTCAGCTTCTGATAGGAGTCTTCTGCCTAGAACATTTATCTTGCTGGATCTTCCTTGGGAGCCTTACCAAGGAGCAGCTGAGAATGGAAGCCGGGGTCCTGGGCTTTCAGCCATCCTTCAAACACTGCTGGCCTGAGACATGCTTAACTGAAGGATGAAGATGAATACCATGAAAGCTCTAAGGAGGAGGAAAGAGGATGCAAAGAGTGGGAGGTAAGGAGAACGAGGACTTTTCTATTATGTGCTAGTAACCTTTTAATACAATACCTTTTAATATGGAAATTCTTAAACATACACAAAAACCTTGAAAGTGGTCAAGACACCCCATGCACTCATGCATCTCATCCAAGTATTGTTCAATGTTAGTTTATATTCTGCACAACAACTCTGAGAAACAGGTATGTTATCTTTTATGTAAAATTGGTTTGGAAACTTCGGGTTACTTAAAATCAGACCTGGTAGTTCATGGTAGAAGAAATGATAGTTCTCTTTAGTTCTTCAGTATTATGTGATCCCCAGGAATGGCTCTGCAAAGAATGGAGGACTTAACTAGGCATGTCATAAAAGAAACAAGGGGACCCTCTGACAAAGAGAGTGAGGGATTCCACACCCAGTGAGAGAGATGAGGAGAGGGCGCTGGTGCAGACATTGGCTGCCATCTGCAGGAAGAATCTTCTGGTCCTCACTGGTATAATGTCTGGGAGGTTCTCTCTCTGTGCCCCAGTCACCACCAAATATCCAGCCTTCCTGTGCAACAAAAGGAGCTCATCAAATGGCAACTCCCTACTATATGCCTGCCTGCTAAGTAGAGATAACCCTTCCTTTTACCAGAAAGAGATATTAATACATGCTTTCTTATAAGATCTCAGAGCAGAGGGTCTATCTTTGCTTCCTGAGTATGTATGCAAGTGATGTCTCATCACCAGCTTAATTTTATTTATTTATTTATTTTGCCACCAGATTAAATATTGCTTAGCCATTTCAGAGGGAGCCTGGTTTGCTTCTTCCTGCTTTGTTTATTATTGAGTGCTTCCAAATAAGGAACAAGAGTCTACGGAAAGGGAAATGATTGTTTGAATCTGCAAGAGGATGTTAGAGGACATCTTCAGCAATTTTAATAATAGCTTTGGAACAAATGCCTGTATAGTCTTGAAATGATGACAAGTGAAACCCTAAAAAGCTTTGTTGACTCAGGGAAGATAGAATTGAAACTGGGAGGATGGACATTAAACATGTAGAATAAGAAGTTAAAAGCCTGGTTTTGTGTTGGTTTTATGAATTCATTAAATAAATGAAACATTAAATAAGCACTTATATGTCTGATTTTTTTCTAATATTCAGATATCTGACAATATATTATGTATAAGCTATATAATTTTGAAAAAAATTGGTCACATTTATAATATTTAGCCCATGTACAAAACTTGTCTGAACTTTTAATACATATAAGAAAAAAGGTTTGATAAAACATTATTTTGCTTTTTAAATCCTGGCATGAAATTGTGAAGGATATGGCTCTTTGGTCCACTTTATTAAAAGCTCTCAGATCCAGCTTATTAAGAGCATCCAAAATGTTCTTAGTTATCTGCTGCCAGCAGTATTTTAAAATTTTCATTGTGTTTAAGTCAATTTCTGTCTGGGAAAACCTACACATAGATCAAGTCACGTCTGGAAATGTGCATTTTGGAGAAAAGTTCAAGTGTCATTTCTGGAAGGTGTGTGGTGCCTCTATTGCCATATCTCATGAATGGTGGTTGTCCTGGTTAGAAGCAAGTGCCCAGTCGGTGTCAGGTCATTGGGAGGCATGGAAGGGGAGAACTATAGTTGGAGGAGAGAAAAGGAGGATCATTTCTGCTCCAAGTTTTTCTCTTTTTATGGTTTAAGTAGAAACTTTTGAGATTCTAGGCATGTTTTATTGCCCATCCTCTCGCTCTAGTGGGAGAGGAGGTATACAGATAAAGGATAAAGGGTTTTATGGCAAGTGTTTGAATTTGCTGGGATATTTAGGAATTGTGTTTGTTCTTCAGGGAGAACTTTTCATATGTTCCTCTAAGGATAGAAAAGGAAGGATGACAGGCTGCGTAAAGTGCTGTGAACCAAAATGACACACAGGAGACAACTTAGCATCAGGCTTATAGGTTTTCTGGTGGGACCGAGAGAATTGAACAATCTATACCAGACACAGAGCCACTGGGGACTAGCATAAATGAGTTTCTCTGCCACTGCTCCCAAATTGGTGTAAAAGTAGCAGTTCCAGAGAGATTGAGCCTTTTCTTCCTTGGCAGCTAGTGGGTCTGTCTGGTAACACACAAACCCCAAGCATGTCCAGGACTATGATGGCTCAGCATCCCTCTAGTACAGTATCCTCGAGAAAAAAAATGTCCCAGCCGATCCATTTACATGAACTATTCTTTAATCTCACTCCTGAACAGCAGTGGTATCATCTCCCTGCTGTTCCAGTGTTGCTATGACCTTGCTGTCAAGTCTTAGAATAGTGGATGTTGTACTCAACACGAAAGGCTGAATGGAAGTGACCATCTGAAGTTGGAATGCAATCATCTTTAGGAATGATTCTACTATCCAATGCCTAATGTGATGCTATGTAACTGCACCAATTCATGCTTTTCATGTCTTCTGAAAATACATGCCCTGCATTTTTAAGCATTCTGTATTGTACTTTTAAATACAGGCCAATGTGGAAAATGTATAGATTTTATAATAAATATTTTAAAATTTTGTTCCACTATGTAGAAAAACAAACAGTGCCAGTATGCTATACATGGTGCAATCCATACACAAAAAAAATTATGACTAATGTGTGTATAATTAAGTCTAACCTTTATAAAAATCAAAGAAATGTGCATCAAGACAATAATAAAGTGCAAATCTTTCCTTATCATATCACCAAGCACAAAAGAAT
The DNA here is from genome assembly GCF_052094955.1 of Ictidomys tridecemlineatus. Lineage (NCBI taxonomy): Eukaryota > Metazoa > Chordata > Mammalia > Rodentia > Sciuridae > Ictidomys > Ictidomys tridecemlineatus. The sequence continues at coordinate 28,295,673 of NC_135481.1, forward strand.
AATAATAGCAATAATAATAGCAAGAGTTGTGTGAGAGGAAATGGATATTTTTCATTGGTGTTAGGAGTACAAATTGTGTTTCTGGGGGTGATTTGAAAATATATATCAAAATATAAATGTACATATTCCTTAACTTGGTAAATTCATTTTAAGGAATTAATTCTAAGGATAAACAGACTAGCACGTTAAGATGCTGGTATACAGAGGTTCAACAGCACTGCCTATAACACAAAACCATGGAAACAAATGTTTATCAATAGAAGATTGCTTAAATAATGTATGGTATAAGCCAAACAATAGTTTGTAACCATAACATAAAGCTATACTATGAAAGCATAACATAAAGCTATGTTATGGAATAGATTCAATATGTTGTTAAATTAAAAATAAAACATTTGTTATATACAAAGCACAGGATAACACATTTGCAAATTTTTATGAGGAGAAGGATGTGCACCAAAATGAGAATAGTCCTAAATGTCTTATATGGGCAGGGGAGGGATTCTCTGGGAGTTCTCTTTCTCTTTTTTATAGCTTTCTTGATTGCAAAGGTTTATTTTTCACTTGTTTACTTCTGATTAATTTATTCAACGAATTTACTGAGCTTCTACCATGTGCCAGAAACTGTTCTAGACCTTTGGGATACAACACTGAATAATTTCAGTTCAACAATCCCTATCTTCATGGTACTTACATTTTGAATAATATGTTAGATAATATGTATCCGAGAGAAAAATTCTTTGCTTGCATCAAGCAAGGAAAGGGACTAGGAGAGAATCTTATCCATCTTCTATTCTTTCCATTGGCCTAGAACAGTTTATGGCAGAGCAGGGCTCAATAATTTTTCCTAAATGAATTTAAGAACATTATTTGGCCAGGCTACCATGCAGGAGGCATGCTACTGGACCTTCAGCCCTGGCTCTTCTATCTTGGGTGCATATAGATGAGATCTCCTTCAATTCACTCATCTTTTTCTTTGGACTCACTAACATTCAGCTCATCTTGCCCAATCACACTCTAGATTTGGCCTTCTTGAGATTAGTATTTTTCCATGGGCTAAACTTAGTTTCTTATCATCTTTTCTTCCCCCATTTATTTTGTAGGGTGGATTATCTCTGTATATAGCTTATTCCATGCATATGAAGTATAGAGACAATGTCAAATTGTCTTTATTAACTTAGTTTCTTATCATCTTTTCTTCCCCCATTTATTTTGTAGGGTGGATTATCTCTGTATATAGCTTATTCCATGCATATGAAGTATAGAGACAATGTCAAATTGTCTTTATCCTTTGGGGAAGTACTCCTAAGTTTCTCCACATAATTGCCATAAATAAAACCATGCCTGGCAATAGCAAATACACTGTTGCTGAGTACCCTCTTTTATTTCCTTCTTCAGTCTGTAATTGGCAGAATTCTACTCTTGTTACTACTCCATGACTTTTTGTCTCAGGAAAATTAGTCAGATTATAGAAAGAGGATGCAACAAGTTAGAAAGACAGAAGGGATATTAAGTAACAAGGATCCTCTCATAAATATTATTTCAACTTTTAATAAAAATATGCACTCACATGCTCTGAGACAGATGTCAAGGGCAATTGGGATCTTAAAGCATGACAACAAAATTTAGGATATAGAGGACAAAGAAATGTGTATTAAGCAATTATCTTCCACCTGTCTTCACAAATGAAAGACTTAACAAGGGATTCAATTGCTAAGAACAGCAGATGAGAAATTAGTACACACATAGATTAATATAAAAATGGTCATGATAAGCTTAAAGTATTATTGAGGAACACAGAGTAATGCTTTTTTTAAGTAGCTAAGAACAAACATGGTTTTGAAGTTGCATAACAAAGACCATTATGAATATCCCTTATAGGAAGTCCTTTGCATGAATATTTGAACTTGCTGCCAAAACAGAAACAGCAAACAAATACTTCATCAGGTCCCACAGTCACACCATTAAATAGACTCTCAGTAGTTTTAGTTTGCAAAGCTCTCAGGTCCCTCCAGTGAATTCAAGAAAGTCTGATCATATTTCCCCAATTCTTCAAGTATACCACTGCTATCAGTTTTGTGTTTCACTTATAAGAAAGTATTTCTTCATCAGTAAAATGGATCTATTAATATTTGCCACCAAATCAGCTCTCCAAAGTGAGTAAGATAAGATTAATTAAACTTCTTGAGTTTCCCTATTAAAAATATTTAAATAGTATATGTGATCAGCTTTTTGAAAGTTTTTATGGGGAAATAAGTTTTAGTCACCAAGATCCTTCCTTATGTCTCAGAAAAAGACAAAAGTATTTATGTATTCAATGCCATTTTTGCATACAATACCTTAGTTAATCTTCACTACTCTGTTAAAAAAAAGTCTTAATTATTTCCATTATACAAACAAGGTTGAGACTTGGAAATACAATTTTTTCAAGGTCGAATGCCAATAAGTGGTAGAGTCAGAACTCAAATAGATTATGTTGACTCGACTCTATGTTTTTTCTCCAAAAGGACAAAGTTTCCTCTTTTAAGAGTCCATCCAAAATGCATCTTTCTTTTGGATGTGTTATTTCCATACAGATGTCAAAATACGTAATATTTTTGAAGCTTCTGGTTAGTCTTTAAAGTTATTAATATAACTCCCAGCCTATCTCAGCACAGTTACTTGTTCAGTTTGCTAGGGCTATTTCTGTTATTTGTGCCTGAATACCTTATCTCTCCTCTTAGAATGAAAGAAGTGCAAAGACTTGCACCATAGCTAAACTTCACTATTATGGATCCTAAGAGAAATCATGTTTTCAGTAATACCTGAAATAAATGACATCAAAGTCCTGGATCTTGAGATGTTAGCTCTGACTTAGACACAATGTTAAATATCTTTTCCTGTTTTTTTTTTCCCCCCCTCGGTTCTAAGGGACAGAAGTTCTGAGCAAAAGCATATACTTAGGGATTATCAGAGAGGATTCATGGAATCCTGAGCAAAGCTGAACAACTGTCTTTCTGGAATGGCTGGAGTTAGTGCTACTCCCAAGACAAGCTTCTTTTCTCTCTTTCTCTTACAGCATCTCCTGCCTGTGACTGCAGTGTCTTCTTTGTTTGATGGCAAGCTCTCTCATCTTGCACACGGCCAGTAATGGTATCTCCAACAGGATTCTTTGAAAACACTTTTGCCTCCAGCAAACTCCCCACTGAAAACTTTTCATTCTGTCCCTCAATTCAAATTTTTGAGAGAAAGTCTGATTTACCCAGTTCATCTTGACAAAGCAGGGCACACGGTGCTAGGCCACTAACCAGTGTGATAGAGGGTCTAACTGGCTGCATGTGAAGAATTGCACTCTCCTTCCCCTTCTTAAAGAAGATGAAGGGAAATAAAGAACTCTCTGATGCCCATATATTCAAACTCAGGTCTCCTTCTTTGTGAGAAGTTTTGCCTTCTAATCTATTTCCCAAAGCACATAAATAGATCAGATTTTAAATCTCAGTGTGACTTCTAATGAATTTTAGCCACTCTCAGTGACAATATTGATGGAGAAAATATTTCTTACAATGAATGGTAGAGTCATAGAATCAAGCAAATTAAAGGGATTTTCATGGGAAAATGAAGATTACATGACACTAATTTCAGCTTTGTTCTAGAAAAAGGAATTTTAGGTCTTATCCACACAGAACAACTCAACTGAACATTTGGAAGGCAATTTTTAGTTTTTAGATGGTTTCTGGTTGAGCCTTAAGAAGTGGATTGATCTCCCATAGGTTGAAGTTAGTCAGGAAAATACCTGGAAAAAAACTAGCTGTCAACCTAGAGTCTGGGGTTATTTTAAGCAACTAAATTTTATGAATAATGCGTTCTTCTGTTACCATCTGAGGATTTGGTTAAAGAAACTGAATTGGTTCTTCAGCACTTTGATCATTAACTACCTTATCAATACAGTAGTGGAGGAGAGAGGACTTAAAACACGTTACTCTCACCCAAAATGCATATCTCATATCCTTTTCAATATTCACTTTGCAATTCCATTACTGATCGCCTTTGACAGCAGGTGTAGTACAACTTTATGAGCAGTCTTTTCATTTTATGGAACTTTCCATCTGAAATATTAGAGAGTTGGGATTAGTGATTTCATAGACACAAGTTCTATCATTCATAAATCTTTTATTTTAAAATTGAAGGCATTATATTTTAACTGTGTTCTACAAATCTTTCATGGGAATAGAGGTCATTTATGTACTGTATGTGAGGTGACGAGACGAAGTATACTTTATGAAGTTTTTGGACCATTAACTCTAGGTTTGAATTTTTCTTCATTTAAAAAAAAACAACCATATGTTTGATATGTTTTGAGAGTATTATAGGAAAATCAGCTCCAATGAATTTTCTCTTTGTGGTCACTGAGGTAAGTCACCAAGGTGATTGAATTCTCTCAGCAGATTTTGAAATACTTGAAACCAAAAATATTTAAGGGCGTGCCAAATGGGTAGTTCTTTAATTTTTATTTATATTCTATTTTTGGTAAGGTTGTGATTATAGCCTCACCAAGACCAGTGATCAGTAATGAATGTGTCCTGTTGGCAGATCCCTCCAGGGCTCTGATTCAATCTTTTGAGTTATGGGATGAGGACAAAATGAACTATTTTTCAAGCTTGTAAATATGTGACAAATGACAGTGCAAGAACTATTGATTCCAATCACAGTGATACAATGTTTCATAGTCAAGACTGACTCTGGCTTTACAAATTACTTGCAAGTTGAACAGTCAACCCATGCACAACATGCTTCAAACTGGATCAATCTTCAAGAATATTTTTGTCAGTATTCACCTTCAATTTGAATAAATTCCCAACATGAAATGGTATTTTCTTCTATTTCTACATTAAAAGGGTGCTGCTGAGTTTCCCCCCCAGTCTCAGAAAAGGACGAGAAAAGCAGAACCCTTACAAAATCTCAAGTGACTCTACATGCATTTTTCTGTGTTTATCTTCATTAGTTATATAACCATAATTAAAATATAATTGAGACATGCCTCTCAAGAATATGGATCTTAGGGCAGTTATAAATTTATAAGTATTACCTAGTTCAGCATTTGAATCCTGTTCGAACACACCTGGAGAAAAAAGAAATTAATTAATAGGTTAGAATTTTAGCCAGTGGGTTCCTGTTTGGGGTAATTGGAACTGATTATTTTAGAAAAAGTCCCTAACTCAACAGATCCTCTTAAAAAAGAAACTCTTAAAAACCTCCTCACATAGATCCTGAGCACTATTTATGGAGAAAACTTTTCCTAAACCCTAACTATACCGACCCATTAAAATACACTTTGATGGGACAGAAGTCAGTTTTGTAGCAATTATGCAAAGGCGGCATCTGTACCACCCCCACTCCCGTTGTGGAGCGCCATTTTAAACTTGCCCTCAGGTTGTCATGGTATATTTTATGCAGGACTGACCTTAGCCAAGACTCTGCATGCTGATGTATTATTGACCTTCTTCCCCACTGCTTACTCAAACAGGCCATCTGGGTACCAGGACGTTACAGGGAATATGTCCAACTTTCCAGACCAAGACAAAAATAAATAAAATGAGGTGGGGTAGGATGGGGTGAGGGAAGGGACGGTTCTTTAGCTTGTGCTGTGGATTCGTTTATTCAGAGATAATTGGCGTGGATCTGGCCAAGGCACAGTTTCATTCTTTGTCTAACCTACTGGCCTCCTAGCCCCTCCCCCCATTGTTCATCTCCATCAAAGTGTGATGAGCCACTAAGCAAGAAAGGAGGGCAAGGACGCTGCAGAGCTACCACCAGCCCCTCATTACAGAGTCACGCTTCTGGTGAGCTGGAATTAGCCAGGGTGTTTGTGTGTGTGTGTGTGTGGCCAACAAGCCACAGCCGCCTATCTCAACCCCAGCACACTAGTGTACCCTGCCTTTCACCGCCCTCTACTCTGCCTCAAGTGCTGGGCATCTGGAACCTGGTGAGCTGGGTTATCATGGCCAGGGCTTTGTCTTGAGGGGCAGCCCCCAGCTTTTACTTTGTTGAATCACAAAGAACCCAGTCTTTCCAAGACAAGCCAGGCACATTTGCAGATTCTTCAGTGAATTTTTCCCAGACTGGAATCTATTTTCAGCAGCTTCACTTGGTGCATCCATAGCTTCCTGTCAGTGGGGATATTGACTTAGGAAACCAGCTCGGGATATTAGGTGCAGTTCACACCGTGCCACTCCCCAAGACCCAAAGATAACGTCTGGTTCTTCACAGCACAGGTGCACTATCAGGGCTTAGCCTCACTTCCTGTTCTTCCAAAAGCCCATTTACTCTCCTTTTCTTTAGGAAAGTGCTGTTTGTTTACAATTTAGTTGAGAGGGATAAACAGGATTTTGAAAGATGTACATTTTAAATATTTTTATGTTGAAAACACCTTTTTGTACAAATATTCACCAGGGTATTTTTTGCACAGCCTAACAATGCAGTGTGCAGATATTAGTCAAGAACAAGACTCCAGCTTCTGGAAGACTTGTCTGCCCCAATGTACTTCCTCTCTTCTCCTTTGTTCTTCTATGACACTTCATGGAGACCATCACAATATCCTCCATCATAGAATTTGTTGTTCATCTATGTCCACCCTTTAGACAGTATAAATAGACAGTGCTGTACTCTGATCAGCTCTGTCTGTGACAGGCATAATGGACAAACCCAATAAACACTTGCCAAATGAATGACCAATCATAGCTGGTTGTTATATAGAATTTATAGAGCACCTGGTACTTTAGTTGATTATCCCAACCATTCAAAAAGGTAGATACTACCCTCATTCCCATTATACAGATTAAAAAGTTGAGGTCCAGAGAGGTTAAGTAGTAGCTAGAAGAATATGAACCAGTATTTTCCTCAGGCCATCTGAGTAGAGAGTCTGGGTTCTGGCTAATACACCATACAATTAGAGTTGAATACTTAAATATCCCTTTGTGTATAAATAAGAAATGCACGTGTTCATAGTTAGGTAAGGGTGAGTCTACCCCATTACTAGGTATATTGGGTTGTTACTCGGAACTTTTGGGAGATAGAACACAAATAGTTGTCTTACAAACAGTCGTATTTGCATCCCGATGTCTCTGGGACTTGAGTTCCTTCCATATGATCTAAATTTGGTTTGGTGAATGCTGACTCTATCTGAGGATGGTGAGAAGGTCCCAGAGAACTTCTGAGACCTCTGAGATTAAGAGCAAGGGACAGGGAGAAAAGGTTGTAGAGGGGGAAAGTGTGGGAATTTTGTCAGGTCGGAAGCTCTGCTGGTGTCCAAGAGTGTTTGGGACCTAACCCTGGAAAGGGAGAATGTGAGCTCCTCAATTAAAAGAATCTCCCAAACAGATTAGAGCAGGGACTGGCAAACTACCACCCATGGGCCAAACCTGTCAGGTGCCTGTTTTTGTAAAGAAGGTCTTACTGAAAGACAGTCCCACCTGCTCATTTTTATTCTGTCATCGGTAGCCCTTGAGCTGCAATGCCAGAGTCCTTGTGACAGAGACTGTATGACTTGTGAAACCTAAAATATTAGCTCTTTGTCCTTCTTATGGAAATAGTCTGCTGAACCCTAGAATACATCACGTTAGCAAAGCTAAAATGAATTCCATGTTTTGGGAGAAGGTTTCTTCGAATATGTGGTGTCCGCTGACTGTTAGGATCTTTACCTCCACACCTTTGGTTCCTAAATTTTTGAGCTCTGTTGATGCCAGTTCAGCAAGTCTTCTCTACCTTTGCAGGCTGAAGACCATGGATATAATTCCCCCTGCCAGTACTCCACACTGCCAAATCTCCCCCAAGGGCTCCCTGCCTCTGGTATAAAGTCTCCAAGCTTTAGTCTCCACATCCAATGCATGTGCCTGCGCTGCTCATCATGAACAAACTTTTACAGGACATGCCCTCAGCCAGGCTACCCTGCTCCAAGTGAAATGTCCAATGGCCTCTGTGCCCATTTTCACAAGAAAATACTGGGATGCTTTTAAAAAGCACAGATGTCTAGGTCACACCTGGAAATACTCTTTGGAAAAGTACATATTCTTTTGCATGCTACCCCCTTATAGAGACCATCCCAGCTTGCTTTGCCTGAAGGAGAATACTCCCAATGCTTTCTTTCCCATTCAATCTTGTTCTGATTTATTTTCTTAATAGCACTTGTTGGGATCTGACTGATTATTTGTTTACTTCTTCATTGTCTGTCTTTTCATCAATTAATAGGAACTTCATGGGAGTGTGGACTGCATCCCAGCCCTGGCCCATAGTTGGGCTTCAAACCTATTTGTCCAATCTACTTTGGTACCTTCCCTTGCTCTGGTCCCAGTGTCTTCTCTGTCTAGTTCTAAATTCTGTCCCCATGCCCAAGTTCTCCTATACCACCGACTTAAGGTGGCTGGTGCACAATGCTGCCTCTGGATTGCCTGCCATCATTTTCTAACACTGCCGTCTCTTCTGCCTCCAGGGTCTTCTCCTCTGCACTGACTTAAGGTGGCTGGTGCACCACCTTAAGTTTCATAGTTGCTTCTTCAACAAGCCACTTTGAAGTTGTGTGCTTCCTTTATTCAGGTAAGTAGAGGCGATCCCTTCACCTTTGGACCAACAAAGTACCTGTATAGAGAGTTCCACTGTTGTGCTTATTTACTGTATGACCACCTCCTGTCACTAAACCAGAGGCTCCCTCTGGACATTAATTTTTGTATTCCCAGGGCCTAATACTGTGTTTGGAAATTTTGGACCCTAAGAAGGAAATTAAGTGAATGAGGAAAGGTAGAGGAAGTAGGGAGAGAAGAAAAAAAGGAAAAAATGAAGGAACAGAAAGGAAAGAAGGGAAGATGAAGAAACCAACTTCTCCATAGAGCATTCTGCCTCTGTGCTCATGGTTTGGCTCTACTTACTGAACCAGTCAGCCCAAATTTGCAAAACTAAGAGGGCCACTTCAAGGCTACGTTCTGTTCAGTGGTTTCTTTTGAACCCTCTACTGTTTGCATCTGTCAAGTCTTTTTGGCTACCAAGTGTGATTCAGTGTGATGTTTTAGAAAGCTTGCACAGGGGGAGAGGAGTCTTAATAACATAGGAAGAAGGGGCATGGCAGAGAAAACTGTGAGTGAGGCTGAACAACCTCAAAATTAACGGACTCCCCATGTTTTTACAAATCCTCTGCTCTTCTCCAAGGTGTATTCAAGATTATCATCTGTGGGCATTAAAGTATTTAGTTAAAGATTTTGTGAATATATCAAGGTGATAGGCTAGTACAGAAAATGTTTCCTCAGATGAAGAAGGAGTGGAAATGGTCTTTCTTCACATTGAAACAAGCCTCTTTCATTAAACTGAAATTTTCACTTGGGGAAAGAATGGAGACAAGGGAGAAGAGAGACTGCTGGGAGAGACCTGCAGGCACTCTGAAGGGCACTCTGTGTACGGCCATTTCTGACGATACACCTTTAAAAATATAGCTCTATTATGGATACATTTCATTAGTTAAAAGGGTGACATTTCTCCATATTAATGAAATAGAGTTAAGTTCCAATCAGATGAACCTGCCATAAATATCCAATTCTAACTGGTAGAGATTTTACACTTTGGTTGATGATAAAAAATGGCTTCCTGATTAAAAGAGAAATCCTAGCCACTTTCTAGAAGAACAGAAGGAAGGGAAAAGAACATAAAATAAAGATGTATTGCAGAGGATAGCAAAGCTATGCAAGTTTCGCATTTTTCTTAAATGCACATGACAGGGCTCCAGTGGGAAGCCCTCTGGGAAGTAATTTACAGCGGGTGAAACCAAGGCCTGGATAAGTTAATTGAACTTGCCCCGAGTCACTCTGCAGATTTGTGGTGGGAATGGGATTTGAACCCAGAGCCACTGAGTTACGATGTTGTTGGTCACTTTGGGAGCATCTGCATTATATAGGAACATTGGGAACATTATTGTAAAAGTTAGCACCAGAAAACCTGGCTGCTAAAGTTGAATTTTACTGCTGATTCTATTGGGCCTCATCCTGCAGCACCCTGGGCTATTGCTTGTAACTGCTGACTGGTCAGTAGTTATTCTCCTGCCATGTGTGTAATAAAAAGTACAGTCTATTGTTTTAATGTTGTTTATTTCTAAAGAGGAAATTTAAAAGAAAGTCTTGCTATTTCAAGGATAGTTAGATTTTTCTAATTTGAGTCCTACTGAATTCAGGATTTGTGTTAATTGTCGTCAAAGTGAAGCTACATTTCTTGCTGCTTTTGAAGAAAAGATGAACCAAGTCAATTAATAGCATAAATAAAAGAACATACTTAACTTACTGAAAGGTGACCATATCTTTGTAATGGTGTTGGCAGGGAGTGCTTTGAAATGAATATGCTAAATGATCCCACATATGAGATGTCCACATCCAGACCAAGAATATGAGAGAACCTGATGTATCATCAACTTTGTCTCTACAGCAAACCTCTGAGATTGTTCTATTTTACAGATAAGGAAAATAACAAAGTGATTATTTGAATTGTCCAAGGGATTACAACAGGTAAAAGTCAGGTCTGGCTGGCTCCAAAGTCTATGTTCTCTTCTTTATGTTGTATTACAATGACTCTTGAGATTCCAAGGTCCTGGACCCTTCTAAGGATCTGAGGAAAAGTATAAACAACCCGCTCAAAATGTTGCATATGATTTCAAGAGATTTTTACACTCAAGAACTCCTGCCCTTAGCGCCTAATTATAAATCTCTTCCTTTCTGTTCATAAAACTAGGTCATCCAGGTGAAACTATCTTGTTGGTCATATGTGTTTTAGGTAACCCTGTATTGGAAAGAAATATACATTTTTATTTATAAATACATAGATTAATCCAGACTTTTCATAAATTCCTTCTTAGTTGACATTAGTAGAGTTGTTTTCAAAGATGGAGCTTAAAATGTCCTTAATATTAGTTGATAATTTACTGAACTGTTTTGTTTTAGGGCACATCCTGGCTGTTCCTTGATTTGAGCCAATGCAAAACTGGTTCAGCCTGGCAGTACAGTGGCCATGGCATGTTCAAGCCCAGACTGGAGGCACCAACTGGAAGCTGAAGGCAATGCTGTGTAGAGCCACACTGGAGGCAGAGACAAAAGGAAAACTTTGTAATAGTGATCCCACCTTCACATAAGAGTTTAATATTCTTGCAAATTGAGTTTTTCCCTTCAATTTTGATTTTTAAAATACTGTGTTAAGATACCATTTATCTCAATTACAGAATTTAGGGTATTCCCTTAAATTTTACAACTGAGGTGGGTGTCATTTGTCTCCTAATCCCAGCCACGGACAAAGGGATGGACATAGCCAGTATACAATACAGTGTTCTTAAAAACAGAATTCCTCATGCAAGTTAGTGTTTCTGGCATCATTTGTAAAAATAATATCTGGCAATGTTGATTTGCCTTTCCACACAAGAAAAACAACAACAACAAAGTGGCTTCCTCTGAGTGTCAGCTGCCTTCAATGTTCCCCAGGGTACACACCATGTTTTCCATAGATCGTGAACTTATCGTTGTATCACGAGGACCTAAATTAACAAATATTTTCATCATCACTAAGATTATTTGAGTATTTATAATGCGCCTCACTTTATGCTAAGAGCCTTATACTTACAATCTTATTTAATCATCCAAGAATCACGTGAAATTTGCTAATATAGATGCAGAAATGGAGTTACTAAGAAGGTAAGAAAACGCCTCAAGCACATGTAGGCAGTAAAGGGAAGAATCTGAACTCAAACCCAGATGGGTAACACCAAATCCTAACTAAGCTCTTTAGCCCTATGCACACTGCCTCTCTGTGGCCTGCTGTTATCTTTAATAATAGACACCCTGCTTCCCAACTTTGCTAATTGCTCTTTGCTGTCAACGATGTTAACATTTCACAAGCACATGGAATTTGATCCAAGTTCATACCACAGCTGCCTATTGTATTAAATTTACTTTAAGAGCCTGTCTTCCTTGTTTTTGTGCCTTTTTTTAAAATACCAGATTAATTTTTCAAAGGTTAATCACATGGCACTTATTTTAATTATGCCTTTCTAGTCACGACAAATGACAGCATTTGACTTCTTGTAGCCTTCCTTTGTATTGTGTGACCAATGAGATTATTAATAAATGCCTTTTTATTATGTAGTCATGCTGTAGGTGCCCACGGGGTACGGGCTGGCCTCATGTATTTTATTCTGGGTGCAGTGTCAGCAGGGCCTTGTGGATTTGCTAATGAGCTAAATCCGGTTAGTGCCACACGCCCTGGACTGCTAGAGATCTTTTAAATACATCATTGCTCTCAGAGACTCAGCTGGGTTCAGTTTGAGAGAGATTAACTTCTCATCCCAATTAGCAGAGTCATACTGTTGGAGAGAGGCCTGCTTATGTAGCCCCAAACCCAGGACCCTCTGACTGATGAACTACTGACCAGTCAACAACAAACCGGGGCTTATAAAAGAATGGCCTCAAGAAAGGATTTTTTTATTATCATTATTTGTTTTGTGTGTGCCTTGGAGGCCACCATCTCCTTAATAGGGTGGGCAGTTGGGAGGGGGAGAGGCTGTTCCGTTTCCCATGTGGACAGCAACTGAGCAGGAGAAATATATTGACTTCTACCTACAAGGGTGGAAGTTTAAAAAGCAAGGGAGTGGAGCATTTAAAATAAACTTGAAATCGGTGTTGACAATCCTTCGCCAGATTCCTCCATCTCAGAACCCTGGGTATAAATGCTATTTTTAAATTCAGTTTTATTTTTTTCAGATAATGAAAACACTAGCTAACCATTGTTGAGCACTTATAGGGCTGGCACTTTTACAGTTTCTTTATGTGTATTATTAACTAAGTTATTAATTTAATTCTTACAACAACCCTTGGACATAGATGCAAAGTTTCCTTCTACATTACACTGCTCCAAACAAAAGCCTTGAGATAATATTGTGTCCATCTTGTGTTGCTGTCTCTTCTCATTTCTTGTTCTTCTTGAGTTGAATGAACATTGTAGCTATGCATGCTGCTAGGCCATGTTTTTGTTCAGAGGGTAAATGAGTTATTTTTAAATGGAGCTCATTTGGGGATGAGAGTCAAGCCCGAACCAGGCATCTACAGAGACACTGCATTATATACAAAATAGTTTCAAAAATTCTGCAGACATATAAAAAGAAAGGGGAAAAATGCTTTTTCTCAAACCAAGTTCCTGAAAAAGATGTACAAAATTAAAAAAAAAAGATGTACAAAATTAGTCTAGAAACAAACAAAAAGAAATGCACATCTTGCTTTCACTGAAGATTAAAAATGATTCCAAAAAATATATTCTAAAACATGCTCAATAGTAAAGTAAAAATATCCTGTTTAAATTAAAATTATTTCACCATAACTCTATTAGTAAGACAAGTACACTGGTCCCTCTTAGAGAACTCCAGAGGTATTTCTGAATAGAAATCAATGTGTGTACCCTAACCACAAGCCCATCTAAAAATCAATGAAGTTTAAAAAAAAAGAAATGAAAAAAAAAACTTGTTTTACAAGAGAATGTATTCTTTTTAGTCTATGAAAACCCAAGAAATTATAATTGGGGAGTTGATAAATCTTTTTTGGTTTTCAAAAGTAATATCCCATACTTAAAGTATCATAATCCTTTTTGTTGTTATAGTAGCAGAAGACAAAGATAAGATTCTAACTATATAAATGCTTTCTGAAGCTACAATTGCACACACACACACACACACACACACACACACACACACACACATAATGGCTTTAAAATGGCCTCCTATCTAGAGCAGCCAAAGGCAAGACTTGTGAGGGGAAAGGGTTTGAATGGACATGTAAAGTGTCTATAATGTGCTTTTTCAAGAGTGTAATTGCTTCCTTATCCTTAATGTCTGCAGGGGAGTCAGAGTGGCTGACGCTGGGATGTACAGCAGAGCAAACAAAGGATCCACTTGAAAAAAATTGCAGGAGAAGACTTGATGGGTGTGTGTTTGCACAGATATAGGGAGGATGTGGGGGGTGAGATAGAAGCACCCACCAACCAACAAAAATCCTGAGGATCCTACTCTTGCATTTTATCTTCTTGAAACAATGATTAATTTTATGATGGAATTCTATTCCCTGTGTTTTTCTTAAATGGAACTTGCTCATCATTTGGGTTCTAAGAGGTCTCCATTTTATTTTTTAAATTTTATTTCAGAAGGATATACCCAGCCAGTAGTAAAAATGTCTCCTTTCTTTGGGTTGGATCCCCTATCCAACATACACACACCAGCTATTGCATCTCTTTCTTCACCTGGACCATGGGCTTCCCTTTCATGCTGTTCTGGGCAGTGCAGATGAAAAAATAGTCACCCTGGGCTTGTGGGCTCTTGAAGGGCTGGGACTGGATCTTGCTCCTCCCTGTGTTCCCTGACCTGATGCCAGGTGGACTGCACACAGCCGCTGCTTTTACACAGATTCTACATGGTCAGTAATACTTTGCTAAATGAAGACTGTTCTGGTAAACTTCTTAAAATGTGTTTCCTGGACCCAGCAAAGAGAAAAGCAAGAATGTTTATGGTATCCTTTAGACGGTGCAACTACTTTTTAAATCACGATCAATTTTCTTCCATCCATAGATTAAAAAACCATTAGAACCTCATTGTCCAATTAATTAATAAAAACGTAAGATATAAAAATTTTTCCTGAAATAATTAGTAAGAAAGTGCTGAAACAGACATATTTGATGTCTTCAAAATAGAAAATACAGTGTGCTTGGTGAAAACAGAGCTTCAGAGTTCTCAGGGTGAGTCTTTTGAGGATGGGACTCTGCTGAAAGCCTTAGAGGAGCGACAGCCAGTTAAAGATCTGGTCTCATAATAGCCTTGCAAGTCTAGAAAGTTCAGTTTGGTGCCACTAAAGGAATAATTGAGGCCTGGAACTTGTGTTTGTGATCAAACTCACCTAACACTCCTTTGTATACAAAATCAAATACACAGAGGTTCCCTGACTTACAATGGTTCAACATGTGATTGTAGAAGAATGATATGCATTAGGTTAGAAATTGCCCTTCAAATTTTGAGTTTTGATCTTTTCTGGCTAGTGATATGCAGTACAACACTTTCTTAAGCCACAGTTTTTGAATAGTTACACAATCATGAAGGTAAACAACCAATACTCCATACTGTACCATGTTGCTAAGCTATGATGTTTGGTAGGTTACCTGTATTAAATGCATTTTTGATTTGCTATATTTTTAACATGATTTTTTTTCTGGTCCCAAGCATTTTATTTTTTTTTTATTTGTTCTTACTAGCTATCCATGATAGTAGAACATATTATGCATATATGCTGTATAACTTCTCATTCTTCTGGTTGTACATGAGGTAGAATTGTGTAATCATATATGCACGTGGGATAGTGATGTCTGATTCATTCTAACATCTTTGCTATCCCATTCACCCTTTCTTCCTTTCATTGTCCTTTGTCTAATCCAAAGTACTTCTATTCTTTCTACCTCCCTTTATTTTGTATTAGCATCCGCATATCAGAGAAAACATTCTGCCTTTGGTTTTGGGGGATTGGCTTATTTCATTTAGCATGATAATGTTCAGTTCCACCTGTTTACCAGCAAATGTCGTAACTTCATTGTGTATATATGATGTTTTTATGGGGACATAGTCCCCTCACAGGTCAAGAAGGATCAGTACTAATCTGTAATACAATACCATCACTTAAGTGTGCAGTATGTGTTGGACATTGTACTACCAATCAAACAACATAGGGCTCCTACCTGTCATAGGGCTTGAAGTCTAGTGGGAGATGGGCATGGAAGTTACTACCTCAGGTGGAGTACCAATATGTAGTCTTCAGACCAACTACATCAGCATTACCTGGGAGCTTGTTAGAGGCTGGCTCCTATTCCAATCCTGCCGAGTGAGAAACTCAATAGTTGGGGCCCAATAATTGTAGTTTAATAAGTCTTCCATGTGATTCTGGCACAGTTAAAATTTGAGAACCACAGGCCTATAGACCATTACATGCAGTGACTTTGAGCCCTGGCTGCACACTGAGATCTCCTGATGCATTACTCTGCCACCCCACCAATTAGAACAGAATTTCTATTCAACAGCACTCACCTCTTTAATCACTGTCACTGGTTTGTTCACCTGTCATATCATCATTGTCTTAACTATGATTACACCAGAGGTGCCATTGGCAACATTTTCAATATCCAATGATCTTTCTGAAACTTGTTCTATTTTTCTTGGGTGATAGATATAGATATACATACACAGACACCTATATCTATAGCTATTTTAAAAGCCCCTACAGCTCTTTCCTTAGCAACTACCATATTTTCCTTTTGAATTTGATCTCTTTAGCTTCAAGTTTTCCCCCTATTTAGATGAACACCCTCTGAGGAGAGAAATAATAATCAGCTGCAAATTATGAGGCAAGAGTCCAATATTAAAAAGCTGAATGGAACATGTTGATGACACTGCAAAGACTGATTATAGTTCATTTCTTTCCTTTTGGCTGGAATGATTGTCTCCAGTCAGTATGGTAACCTGGTTATCTCGCACTGATGAAATATGATTGGCATTTGAATATGTATTTGACAAATCTGAAAGTGGATTAATAACAAAGTTTGATAAACAAATCTTTCAAAATACTGCATCTATGGAGAGGAAAGTAATAGTTTCCTTGCCAGCTAATAATAAGAAGAAATATTGCTTAGAATTACCAGTTATGTGGACCTGAAAGGAACTGGTTCTTCTGATGGTAGCAGATGTGCACAGGGAAAGAAGATACTAGCTAAATATGGAGTCAGAGAGAAAAAAGGGGGTCTGCTAGCCTACTCCTCTTACCAAACAGGTAGAGGGGAGCTGGATCTTATGTGGATCTGCTAAAGCAGAGTTGCTGAGTGGCAGCCTGTTTGGGCAACCTGTTTCCTGAGGTTTTAATGGGAGGTTTGGAGATAGTTACTAACACCATGTTTTCATAGGAGTGCAGAGCCAGGACCAGGAAGACAGTGTAAGATTGGATCACACACACACACACACACACACACACACACACACACACACACACACATTTTTTGAAAAAAATAACAATGTTATCATTGTTATCAATGTTATCACTACTGAATGTTATCACTACTGAATAGAAACTCTGTAATTGTTGGGGTGGGTAATCCTAATGTGCAACCAGGGTTGAACAATCACTGCATGTAACCAGATGTTAAATGAACAAAGATTACCTAATGGGAAATGCCACACAAGTGCACAGGCATGCTCATAGAGAGTGATCTAGAAATGAAGTTCAACAAGACAGATAATAAAAAGAAAACTTCAAAGTTGACCCTTGAAATAGCAGAGTACTTTTTTTCAGGGGGAAAGTAGAGTACAGGAACACTCTGGACCCTAAAGGCAAATTTCCCAGCGTCATTTAAGTACACAGACTTAGTCTTCATTTGAGCAGCTAACAACACACCTACCAAGATGTGAGCTTTGCCTCTGAATGGACCCTGTGGCTTACCAGGGATTTTGCTGAAATAACCAGATTTGTTTTGCTTGGGTTTGCAATGGCAATGATAATATTAGAAATACCATCCATAAAACAACCATCCTTAGCTGATTCATTTTTGACATATACTTAGGTTTTGTGGTGGCTTGAAAAAATAGCAGTGACATTAATGTCTCATTACTTAGAACCTCTAAGGTTAGATCTTCTAGCCTAATTAAATCACACAAATACATTTACAGCTAATTCACATATTAGAATAACTTCTATCCATCATCATTTGTGCACTTAGAGATTTGCATATACCTCATTAGTGTACAAATCTTCTTCTCCAGTCATCCAATTTCCTCAAATCTATCATAGTTGCAGGGCAATTACAGCAAATGCTCCTGGATCCTGTGGGGGGCGGGGTGGGGGGGGGAGCAACCTGGAAAACCAGAAGCACGACCTCAGCCACCAACATGCAGACCAGAACAAGGTGACATTTTTCAAATCTAATAGCCCAAGGTATACAACTTAAATTTTCTGTACCTCAACTTTTCCATCTGTAAAGAGAAAGTAATAATTTTTCCCTATGTATCTCACAGGCAGGTTAAATGTCAAAAACTATCATAGTCTTGCCCCAGGGGGTCAATACATGGACTCCAAGCAGAAGTTTTTTTAGCCTAAAGAGTTTTAAAATGCGCTTTTCAATCTCAGTGCTGAAAGAATGATGGCTGTATTTGAGAGGACCTGGCTGATAACACACATGGACAGAGACTTTCAGATTAGAGAATCAAGAAGCCTGCATGTTCCAGAGCACCTTGAAAGGAAACACACACCCCGTCAAAAGCAATCCAGGTTTATCCACCTAATGTCTGAGAAAATGCAAAAGCTACGTTTAAGATCTTAGAAATAAGTCATCATGGACTAGATAGTCTATAACCACTGGGCAGTTCTTATTAACAGATAACACTAATTATAGGACTAGCCTTCACTCAGTGCTCGCTATGTGACATCCTTTGTCTAGTCCAGGAGATAAGAATAGAGATGCCCATTTTAAAGATGAGGAAAGTGAGGCTCACAGAAGTGAAGTCACTTAAGTAAGGTTGATAGAAAATCAGAACAATTAGGCTTCAGCTTCTCAAAATATAGTAGACCATATTTGAAAAGCTTTTCCTCTACAAATCCGTAAATGCATGTGCATTACTGGAATCCCTACAATGTGAAGGAAATCCTGAAAAGAGAGTTTAAACCAAATGTTAAGTGAGTAGAGCTCTAAGGATTACCTGATGGGAAATACCATCAACCAGACCCTGGAACTCTGAGGATAATGGCAGTGTGTGCAGTGGAAGACAAAGACCGGTGCCGAGGGGGAGCTGAACCTGAAAATTCAACAGAAAGCTTGTACATTTGAATGCGCTGCCGACTCAGTGCCAGTAGCTAGGTAAAAATCTCCTTTTTTCAGGGGTAGGGAGGAGGAGCATGAGAAGAAACTTACCTCTAGATAGGGAAGAGAGGTGGGAGGGAGAGGGAGGGAGAAGGAGAATTGCATGGAAGAAGGAAGGAGACCCCCTTCGTTATACAGAATACAGGTATGACGATGTGAGGGGAAAAAAAAAAGAAGTGGGTCACATTAGATTAGGTAGAGAGAAGTGATGGGAGGGGAGGGGAGGGGAAGGGGGGAATAGAAGGACAGAAGAATAAAATAGACGTCATTATTGCTGTGTGTATATACGTCACTGCATGACCAATGTGATTCTGCAACCTGTACACTCAGAAAAATGAGAAATTATATCCCATCTGATTCAAATGTAAAAAATTAAAAAAAAATCTTTTTTTCTGTGCAAAAGGAGCCAATGAGGAAAATTGTCTCCACAAGAAAATGAAGTCTTCAAAAGAAAATAAGAGAATCAACTAAACAGTTTCATATAAACAAATTTATACAACACAAAGAAACTTCCAGAAAAAAACATATTTACTAAATGTATTTAAAAAGATAGAAGATTAATATAAAATCTTCCAAAAAAAGAAAAAACGCCAGGTCGAGGTAACATAACAAATAAGCTTTAAAAACTTTCAAGATTCTTTCAGCCATATGCAAATTCTTCTAGATATTACAGAATAAAGTGAATATTCCCCATCTCTTCATCTTGATAACAAAACTAGAAAAGGACAACACAAGACAGAATGACTATAGGCTTATTTCATTTATAAACATGGATGCAAGACTCCTAAACAAAATACTAGCAAATGGATTTCAGCAATATATAAAAATACAATATATCATTACTAAGTTAATTTCATTCCAATAATTTATTATTACTTTAACTTTAGAAAATCTATTAATATAATTTACTACATTAACAGACAAGTAAGAAAATGACTTGAATAGGTATATAAAAGTTATTTTACAAGATACGTGAAAATCTTATTTTTACTTAATTAAAAATAAAAGAGAATTCATTAACCTCTTCAAGTTAATTAGCAAAAAACTTTAAATATCCTACTTGATGCCCTTAAACGTCAGAAATACAACACTGGAATCCAGAGACCCTGATCCTATTTAACATCCAATTAAATCTCCTAGCAAACACAATAAAATAAGAGAAGGAAATAGAGTATAAGAATGAGAAATAAAAAACAGTCATCATACACAGTTAATGATTGCTAATATTAGAAATTCCAAAATCTAATTTTAAAAAATTGTTATTGTGCAAAATATTGTTTAAATAGTTAGATACAAATTAGTATATATAAAAATAACTAGCTGTTTACATACCAGCAACAATATGTAAAAAATAATACATTTAAAATATATAACTTTGAATAGTAGCAAAATAAGATGAGATACCTAGGATAACAAAAGATGTTCAAATCCTTCAATGGAGTAAATAATACTATTTTATTAAAAAACCAAATGCCGAATGTTTTCTTTGATATAAGGAGGCTGATTCATAGTGGGAGACGGAGGGGGAGCATGGGAGGAATAGATGAACTCTAGTTAGGGCAGAGGGGTTGGAGGGGAAGAGATAGGGCACAGGGTTATTAGTGATGGTGAAATGTGATGATCATTATTATCCAAAGTACAGGTATGAAGAGACGAATTGATGTAAATATAATATGTATATAATCAGAGATATGAAAAATTGTGCTCTATATATGTAATAAGGATTGTAATGCATTCCGCTGTCATATGTAAGTTTTAAAAAAAGATGTTAGCATGTTAATTCTGTTTTTCTAATTTGTTCTTAATGGTTATCATAAAGAATATACTAGTATCCTTTATAGAGATTGATAGGAACTTACTACTTTCACCATTTTTATGAAAATAATGTTTTTCATTCATATTAATTCATGAACTTTCTGTTTATTTGCTTATAAGTATTTCAATTCCACACATATTTTAAATTCTGGAATTCTTTAAAAATGTTATTTTGTAAATCAGCATTCATGTACCTTTCCCCACAGATTAATCCTCTGTAGGATATACTTTCTAATATTTTCCTTATAGTTTTACATTTTCTTCTGTGATCTTCTTATTTCTACCAAAATAATTCTCTTTAGTATTCCCTTTTCTTTTAAAATTAGCTTTATTGATGTATGATATGTAATTTTCAGTTGGCAGTTTCTCTCTGGACTATAAACATTTTCTTGTTGCATGATCTCTTTTGAGAAGTCAGCTACCTGTTTTATTGTTGCTCCACAGAAACTAATATCTTTTTCTTTTCTTTGGGTAGCTTTAATTCTTCTATTTTGCATTGCTTTTCAGCAGTTTAACTTTCAAGTATCTTGGTATGCTTTTCTTGGAGTTAGACTGTTTGGAGTTTGTTGACTTTGTTGCATCTGGGAATTGACCTCTTTCAGTGTTTGAAAATTCGTGTCTAGTATCTTTACCAATATCACTTTTGTTCCTTCTCATTGTAAGGCTTAGATTATGTATTTGTTAGATAAAGATACTATGACATATGTTCTTTAAACTCTTTCTGGTTTATCCATTTTTTTTCTCTATTTGTTCTTAAATCTGGATATTTTCTAATGATATGCCTTCTGATTTCATTAATTTGCATTCTGTGTCTAATCTCCTATTAAAATCATCCATTGGGTTCTTAATTTCATTTATCTATCTATCTATCTATCTATCTATCTATCTATCTATCTATCTATTTATTTATTTATTTTCTGTACTGGGGATTGAATTTAGGAATGCTGTATCACTGTGCTTCACCCCAACCCTTTAAATTTTTTTTTTTTTTAATTTTGAGACGGTGTCTCCTTAAATAGCCATGGTTGGCCATTAACTAGGGATCCTCCTGTCTCAGCCTCCAGTAAATGGGGTCACAAGTATGCACCTACCACATGCAGCTTGGTTATTATATATTTTAATTCTAGAATTTTCATTTTCCAATAGATCAGCTTCTCTGGAGAATTTTTCTATCTTGTCATTTCTACTCTTAAATTATTAATGTCATGTTAATGTTTATGTCTGAATTTGCCGATATCTCCATCACTTACAAATCTAGTTCCATTACCTGGTATTTTCTATCAGTTTGATCATGTGTTCTACTATGCCTATTACTTTTATTGAATACCAGACATAATCTATAAAAATTTTAGCCATGATTCACAGCTTGTGTTATCTTTCTCCAAGAAGATTTGTGCTTTTGGAGAGGAAGTAAATAAGAGCAACAAGCCTTGCTCTGCTTGGGACTGAACTTGTCTGAAGTTTGGTTGTACCCTTTTCTGTCATGGTCTTTTGTGTGCTTATCTATTTCTGCCCTTACTCCTAAGGTGTAACTCTAAGAATTCTTAACTAGAAGCCCAGAATTAATTTTTAAATGCTTTAATTAGAGAATTATAGTTAAACATTAACAGTTGGGTTTATTTTGACAACCATAAATGCATGGAATCTAATTTGCTCCATTTCAGTCCTTAGTGCTTCCTCTTTCTCTCTCCTCCTCTCTCCTCCTATTCCTCTCCCCCTACTCAACTAGCCTTCTATCTATCTATCTATCTATCTATCTATCTATCTATCTATTTAATTGGTGGTACAGAAATACATAAAGATGGAATTCACTGTGGCATTTTTACACATGTGCATAGGGTAATTTTGTCAAATTTATTCCACATTTCCTCCTCTTTCCAGTCTCTTCTTCTTCCTCCTCAATTTCCTTCTAAGCCACTGATCTCTCTATTCTTGTAAGATCTGAGCCCCCCGCTGCCCCCATTTCCCCCCACTTTCCCTTTACTTTACTCTAGCTTCTGCATTTGAGAGAAAATATTCAACCCTTGACTTTCTGAGTCTGGCTTATTTCACCTAGCATGATGTTCTCCATTTCCCTCCACTTAATGGCAAATGCCATAATTTAATGTTTCTTTATGACTGAGTAATACTCCTTTGTGTATATATACCACATTTTTTAAAAATCCATTCATCTGTCGAAGGCACTTGGGCTGATTCCATAATTTAGATATTGTAAATTGTGCTGCTATAAACAATGATATATTTATATCACCATAGTATGCTGATTTTTCTTCTTTTGGATAAATACTTAGGAGTGGGATAGCTGGGTCATATGGTGGTTCTGTTCTTATTCTTTTGCGGTATCTCCATACTGCTTTGAAAATGGTAGTACTGATTTTTGGTCCCACCAACTATGTATGAGTATACATTCTCCCCCCATATCCTTGTCAGTATTTATTTATTTATTATTTGCAATATATATATTGTATTTAGACACAATACCTTTATTTCATTTTTTAATCTTTTTTTGTGGTGCTGAGGATCGAACCCAGCACCTCACACATGCTAGGTGAGTGCTTTACTGCTGAGCCACAACCTCAGCCCCATTATTTGGATTCTTAATAATTGCCACTCTAATTGGAGTGAGATGTAATCTCAGTGTAGTTTTGATTTACATTTCCCTGATTTCTAGGGATGTTGTAAATTTTTCATATATTCACTGCCATTTGTGTTCTTTTAAGAAGTGTCTTTTTAGTTCTTTTGCCCATTTACTAACTAGGTTATTTGTTCTCTTGGTGTCATTTTTTCCAGTTATTTCTATATTCTGAATCTTACTCTTCTGACAAAATAGTAGCTGGAAAAGATTTTCTTCCCTTCTATAGGCTCCCTCTTCATGCTTATTCATTTCCTTTGCTGAGTAGAGGATTTTTAATTTGATGCCTTCCCACTTTATTGATTCTTGGTTTTTATTTCTTGAGCTTTAGGGGTCTTGTTAAGAAAACTAGTGTCTGTGCCAATATGTGATACTGTTTCTCCCAGCAGTTTTAAATTTTCTGATATAATTCCTAAGCCTTTGATTCACTTTGATTTGACTTTTTTTTTTTTTGCAGGGCAGGAGAGAGGGATCTATTTTTATTCTTTTACCTATGGATATTTGGTTTTCCTAATACTATTTGTTAAAAGGGCTATCTTTTCCCCAACATATACTTTTGGCACCTTTGTCAAATATCAGATGACAGTAATTATGTGGGTTTATCTCTTCATGGTCTTCATGTCTGTTTTTATGCTGTTTATGTTACTATGATTCTGCAGTATACTTTGAGATCAGGAATTGTGATGTCTCCAGCATCACTCTTCTTTCTTAGATTTTTTTTTCTATTTTGGGTGTTTTATTCTTCTAAATGAACTTTAGAGCTTTTTTCCCTAGTTCTGTAAAGAATATCATTGGTATTTTGAAGAGGATTACCTTGAATTGGTATACTGCTTTGGATAATATGGTCATTTTGACAATATTAATTTTGCTTAAGAACATGGGAGGTCTGTTCATTTTCTTCAATTTCTGTCTTCAGTGTTCTATGATATTTATTGTAGAGGTCTTTCACCTCCTTGGTTAGATGTATCCTCAAGGTGGTTTTTGTTGTTGCTGTTGTTTTGGGGGTTTGCTGTTGTTGTTATTGTGAGTGGGATAGTTTTCCTGATTTTTTTTTCTCAGTAGATTCAAGAGCTATATTGAATAGCAGTGGTGAACATCCTTGTCTTATTCCCCATTTCAGAAGAAAGACTTTCAGCTTTACTCTATTCAATATGATGTCAGGGAGTCCAGAATTATTAACATAGCTTCTCTCCCTTGTCTTCTCTTGAGCTCTAATTTCTGTTTCCCTAGGACAATGATTACTGACAAAGCTGTATTTCAGCTTCCTAAGCCACTGTGTTGTAACTTTTTGCTCACCTTTCCTATCACTCCCATACCCCTTACAAATTAGGAAATTCCTCACCAAGAACAATACTTTGCACTTCAGGCTTTTCTACTCTCTGAATTTTTGTTCTTCTTAAATTCTGGAGACTTGGAAGCTCCTTGATGTCTTAACATGCATGCTTTGGTGTTTTGTTATGTTTTGTTTTTTTTTTTCCAACTTTTCTAGTTGTAATTGATTAAAAAAAATTGGTTCATGGCAAGTGAATTAGTGGCAGTCACGTAAAAATACGTATCTTTCAATAAAGTTGATATGCATCACAAATTCATACTGATATTTTCAATTCAAATTCAAGAAAACAGTACTTTTACATAATTTCATTGATCTTGCATCAATACCTTCTTTCTTTCATGTCAAAAATAACTGTTCTCTATAATATTAAGATAATTACTCACAAAATGAAATTGAATCCCTAACTCTCACCATGCACAAAAGTTAACTCAAAATGGATCAAGGATCTAGGGATTAAACCAGAGACTCTGCGTCTAATAGAAGAAAAAGTAGTCCCTAATCTCCATCACATGGGGTTAGGCCCCAAGTTCCTTAATAAGATGCCTATAGCCCAGGAATTAAAACCAAGAATCAACACATGGGACAGATTCAAGCCAAAAAGTTTTTTCTCAGAAAGAGAAATAATATGTGAAGTGAATAGGGAGCCTACATCCTGGGAACAAATTTTTACCCCTCACACATCAGATAGAGCTCTAATCTCTAGGTTATACAAAAAACTCAAAAAGTTGAACAACAAAAAAACAAATAACCCAATCAACAAATGGGCCAAGGAACAGATACTTCCAGAAGAAGATATACAATCAATCAACAAATACAGGAAAAAATACTCACCATTGCTAGCAATCAGAGAAATGGAAATTTAAATTACTCTAAGATACCATCTCACTCCAGTAAGAACGGCAGCCATTATGAAGTTAAACACAAGTGCTGGCGATGATGGGGGGAAAAAGGTACACTCATACATTGCTGGTGGGACTGTAAATTGGTGCAGCCAATTTGGAAAGCAGTATGGAGATTCCTCAGAAAACTGGGAATGGAACCACCATTTGACCCAGCTATTCCTCTTCTCGGTCTATACTCAAAAGACCTAAAAAGGGCATACTACAGGGACACAGCCACATCAATGTTTATAGCAGCACAATTCACAATAGTTAGACTGTGGAGCCAACCTAAATGCCCTTCAATGGATGAATGCATTAAAAAATATGGCATTTATACACAATGTAATATTACTCAGAGCACTAAAAAAATAACAAGATCATGGTATTTGCAGGGAAATGGATGGCATTAGAGCAGATTATGCTAAGTGAAGTTAGCCAATCTCCCAAATAACAAATGCCAAATGTCTTCTCTGATATAAGGGAGGTGACTCAAAATGGGGTAGGGAGGAAGAGCATGAGAAGAAAATTACCTCTAAATAGGGAAGATAGGTGAGAGGGAAAGGGAGGGAGAATGGGAATTGCATGGAAGAGGGAAGGAGACCCCCTTTGTTATACAGAATACAGGTATGACGATATAAGGGGGAAAAAAGAAGAAGAAGTGGGTCACATTAGATTGGGTAGAGAGGAGTGATGGGAGGGGAGGGGAGTGGAAGGGGGCAATGGAAGGACAGCAGAATAAAATAGACATTATTATTGCTGTGGGTATATACGTGACTGCATGACCAATGTAATTCTGCAACCTGTACACTCAGAAAAATGAGAAATTATATCCCATCTGATTCAAATGTATGATATGTCAAGATCATTGTCCTGTCATGTGTAACTAATTAAAACAAATAAAAAGATGATTACTCATTTGGTTTATCTCACGATAATACGTCATATAAAGCAGTTAAATAATAAAAACACTAATACTTTCAATAAAAATAGATTACTAAACAGTTTAAAGTTTTTAAAAACAGAATTTCCTATGATCATGTTTGTAATTATGTAAACTACCAGATTCTAAAGTCAATTCCTACAGCAAGATCTATTGTAAAATATCTACTTCTTGTTCTTGTCTGTTTCACCTTTTTCAACTTTTAGCAGTTTGTCCTTTCACTGTGATAAAAAATACTAAAAAGAATTTGTATATTTTTATAAACACTTCTTTTTGAATTGTAGCATAATGTATGCACATTTTTCACCTTGATTTATTTATCTTACCAATATATTTCACCTTGACTTATTTAATTACCAAAGAATATTCCATAGCTGCAAATAATAATAATGTGCATTCATTTTACATTTTACAGTTGTTTATTACTCCATAGCTAATTTTCTCATTTTTTTTTTTGGTTTCTAATTTCAGTGTTTTTTTATTGCATATTATTATCACACTAAACATTTATTTTTTTATTTCCTTCTCTTTACCTACCTTGGTGATTTTTTTTTTTTGGTGTTTTGTATTGGGGGTACAACTCAGAGGTGCTCAGAGAGGGCAGCCCCTTTTTTCTTTTTATTTTGAGAGAGTCTCACTAAAGTGCTGAGGCTGGCCTTGCCACCATGCTGGGCACTTCCTTTGGAATGCTGAATATATTCATCATGCAAGAACTGTCACTCACCCTCTCATTCACTACACCACCTGGGAGGGTCCAGAGTATTCTTCCTTTACTACCTCCAGAGGACTATTTATGAAATCAGCCTCAGTGTCTTTGAAGAGTTCTGTTGTGCTTTCTCTGTAGCTCAGGTGTGGCAAAGGGAAGTGTCACTAACACCCTGAAATCTCTAACTGCAATGGGGATGATGAGTGTCTAGGTAAAGGGCTACCTGGTAGCATTTAATTACCAAAAGACTATCTGAGCATGGTTACTCTAAAGGCAACAGAGTTAAAACAGTAATCAGAATAGTTTGACCCAGAGATTCAGTGTTGGATAACAGATCATATTCCTAGAATTAAAATAAATGGGTAGACAACTTAAAGCCTTCTTCAGTTTGTGTACATGGAAATTTCTAGGTCTAGTAAACATGAATTTTACTTGAATTATTGAATTACTGTAATAAAGAGTTGCAAATTCCAAGGATCGGGATGAATCCAAATCCCCTTGAATTGATGAAGGACCTTATTACACCAGCAACAATTTTTACAATCTTCCCCTTAAGTCTTCTCCAGAGGGGCTGTGGCTATTTAACTGTATAGAGGAAAGAATTATTGGACAATAGCCCTGAATTGACACTAATTCCTAGAAGTCCAAAATGCCAGATACTGGGATGCCTGTGAGAGGAACGGCTTATAGAGTTCAGATTATCAATGGAGTCTGTCGGTTCAGGACCATTACTGTGGACAAAATAACCCACAGCGCTTCATCTGGTTTGTTTGTTTGTTTGTTTATTTATACAGGGTATTGAACTCAGGGGGCACTTAACTACTGAGCCACATCCCCAACCATTTTTATTTATTTATTTTAATTTTGAGACAGTTTCTTGTTAAGTTAGTTGCTGAGGGCCTCATTATGTTGCTGAATGGCTGAATTTGCGATCTTCCTGTTTGTCAGCCTCCTGAGCTGCTGGGATTACAGGTGTGCTCCATGATGCCAAGAACATTTACCTGCTTGTCACAACCGTGAGTGTGTGTGTGTGTGTGTGTGTGTGTAGTTGTGAGCTGGAGAATGCATCTAGACACTTAAAGTACATTTCAAAAACTAGGAATATTATGAACTAAAGCATAGAAAACATGGTTATGATATGACAATAGGTAGCATGAAACTAATTCAAACATTCATTATTCTAAGTATCTAAGTTATGGATTTTTGTATTAGAAAAATGCAGGGTGATGCCCTGCATTTTTTATCTTCCACCAAATCTCATTGTGATAGAAAACATGCTGATTGATAGGAGTTTTCTTTCAGGGAGCAAAGAAAGAGCACCAGAAATCACAATTTCAGAGCTGCACCCATATTTCATTGTCAAGAAGATACTAAAATATGCCAAGGATAGGAAATGAGATTCTAACTCTTCAATGAAATATAACATAAGATGAAGCTTGCTTCCTCCTCTTCAATAACTGCAGAACTACTATACCTAACTAGCAGTGATTTCCAAATCTGATGTTGCTTTTTTACTTTCAGCGTGGTTTAGAAATTCGTTTTCTCAAACTTTTCCCTCAATAATAATTAGAGCTCCTATGTTTCCCGGTTTGCCCTGTATGGTCCCATTTTATGACTATGTCCTGACATCTCACCCAAATTGAACCCCAAACATTTTATAAAATGTTACCACTGTCTAGGAGAGAAATTAAATGACCTCTTTATAACTCAGAGTAGCCTTATCCATGTGCATTTTATGATCTTTTAAAAATATAAGAAATTTAGGCATCTTTGCTATGAGATTGAAAAAACAATCTAATATCTTTTTGGTCAAATAAGATAAGGTGAAAGACTTACTCTTAATCTCGTGCTTTGGAGCCCATAAAATGTGACCCAGGATGAGATTCTCACTCCGGTTGTCCAAAAGAGTGATTTCTTATTTCAAGAGATGGACTTCAACCTCATGGCACATTAGAAAAAAAACAAGTGTTAAAGTCTGTTTTTGCTCCACTTTTAAACCAGTTTGGCAATAAATTAATCCTACATCTGGCCTTTTAGTAAGTTATCTTCAAGTCTGAAAAAGGAGGGCTCTTAAGGGCTGCAGAGGTGCCAAGGGTCCCTGTTTGGAGGCCTCCTTGTCACTAATCTGTTGTAGGCATGAGGTGTCACTACAGCACCCCATCACTGCCTGGGTTACAAACCCTCATATGTCAACATCTGGAGCAGCAGGACTGAGGTCAGCAGCTTCTGGTGGGAAAGCAGCCACCAGGCTCAGCTTAGCACCCTTGTTAGCACAAAAGCTATGAGATGGGAGCTTTCATATGAGTAGCTAGCGGAGGGATGGTTCTCCAAATTTGGCTTTGTTTTCCTTTTGTAACGATCCTTTTCATTTTCCTCCAAGTCTGTGAAATCCCTTCCCATCCTTCAAGGTTTGGGAGAATATGGCCCATCCAGAAAGCCTTCCCTATTTTCTCAGTGATGCCCTTGTATTATTTTATGCCTCTCTCACCTCTCTTACTCAGAGGATATTTGGCGCGTGCAGACTGTCGCTCATGACCACCAAGCGCAAGCATCTGAGAGCAGGGGTGTGTGAGTTTCCTGAGCTACCTCAGCTCCTAGAACACTTTCTACTGTAATAGTAAATATTTAGTTTGATGTGTGATCTTCACTGTCTAATGCCCCTTTATTAAGCATTCTTTCATTTGTAAGCTGAGCCAGCTTCCTGCTCATTCATTTGGGAAGATTTTCTCAGGTATTCTGTTGAGTACGCAAGCCATAAGCATGTCTTAATAGATAGAGGACCGGTCCCTAGATTTTCTCTGGATTTCCAAATATGACCCATGAGACATCACACAAAGTCTTTGGAAGGTAACACCTAACATAGATTCTTGTCATTGTTCCCTAAACAATGCAGTATAGCAACTATTTATATAATATTTACATTGTATTAGGTATTAGGAATCTCGAGATGAGTTAAAGTATACAGGAGAATGTGTGTAGATTATGTGCAAATACTACACCATCTTATATAAGGAACTTGAACATCTACAGAGTGTGGTTTCAATGGTGGTGAGAGTGGTCCAGATACCAGGAGGAGCTGGCAAACTGACCAAGGTCTTCTGCATTCACTTCTTAGTCCTATCATTTCTTTGCCCCTTTCCACTATTGATGTACAATGCAACAAACCATAAAATTCACTACTAATAGTTTAATTGGATGGATTTTTACACATGAATATACTTGTGGAAACCAAGACAGGGCTCAAGATTGAGAATATTTCTAACATTGCAGAAGTCTGTGTTCCTTCACAGTCAATAATGACCCTTCTCTCCAAAGAAAAACCACTATTCTGATTCTTTTCACCATAGTTTTTGTCTTTTCTTAAAATTTATATAAATTAATTAACAGTATGTATTTTTTATGCCTGGCTTTTTTCAACATCTGCAAGATTTATTCATGTTATAAAGTTAATTCTTTCTCACTACTGCGTAGTACTTTACTAATGAATATGCCAAAATTTTATACCTCTTCTATTATTTTTATGGGTACACTAAAATTTACTTAAGCAATTTCCTATTGATGAACATTCAGATTATTTCTGATCTTCTTCTATAATAAACAATGCTGCAGCTATTATCTTCCCCAAAACATCATTTCACCTATGTATTTGTAGGATGATTTCCCAGAAGAGGAGGTACTGGGTTAAAAGGTGTGTGTTTTTGTAATTTTGATAAACATTGCCAAATTTCCCTCCATGAACTTTGTACCAATTTGCATTCTCATCAACTATGTATGAGAGAGGGAATCCACAAACCTCAAATTTTACATAATCTTTTTATTTGCTTCATTGATCTTTTCAGTTTTATTGAGATATAATTGACAAATAAAAATTGTATACACTTAGGTGTATAATGTGATGCTTTGATATACATATACATTATGGTATGATTATCATAACAAACTAATTAATATATTTATCATCTCATATACTTCTGTTTGTGTATGTGTGTTGAGATCACTGAAGATCTATTCTCTAGCTAACCTCTTCTGCTACTGATAGCTAGATTTCTACCATTTGGGGCCTATCACAAATAAAGCTGCCATGAACATTCTTATACATATATTTTGGTGAAAATATTAATTCCTCTGTATGTCTTCAGGCATGGAATTTTCTGAGTCACTAGTTATGAAAATGTATGTGTGTATGAGAGAGAGATATATCTTGTATATGTATGTGTTATGGTTTGGATGTGAGGTGTCCCCCAAAAGCTCATGTGTGAGACAATGCAAGAAGGTTCAGAGGAGAAATGATTGGGTTCTGAAAGTCTTAACCAAATCCCCTCATAGGGATTAACTCAGTAGTACCTGAAGTGGTAGGGTGTGGCTGGAGGAAGTGGGAATTAGGGCATGGGTTTGGTGTATGTATTTATGTCTGGAAAGTTCAGTCTCTCTCTGCTTCTGGATCATGGTGATGTGAATTGCTTCCCTCTCCCATGCTCTCTCGCAGTGATGTTCAGCTTCACCTCGAGAGCCCTGAGAAGCAGAGCTAGCCTTCTATAGACTAAGAACTCTGAAACCATGAGCCCTCAAATAAACTCTTCCTCTTCTACAATTTTTCTGATTGGGTCCTTTAGTCACAGCACCGAAAAAGCTGACTAAAACAGTATATATATCTTATATACACCTTATCTATATTTTATATATGTATTGTTTTGTACAGCTTTTCACTGCTGTGACCAAAAGACCTGACAAGAAAAAATAGAGGAGGAAAATTTTATTTGGGGGCTCAGGGTTTCAGAGGTCTCAGAGATAGCTGACTTTGTTGCTCTGAGCCCAAGGTGAGGCAGAGCGTCATGGTAGAAGAGTGCGGTGAAGGAAAGTGGTTTAGGATATGGCGCCAGGAATGTAGGGAGAGAGAGAGAGAGAGAGACACTAAGCTCAGCTTGCACACCGTACCTGCCTATAGTTACCACCCATTTTAATCTCTACCAGGAGATTAATGTACTAATTAGGTTAAGATTCTCATAACCCAATCATTTCACTTCTAAAACTTTCTTGCATTGTCTCATACATGAGCTTTTGGGGGACACCTAACATCCAGACCTACCTACTTCTCTCTCTCTCTCAATATATACATATATATTACAAGGGTTTGATTTTTTCTCCATTATCTTACTAACTTACTAACACTGTTATTATCAATTATGTTTATTTTAACCATTGGGAAATGGGTAATACAACTATCTCATTATGGTTTTAGTTTGTATTCCCCTTATAAATAAGATTTGTAATATGGCCATCTAGATACATTTGTAAGTTTCTATTCAAGAAACAGAGTATTAAAGTTGAAGGGAGGAGGCGCTGTGAATATAGCTCAGTTGGTAGAGTGCTTGCCTTGCATGCACAAGGTCCTGGATTCTATTCCCAGCGACACACACACATACACACACACACACACACACACACACACACAAAGTGAAAGGGAGGAGACTGAAGAAAGCTGAGGGAGGAGGAAAAGGGAATCAGGAAGGGGTGAGAGTGAATTCTGGTTGCCTGCTCCTTGCGCAGACCCAATAGAAGCAAACATTTGACTATTTAATTTGACTTTCAAGAATAAACATGCACATCCACTGTGCATGCATGTACAAATTCCTGACACCCCCCCTCCCTAAAAATCGAAATTATAACTGTGGCTACTGTTTCAAAAAGAAAGATACTTTCCTAGATCTGAACAGATGAAGAAGTAAAAGAATTCTGTAAGACTTCGTGGATAAGCTTTCAAAATGACAAAAGGCGATGGAAGAAACATTAGGACAAATATGGCCCACGGGGTTTGAGGAGATCAGGTGAAAATGAGTCACCAGTGAGCCATTCTATCCAGGAGAACGGGTTAGAGTGACTATGGATCTTACCATGTAGCTCTTTTCCTGATAATTCCCTTCTAATTCAATCACAAGTTCATTTATGCTAATTAGAAACTCACTAAGTGTGATTCCTCGACAGTTACAAGTGCCATTTAATAATTTCAGCCTTTAAGTGGAGTGTGGACGCTAGAAGTAAAGAAATTAACACTATAGACTAAAAAAACTATTTCCTAATTATTGAGGAAGCATGGAAAATCTACTCTGGAAGAACATTAGATTTGATTCTAAGCCTGAGATCTTCCTGACTGTGTATTTGTGGGTGTTTCTCTCCCAGACCTTCTGCCTCCTTGGCCTTGATCTGCCAGAGCTGTCTCTTCTGATTAGCTCTCCTTCCCTAAAGTTCTGTTGCTTGTTTGAAGTTAGTGACAATTCCCTAGAGTCCAGCTTTCCATTCACTAGTTAATAAGATGGTCACTTCCCCAGGGCTCTGCAGCCTCTCTGGGGCTAGTTACTTGCATTCCCAATTTCACTCTGAGGACAGACTTTCATGTTAGTTACCATCATCACCTGTTTTATGCTGGATTGCTGGTCACCCACAGAAATCTAGAATGTCAGAGCCAGTAGGACCTTATTATCATTTGGTCTAAATCCCTCATTTTGCTAATAGAGAAACTGAGGCCAGGTAAACTGGGAGTTAGCAGTAGAACTAGGACTGAAATCCAGGTCTCCAGGCCCCTGAGTCTCTGCATTTTCTCTCATATCATGGTTATATTTATTTTGCTCTTATACTTCTGCTCCTCCCAAGTCTTGCTCCTGAAAACTTGTTACTAAAAAGTAAAATGCATAGAGTTGGGCCCTGAGGTGCATATCTGTAATCCTAGTGACTCAGAAGGCTGAGACAGGAGGATCACAGGTTCGAGGCCAATCATAGCAACTTAGTGAGGCTTTATACAACTTAGGAAGACCCTGTCTCGTGGCTCAGGGGTTAAGCACCTCTGGGTTCTACTCTGGTAAAATAAAGAAAGAAAGAAAGAAAGAAAGAGAGAGAGAGAGAGAGAGAGAGAGAGAGAGAGAGAGAGAGAGAGAGAGAGAGAGAGAAAGAGAGAAAGAAAGAAAGAAAGAAAGAAAGAAAGAAAGAAAGAAAGAAAGAAAGAAAGAAAGAAAGAAAGAAATACATATTAGAACCACCATTTTTATGTTGTAGAGTTTGTTAGGCAAGTATAAGTGAATTCATACTGGAAAATCAAGAAGTATCTCTAAAATTTTGCTTTTTATCTGGAGCGAGAGTTTTAGTCCTTCTATGTTGCTAGATAAGTGGTATATATATTTGTAGTACTAGGGATTGAGCTCTGGGCCTCAAACATGCTAGGAAAGTGCTCTACCACCGAGCTACATCCCAAGTCCTTTATATTTTATTTGTACCTTTTAATTTTTTTTGGAGGCAGAAGTAAGTTGCCAAAACTGGCCTTGAGCTTATAATCCTCTGCCTCAGCCTCCTGTGTTGCTAGGATTTGTACCACCATGCCAGTTGTAGTCTTTCTATGTTGCCACAAAAGAAGGCACTTCAAAAATTTTGTGTTTTAGGCACATGAAGCAATGGGTATTTTCTGAAGTTGTTTTGTTTATTTGTTTATTTTTTTAGTTTACCTTGAATTTTTAGGAAGAACAATATACTACCTTTTAATTCTGAATTGTACAATTAATAAAAATGGCAGCTCTGAAGGTGAAATCTAAAGTACACAGGAAATAAATTGCTTTCCTTCAAATCCAGGAGTCATCCAGAGTCAATTGGATTTGTTTTTTCTGGTTGAAAAAATCAGTTCTTCTTTGAGATTTTATGCATACCAGCAAAGAGCAGGGGGATCATGGCTACCATTTTTTTGTTTGATCATCGTTTACCTGCTCTGGTGTTGAAATCATTGCAGGGGGAAAATATGGCTTTTGGAAATAGAGAGATTTTAATAAAATCTGGTTCTTACGTTTTCTGGCAAAAGAATATAAGTTTGCATAAATAAAACCCAAAGACGGATACTCTAGTGGAAATGATAGCTAACAGAAGAAAGAAAAAGGAGAAAGTCTAAACATCCACACAAAGTCCAGTTTATCTCATTATTAAACTTTAGTGCTGCATGCTCCTGTCCCTTAATATATATGACAAGTAACCACAGTTTAAAGAAGACAAGACAGTATGAGATGACTGTCACCTGGGAAAATGTCTGCTGGTCTGGATGGACATGCTATGTTCTCTAAGGTCCAGAAATACTGAACTGACAAAGGTAACCATTAGTATTGTCCTTTGTCTGAATTTTATTTTGCACACAGAGCTCCACATCTGGATGCTCCCCCATAGTTCAGCACAGCTACTAAATTAAGGCTGTTGGCCGCTATTTCTTGCAACCCTTTAAAGAGCTGTTCCCTAGCGAACAGGGCAAATGTCACCTATAGCAGATAGGCAATAGGTTACCATTTCTTCCTCAATTAAATACAGACGATTCTCTCAGTCAGCTCCACGATGCACCCTGGGTAGTAGGAGAGAGCCAAGGTCTCCTGAGAAAAGGAACAAATAAATATCACTCCTTGCTCTGAACTAAACTTTGAATGCAGCCATTGGATTTCTTTACCTCTATAAAAAATGTCAGCCAGTTACAAGTATTGTTTCTATTTTGAAGACTATTGATTGTAACTTTGAAAATCAAGCAGCTCCTATCTCAAACAAACAGACAAATGAGAAGAGCCCAGTTGGTTTTCTTCCTTAACAATCAGGGGTAAAAAAAAAAAAAAAAAAGAAGAAGAAAGAAAGAAATATTGCTAGGAAGCAAAGATGGCTGCTATTGTTTTATTTCTAAATAGTGTTGCAATAGACAGAACTGATGTTCTGTCTTCTCCAGGTGTGAAACTGCATAACCATGCTATATTAACACCTTCAACACATTTATCTAAGTAGCCAATCCATCAGAGAAAGTTTTCTTTCCTCTACTGATTTAAATAGACACATGCACGGCTTTGCATGGAGCAGGCTACTGAGGGCTTCTACAGTTTTCTCAACTAAGAGCTGAGTCATTGGCATTTTCCATGTAAAACACAATCCCTATTATGTGGTAGCATGAATGTAAGAAAGATCACTGGGAAATAGAAGAATCTAAATCCCTAATCAGTTACTTGTATTGTGAACTTCAACTGTGATTCAAGTACACCTAGCCTTGGTTCCCACATTTATGAAATGTGGGTATGACACATTTGAGGATGAAATATGTGGCAAGGCCTGACATTACATTACGCAGAGAGTAAGTGCTGTCGTTTTATTGCTGTTGGTTATTATTTCTGGCACCATTGATATTCCTAGTAATTATGGTCTTCAAGTTCCTGTTTGCCTAAGTGGAAAGAATGAGATCTTAAAGTCAGTGACTTGGGGAGTTGATAAACATACTCAAAGGCAAGTCCTTAGACCTCAGTCTCTCTAGTTTTCAGAAGCCAGACTGGATTGAAAAATGGAGGAAATTAAGGAAAGGAAACCAGATGGAAACCTGTTGGGAGTGACCCAAGAGATGGGTGATGGTAGTGGAGACCGAGAAAAGTAGATGGAGAGACAGAGTAGAATGTAGAATTGACAGAAGTGATTTAATTGGATATGAGGGTTGAAGGGAAAGAAAAGGCAGGATACAGTGTGCCTTCTGTCCAAATAGTGTTATGAACGGATTGTTAGTGCCCCACCCCAATGAATGTGTTGAAATTCTAACCCCCAAAGTGATTCGGTTAGGAAGTCAGGCCTTTGGGAAATAATTAGATCATGAGGGTGGAGCCATGGTGAGTTGTGATTAATGCCCTAATAAAAGACCCCAGAGAACTAACCCTCTTGCTCTTTTTCCACCACTCGAGAACCATCCAGAACCTAGGAGAAGCACCCTCACCCGACACAGGATCTGCCAGATCCTTGACCACCAGGCTTCTTAGTCTACAGAATTATGAGAGATAAATGTCCATGGTCTATAAGCCACATAACTACTGATACCACATTAGAACAGCCCAAAAACCTAAGTAAGAATAACCCAGAATATAGAGAATGGTTGAGCAAAGCAGCATATATATAAATGGGCAAAAGATGCTGGCTCTGTTTCCAAGTTCTGAAGCATTGGAGTGGGAGAAAAAGCTGCCCCCTTCCAAGAGGCTGAGGGCCAGTGAGGTCTTCTAGGAGGTGGGAAAGGAAGTGAGAGAAATGTTTAGTGAAGGGATCAAAGGAGCTTGTTAAAGAACAAAGAACAAGGTTCCAGAGGTCAAGATGGAAAGATTAGGACAGGGAAAGTTTGGCTGGAGAAGAAACAAGGAAGGTACTCAGAAGATGGGTAAGTGAAGGACTTGTGATCCGGTGGCCACCTGGCATTTAGGAATGTGAATCAAGGTGGGTGTGGCCAGTTCACAGCTGCACAGAGAATGCGCCCACCACATTTCTGCTGGACAGTGAGCACCCGGAAAACTGTATGTAGCTTGCAAAGATGGCACTCAGGACGTCTCAGGCTCATATGAAATGAGTGATTCCAGGCTTTCTTTAGGGATCTGATTGCTGGAGGGAGTCCCATCGAGAAAGCTTCAGCCTCACTCATGGGAAATGACATCTCTGCCATGGTGAGCAGCCTGGTCTGAAGGTAAAGAGGGGAAAGAGTGAAGATCTGAGTGGTCGTAGGAATTCAGGAGCAGAAGGAGAACAAGGCCCAGTTAGTTGTTAAAAGCCAGTGAGAAACTTAATTCTAAGAGACAGGAAATAAAAGCAAAAAGATAAACATGATCAACTGAAAATTTACCTACAAAAGGAAAAAAAAATATTTAGGAGCAATAATTGGACCAGATAAAAATAGTTCTTGTGTGTGTTTTCAGCATGAGAAAAGTGTGCGATGTGCAGGTGCAGACATGCATTGAACCAGGCCCTTTGTTAGGGCATCCTATAATGTTGGCAGAGTACTTTTTCCTTCAGAGCATATAAAGAAGTACCTTCTAGTAATCAGAAGTGGAGAGGGCTCCATCTTGCAGCAGTGAGTTCCTCATCAGAGGTGGCTCATGTCAGTCTGAAGGGATTTGACATGTAGACTGAGCCTTCTATGGTTATACCAAAGAGCTAAAACAGAGCATTTCTTGCCTAAAACAATAGAAGGGAGAAAATTTAGCTAAAATCATAGAGGGCATTTCAATTCATCTTCGGAACAGACAGAGAATATTATGAATAGACGAATGACTAGATTAAATATAAGTCAATTGACAATCAATTAGAATGAAAATGATATCATAGCTCAAGTTAAAAGGAAAATGGGATTTATCATATTTAATCAATTCAAAGTTGTGTATTATTTTCAAATATTAATATCTTTGAAATTAGACTGCCTCTTAAAATCAATGAAGTCTTGTAGTAGCTGTCAGCATAGCCGTGGTTGGGTTGAGATTGCTTTCACCGGTGCTTCTAAAAATCGGTCCCTCTGCCACCCTCCACCCCCAGCAATATCAATGTCACCTGGAAAGCTGATGAAAATGCAAATTCCTGGGTCCCACCCCCACTTACTGAAGCAGAAAATATAATTTAATCATCTGTGCTCTAATAAGCCACCTGGTGATTCTGAAGCCCACTCATTTCAGACCTACTGACTTTCATGTCTGAAAGAACATAAAAACACACCACAAAACCAAAACCCACATAATAGGTGTGTTACTGAGTATTCTCCAGAGAAACAGCACCAATCCGATTCTCATTCTCTCCTTCTCCCCACTTCCCCCACAGAAGTC
Source organism: Ictidomys tridecemlineatus (assembly GCF_052094955.1). Taxonomy (NCBI): domain Eukaryota; kingdom Metazoa; phylum Chordata; class Mammalia; order Rodentia; family Sciuridae; genus Ictidomys; species Ictidomys tridecemlineatus. The sequence goes on from NC_135481.1 coordinate 28,334,507, forward strand.
CCACAACCCCACAATCCACTGGCTACAAGCTGAAGACCCAGGAAAGCTGGTGGTGTGATTGGGAGGGGAGCTAATGATAAAGACTCCATTCTGAGTCTAAGGCCTGAGAACCAGGGGGACTGAGAGCCGGAGACACTGACGCTTTCACTCAAGCTGTCAGGAGAATTGGAGTTCATCCTTCTTCCGTCTTTTGTTCTATCCAAGCCTTCAAGGAATCAGAAGAGTCCCAACCCCAGAGGAGAGTGTTTTCTTTACTTGGGTCGCCAGTTCAAATGCCAATGACTTCTAGAAACACTGCCTACCCTTCAGAAAGAATGTTTAACCAGAGACCTGGGTACCCTTTACCTCAGTCAACTTAACCATCACATAAAATTAGCCATTGCAACAGGTATCAGGGATTTGGAAGGAAATCTAGGAGACAACACAGAGCACCCTTTTAACCTCTAAAAAGCCAAGTGGTTTTGTGAAGGAAGGAGGATAGAAGCAGACAAGTTTAATAGCAGTCCCAAAGCTGGGCTATCTCTTAATCTATTTATGAATTTACTTTCTTTTTTCTTTTTTGGTGTAGGGATTGAACCCAGGAACACTTTACCATTGAGCTACATCCCTAGCCATTCTCATTTTTATTTGTTAATTTTTGAGACAGGGTCTCACTCAATTGCTGAGGCTGGCTTCAAGCTTGTGATCCTCCTGCCTCAGCCTCACAACTTTCTGGGACTCTTGGTGTATGCTGCTGCACCAGATTATTTATGAATTTCTTTAAGAAGTTTTGCATGTCCCATGCACTTGATGGGACAGAGGATGGTTTTGTATGGAAAATCATAGTGATGACTGACTGTAAGAAAAAAGTTTCAAATAAGTAAGGCTCTATACAGGTGAGGAAGTTTTAGAAGTATATCTACTTCTTAAAATACTTTTCTCTCTATAGATTGCTGAGAGCCATTGCCAAGTAGGAATAACGCATCGTAATCCTTGCCAGCGTACCCCATGTTAAATGGACTTGCCTTGGAAATTTGCTACGACCTGGCTTGTGTGTTTGAGAAAGGTGACCCTGCTCAATGACCAGGGTGGATCCAGGATTAGGGTGTATCCTGCAGGAAGTATCCCCGTCCTTGGGTTTAGGGCATGACAATAGGAGTTTTAGGGAAGTTGGAGGTTGAAGATTATTCCTGCTGGGAGTAGGGCGTGCCTGCTGCCTGAGTTCCCACTGAGTTCTCATGGAGAGAAAGCATTTAGGACGTAAATTGTGCGGGGGGGGGGGGGGGGGGGGGGGGGTGGGGGGTGGGGGTGGGGGGGGTGGGGGGGGTGGGGGTGGGGGTGGGGGGGGGTGGGGGGGGGTGGTGCTGCTGTACCTGTGTGGAGGAGGTGTGAGATCGGGAATAAAGAATTGCTGTTTGAACCTACAAAGCTGTGTGGTGGCTCGTGATTCTGTGCCAAGCCGAGCCGAGACATTGGCATTTGGCAATAGATGAAAAACGAAAAAAAAAAAAAGTTGTTTAATAGATTTTGAAGTTTCTATAAAAAGTTAAAAATAAAAATTCTAAGTGATAAGAAAACACTGTCAATTTATTTGTCATATTTTCTTATATATAATGAAAAGAATATAATATATTCTAATATATAAATTTTAATATATATTTAAAATTCTCATGTCTTACAAATGGATGATGGATCTCGAAATCATTGCATTAATGCATTTTAGTTTGATGAAGTATTCGACTTACAAGTCCTTGCTTGTCAGGTACTTGTCTTTGCCAAGATAATCTCTGTTTTTTGGTAAGGTCCAAATCTAAGAAGGAGGAGGAGAAGGAGGAGGAGGAGGAGGAGGAGGAGGAGGAGGAGAAGGAGGAGGAAAGAAAAACAAATAAACAAATGCTGTAACCTCTTAATTTGATTGATCCAAGGGAGAAAGTAAGGCTGAGTCAAAGATTGAAAAATGAAAATTCTTTGAGCAGCAAAACTGCTTTTCCAAATCTCTAAATGCTCCTATGCCATTGCCATATGCTGAAAATAGGTACAGCACATTGGCTGAGAGTAGGTGTTTTGAATTCTAGTTAACCTCTGCTCAAATCCTGGCTTTATCTTTAATTAGCTATGAGACTTTGGACAAATCATTGAAACTCCCTGAGACTTGATTTTCTTCCTATAAAAGGGTATGATTTTCATAGGGTTATTGCAAGGACTAAGGAAGATAGTTCATATGAAATGATTACTGAGTGCCTAGAGCATAATAGATACTCAGGTCTTGGAAGCTAATATAATAAGTGCCTGCAATCTCCAGCATAGCTTTCCCTGTAGACAATTTTTAAGGTATTTTCCCAAAGGAGGGCTTTGCCCAAACAAACAACAAAGGGAGTCCCTGAATAAGGTGACCAGATAACTGATTGAACCTGCACAGGACAGGACAATTCTATCTTTGTTCTGATTAATGAAACTCTCCTGTCTGAGAAAAAAATTTAAATCATTTTAAACCTCTAGAAAGCAAGTCAATTAAAGAGTCTGTCCAATCACATGCTACATTATCAAAATGAAAATACTTTTTCATTAGGAAAAAGCATTTCAGACATTATAATTCTTATTGATGGTGAGGATCTTGGAAGAAAATGACAAGTAGTGAGAGACAGACATATTTCAGAGGGACTCATCCATCCTCTATTGAATCAACAGGATATTTTTTCTTTCCTGAACCATTGTCTAGATCATCGCAAAAAAAAAAAAAAAAAAAAAAACACAAAAAACAACAACAAAAAAATTGCATGAACTCCTCAGAGAGCTTCTTGCCTTAATAAATAATGTAGGGGCAGAAAGATAAAGAGATTGTCTGGAAGGGGTGACGTCACACAGGTTTAGGATTTATTCTTCTCCTCTGTAGAATGTTGAACAGTGACATGTGGTTAGGAACTTAGAGTTTGGGGATCAGATATAAAAGACAGGACACATGCATTCCTGTATCCAAAAAGTATCTGGCTCTTGAATCTTCTGCTTTAGTCATTTAGCAGAATCTCTGAACTAAAATTTGAAGTCTATAAACTCTAAAATAAATATGTTTAAATAAAACACAAGTGCACATGATAGATAGATAGATAGATAGATAGATAGATAGATAGATAGATAAGATTGAGTGACCTACTGGCCCTCTTTGTGACTGTTACCAAGTTTGTGGCTTATCTGGAATGGAATTCTGATTTCACCCCAGTATCCCCTGATCTCACCATTTCCTGTCTTATTTCCTCATTTTCCTTGATTAATAATCAATAATAGTTATTATGGAAAAGTAATTTCTCTATAAATTTAGACCATGATGAAAAGTCTGCTCCACTGAATGTTAATATGTTCCAAAGTCAAATATAGACATATTGGAGAAAGGCAATGTTCGGGGCTTAATTGTGCTATTGACGATGAAGCTGATTATGCCATATGACAGTGGTATTGAAGAGTAAAATGAGGTTGCCAATCCTAGGTAAGCTTCAGATGTGCCCATACATATCTTTTCATGGGATCAGCATGGGTCCAAAGTCTGCTCTCATTTTTTAAAAAATTAATCTGTTCCATTAGGAGTGAACCTCATTTTCAAAAACTTAATCTGTTCCATTAGGAGTGACCATATCTTTGGTGTCATGTTAACCAAACTCACTAGTGGCTGCTTAATAAATCAAAATTGCTTATGATATGGAATATCTTCTTAGGACCACAACCCTTGCACCAATCCCTCACAGCATCCTTATTTTCTGCATTAGGGTGTCCGACTAACAGAATAATTAATTAATATGTTGTTTCTTTGTTAAGGAATTAGAGCAGGGGTCATTGGATAGCCTTGAGGATTTTATGTCTTCTTTATTCCTACATTGCCTTGTGTAATGCCAAGGAAGGCTTATCAAATTAATGTTGTATTTTTTTCCCCAAGTATAGTCCACCTAAGAATATACTTGTCTCTTGTTCAGGACATACATTTCTATTTCCTGCACACAGTTCCTTTGTAATGTTGGTTTCTGGCCCTGTGCAGAGCTTCTCTATCAATAATCTTCCAATGAAGGTCACCTCTGCTGATCTCTGACATTCTTACCTATGTGCTCAAAATTTTTACTAATTTTAGTTCCAAACTGACCTTTTCCTGACCTCACCTCAACTTTTGTGTCTGTCACCCTGTGATGGTCAATTCTACACGTCATCTTTACTAGCTAAGGAATGCTCTGATGGCTGATGCTAAAATATGATTTGTGGATGTGTCTGTGAGGGTGTTTCCAGAAGAGATTAGCATTTGAATCAGTAGACTGAGGAAGGACCTCCAGCCCCCATCAGTTTGGGCAGGCATCACCCAATCCAGTCAGGACCAGGGGAGAAAAAAAAAGGAAAGGCACATTTTTTTTTTCTCCTTCAGCTGGGACATCTATCTTGTTCTTCCTTTGGACATCAGAGTTCAAGAGTCTCAGGCTTTTAAACTCTCAGACTTGTGTGGGGGTCCCCACTACCACCCTCCTATCCCTTTCCCTCCCATCAGTCCTCAGACCTTGGCCTCTGAGTGAAGTTACTCCATCAGCTCCCCTTGGACTCAGACTAGTTACTCCATTGGCTTTTCTTATTCTCTGGCTTGGAGATGACAGATCGTGGGACTTGGCCTCCATAATTGAATGAATTTTCAAAATCTCTCTCTCTCTCAGCTGTGTTTCTCCAGGAATCCCTGAGACACACACATCACAAACACTAATAGATACACAATGATATATTATAGATATAGACTATACAGAATCTCAGAATCAGATCTTCCTTTGATGGAAGAGATCTATTTTAAAAAATCATGTCATGTTATATTTGAGTCCTCTGTGTCATATTAGCCTTTGGAGACAATTGGAGATTATTCACTTATGCATGAGATTATTCACTTATGCATACTTATGGGACTCATCATTATGATTTGATATTTCTGCCAAATATGAAACCCAACAAAGACATAAACTCACTTTAAAATTAATTGCTTTTTTGTTGTTGTTAAATAATATCCTCACTATGAAGTTTCTGTCTCTTCCATTAAAGAAGAATCTGTCTTTCCAGCTACCTGTCTTAATATGGGTTTCTGGTTTTATTGGCTGTTCTCAAATGCAAAGTGACCTACTACCAATGTTTTCATCCTGAAATTAAATGCTTTCAATGGAAAAGTGGGTGCTTATGCTTGAACCACCACTGACTTCCCACTGTCAGAGAATGTGGCGAATTCACTAAGTCCTGAGAGAAGTTTGGATTAAAGATAAGTAACACAGATGAGACAGGAGAGAAGTCTAGAGGCCAGCAAGGAGCTAAAGTGATCCTTGGAAAACAGCACAGTCCTAGAACTCTCTGCCTGAAGCTTGACCTGAGACCTTGGAAATGGAGCAGATCAGTTTGAGGAAGAACTACTTAGTTGTAGGCATATGGATTACTTAGAAAAGCTTTGATTTCTTAGATTGACATCCTGTTACAGAAGACAGAAGCAAATGCAGATAAAAGGCAGATGGAAGAGTCAAAATCAGAAACCTATTGCTTAGTGGCAGTAGGGAGGGGGTTTAGGATGGAGGAATATGGCTCATCTGCTTGCTCTCTTTTCTCACAGGTCCCCACTTAAAAAAAAGCACTTTGAAGAGTCAAAGAAAGAATCCAGCCATATTTAACACATATCAACTCTGGCATACTAATATCTGACAAGGAAATGTAAGCCCGGGAAAGTAGATACATCAACTAATATTTAACAGTTTTTCATTTCAATATATACATATTGGGAAATTGTTATTAACACCAGCTGAGCTAAGTACTAGATAGATAAAAGTATTGGATTAAAACTTGGGAAGAGAGCTGGGTTTGTGGCTCAGTGGTAGAACGCTCACCTAACATGTGTGGGGCACTGGGTTTGATCCTCAACACCATAGAAAGAATAAATAAATAAGATAAAGGTATTGTGTCCATCTACAACAACAACAACAAAAGCTTCAGTATGAAATAAATACCCATAAGTTCATACTGTCATGACAAATGACTGGACAAATAAATAAATGAGAAAGAAGAACAGTTCTTTTGTGTGGGAGAGTGCCAAATAATTTGTGAATGTGTCTCACACTCCAGGTGTGGGGTTGCAACTCCCCACTTACCACTCCTAAAATCTGCAGTGTACACAGGGACACACAGAACTAAGTCCAACCTGATTCCTTTCCCTAAAGACACCATGGTCTAATTGGGAAGGAAAAAGGATTTTTACACTGTGGTGAAACATATGAAAGGGTAGAGTCAAGAAAAAGAAGCCACCTGGTGAAACTTAGGGTCTGGCAAGGGGTTTTGTGGAAGGTGCACTGCTGCTGTCTCCTCCACTTTCTTTAAAAAAGAAAGAAAGAAAAGAGTGAAAGAGAAAAAGAAAACTTGCTTTTAGAACCACTTTATATTAGCAACATAAGTGGGAAGAGGGCATAGAGAGTTGCCATATAACCACACCATTCCCTCCATTATTAATACCTCACGTTAATGTGACTTTGGTTATAATTAACAAAATAATATCAATATATTATAATTAACTGGAGCCCATAATTTATTCATATTCTCTTTGTTTTTGCATAATGTGCTCTTTCTGTTCCAGGATCCCATCCAGGATACCACAGTACGTCTGGTTGTCATGTCTCCTTAGGCTCCTCTCAGATCTGGCACTCTCTACGACTGGCTTTGCTTTTGATGATCTTGAGGTTTTCAGCTGTACTATTGAAGTATTTTACAGAGTGTATCTCACTGGGATTTGTCAGATGTTTCTATGATTAGGGTGAGATTACAAGTTTTAAGCAGAAAGACCACAGAATTAAAATACAACTTTCATAACATAAAATCAAGGTACACATGATCATCGTAGGTCATCCCTGTTAGTGATGACCTTGATCACCTGATCACCTGGTTGCAGTGGTGTTCATCAATTTTTTGGAGTGTAACATTGACCCCCAACCCTAGACACCTTTCTGTGTTGTACTTTGGGGGCAAAGATGTGATGCACAGACCACACTTAAGGAGTGGGAAATGGGGAGTTGTGTTCCCCCTCCTGGAAGGTAGAATATCTTCATTAATGATTTGACACTCTTCTACACAAGAGAACTGTTTCTTTTTTCCCATTCATTCACTTATTCATTCAGTCACTTACTTATAGCAATGTAAACTTATGGGTATTTATTTTATACCTTCAGTTTTAATCTAATACTACTTATTTTGTGCATCAAATTTTTCTAGCTTTGGCCACTGGGAACTTTTTCCATTGGCTTCTATATGCCTTTGACATATGCTCACTATTGAAAAAGTTCTTTCTTATTTGAGCACTTTCTTACTTGCTAGTACTTCAAGATTCTCCGGACTCTTTTTGCATATTACCTGCCCTTCTTCCATCTTTTGAAAGATGCACATATCCTGTTCTGTTCTAAGGCTTGTTTTCAAGATTTGGATTTGTCCCAGCATGCTTGATACATTAGAGAATAATTGGAGCACGATCCCAATTTAGTATTTCTTTATGCATGAGAAACACTAAGCCGAACACAGAAAACTGCACCCTTCTGAAATGAGCTGCATAAAAACAACCAAAAAACCCTGTGTACTGTGCCCATGCCACCAACATTTAATAGTTGATTTAGTTCGCTGCAGGTGTTCTGAGCCAAAGCCATCCACATCTGGTGTTATAACTCCCAATCTGATCTCCATAACACTCCTTCCACTCCTTCACAATCACTCACAGGCTGCAACCCTTCTGCTAACTACTTCCACACAAGAAAAGTTTAGGTCTTTTTCAAAGTGAAGTGCATGTTTATTGTAGCACTTGTGTTTTTCGGAACCATTTCACCTGTATGAGACTGCTACCATTTTTATTACAGTATATCTTATCTTTATTTGCCCCTTAGGAATTGAGTCTGTACTCCTAACCTCATGGGAGAGATCATGCCATTTTGCATAACAGTGAGCTTTAGAAACACACATGTCATGGAATAGCAGAACTGATTGAAAAGAAAGAGTGGTTGGCAGTAGAGATTGTGTGGAGCTATGAAACTGTGATTTGCGTGGTGTATTTTACTTTCTCTTGGGTTGTTGGAGTATAAAAGGAGATGGTGAGTTGAGGCCAAATGGACAAGGAGAAGTAAAGGCCAAAGGAAAAACTCTTCATTTCCTACTCTTCTACCCCAGGTAAAGCTACCTATCTTGTTCCTCTATAAAATTTCTTATTCTGAACAACTTACACAAATAAATATGAGAAATGGTCTCTCCTGACTTCCTTCTTTGACTTACCATAATGTTTTTAAATTTTTTATTGCTGCATTATAATTATATATAATAGTGGGATTGGTTGTGATATATTTGAATAATGCACATGGTATAAATTGATCTATTCTATTCCCCCGACTCTTCCCTTTCCTACCCTTCCTCCCTCCCACTCTCCATCTTCTTTCTCTGTTCTGCTGCTCTTCCTTCTATTTTCATTTTCATGAGGTCCCCTTTTCTTTCTTGCTCTTTCTAGCATATGAGAGAAAACATACAATCCTTGACTTTCTAGGTAACTCAGCACTTAGCATGATATTCTTCAATTCCATTCATCCTCCTACAAATGACGTATTTTCATTCTTTATGGCTAAGTAAAATATCATTGTGTATCTACTCATTTTCTTCATCCATTCATCCATTGAGGACACCTAGACCGGTTCCATGACGTGCTTGTCTGTCTTCTCTTTTATTATTGTCATACCTATTATAGTGGGTTTAAGATGATATCTTATTGTGATTTTTGTTTTTTATTTAACTAATGATTAATGATGTTAAATACCATTATTAGTGGTTTATATGTCTTCTTTTGATAAACTTCTATTCAGATCTTTTGTCCACTCTTTAATTGGGTTATCTATTGCCTATTTCTGTAAGTAAAATTGTACTGGGACACAGCTGTGTTTGCAGGCTTACTTACTGCCTAAGAATGCTTTTGTGCCACAATGGCAGAACAGACTAGTTGCAACAGAGACAATAAGGTCCTCAAATCTTAAATTTTTATTAACTGGCCCTTTATGGAAGAAGACTATCAACCCCCACTGTAGGGTACCTTACCCCTGGGATTTAAGCCCCTGTCTGAGTTGCAACTTGCTATAGGTGTGCCCAGAAAAGCAATCACTGGTCTCCACCCCTCCATCGTCTCTCCAGTAACCTCCACAGAAACATAGGCTTCTGCTGTTAATTATTAAATTTTCAGCACCTACCAGAGCATCTCTCATATCACAGGCATTGAACACATCTATGTGGATTTAGTGAATAAACATAAATAAAAGCTATACAAATGCAAAGTTTTTGAAGAAGACTTGAACAAGATGACGATCATTCAAAGGGAGTCAGATTTCTGCTCATAGTCTTAATGCTTTTAACCCACTTGAATCTAATGTGTGAAATATGATATGTCAAGAGCTTTGTAATGTTTTGAACAACCAATAAATAAATAAATAAAAATATTTTTTTTTTGTTAATGAAATCCTCAACTTAAGCCATGTGGATTTCCATGTGGATTTAAACAAATATAAACTAATAGAACAGGTTAACCCATTTTTAAAAAGTGAATTAAATACTTTTCTGCTGTCTGCAAAAACATTAAAAAAATAAATAACTCCATTACTTTGGGGTCTCATTCTGGAAGCTTTATTCAGACTAGTGACAATATGAACCTCTGAGTGTTGTGTGTCTGGAAACGAACACTAAAGCCTCTTTGAGATACACTGCATGTCAGAGATAAAGGGACTCATAGTTTTTTGACACACATAACAGGATGAGAAGGTAAAATCAGACTTTTTCTACCTCAACATCAGTACAATAGAGCTCAGATACTAAAGTGTGAAGCCAGACCTCTAATGAATATTTTCCAACAAAATTAGAAATATAAGTTTTGGTACTGTAGACCTTCTCAGAAGATCATTGTTTGGTTTTTGTTGGTTTAAGTCACAGTGTGGAGGTAGAAAGAGGGGAGGGAAGATTGAGCATTTGATGAGGGAATTATCTTCAGAAAACCTGAAGTGCAAGTCCTACCTTCCCTATGCCATCCCAAGGTTGGGGATGGAGCTGTCTATCTTTTACCCTCTGGACCAGTGAAGAGGATACTTAGAGAATTTTTGAAATATCATCCTAATAGTTTGGAAAACTCAATTGAGAAATATGAAGGGCCTTTGGTACAGAGGGTGACTCAGACACTGAGATCCAGAGTTTGAAAAGACTGTGAGCCACAGAGCCAGATGGCACTGGCTTCGGAGGGGCTGTTCTCCCAGGGCTCCCCAGGCAAGGCCGAGGGCTGTGGGAGCATCTCCCTGGGAGCAGAGGATCCAGATCTCACTGAAAGCAATCACCTAGGCAATGCTGAAAGGCTAGTAAACAGCATCAGATGCCTATGTGCTGAAATAGAGCTGTAGCTACCAGACTTAAGCCATGGGACACAGGGGTTTCACCTGGACCCTCAGAGAGTCTGCCATTGCTCCTTCCAAAGAGTCAATATGGACAATCCACGTGCACAACATGTGCTGATCAATTCAGGTAACTAATGCTTCCATCTCCACAGCAGTACTGTGTCTTTGGAACTTTCAGACTTTCTACTTTTTCACAAAATATATACTAGGTTACTGTGAAATATAGCCCCTCCCCCACTGTTCTGTAGAAAAGAACTATTCTTTTTATCTATTTTGGGGCTCTGTTTCCCAAATTCCCAAACTCCAGTAACGACTGTGGTACATTTCAACTTATTTTTTAACCATCCAATTTGATAGAGAATATGTTGTGGATATCAAAATTTTTTTAAATGTTTAAGAAGATAGAAATATTAACTAGCATGATCATTGCATACTATGTACATGTATTAAATTGTATCACACTGTATCCCATGTATTTACACAATTGAAACATGCACAACTTTAATTCAAAATTAATTTTAAAAAATTTATTCTTTTTAAAAAATTAGTTATAACATGACAGTAGAATGCATTTATTCATTTTGACATATCATACACAGATGGGGTATAATTTCTCATTTTTCTGATTATACATATTGTAGAATCACAGTGGTCATGCAGTCATATATATACATAAAGTAATAGTGTCTGTTTCATTCTACTATCCTTCCTATCCCCACATCCCCTCCCTTCACTCCCCTCTACCTAATCTAAGATAACTCTATTCTTCTTTAGTGGTCCCCCCTTATTGTGAATTAGCACCCGCATATTAAACATTCAACCTTTGATTTTTTGAGGATTGGCTTATTTCACATACCATGATATTGCATGATATTACAGGCAAGTGCCATATTTCATTCTTCTTTAAAGCTGAATAATATTCTATTGAATATATATACAATATTTTCTTTACCGATTCATCTATTGAAGAACACCTAGGTTGGTTCCACAGTTTAGCTAATAAGAGTTGAGCTGCTATAAACATTGATATGGCTGTATCACTGTAGTATGCAGATTCTTGTTGTAGATTTATTTTATTGTTTTACTTTATTTATTTATTCTTATTTGTAGATTTTATTGTTTTATGGTTTCAGGCATTCTAATTTCTGATTTGAGAATGTCTTGGTGATTTAAAGTGACAGTAGGACTCTCTATTACCTTGGAGTGAGCTGTAAGGTGAGGACACTGCCCAAGTTTCTTTTGGGGAAGGGACAGATTAGTCATAGTGAATTAAGGGTTAAGTAGAACAATGGGGAATACAGCAGCAAAGTTACAGTTTAATTACATCAGATGTCGTGCTTGTTTGGCACACTTGTTATACATGTGAGGTGCTCAGTCTAGATAAAGTGTTTGATACTCAAAAAAATAAATAAAAAAATGCAAGAGTTTCCTCATGATATCTCACTTTGGTTTCACTCGAGAACACCATGATTTAGTCAATGTCCTTTTTGTAGACTATGTACCTCCATATTTTAATGATAAACAAGATGACATGAAAGAACAATTTATTTTGCTAGATTAGATGCTGCCTCTGTCAGTCACTTAAAATGAAAGCCCCCTTCTAGTCCCTCCCTAACAGTCCCTCCACCCCTAACCTCCTCCAGGGCAGGTCACAAGTCCCTCCTCAGAAACTCCTGTTGCCAAAGCACCTGGAACCTTCCTTTATAACAGCTTCTATCATATGGTTTTGTGATAGTCTGTTTTCTTGTCTGTGTTTCCTAGCAGAGTTGAAGTTCTTCTACTACGGGTGAAGATTATATTTTGCTAAGTGATATATTCTAGCATAGTGCCTGACCTAGAGTTAGTACTTAATCAATATTTATTTAAATTAAATATTGCTTAATTAACTAATTCATGAGGTATAATTAGGTGGAGCCATTGGAGTATCCCTCCAAAGGTCCCCCAAATGGACTGCAGTGCAGCACAAGAGGACAAGAGTGGGGGCATAGGAACAGAGCCACACAAATCTACTCCTCTCCTGGAAGGCAGAGAGTGGCTCAGTAGAACCTCCCCTTAGTCAGCCTGTGGATGGACAATGGGTCAGCACACTTCATGTTCCATCAGAAAGGGGTGGGAAGGGAATGGAGGGGTCATGGGGGTAGAAAAGATGGTGGAATGAGACGGACATCATTACCCTAAGTACATGTATGAAGACACAAATGGTGTAAATATAATTTTATACAGCCAGAGATATGAAAAATTGTGCTCTATAAGTGTGGTATGAATTGTAATGCATTCTGCTGTCATACGTAACAAATTAGAATAATAAATACATACATAAAAATGTTCCTAATTAAAAAAAAAACATGTCTCACATAAGGCTTTCCCCCCTTAGCTGCTCTTATATTTCTAAAGCAAAGTGGGACAAAGCAACTTCTCTCTGTGCCTTTGAGCAGTTTTAATTGATGTGAATCACTGACCGATTGATGTGGATGCAGCAATCAGTATCAATTGGAAGGCCGCTGAGGTAAGAGGATCAGCCATCCTGCAGTCTGGTTTGCCAGCCCCATATAGCTAGGGCCTGGACAATTGATCTTTGCTGCTTTCAATGATCAAACTGCAACCTATTCAAGATGCATATGGTTTCAAAGGCTCCCAAATGCTGATGTTGGACACTGCTAAAAGGGGAATAATGAGCCTAGCACCATTAAAGTTGGAGTCAATTAGCAGAGTCAGGAGACTGACATTGTGTGTTTCTAAGTATAATTTGCATCCTTTGTATCTATAATAAAACCTTAGTGATTTTCCTGTAGGATGAGCATTCCCTGAGGAGTCACATTTGTGGCTAGGTGGAACAGTATGTGAGCAGTACTGTGAAGGTTTTGCCCCCAGAGGCTGATGCCACCCATAAACTTTACCAGTGAAGCATCCAAGCAAAAGAGCACTTTTTCTGCAGCAGCTTTCCCAAAGTGTCTCTGAAGAATTTTATTTCCATAGGAAGTAATATGTTACTTGGGAAGAAAATTCATGTGGCCTAGTAAATTTGGAACCTTGGTATTAGAAAAAGAGATCTCTTGATTTTCAGTCCTCGAGTTTTTTTCCTTAATGCTCTTTTTCTGTAAGGCATCCAGGATGCCATTTTACATCTCACCATCAATGTCTTTTTGGCCTCCTTGAGCCTGTGACAGTTTCTCAGAAGTCCTTGTTTTTGATGACCTTGATAGTTTTGAGGAAGGTGCTTTTTAATAGCAAGAAAGATCAGGCAAGCATAATGACACTGGAAATCTTGTGGAATAAAAAGAGATGACAGAAAGTTTGAAAGGGCAGAAAAATGTAAGAAGATAAAAAGACAGGAGACAAAGTTTATTGACTCTTCAGTTTTACAAGATTGACCCGGCCCATAAACTAATTTTAGAGAATATATGTATGGAAAAGATAGATGCAAATCACATTTTAAAAATTTATACCATTTATATATCAAATTGTATTATTTTTTTCCCTAAAATGTGTTAGGTAGAGTTCAAAAGAAAAAGGGAAAAAAGCAAATATCAAACTAAAAGATAAAATCCTAATAAAATTTAGGTCCAAGAAAGATGAAAATGGCTTAAGATAATCAAAGGCAAAGAGTTTGAAGGTTATACGTACCCCCAAGCCCTGCACAGGGGTGCGCGCCCTGTAATCCCAGTGGCTCAGGCTGCTGAGGCAGGAGTATGGTGAGTTCAAAGCTAGCCTCAGCAAAAGCGAGGCACTAAACAACTCAGTGAGTCCCTGTCTCTAAATCAAATACAAAATAGGGCTGGAGATGTGGCTCAGTGGTGGAGTGCACCTGACTTTAATCCCCAGTACCCTCCCTCAAATAAATAAGTGGCCCCAAGTTTTTCCATCAGGGTGGCCACCCTTTGACTTGTGTTGGTAGCTTTCAAAGCACTATGTTTTCTCCTATTTTCTTTGTTCTCAGAAACAGGTAGTTTTGAAACAGGAAAAATCTGAGAAAGATCAGTTCTTTGCTTCTTGGGTTTGGGTTGAGAGGGGTAAATAACTCCTAGTGACTACATTTCCTTTCCCCAAACCAAGAAAGTACATCTTCCCTGCTGAATCAAACAGATCCTAGGAAGCTCCTATGTGAGTCAAATGGTGAGATGTGGTCACCTACTGGTCCAGCATAACCCCCAGCCACCATAGCTTTGGTGAGCAGCATGACCAGAGAAATCATTATCTGGTGGCCAGTGGCCAGGTAGAGTTTCTTACAGCATGTGATGGGCTTAGAGTTGTGGATGAGGTGGTAGATATTATCATTTGCTGTGAGAGTTAGGGTACAAGCTGCTGAAATTAGGACTGAAAACACAGTAACCCACCAAAACCAGAAATGCCTCAGTTCTCTATCACACAATAGGTCCAAAGGTGGAAAACCCTTGAAAACTACTGGTCAGTTCTCCCATCTGCAGCACTAACACCAGGCAGCTATTTCTCTGCTAATAGGAGGAGTCAAAAAGTTAGGTAAGTGGACAACCAATCCTAGCTATCTGAATACCACCAGCCTGAGCACAATAGATAGCAACATCAAGCAACTAAGGAGAGAGGGAAATGGAGTCTTTCGTTAGGTGATCATTTGCCCACCTAATATTCTATTACCATGGCAGAGAGCAAAAACAAACATTATGAAACAATTTGCCATCTATCATGGCAGTTTGCTGGTTTTCTATTCCCCCACCCCTTGTTTTTGTTAATAGAGGCCTGATATTGTTTAAGGAAATAATGAGCCTAGCTGATTGCTTATTTTTCAGTCTCTATTGCAGATAGGAGATGCTGCATGGCATGGTGCAGTTCTGGCCAAAAAGAACAAAAACGGAGGCTGCTGGGATTTTGGATAAAGCCTTAATCCATAATCAAAGGGGGTAGATAAAGCTGGAGCTGCCCTTCCTAATTCTTCTTGCCCAGAATGTAGATATGATGATTGGGGCTGCTACTAATAAACTGTGCACATGAAGAAGGGTCAAGAGAGGAACAGAATCATCTATCCTGACATCAATGACCTGTTTGACCAATACTAACAGCTGTTACCTCTGAACTTATGGCATGTCAGTAAAAACATTCTCCCCTCTTCTTAAGCTTTTGTTGGTTAAATTTTCTATCACTTGTAGCTTACTAATGCAAAAGATAAGTGGACAGAATTGGGAGAGCCACTGTGGAAAACAGAATAGAGGTTTCTCAAAAAATTGAAAATAAACTACCCAATGGTCCAGCTATCCTACCCCTGGGCATTTATTTTCCAAAGAAAATAAAGTCAGCATACAAAAGAGACACCAGCATACCTATATTTACTGTGGCACTATTTGTAATAGGCAAGATATTCAATCAGCCTAGGTGCTCAGCAACTCATGAATAGATACACAGCGGAGTATTACTCAGCCATAATGAAGAATGAAATCCTGTCATTTATAGGAAAATGGATGGAACTGAAGAACATCACATTTAATGAAATAAGCTATACACAGAAAGACATGTATCATATGTTTTCTCTCTTGTGTGAAAAAAAAAATTAAAGAAAGAAAACAAAAAGGTAATTTGAAAATAGAAGAGGAACTACAAAGACCCGGGAAGGGAGCAGAGAGTAGAGGTCAGGAGGAGGGTTACAATTAATCCAAACTACACGCATATATAGAAATAGCACAGTCAATCACAAAAATTTGCACAATTAGTGTGTTAATAATTATGATGATATACTGAATAAAAATATAGAAATAGCAATAAACAGGTTTTTAAAACAGCAAAACCTTGAGAGCCGGTAAGCAGTAACTCAGGCTCAGAGAGGATCTCATAAGAATGACCACCTGACAGTGTGCATGAAGCACAGAGAGGTGGAATTCAAAGAACAAATACGAATAGAGAAGAAAAACAGTCAAGGAGCTGCAGTGGAACAGATCTCAGGGTATTTGCAGCCAGGGTAGTAAAGACTCTGAAATATAACGAAGGGGGCTGAGAAAAGGCAGGCAGAATCTGTAAATCCCTTATAACGATATATGAGAGTGAAGAAGAGAAGAGCACATTTATGTGCTAAGGAACAGAAATAGAGCTACACACGTGATTGGAACACGATGCTATAGCTTCCTCCTGAGAAGGGAACAGTAAATGCTGAGTGCAGTGCAAAAATCGCACAGTGCAGAATGAAACCTGAAGAGCTGCAAATAACAGAAGTGATCACTATAGGAATCTAAGAAAATCTCTTTAACACCTATCCTTGGAGGCTCTGAATTTCTTCCAAATAACATCTTTGACTCTCAGATCACACGTTAAAATCCCATTCAGATTAGTTCTGCTCCAGTCTGTCTTGTGGTGATAGTGATGTAAGTCCCAGTTGAACCATGACAATGTCTGGGCTTGAATCCTGGCCTGATGACGAACTTTTTGAGGATAGTGAGTGAGCAACAAACTTTTATGTGCTTCAAAGAAACACATGTAATAATTACCATGACAGCATCGTCTACCTCGAAGGGCCGTTGTGGCAATCCAATGACGTGATAAGTGTAGAGGAACTGGCAAGTGTTCACCAAGCATTACAATTTTTATCCTCGTGAAAATACCTAGATTTGAATCAACTGTTCAATCTCTACATTGGATAGGTACCAGGAAAGAGAAGTAATATTCCTGAAGTTCTAGAAGCACACACAACACGGGGAACCCCCTCAAGCCTTACCCGTCCAACCATATTTGGAAGGCGACCACCTCATTCTCAAATTCTCTGAATTGGCCTTTGATATCTGGTTTCCTTTGACTGATGCTTTCGTGCCTGTCTAGCCCTTCTACAGATTCCATGTCTTTAGGGACTTTTTCATTTAAGCACTTAGATGTGGTCATCAAAATACTGAGGGGTTAAATACAGAAAAGTTTAAAAGATAGTGTTTCTTACCAACTGAAAAATATCTTTCACTTTTCTTTGCGATCAGGAAATAATTGTTATAATTGTCTTACCTGTAGAAGAGGCTCTGAATTTTGATTTTAGATTTTCCTCTTTTTTCTTTTTCTAGAAAAGAAACCAAGATGGTGGGCCAGCAGGGGCAGACCATTCTAGGTAAGCTAAGTCAGAGATACAATTACTAGGATTAGTTTAAATAAATCGATGAGTTCATACCAAGTGAGCGTTAAATTACCTTTGGTGCCATTAGTCCCCTTCCCATGTAGACACAAAACCAAGTAAAATATACACAGGTTATGTAGATAGCATTCATATGAACCTAAGAAAGACCGGAGGGCATTATGCTTTGGCCAGGAAATGGTCCATATTGTGTAAAGTTACACAAAATTCCTTGGAGAACTGAATTACGTAAGAACAACAAATATATACGGGGTAAAGTTGGGAGTTCATAACCCACTTGAATCAAACTGTGAAAGATGATGTATTAAGAACTGTGTAATGTTTTGAACGACCAACAATAAAAAAAAAAAGAACAACAAATATTCTCTTCAAGGAAATATATTCATAAAAGCTCTGATTTTTATAAGCATATTGTTCTGTCCTAAAATTAAAATTTTTTAAAAAGGAATTTAATAAATATTGTCACTGAATTGCTAGAGTACTTCAATACACTGTATCACTGAAAGATTATTCGCTGACCCCAAAATGACTCGTTTATTTTTCTTGTCCATCAAATGAGGCATCATTACAATAAAATTCCCCACAAATTTGTTTTGAGCCTGTGTTGCCCTGTGCTTAGTTCTTCCTTCCATGCCTAGGAAACCATGTTCTCAGGGAACCCATAATCCCACATGTCAAGAAGACATGGAAAAATAAAAATAAATTAACAAATAAAAAGAAGACATGGACCACATATAAGGATGTAAATTCTCTGCTGAGCTGGAGTTGTATCATTTGCTTTCTCTTAAAATTTCCAAAGAAAAGTAATTTAAAATAATTACATGTATGGCTTTAAAAGAATGCTTGTGTGTTACAAAATTACTTTTAAAAACTTCATCTTCAACAATTTATAGAGCACTGCATCCCTTTGTCTAATTCAATAGGTAAATTGGCAGTAGGAAAGCCACTTAGCAAGGCTGGTTGGGCTGCAGAGAAGTGTGTAACTCCACGTCACAGTACATTATTGTTGGAGCCCAACTTGGAAGTCACAAAGAACTGGTTGTCTACCCTACTCCGTGACTTGGGCTGGATGTTTGGTAACTCAGATCTCTCAAGTGGACAATGCAGTGCCTGCCTCAGAAGGTTATGGTGAGTATTCGATGAATTGATCTGTTTAGCACAGAGCTGGGCTGCTGCAAATACTTGAGAAGTGGCAGTGAGGTTGTGGTTGTCAGGCAAGGTCACACCTGGGCCTGGGAGGGAGATGCACCTTTCACAGGAAGATGCTCCTCTCCTTATGATCCCTAAGTCCTTGGTCAGGGGCCCCTGCTGGAGGTATGGGACTAGTCCTCCAGTCCTCATAACCCATGAAGGCAAGTGGAAAAAAAAAATCTGCCTTTTAGGAGTAAGAGGCAAAGAGAAGATGCCTGGAGAAAGACACATTATAAAGGTAAATTATTCCCTGGGACGAAGGCTTAGAATTCAGACAGTTGTGGCTCAAAAAAGTTTTATAATCAAAAGCTTGAAACATAAAGCTTCCTGAGGGCATGGGCTCTGTTAGTCTTGTTTCTGACTTTACCTCCAAATACAGCCAGGAGTATAGAAGATACTATATATTGAATGGATAAAATGTGTTATTTTTAAATATGTTAACACCCTGTCCCATGTTAGCTGAGTAATCTTAGGTAAGTTACTTAACTTCTCTGAATCTCTATGTTTTGATATATAAAATGAGAATAAAAATAATATATATACTTCATTGAACCATGAAAATAGAAAGAGAAATAGCAATTCATCTACTGCCATGCTCAGAAGGTATGGCAGAGCCGAAGTCAGTGTCTGCACAGCCAGGCTCCGTGAATAATGTGAACTATTGCTCAGAACTAAATTGCATCCCCTGCCTCCAAATATATATGTTGAAGATCTAACTTGTAGTGTGACTCTCTTTGTCACATTATAGGGCCCATAACATGGTAATTAAAGAGGTCATAAAGGACGAGACCTTAGTTTGATAGGAGACCTTACAATAATAGGAAGAGAGATAGCTCTTCCTCTACCCCATGCACACCAAGAAGTCATGTGCGACGTAGTGAGAAGTCGGCCATCTAAAAACCAGAAAGACAGACTTCACCATAAACCAACCATGCTAGCACCATGATCTCAGACTTTCAACCTCTAGAACTGTGAGAAAATAAACTTCTGTTGTTTAATTCACCCAATCTGTGCTATTTTGTTATGACTGGTTGAAAAGACTAATACAAACTTTGGTATCATAAAGTGGAGTGCCACTGTAACAATACCTAAAAAGGTGGAAGCAGCTTTGAAACTGAGTTTCGGTAGAAGTCACAAGATTTCTGGAAGCATGTTACAAAAATCATAGATCACCATGAACAGAGTGCTGGTAGAAACATGGATGTCAATAGCCATTCTGGTGAGGTCTCAGATGGAAATGAGGAGCCGGTTATTAAAAGTTGGAGGAATGGTAATGCTTCTTAGAAAGTGGCATAGAGCTTAGCAGAATTGTGTTCCAGTATTTTTGGAAGATGATTGTCACACATGAAATTGAATATTTAGCCAAGGAAACTTTTAAACAAAATGTTAAATTGTGAAAGGAGAGTAATTTAATGAAGAAATTATTAAGCAAAAGCAGAAGCAGAACTTAAAGTTTTGAAAACCTTCTCCATAGTGCCAAAATTTAGAAAATGTATTCAAAAGAGAACACAAGAGCATGGCTGGATATGATTTAATAAAAAAGATGGTGACAAAAATATAGCGATTTTAACAGAATGAGGTAGAGATGGAAAGGCATGAAGGAAGACTGTCAGTCTTCTGAGATTCTACAGGACAAATAGATTTATTGGGCTGTGAACATTCTTTACGCTCTAAGAAAAGGGAAGAAGGACCCAAAGGAGATTCCAAGATCATTGGGGCTGCAAATTCTGGTTTCTCCTCCTGTTTTCTCTTTAGCTTCAGTGGCCAGGATCACCCCCACTAGTGCCAGGGCTATGTGGTTGAGAGTCTCTTCCAAGGTGTAGGAGCTAATGGAATTTGTCTTGCTAGGTTTGGGGCTTACATGGGACCTATCATCCCTTCCTTCTTTCCTATTTCTCTCTTTTGGAGTTACAGTGTCTATTCTATGCTTATGCTATCACTGGGTTTTGGAAGCAAGTAACTGAGTGGTTTCAAAGGTTCATAGCTAGAAAGGAATTTTCCTCTGAATTAATCACACTTGTAATCTCACCCTTGTTGGATTTAATTTTCTTCTTTCTCTGAAATACAAGTTTAACTACGATCGTCCCTCTTCCCAAAGAGACCACCCTGAAGAGACCCCATGCATTTACGGGTGAATGTCCTGGTTTAATATTAAGTCTCGTTATATCATCAATGCACATATTATGGTACAGAGCCAAATAGGGCAAAGAGCCAATTACTGCTCCCATTTTTATTTTATCTCATTTTCCTCCGCTTTTCTTTTTTTGTGATCTTAGTCATCTTTGCTGATTACATTTCCTTTCTCTGCCTAGCCTCTTTGGTCCAATAGAGCAGAAAGAGCACCAAATTAGTACTAGGATTTCTGAATCCTGTCCTTGGCTTTGCTACATGAGTCTACAAGTATCTGAGCAAGCCATTTTAAGTAAAGCCTGTGTCCTCACCTGCAAAGTGAAGATTCTAATACCAAAGCCACTGGTTTAAAGGCCTGAGTAAAATAAGTAAGTAAATTGCAAAACAGTTTGTACATTTAATCCATTCATTTGTTCATTCATTTGTTCATTCATTGGTTCTTCCTTGGTGCTTTTAAGCACTAATTAGATTCGTCCATTGTCTTACTAATTAGGGACCATTATGTTCTAACTAGTCTCATTTACTTTGGAGAGAAATGTGATCTTTTTCCTGAAGTGCACAAATCATAGATTAAAAAATAAAATAAAATCAGAACTTCAACCAGAAGCTGGAGAATTGAGGTGAGAACTGGGAAAATCTCAGTGAAGGAACTTAGAAGGAACCTGCACCGTGGCCCAGGGTCTTCTGCACCTGCATGGTTCTGGAGCCCTTTTTTTGCTCCGTTCCTTTATGCCCTTTTGACATTGGCATTACAGAAGTCCAAACCCTTCTGCCAGAGCTGCCACTAATCCATCTTTGGCCGCCTTGTTACCAAGGCTTCCGAGGGCCTGGGCTCTAGTGAACTATGTGTCTGAGTAATTAATCTTCTCCGTCCTGGAGCCCTTACATGTGGGCAGCCACCACCAAAGCCAAGAGCGATGTTGCAGATTAGCTGTTTAAGTGCATCCTGGAAGCTGCCTGCTGAGCAAAGTGGCACTAATTGAACCCTGCACCCTCCCCACGACCAGTGCCTGTCAGACAAGCCAGTGGCTAATTATGCCCTGGAAACTATTTGGAAATTTGCTGATTAACTCCAGAGGGGTTGATTAGTTCTTAATATAGAAAGATCTATTTATTTGGGGTAAACCCATATAATAAGAATTCTTCCCTGATCCCAAGCCTTTTTCTATTTATTGGGTGTCAAGAAGATTACTTGATGCGAAATGAAGAATTCCAAACAATTAAGCAAAGTGTCATTTTTCAATAGTAATCATTATTTTTATTATTTATTATTGTAGAAAATCAAAATGCAGGGATTAAAAGTACGTCAAAAATATTTTACATTATAAATACAAAGAGTGGCATATTTCCACTGACCTAGTTTTAGGCATTAGTCAATTTTATTTCTTTCAAAATTAGAATAGAATGTAAATGAGATGATTTTACTTAAATTTGATCTTTTTTCCATCTTTCAATACATTTAATGTAATTTAACTACCTGTGTGGCTGGTAACATCTATTGTAAATGTACTAATTATGTAAAACCCTTTCATTATGACTTGAATGGGGGTTAAGACTTTAGCTGGGGTCATTATTTGAGTTATTGTGAAAGTGCCATTAACATTTCTTTCCTGTACCAAATTTAGTGCTGTCAAACCTAAAAATCATAAGAAATGAGGAAACAAGTGGAATGAGATAGGAAAAAGTAATATGCTCTGTAAGCAATATTTTAACAAAATCCATTGCTATGTAGAGTGTCATCAGGTTTTAGTCTTTTGGGGGAGGACCCAAAATTCTCCAGAATCGCTGTCATTTAAATGGGTGTAAATTGTGAACTTGTCTCTGTGTGTGTATG
Organism: Ictidomys tridecemlineatus; assembly: GCF_052094955.1. Lineage (NCBI taxonomy): Eukaryota > Metazoa > Chordata > Mammalia > Rodentia > Sciuridae > Ictidomys > Ictidomys tridecemlineatus. The sequence continues at coordinate 28,357,143 of NC_135481.1, forward strand.
TGTGTAATTTAGTAACATTTTTTTTAACATTGGAAATAAAGAGATGCAAGGCAGAAAACAAGAAAAACTAAAGTCCAGATTCATAGTTTAAACTGGCAGATTGAAAGAAAAAGAACTACAGTAGGAAACTTTCTCTTTGTTCTACGTAAAGAGAAAAACTTTTAAGACTACACAAAGAAATAATCCTGTAGATGATCACATCTGACATAGGGCTCTATTTTCTTGCAGTTTCCAAGTTGAGAGTGCTGAAGATTACATAGAGGTAAAGCAACCTGTCTACTTCTATACAGGACCAAGGCAGGACACAAAGCACTATGGCTTTCCAGAGACCACTTTATCAACTACCATATTGCTCACCTGTATTCCAGTCTTAGGGATTCAAACGTGCTTGCAAATGACTGCAACACTCCATCCAAAGGTCAGAAGGCAGAAAATTCTATAGGTTGATACTGCTTTTAAATAGTGTTTATTTTTTTTATTTATACATGACATTAGAATATTTTTATATAATTATACAAGCATGGAATATATATTATTCTAATTAGGACCCCATTCTTGTGGATGAACATGATGGTGAGATTCACTGTAGTGTATTCATATATGTACATAGGAATATTATATCATATTTATTCCCCTGTTTTTCCTTTCCCTATCCTCCCTCCCTTCCCTTCATTTCTCTTTGTCTCATCTACTAAATTTCTTCTTCCCCTTCCCCCCTTATTGTGGGTTAGCTTCCACATATCAGAAAAAAAATGTGACCCTTGGCTTTTGGGGACTGACTTATTTCACTTAGCATAATATTTTCCAGATCTATCCATTTACTGGCAAATATCATAAAGCCATTCTTCTTAATGACTGAGTAATACTCCATTGTGTATATATACCACATTTTCTTTATCCATTCATCTGTTAAAGGGCACCTAAGTTGGCTCCATAGCTTAATTATTATGAATTGAGCTGCTCTAAACATTGATGTAGCTGCATCACTGTAGTATGCCGATTAATTGCAATAACAGTTGAACCCCATTTTCTCAGATAACCTTTAAAGCTTGCATTTAAAATGCCAGGAAAGCAAAAAAGGATATATATGTCCTATACCTGATTTCACCAAAAGATATCACCAAAGACAGCTTGTAATGACCTCAAAATATTTCACTCAATGGCAAAGAGATGAAGATGTTGGGCTGAAATCTCCAAGCACTGGTTTCATTGGTCATTATATTATCATCATATCTGAAAATGCATTTCCTTGTCCATAAGTGATGAAAAATTTTATCACGAATTTACCAGTGAAATAAAATGTATCTTATTTCCTAGATTCTAATTTGTATTTTCCCTCAACTTCATATTTCAGATATGGTCATTTATCTTATCATCACTGCCTACTTTAAGTTGGGGTTTTTCCTGAAACTGTTATCAACCTGGTGGTACAGTTTGAAAGCAGGGAATACTGTGCTCTTTGGCTCCTCCCCTTCCCAGAATCACATTCTCAATGTTAATTCTTCTGACAAGGTAGGCATGGTGACATTACCCAATGTCAGGCAAGCATGAAGTGTATTCTGTAAATTGGAAAAGGAGAGACAAATTAACCACTGATTTCACAGTAGGAGAAAACCTTTCAATAAACATCTTCAAAACCAGTTCCTCAGTTAAGACACTAAAACTTCTTGTAGCTAACCATGTACCACTGTGTGTCACACTGCAGAAATGATAAGAAATACTGAATTGCAATTTTTATTTTGGTATATGATTGCCTGAGCTATATGGTTATTTATGAGTAAAATTGTAACTGGAAAATTATTCACAAGTAGAGCATAACATTGTAGAATATCACCACTGCCTTAAGATTCCAAAATATTTGTGTCAATCATGGTCCATTTTATACAGAAAAAACATTTCCTGCACGATCCCAGGTACTGCCAAGCATGGCTTGCTTGTTTCTAAATAATCCCTGAGGAAACAGTTCAGTCTAGACCATTATCTTGATAGTTCATAATTAGGTTCAATAATAAAGCTTGTTTTGCTGACCTAGGTCAAATGGGCATGTCCTCAGCATCTAGGCGCAGTGACCTTGCTTTGAGAGGGTATTGTTAGAAAATCCATTATTATCATCACATACACTTCAGAGAAGTGGCTGTTTTGTGAATTGATGGTGTGATGTTGCCACTTTAGATAAAACAGTCCATGAATTATTGACTTAATGAGTTAATGTTGCTTGATTTCACAACAAAGTCTTCGCCGTCTTGATGCAATTTACTGAACACATAATCACAGGATATGAAGGAAAGCACAGGTAACAGGCTTTGCTCTGCACTGATGAGTCACACCAAATCTGAAAAAGGCACAAACATCACAGAGGCATCACTGTCTTCCTTGAAGGCATGATGCCTTGGTCAGTATGCCTAAGGCCAACTCATGAATACTTGCTAAAGTTGGCTTTCTTCACATTTTTTTTTTTGTCTTAAACACAATTCAGTTAATTGCTTTCTCAACCTTCTAGAATTTCTCTTGGGCCCCTGATAAGGTCTTGAGGTTGGTTCTATGAAATCCTTATGGCTGTGTGCAAGGTTGCTGCTTGGGAGATGTTCGAAGGGAGCCCACAGAAAAAGCCCATCACAGGCGAACTCTGCCAATATCCTGATGCTTATCTGTGTGAAACTGGAGCAAATCTGCTATGGGATGGTATTTTCTTCAGAGTACCCCAAACATGGGGAAAGACAATAAAAATCCAAGCACAAAGCAATTAACAGTTTTTTCCAGAGAAGCTGGTTGAGCAGGTGTGACTCATTGATTCAGCAAGTTGTTTCCTAATTTTCACTTTGCTATTATTCATTGAGTGCTCATTATCTGGTAAGAGCTTATACACAATATTTCATCAAGTCCTCCCAACCCACTTACACAGTGTTATTTTTGCCACTTATACTGATGAGGAAACTGAGGCCTAGGGAGAGGAAATAAGTTTCTCATAACTGCAGAACTATCATGGAGGAGCTGGGGCTCAGGGTGGGTCTGGCTCTAGAGTGACCACTGCAGCCTCCTGACTGCCCTTCTTTCCATGCCTTTCACCTGTTTGCAATTTATCAGTATATAAATTTCTCAGCTTCTGGGATCTCTTTTGTAATTACCACCTGTCATTGTCCAGATCAAGCTAAAAGTCCACAGTCTTCCAGCTGGCTCATATCTCTGTCCGGCAAACACCATCCCTGCTCGCATATCCTTCACATTTTAGGTCTCAGCACACCCTTTTGCTTATTTACCAAGAACTTGAAGCAGATCATCCCTTCCTGTGTCTACTGAAAATGGACAAATTCTTCAAAACATAGGATTTGTGTTTTTGTTTTTATGAACTCTTTTTAGATTCTCCCATCTCCATTAAAAATTATTTCACATTCCCTTCTTCAAATCCTGCAGGGTTTTGTTTGTGTCTGCTTCCCTTATAGGATTTCATCAGCCACCTGTAATAACTACTTGCGGTCTTATCTGACTTCCTCCTGTGGGAACCGAGGGCCCTTTGAGGGAAGGAACCATGTCTTAGTCAACACTGTCTCCAGAGGTCAGTATCATATTTAGAATGACGGATATGCAATAAATGTTTGTGTGATGAATAATGAGACATGAGAATGGTCATGAAGAAACCACCAGATTTTGAGCTGGGTCATGGTTCCGAGATCCTCCATGCAACACCTGGATGCAGGGACGATGGTGAGAGGAGAAAAGTTGCCTTTGCCCATGTGTCCTTTTGTCCCAGTCTAGTGTCTTGTTTGCGTATTAGAATTTGGATATGGGATGGGAGAAGATAGACTGATATGTAGGAGTTGCTAGGCCCCACCTCATTGACCCTATTCTTTGTCTAAAAGGAGCCATTAACCAACCAAACTGAGAAAATCCCTGCTCCTTCTTGGGCAAGTTGCCTGACTGCACATAGCTCAGTATCCCCATGTGCCTAACGGGGTATGAGAGTCCTTGTTATTACTTACCTCTTTGGTGTATACACCATATATCCCAGCCCTATTTGTGATTTTTCTTTCACAATAGGCTAGTCTGTCAGCAAGTTATTGTTTATGTTGAACTAAAATCTGTCCCATTAGTCCAGGATCTACCTGTTCAGCGTGTAGAATGAGTCTAACATTCTGCATAACACTTTTTTAGTAACAAAAATTCTCATTGAGGATGCTCATATGCACTCATTTGAGGCATAGGGATTCCACAGGTGCTTAGTCACATAAGAACCATTTGGGGAATTCAAAGAAGAAGCATCCCAGTTCATGGCTCCATCTCTAACTATTTGTCCTCTGCTGTAGACATCAGTCAGTGTGATGTAGTAGGGAGAAGGAAAATGTTCAAGTTACCTTTTCCTGGACTCAACTTCTGATTCCAGTGTTGGATGTGGGGCAAGTCCCTTTGAGTCTGTACTTAAATAAGCTACTTTAGAAAGTTGTTAGAAAATTGAATAATATTAACAGATTCAAAACATATGATTTGTATTTTTGTTTTTATGAACACTTTTTAGATTCTTCCATCTCCATTAAAAATTATTTCACATTCCCTTCATATAGAAGACATTCATAGAGCTGTCAGTTCTCTTATCCCTCAGTTTCCTATAACCTTCTTTTCTTTGGTAAAATACTCAAGGGCTCCATTAGAAAGAAAGAGGTAACAGTACCTATTCCGGTTTCCATGCCAAAATACTTTCCCCAAAATTATCAAACATTTGTAGAAAAACATTTAATAAAATAACACGAAATAATGTTAAAACATTCCAATCGGTGGCATTGATCATCCTTCCTATATGAATCACTTTGCTAATTTTTTATGGCTTAACCTTATTTTCAAATTAAAAGCTAACAATAAGGATAATAATAAATTTTAGGTCATTTTCCTGGGATTTATAAGAAGTCTCAATAAAAGCTGAAAGCATCCTTTGTTATTAATTGGTTGGAAACCAGCAGCCAAGGTCTTACAGAGTGGAAGATGGAGCTGGAGGCTCAGGGAAAAGGTGTTTTGTACCCACCCACATTTCCCCACACCTTGTGCCTCCTGGCAGGAAAGGTTGGGTGAAAAGATGTCTTTCTGGGGGGTTGCACCCCTTCATTAGTAGGGAAACCCTAGGACTGTTCCTTCCCTGGGTCCTCTCAGCTGCCCCACATCTTTCCATGTCATAGCTGCTGGGATCCTCCAACTTCAGGACATTGAACAGATTTTCCCAGGGATGCACCAGGGAAATGTCTCCGCTCAACTTTTTGTCACCCATGGAATTAGAACACCTTTGTGGGGAGTGGAACCCAAGAGGAAGAACATCAAATGGGATGTGAGAAACAGACTCTGCCACTTTCGAGCACTTATGAGCACCATGCTTTACCCACCTCAGCTCCTTGGCTCTGCACACGCCAGCCTCCATTCCCAGTGGAATGCCCTTGTTACATATCTCTACTGTGTCTAAGTGGGAGTCTGTTTTCTGTGTGAAGTTTTCACACAGGTTTCTTTCTGATTTCTCTATCTCTTAATGAGCATATTTCTGTAGAAAGAATATGCGTCTATCATGTGTGCCTGGCACAGTATACCTGTTTAACCTTTTTTATCTTTGTCACCATAACCTACGTCCTACCTAGATGTCAACATTGTCCTCCTTGCTCCTTCTCTGCACCACAGAGCCAGTCTTAGAGGTTGCCAGTACTTGTTATTTCCTATTTTTTTCTTACCCCTTCTCCTCAGATCCCTTTGCATGTTAGTATGTGTGTTTCTTACTCCTTATAAAACTGAACCCTGTTGTCTGTTGTAATCTTTTAAGTCTTTTCAGTACCTTTTGGAAGAAAGCAAGAAATAAATATTCTGTGCCGAAGTCACTGAGTTGTAAGGCTTCTTAGCTGTTATTCTTCTCAGCTCAATTCTGATTTCTGGTGCTCTGTCAGCCCCAAACCTCCTCCTTGGCTATGTCTCTGTTCCTCCATCTCCACCTCCTTTGCATTCTCATTTTTCCTCCCCCAAAGGGCTGTATTTTCAGGCTTTTCACCTTGTTTTCTCCCTGTGTTTTCTATGTTCTTCCTTGCCCTCTCCTGGTCTCTTCCTTTGGTTGACTCAATCACTACTGTGGTGTTAACTTGGACTTCAGTGTCAGTGACTCCCACATCTAGGTGTTGGTTCAGACTCAAGACACAAACCTGCATTTCCAGGGACCTCTTCAAAAGCTATGAAACCCAGATCAATAAATGCAATTGCTTTTAAATAATAAATTGCTTTTCCCTCCTTACCCCATCTTTTTTGATTTTGTTAAGGTATTACCAGATCGTTAGTTCCCTGGGCTCGGGACTTCCTAGCCTTTTACTCTTTGCTGTGCCTCTCTTCATAATTGGTCAGTAGCCAAGACTTCTACAGTGGCCTCCTCAGTGTCTTGCATTTGTCCCCCTGTTTCCATCCCCACTGCCTTTGTCCTATCTCGGGCCCTCCTTAGTGCTTGCCTCAACTACTGTCACAACCCCTCCTCCCTACACCGTTTGGTCTTCCTGCCTCTAGTCTTTCCCAGCTTCAGTGTATTTTTTGCACTGTTCCAGAAACATCTTCCTGAAATACTTCTCTGCTCATCTGACTCCAGTTCCTACACCCCTGATGTCTGTTCAGTGCCTGTAGAATGCCAGGTGACTGAGCCTGTCAGTCAAGACCCTCCAGTTTTGGGGAAAACGATGGTCAGCATCTCTTGCGGGGTTCTTTCTGCCCAGGGGAATCCAAGCCACCCTAAAAGTTATAATCTCAGATAATTAATAAGTCACAAAACACAAATACTCTAGTTACATAATGCTAACCCCTGATAGATCTGGTCCACATGGGTTCTGGAACTAGACAAAGGGAAAATGGCTCTTAAATAAAAAGTGGTTTATTTAAGGGGGTACATCAAAGGCGAGGATAAGATTTCAAGGGCAGAGTCTTGTTTTGTGATGTCGCCAGTCAGCAGAGTGACATCTGGGCAGGTCACACCCATTTCAGGTGCTGTGTGGGCCATGGCAGAGCAGGAAAGAGATTTACATTGTCCCTAGGCAGTTGACCAGAGGAAATGTCCATTGGCCATTCTCTATCCATGATGCTTCCATGCACAGTGACCCACATGCAACCCTCAGACAGCTTATGACACTGCAGGATGTGAGTCCAATGTCTGTCTCACTGTTCCCTTCAATTTCCTTGCTTTCCAGTGCCAGAGCGCTCATTGTATTTTTTCTTTCCCCCTTGCCTTGATTCATATCCTTCCCACCTCTTCATCAAAACCCCACTTAAGGCTTTCCAGTCTCTCTCTGAGCAGAACGTATCTTCCTCCTCCATATTTTGGTAACAGTTATCATTTGGTATAGGTCTTAGATGGAACTTGTTTTTTAAAAATGTTTCTCTATACTGGAATAAGTGGTTTATGCATGTCTCCTAAATTCTCACAATTCTATGCAATAGATTGGTTTTTTTTTTTTCAAAATCACTTTACAGATAGAAGAACTGAGGCTCCTGTAGATTAAATAACTTGGCCAAGGCCAAATGGGCAGTGAGGCACCATGACTCTGCAGGCCGTGCTCCCTGCACTCTTCTGATTGTACCAGGCCACTTCTTTTAATTGCTTATTCGACCTCATCCTCCCAGAAGTGCCACAGTACTCCAAGGGGACCAATGGGACCCGTGAAGGTGACAAACCACCTCCGACTCTAGGCTGCCCTAGCCCCAGTTCTTCCTTTGGTTTTTCTCCTTTCAGAGCCTCTGGTGATATTTGGTTACTGTTGCCTTTTAAAAGTTTCATTATTATGCATAATGTATTCATCGAAGTGCAGCATTTCCTGTAATTTATGTCTCTTCATTTTACTACTCAGCAATTCCTCAGTATTTAACCTCATAAATTTCCAGTTATTGTCCTATATTTACACATTGTATCTGCCGGAGAAGTCGGTGCAATTTAATCCTGGGTGAAATCCGAAGGGACACTCACAAAGAGGGTGAGTGGGCCGTGGATGCCTCTCCTAACAAAGTCAGATTGCTCATGAGCAAAAGCAAACAGTCTCGCCTGTCCCCCTCGTGGCCCCCCTCCATCACCTGTATTATTTCATGAAATAACAGGACGGCCCGATTCCCTGGACTTCTTGTCATCATCCCAGCCCGTTCCTGGGAGCCGCAGAGTGTGGGCCTCCAAGTCCCTTTGTGACTGCATTTCATATGCTGCACCTCTTCCCTCAGCCTGCGGGGCTGCCTGTTCCACCCCCCTCTGAAAGGCCAAGTGGTACTAAAAACCTCACCTCGTCTGGCTCTGGGCTCCTTTTGTTTCTCTTATATTGTTCTGCCGTTGCCCTGAGGCCAAAAGATCTTTGGGGCAGTGGCCCTGTTTGGTGTTTGGCACAATTTCATTTACTGAACATCTCTATGTACATTTATGATGCCATATAACTAATAATAAAAACAGGACCGCCTAGGGCATCATTTTTTATTGTTAGCTCCATGGCAGGTGTGGGGGATGGGGAAGGGAGGGCTGAGGGGATGGGGAAGGGAGATGCGGGGATGGTGAGGGCTGGCCCACACCCAGCTGTTCTGCAGGGCCACGACCCTTTCCCGACGACTCAAATCCTGTGGCGCCATGCCAAGCTTCCTGAACGCTCTGCAACGGTGGGAAAAACTGGATAGGAGGATTCCTTGTGCTACGGGGGAGCTGCCTGGGCTATGTACCCTGGCATTTTTCAAGCCGAATGTTTACCCACCTCTGGGTGTGTGCAAAATGGACCACAGCAGAGCTCACACCGTCCATCACTGCCTGTTGCTAAATTGATGCGGCTCTCCTTGGACGCCATCAGCTGTGCAGTAATCTATATTGATGGCCGGGCTTTACAGCAGCCGTTTGTATACTCTGCCTTCCTCTGTGGCCGTCTGCTCTTTGTGAATGTGGCCTGGGTGGTATGTACCCAGGATCCTCTGACTTGGACTTCAGCATGTTGGAAAAGCTATTATGGGGTTTTAGAGGCAAACATTTGTTCCTTGAAGGCATTATTAGAAGGCAGAACAGAATAATGGAACCAGCCCTGAGTCTGAAATTAAGTGACCTGATTTTTGTCTCACGTCTGCCCTTTATTAGCTGTGTGACCTTGCATAAATCACTCAACTTCTCTGAGCCTCAGTTTTCTCTTCTGCCGCTAGAGGATGTAATTCTCTACCCCACAAGCTTGTTAAAAGTTCTATTAGATTTTTTTTAAATATCAAAGTATGCACACATACATATATAAGCATACTTTGAGATTCAAAGAGTCTACAAACAGATTTTAAATACATTTTATTTTTTTATGTTTTTTACATTTTTTTCTATTGTTGGTCGTTCAAAACATTACATAGTTCTTAATATTATCATATTTTACAGTTTGATTCAAGTGGGTTATGAACTCCCAATTTTACCCCGTATACAGATTGCTGTATCACATCAGTTACACTTCCATTGATTTACATATTGCCATTCTAGTGTCTGATGTATTCTGCATTAAATACATTTTATATCCTGAAATATTTTATTTTTGGAAAAATATATTTGTAAATGTATTTTATTTTCTGAAAAAAAAGTTATCAAGATATCAGTGTTATTGATACTATATTGAAATATCTTTGAAAGGACAGATGCAGAAGAAAATATCTGTTATATAGATTGCTATGGAACTATAACAAAGTGATCGAAAATGTTGAAACCTGTAGTAAGAGTGAAAGAGAAATAAACTACTCATGTCCATCCTAGATGATTCTGGCTATTTCAGATGCCTTGTGCCATCCAGAACACTGGGCATGGCTCTGCCACAATTGTGATCCTGGGCAGCATTCACTACAGACAAAGCAAGGGACCCCTCTCTGAGCTTAAAATGAGATCAATGCCAACTCTTACATCTATTCAGAGTGTGTGGTTTGTAAACAGTTAACGGAGCTGGTTCCGTGGGCATCCATGGATGAAAGGCTGAAGAGCACACGGGTGGGATGTACCGGAAAAACGGATTCTGTCCACCTGACTGGCAATGACCGTGGAAACACATGGCTAGCTGGAAGCAATCCTTGAAATTTGCCAGGGCCCAAAAGACTGAATCTAGTTTACAAAATGTGTGTCAGTGAAAAACAGGCTTATTTAGGGTGGGGTACTTCATCATGGTGCCAAAGCAGACAAACTCCACTCACAAAGAACAGTGTACCGAACACCTGGGCGAGGACCAGTGTGCATCCTCTTCTGAAATTTCTTTAAGGATCCCAGCTCTTTCTGCCTCTTCTGCTGTTTGTTAAGACACCCATTCTTACCATCTTTTAAAATGGTTTCCTCTTTGCTGTATGCAAACTTCATCAGTGCACGACTGGTGCATGCTATTTTGGGGGTTATTACAGATGAGTTAACAATTTCCTCTGAACTGCACATGTTAAATGCTCCACTGGGCCCTGCAGAAGAAAGGGGGTCAGATTTGATACGTTCTGAGTCCCTAACAGATATTTTCAGAAACAGAAGATTTATAAAGAACGAGGAATGATGTGTTTGAGAGAATATTTTTCTTTTATTTAAAAAGAAATATGCCTTACAACACTTTTTTGAGTTCCCAATCTGCTAATTTTAACAGAACATTTGAGCTGTCTACCTTTATTTATACCTGTGAAGCTCCATTTGGACTTTAAAAATGATAAAGCCAGAAGGAGGTGCTTCTTCAACTGCAGGCAAAAGAAAAGGTGGCGACTCCCTCAGATGGGCTTTTGTCCCTTCTTCTGTGTTGATTTTGACTCCTAGGTTTTGTGCACCGGAAGGTGTATCTATCTGATGGTCCAAACCCAGTATTTCAGGTTTCTTCAATCATTAGCAGGAAGGAAGAGAGAGGATCAGGGCCAACACTCACAGCCATTTATCTTCTTCTTCAAGTGCCGCATTCTTTGTAAAGGAAAGAGGCCAATCGATAGGGCAATAAGGAAGGAGGACAAGCAGCTGGGAGGGACCCACTTCGTGGTAAGCGGTGAGGTCTATTCATGGCGAGGGCCCCATGCACACTCTGTCCCAAAGGCAGGACTCATTAGCATCCCTGAGAGAAATAGCAGAGGATTTTTTCTTCTTCTTAGAATTCGTTCTCTATTAAGCAGATCAAGATGGTTATGGTGAATACTTTAGTTGTTGGCATCTGTCAAGTAAATGTACACATCAATTCAACCTAGAGTCATTGTCATCAAGCCAGTTGTACATTCGTCATCAATTAGAAGGCAATGCTCTGAAGGAAAAGTCCCAGGCTGGGTGTCAGGGAGACTGGAGTTCAAATCCAGACTCTGCCACTTATTGACTGTCATTGTGTACAATCACTTTGATTTTCTGAACCCCACTTTCCTTATTTATACACTGGAATGGTAACAGTATCTACCATAAAGATTACGATGACATGAGAAAATTTGTGTTTAAGTATTTTACAGAATGTATATATCAAAAGCTCAAAAACATGAGTTCTTCTTAGTATTGCATGAACACTGGAGGTGCTCACAGTTTGGGGAAAGGAAAGAAACAACTTCAGGAGAACCTATAACGCCCTTTGCAGTTGTCCTGTTACATAAATAAATCTATAGTTTCTTTGCAAAGAAGCTGCTCCCTTAATGGTGAGGCTATGCTAGTTAGAAGGAAAGGAAGTCTAATTTGAATTAGATGGACATGACAGGCCAATATGTGGAGTTTCTAAATGTCACCATCGCAAATCTCTAGCGTTTTTGGTTTGTTTGATTTTTGGTACCAGGGATTGAACCCAGAGGCGCTTTACCACCAAGCTTCATCCTCAGCCTTTTTATTTTTCATTTTGAGACAGGGTCTCGCTGAGTTGCTCAGGCTCTTGCTAAGTTGCTAAGGCTGACCTTTGAACTGGTGATCCTCCTGCCTCAGCCTCACCACTATGCCAGGCCTCCAGTGTTCCAATCATGTAAGTTTTGACGAGATCAGAACCCTAGAACACAGAAAGTCCCATCTACTCATTTGTGGAAACCCTAGAAGAGGTTGGGTGACTTGTCCAGGGTTGCATGTAGAGTTAGTAGGTTGAACCACATTTTTTTGTTGTTGTTCCATCTAGGTAATTTCCCAGGACTCTTTAAAGAGAGTATACCAATAAGAAAGGATTGAATAGTATGTCAATCAACTATGGAAATATTCAAATATCCTAGGAAAAAAGCATATAAAAATTTTGGTTCCTTGTTTGAGAGGTAGGACCAAGAACCCATTAGAAAACTCTTTCCTCAAGTCTGGGAATTTCGCCTTTGGTCAGGTGCAGACCTGGAATGCCTCAGTATTCCCACGCTGATCCTTGTCTTTGCATCCAGTGAAAATGCTGTGGGATTCAACAGGGTGATGGACTCTGCCATGTGCCCCAGGCTGCCTGTAGCTGCCCTCTGGATTACCCACAGAAATGCTGATTAACTCTGAACATTGAGTTTCATTTTCCTAGCACAGCAACACATCCCTGCATTAAAAAGTACCCTGCACATCATGTCCAGGTAAGAGTTATGCGTCTCTAGGAAAGATGGTATTGGCCACCCTATTCTTGGGATGACAAATTTACAAAAAATGACCTCCCACTTCTGCTCCCTACTTGGTGCCTCTTACTCCCAGGCTATAGTTTCTTTAGGTGACTTTAGCCCAGAATTCTAAATATAATATAATTGTAAGGAAAAATTATGGTAAAATGACATGACTATATCCTGAGTCTATTTTTACCATCATTACTACTTCTAATATAATGTGTAAGTCATTGCTTTCAGAACTACAAGGTACAACTTCCAGTGTGGTAAGCAGGTAGAACAGCATATTATAATAAAAAGAACATGGTCTTTAGGGTCGAAGAGATGAGAGTTTAAGTTAGTTCTGCCACTTACCAGTTCTGTGTTTCTGGGCAAGTGACTTAACATCTACAAGACTCAGTTCTTCCAGCTGTGAATCACACCTGCCTTATGAGATTGTGTGTTTTAGGGACATCTGTTATACACTAGACCTAAAACTGGATGCGGAATCAATGCTGATGATAATTTGAGTCAGGGATTTCTATTGATAAAACACTCTGATGAAATATATCTATCTTTGACATTTTTAAATATTATAACACATACCTGGGAATGTGAAAATATTTGAAAGAGCCATTGCAGACTTAGGACATAAGGTACTGGCTCAAATATTTTAAATTAATGGACTCACTGGTATACAAGAAAAAAAATTACTAAATGGGATACTTATTAAAGCATAGTAAGGAAGACCTGATTCAGGGCCACTGTGGTGGGTTTAGGGACCACTGCAATGGGATTTTGCAGTGGGGGAAAGGTAGACTGAACTCCAAATACAAATGGAAAAAGTGTGAACTTATCATTTGGGGGTGTTAGTGCATGGAAAATTATCAAGATGAAACATCAGGGATAAGGGGGACACAGACTCAACTGAACTAATGAAATTCTTGCTGAAACAGTCCAGGGAGATCAAACATCACATGAGAGATGGCAGAGAAGGAGGATATTGAGGGTGAAGTGCTCTTGCTAAATTGACTTAGCAATGTTCTTGTTAAAACTAGATTTTGAAAGGAAGATAGACCTAGGAGAAGGTGGAGGAGCCTGCCTAAAATTTACCTAAGCAAAGAACCTTTGTCATTGGTTAAAGACATAAAATAGAGGGTTGATAAAAGCCAGATTTTTCAAACACAATAGGACTAATTTTCCTATCTTCTTTGTGGTTTTTTTTAATTGGTTGTTTTTCGTTTTATATGACAGTGGAATCTATTTTGATATTTTTCTACAAGTGTGGAATTTATTTAATTCTAATTAAGATCTCGCAGATATACATAATGGTGAGATTCACTGTGCTGTGTTCAGGTATATTCATAGGAAAGTCTGTTTCCCATCTTTTTTTGGATTCTAAAATATGATAGATTTGTTTTTCTCTAAAATTCACAGGTTGCAGACTTTAACTTTGCAAATTACGACCGTCTCCACCATTTTATCGGCACCTGGCTCCCTATCACAGTCTCACGTACACAAAGAGAAAGACCATTTTTCTCCTAACCTTGCTTCCAGCTGTGGAGCACATTCTTCCTGAGCTGCTCTCTGCCCCCAGCAGCGCCAGGTCCCAGAGACCAGTGAAGGGGTCTTGAGGACAGAAGAGACGTTGAATTGACTCCACAGACGGAGTCCTGGCGGCAGGATCCTTTTGCAGATGAAGATGTCAAAAGGCAATCTGCAGTGAGAATGACAGTGTGATTAACCAGAATGAGGCCTAAGTCAGAAGTAGCACGGGCCACTGGGAAATTAAGGCACCAATTTTCACCGTCAAGATCAGCTGTGATAGGGCCGTATATCCTAGCAACAGCAGAAGTCTTAACCTTGCCATCACAGCAAAAACTAATTTTGTGGTGTTATCCGTTCCGATATCTTTTAATCCAAAAAGTCTTTAAACAGAAAGTAAATACTCACACACTTCTCTTCCTGGATCTGCCTTTTACCTCTAATTGGGAAATTCTTAATTCAGTGTATTAAAAGGTTATTGAGTCTTAACCCAAATTTCATTTGCTTTCATTCTTGATGCAACAGTGGGAAACCTCATACCAGATTTCACTGTCCTGTGGAACAGTGTTAGAACTTACCCTTGTTATGTTGATTCAGAATGACTATAGGCAAGTGCCAAGTCTCTTACAATATGATTCCACATCAACTGATCACCCAAGAGAGATGAAGTCTTCTGTTCCTCCACACTCATGTGTTGAAGAGGTGTGGCTATAAGCATCATGGGACTTTAGCTGCTAGATCTATTCTTATGACAATCTATTCTTATGAAACCTGTGATTTCATCCACAATATTGAAATATTCCATGTCACAACATGCAGTTTCTCTTCTGCAAATCAAGCAAAAATAAAACTGCTTTGCAATGAGCCTGATCCTTCAAGTAAAGGTAAAATTGTGCCGGAAACCAAAATTTATCTTCATGGCCCTATATTTCTGATTAGAAGACCCTTACTTCAGTTTTCAAAACAGCCTCAGACACTCAGGAACCTACTCTGAAGCAGCTGATTTGCTCAGCTGAGCTCTTCACTCAGCTGAGAGCTAAGCCTTGTGCATGGGACCCAGTGATGGACAGCAGGACTGCAGAGGAGATAAAGCAACCATGACCAAGAGGTAAGAGAAGAGCCCAGGCCAGGTGGGATCAAGAAAGCCACAGGAGAATATGGTTTTAAAAGAAAGAGCTGGAAGTTTTCATTGTGGAAAGCCTTTATATTTCTGGTGATCATGATTGAATAATCTTTTTAATGTGCCATTATATTCAGTTTGCTAGTATTTTATTGAAGATTTTGGTATCTGTGCTCATCAAGGATATTGTCCTGAAGAGGCTTGTGTGTGTGTGTGTGTGTGTGTGTGTGTGTGTGGTTGTCTGGTTTCAGTATCAGCATAATGCTGGCCTGATAGAATGAGTTTGGCAGAATTCTCTTCAATTTTTTGGAATAATTTAAGAAGAATTGGTATTAATTTTCCTTTAAGTTGAAGAGAACACCAACAAATGAAAGACGTCCATGTTATGGTTTGGAAGAATCAATATTGTTAATGTGTCCATACTACTGAAAGTGAGGTACAAATTCAGTGCAACCCCTATTAAAAAACCAAGGACATCCTTCATGGAACTTGAAAAAACAATCCTAAAATGTATATAAAACCACACACACACACACACACACACACACACACACCTTGAATAACAAGACAAAGCAAGAGACATTACATTACCTGCCTTCAAAACATACTACAAAGCTGTAGCAATCAATACAGCATGATATTGACATGAAATCAGACACATAGACCAATGCAACAGAATAGAGAGCTCAGAAGTAAACATATACGTCTATACCCAACTAATTTTTGACAACTTTTCTAAAAACACCCATTGGAGATCGTACAGTTTTTTAAAATAAATGTTGTTGGGGAAATTGGATACTCCTTTGCAGAAGAATGAAACAAGACACAGTCTCTCACTAGTTACAAAAATAACTCCAAATGGATTAAAGTTTTCAAGACAAGTCCTGGAATCATGAAACTATCAGAAAAAAACATTAGAGGAAATGCTTCAGGATCTTGGAATGAGCAAAGATTTTTTTGGACAAGATCCCCAAAGCATAGAAAACAAAAGTAAAAATAGATGAATTAATTACGTCAAACTAAAAAGTTTCTGCTTGGCAAAAGAAACAAGAAAATGCAGAGGCAACCTACAAAATGGGAGAAAATACATGTAAACTATACAGCTGACAAAGGATTAGTATCCAGAACATGTTAAAAAAAAAAAAGGCTCAAAACACTCAAAAGAAAAAAACAAATGACCTGATTTTTTTTAGATATTTTTTTAGTTGTTGATGAACCTTTATTTTATTCATTTATTTATATGTGGTACTGAGAATCAAACCTAGTGACTCACATGTGCTAGGCAAGTGCTCCACCACTGAGCCACAACCCCAGCCCAAATGACCTGATATTAAAATGGACATAAGACCTAAATAGACATTTCTCAAGAGAAGACAGACAAATGGTCAAGAGGTACATCATCATCACTAATCATTAGGGAAATGCAGAACAAAACCCCAATGCACTATCACCTCACTCCAATACCTATAATGAAAAAGATCAAAGATAACAGGTCTAGGCAAGATGTACAGAAAAGGGAACCCTTAGACACTGTTGGTAGGAATGCAGATTATAGGGCCACTATGGAAAACAGTACATAATATTCCTCAAAATATTAAAAATAGAGCTACCATATGATCCAGCTCTTCCATATAATGTATAGAACAAAAGAAAATGAAATCAGTACACCAGATAACTGCACTCTGAGAAAAGTGTTAGCCAATCCCATAAAAACAAATGCCGAATGTCTTCTCTGATATAAAGTGGGGAGGGGGGTGATTCAAAATGGGGTTGGGAGGGAGAGCAAGGAAGAAAGATTACCTCTAGATAGGGAATAGGGGTGGGAGGGAAAGGGAGGGAGAAGGGAAATAGTGTGGATGGTGAAAGGAGACCCTCATCATTATACAAAATACATGTATGAAGATGTGAATTTGGTGTCAACATACCTTATATACAATCAGATATGATAAATTGTGATATAAAGGTGTATTAAGAATTGTAATGCAAAAATAAATAAATAAATAAATAAATAAAAGAAAAGTGTTTAACTAGATGTAATTTGATTTAAATGTTACACAATTGATATATGTATTAAAATATCATGTGACATCCCATAAATATGCATAATTTTTATTTCTCAGTTAAAAATAAATATAATTGTTTTGAAATTTCAAAAATAGAAAGAGAGAGAAAGGAAGGAGGAAAGGAATGAAAGAGAAAGAAAGCTGGTGGGAAGCACAGCCTAGATATTACAGAGCTTGAGGACCAAGAGGAGGTAGATGGATTTGGCAAATCAATAGTGACCCGAAAGAGATCTCTTTCTGTGACTGCCTAGATGTGAAGAATAAGGATTAAATAATGAGAAGGATGACAAGTGAAAGGGAAAAGAAACATGTTAGTTCATTCCAGTCTTCAAAATTTTACCCGCCAGGTGCAACAGGGGACCCCCTCTCTGGTCTGGATTACAGGATGTTGCAAAGCTGGCCAAATGCCTACCCCACAGGCCTAGAGGGAGCCCTAATTTAGAAGATGATGGATGCAAAATCCTTCCTAATCCTTCCTATCCCAGAAATTCATTCTTGAGATAGAATGACAAAATTTCATCTAAACAAACTTTCATGCCAATTCCTAAGGGAGGGAGGAGGCAGCAAAGGAAAGTTAGAGCAGATAGCAGAGTGAAGAATCCATTTGTATGTTTCTCTTAAATTTAAACAAAGCATTAGATTCAAACAAACATGGTTGAATACAGAGGAGGCCCTCTTCTTGCACAGGTACTAAGGAAGACATTTTACTGACAAAAGGTGATTTGGATTTTGCACCTTAGTGGCTCTTATCAGTGGTTTATGCAACACAAACTTGCCTTGGTGGTACTCATGGCTGTCTCAGAGCAAGTGTTAGAATTTTGCACAGAAATAGTAGTGCAAGTTTGTATCTCCCATTTGACAAAACTTCTGTGGTATTGCTGTTCTTAAGTAATCTATGAAGCTGCATTTAAAAAAATCTGAAGTATATGTGGTGGCCTTCTTGCTTTCAGACACCTGCGATCATAGTCTGCACTCCATCAGCCACATCTAGGTCTTGTCTGTCAGTATCAACTTTTGCATTTCTTCTTTTGCTGTCTGTGCTGCTGCTGAGCTACTCTTGCTAAAAATAAGCTGCACCTCTCCACTCTACTGCCTGCCAAATTGGGATGCTCCATGCCCTCATCTCTCCTTCCCACAGCTTCCTGCCATGCTCAGAGCTGCATATCACAACACATTCTTTGCTCAACACTTTCTTTTTCTTGCTCCATAGGCTCTAGCCTGTCAATCACTCAACTTTCTTTCATTTTCTCTCCTTCTTTCTCTTAGATGCAGCATAGTAAATTGTATCTGTCTAAATGGGATAAACTGCCTGCTCTGAATCCCAGCTCCAACACTTGCTAGCTGTGTGACCTCAAATAAGCTACTTCTCAGGCTGGGACTGGGGCTCAGTGGTAGAGCACTCACCTGGCACATATAAGGCCCTGGGTTTGATCCTCAGCCCCACATAAAAATGAAACAAAGGTATTGTGTCCATCTACAACTAAAAAATACATATTAAAAAAAGCTACTTCTCTTAGTCTTTTCCAGAATGTCAAATGAAGGGTATCATATACTATATAGATGGATGGTTAATTTTTTATTCAATTTAACTGGGCAAAGGAATGCTCAGATTACTAGTAAAACCTTATTTCTGAGTGTGTCTGTGAGGGTTTTTCTAGCAGAAATTAGCATTGGAATCAGTAGACTAAGTATAAAAGATCACCCTCACCAATTTGGGCAGGCAATATCCAATCTATTGAGAGTACAGACAGGATAACAAGGCAGAATGGTGAAATCATTCTTTTTCAGCAAGACATCTATTTTCCCTTTGGACTTTGGGGGGTCATACACCCATGGTCCTCCTGCCCACTGTTCTCAGGCCTCCAGCTCAGACTGAAAGTTATGTCATCAACTCCTCCTAGTACTCAGATTTTGGGACTTGAACGAGATTACACCACCAGTTTTCTGGTTCTCCAGCATACAGATGGCATATCACGGTATTTCTTTGCCTCCAGTCTTACATGAGTTGGTTCTCATATATGTTAGTTTTTCATCATTGTGACAAACTACCTGAGAAAATAAACTTGGAGAAGGAGAGATTTATTTTGGTTCACAGTTGCACGGTTTCAGTCTATAGTCAGTTAAATCCATTGTTTCCAGACCTGCCGGGAGACAGAGCATCATGGCAGAAAGCATGGAAGAGCAAAGTGGCTCACGTTAGGGTGGCCAGGAAAAAAAGAGAGAAAGAGAGCAAGAGTGTGAGGAAGGAGTCAGGGACAAGAAATACCCTTTCAGAGCACACCTCCATGACCTATTTCTTCCAACTAGGCCCTTCCTCCTAAGTATCCACCACTTCCCAATAATGCCATCAGCTACAAACACATCAGTGGATTAATGCATTCCCAAGGTCAGAGCCATCATGATCCAATCAGTTCCCAAGAGCCCACCTCTAAGCACTGTTGCATTGGGGAATCAAGCCTTCAACACATGAGCCTTTGGTGGACATTTCAGATCCAAACCATCACACCATTATACATCCCTCCAATGTGTGTGTGTGTGTGTGTGTGTGTGTGTTTGTGTGTCTTATCAATATGGTTCTGTTTCTTTGGAGAACCTTGGCTAGTACAGAATCTTTGGAAGCTGCTTCTTTCACCATAGTAAAATGTTTTTATGATTCATTCAGGTTGTGTGATAGTTCAGTTCTTCTTATTACTGAATAACAGTTCATTATTATTATTTGCTTATCTTTTTACCTGTTGAAGTATATCTTAGTTGCTTTCATTTTTGAGCAAGTATGGATAAACATACTAAAAGCACTCATATATAGGGTTTTTCTGTTGTGTGTGTGTGTGTGTGTGTGTGTGTGTGTGTGTGTGTGTTTCAAATCAATTGAATAAATACCTGGGAGTACAGTTTGGGATTACATATTAAGTAAGCCTATGTTTACATAAAAAAATAACTACCAAATTATTCTCCAGAGTGGCTCTACCATTTTGCATTCCCACCAGCAATGAATGGCAGCCCCTGTTGCTCTACATCCTCACCAGCCTTTGAGATTGTTACTCTTTCAGTTTTAGTCCCCGCCTAGGTCTGCAGTATTCGCTCATTTTTGTTTTATTTTCCATTTCCTTTGCTGTGTTTGATTTAGGTTGTTTTCTTATTGTTGATTTTTAAGAGCTCCATGTTTCCTGAATAAAGATACTTTATGAAATTTATGATTTGAAATTTTCCCCCTATGGCCTCTTGTTTTATTTTCTGACAGGATTTTTCAAAGAGCAAGAGTTTTAATTTTCCATGAAGTCCTATTTATCAATGTTTAATGTTACAGACAATGCTTTTGGTGCCATATGGAAGGAATCATTGTTAATCCAAGTCATAAAAATCTTCACTTACTTTTTCCTCTAAAAGATTTTTTTTTTATATTTTACACCTAGGTTTATAACTCATTCCACCTTAATTTCTGTGTGGTGCAAAGTAAGGATTGACATGTTCTTTTTTTTTTTTTAATCATATAGAGATCCAATTGTTCTAGCACCAATGTTAAAAATTGTGCTTTATCCACCAATCTGCCTTTATACCTTTGTCACACACATATTAGTCCAAAAGTTCATAGGTCTATTTCTGTGTTCTCTATTCTGGAGACAAAAATACTGATGCTGACAACTGACTGTGTAATGTATCAAAAAATTAAGATGAGTTGATGCAAAGTATGGTAAAATATTAATGGAAATCTGGATGGCAAACTTATGACTGCCTACTGTGCAACTCTTTCATCTTTTTTGTATGTTTTAAGTTTTTCATAATTAGGTGTTTGAAGACCATAACTCCTCCAAAGACTTTGAAGAAGTGCCAGAATGCCATTAGCCTGTGGACCAGTTTTTAAGAACAGGTTCCTGCACCAGTATTTCAACCAAGCTCTTGGGGTCTGGATTGTCCAAAAGTAGGTAAGAAGTTCCCTTTATAGAATAATCTCTCCATAAAACTCATTTCTATTTGACTGTGTTACACATAATGGCCCTTACTACTGTTTTTAAAAATTTTTGTAAGTCTTTCTGATGAGTTTCTTCATCAACTGATTATTGTCGATTCTGCTCTGTTTTATGGTGGTGGTGATGGTGGTGATAGTGATGATGATTCTGTGTGTTAAAATACTGTGCATTGAAATAGCTGGGTGTCATTTGGCAATGTGCTTTCACACACAGCGTATCATTTGATCTTCAATAATCCTGTGAGGTGAAGATCCTAACGTGTGTTATTGTCTGCATTCTTCTAATGATGACTCAAAATTTAGAGGGAGTCTCCTTTTCCCAAGGCCCAATGCCTAGCCAGTGGCAGTCAGCACCCCTCACAGTGCACTGTCCTGTCACATTCAAATAAACAACGGAGATTTCACTTCTACTTGCCATGTGAAATGTTTGTGGCCCCTACTCATCTTCTCAATGATTTTGCAGTCAAGTTTGATTGTAGTTTGATTCATTCTTTGGAAAGTATCCAACAGGGATGGTAAACGTCAGCTCCTGTCAAAAGAATGGCCAGTTTGATGCAAAGTGATGTGTGAGCACCAAAAGGAGGCTGTTAATAGATTCATCAATGCTGCTAGGTGTGAACAGGTGTGATGAAGTGTAAAGAAGTATGTGATGTGAATGTGGCAGAGCTGTCACATATAGAGGACTGTGACCATCAGAGATGACTCCTCAGCTACCATCTGTCTTCCTGTCCCAATACCCATCCTAAACCATCTTGCCTTGGCAACTTCAAGAAGTGGTAAAAAGACATGTGCCCCCTCGATGTACACCTGAACAGGTTGGATATATAAGGATCACTCTGGAACTTGAAGGTGGATTTTTCCTAGCGGAAAGGGACCATCTTTTCTTTATAGTTAAAAATAAAGATCATATCTAGGAGTAGGATTTCTTTTCAACTAAAAAAAGTGCATCCTCACCAAAATCCATTTTTAATTAAGGAAGCTGAATATAGAGAGCCTTTCAATCAGTTATAAAATATCCTCACTGAAATGTAGCCACAATGAAAAGCCCAGGAAGGATTAGAAAAGAAAAGCACAGCCAAGCACCTGAAGCTAGAGGGTAACAAGAACATACCCACAAAGGAGAGAGAGAGATTTTTGTAGAAATGACTGCAAAATTGGTGATGCCTATCTCCTGGCACTCTTCCAGAAGTCTCTGGTTACCTCTCTCTTAACCAATGAGAGGTTAGCGAGTCAGAATATCATCCGCCTGTTCCTGTGCCCTCGGAAAGTTGGATAATCTCTGGGTCTGAGAGTGAAAATGTCAAATCCCCCGCCCCAGTCCTCTCCCACATACCATTCTCCTTTCAACCCAGGGCTCTTTGTTGTTGAGATTCTTCTGTATCCCTCCAGGGCACTAAAGTGCTATGATGAGGGGTGCTGGCAGGAAGGGCCCTAGAAGAAGAGGTTAGGTAGAATCTGGTGTGCAGGGTTCTTATTGGTTATCACCACCTATGAAAAGGAGGGAGTAAATCAGGATTGGACAGAGGGAGAAATGGGACTATGATGCAGATCAGAGGTCAAAGGAAGATCTGACCAACCCACTGGGAACATCGGGAGTGGTATACCCCATTCATTGTGCCACAGGGTGATCACCTTGCCCTGGTTTTCCCAGGATTTTCCTTGTTTTAGCAGTCAGGTCCCACATTCTGGGAGCTTCTTGGAAAACCAGGACCTATTCCTAATACCTGTCCCACCCGTGGGTTTCACATCTCTCTGGAGTTCAGGTTTTGACACCAAGGCAGACCTTGGAGAAGCAGTAACTGTGGAGCAAGCCCTTGCTAAAAGAGAGGCCCAGTGAGGTACCTTATTTAACCACTGGAAGAAGGAAATTAGATCCCACTTCTGAAGGGACTAATTTTTTTCCTGTCTCTGGTCAACCTGCCGTATTTGAGAATAAACATAGCCCTTGGAGAGAGTCAGATCTGAGTTTAAATCCCAGCTAGGCCACTTATTAGTCATGTGACCTTGGGCAAGTCAACCTCTGATGCCTCGTTTTCCCATCTTATGGGTTTATATTAAAAGTTCAATGAGATCATATATACATAGGATTGGCACAGAGTAGGTCCTCAAGAAGGGAAAGTCAACATATTTTTAATGGAAAATCTCCCACCTTTGAAACTGGTAACAAATCTACTCCAAGCAGTCCCCACGCTAGGCTGCTTCCTACCTCTTCACAGTTGCCCTTACAGCCCTTGTTAAAGATGCCTCTCGCCTCCACCTATCCTCTGTGTGGTTTCCATGTCTGTGTAACCCAAAGCAGCCAACCCCAACAGCCAGAAATTGTGAAATACACAGTGGCAGCCAGAGAGAACAGCTTTTACTTGGGAGCTGCTAGCTGTTGAAAATCTGAGTCAAAGAAGGAATGGAAGGCTTCCACAGCCTGTGCTCAGCAAGGTCCCTGCAGTTCTGAACTGTGGGCAAGGGAAGGCTAATGCTGACTGAGCTTGAAAAAGTGCAGTGGAAGGCAAACAAATAAATGATTTAAGGTTTTGGAAGAAAGACTTTTGAAGAAAGCTTGACCTTAACCTCTGGGAGCTTAGAGCAAACCTCTACTGAGTGAAGGTGGGTTGCAATAGTAAATTGGTCTGGACAAAACACATAGAGAGTCCTTATGATAGCAGGACCCCCCCTTACCTTGTTGGGTCAGTGACTGCTGATAAGACACATCCTTAAAGGGCAGCCTGCTGGGAGGAATTGGACTAAATTCAAGGACAATAGCAATCCTCATTAGGGCCTAAAGCCAGAGGCTATGATATGGGGCCAGCTTTTCCAGGCTATTTCATGAGCTGCATGCCTATGGCTAGTTGGCTCAGTTGGACAGAATAGGGAGTTAATGAGGCCAAGGGCAGGAGGCCGAATTCCTGCAAAGACCAGTTAGTAGCAGTTACACTTCTACTGCTATGTAGTCTACTGTTAAGCCAGACTGTGCCGCTCACATGTGTGCTTTCTTGTTACCAGTATCTCAAGGTTTTCTCTGGGGGGTTCATGGAATTCCTAGTGGATGTGTATTTTTTTTTTTTTGAAACTCAACTAATGTCTAGCCTTGAAGTAAGATGTTAATTCAATTACATTTTTATTTGTTCTCTCAGTTGACAAATATGTGAATGCTACTCTGTGAAGGTATTAAGATGCTATGAATATGATGATAATCAAGAGGAAAAAAATACAAAATTGAAGAAGGAGAAATGCAATACTGACAAGAAGCAAGAGGATTCCTGAGGTTGATATGAATGAACGTTTCAACAGGACCACCGAGATTTGTGCAGCCAAACTAGGGGAAAAGTAAAGATTCTTGACTAGGAAAAAAAAAAACTCTATAGAAGTGATTTTCATAAAAAATAAAAATAAATATTGGGTTGATCAAAGAGTCTGAAAATTTAAAAAGAACATCTTTTAGTTCTATTGGTAAGTTTGGAGTGAATACGTGATACATGGAAAATCAAGAAAACAAACAAACAAAACAATAATTCTAGAGAAAGCAATGATTGTACAACACATGAGATCACAGTTCAGATAACAGAGTTGAAAGAAGTTGTATCTGAGAAACTAAAACCAGTAATGTACTGGGTGGAGAAGCAGGGCTGCTCTTTTTCATTAAAAACCTAAAGTTATGGTTT
The DNA here is from genome assembly GCF_052094955.1 of Ictidomys tridecemlineatus. Lineage (NCBI taxonomy): Eukaryota > Metazoa > Chordata > Mammalia > Rodentia > Sciuridae > Ictidomys > Ictidomys tridecemlineatus. The sequence continues at coordinate 28,381,974 of NC_135481.1, forward strand.
TGTTTTTTCTTCTAACTGTACATTTGTTATTTAGAAAATATTTTTAAATTCTTTTAAATATTATGGATTGGACAATAATGGTCAGCGGGCATTTAAAAGCCCCCGAAATAGTGTACATACATACACATAAAAGCCTATTCATTGAAGCCCAAGTCAGTAACAGTGAAAAATTAAATGTTCATCAATAAGATTAGTTAAATAAATATCAGTAAATACATAAAATAAATGGACTATTTCACAGCTTTTGAAACTAAAAGGTAGGCTGATGTGCGTTGACATGGAAAGATCTCTCCATGTATTGTTGAGAAGATCAAGTTGCCAAATATTATGTACCAAAGTGTATGTGTATTTATATGAATGTGTGCATGTGTTCACATCTGTGTATGTGGTTGTATGTACACAGGAAAATGTATGGAAGGATACAAAATAAATCATGAACTATGGCTACTTTCAGTGAGAGGACAGAGTAAGGTTAGAAGAATTTTCATCTTTTCTTGTCAATATTTATTGCCTGTATTTTTTAATGAACACGTATTACTTCTACTATTAATGATAAACCCCGCAAAGGTAATGATTTTTAAATAAAAGGGGTTGACTCTGTTTTATCTAGAGAGGAAAAGACCTGCACACCTAACGAGATAGCCTTGGTCCAGTCAAGAGATCTGAGGATCTAAAATAAAACATTCATGGGAAGGATTGAAGAAATGAAGTGGTTCTACTACAACGGGTGTGGTATATGTTTTGCATTGATTTTCCAGAAATCAGTAGTGGTCTGTTTTGATCACTTAAATTTTGTGGTACAAAGAAACAGATGGCCAGGATCCAGAATTCCCAAACAGTGAACACTCCTGTTAAACCCATAGGTATCTCTACACAGAGAACAGGAACAGCCGTTGATAGCAATTTAGTATTAAATTGTCTTTGTTTCCAAACCCCAGTGGGTACCCCTTTGTGGTCAGCAACTATGCTTGCCCCTGGTGGCCCACGGTCTTTACCACAGCCAGGCCTCCTGGGCCCCTTTCTTTTGGTCAGCATCTTTAAGACCTTTCCATACCTCTGGGGAAAGAAAGAAAGAAAGAAAGAAAAGCAATACAAACAGGAATTTGGAGGATGAATATGGAGAATAGGTATTTAATCCCCAAACTTCTTTGCCTGGTTTTGTATTTTAAGGCTGACTTGGGCTGAGTGTGGAAGCAGAGGAGGACATGGGTTGAGGTGACACAATCCATGACATGTGGACTATTTCTCTGTAGCTCCCTTCTCACTGCAGAAGGAGGAAGAAGTAGAACTAGCCAATACAGCTCACTATATAGAAGAGCTTTAAAGAAGCTTAGGTTCACAAAAGGAGGTCAGTGCTAGGTTTGGAAAGAGGGGCCAAGGAAAGAAGAGGGTGAACAAGTTCATGAAAGACTAAAGCCTGATTTGGTGGAAAGAAATAAAGGACAATAATCAAGAACACAAGTATCTGGAATCCAGTTCTAAATTGTTTGCCCTTCTGTGATATAAACTGTGCCTCATTCTCCAAACATTCATTCAGTAAAGTCTATTACACATAAATCAAAGTCTCTTTATGATTGTGTGTTTGTGGAGTGGGCATAGATAAATGGAATGGAAAACCTACATACATGGGGGAAAATATGAAATAATGACAGCTCATTCAGGACATTAAAACAACATATGAACTGGGGTTGGTTAATTTCATCTGAATCTAAGAGGGAACAACTCATTCTAACATCTGAGTTCAATGTTGAAAAAATCATGAAGGTGCCTGGAATATATAGTCCACACAGGGTACAAAGCTGAGCAGGGAAGAGTGGCTTGCATTTAAGGGACTGTTAAAATTACTGATATAAATGACTTTAAAAGGGGAAACATTTATTTTTGCTCATAGTTTTAGATGTTTCAGTCCATGATCACTTTAACCTACCACCTTTGGGCCTGTGGCAAGATGGTATTTAAGCAATGGGCAGGAAAGAGTTTGCCTATTTCTTTTGTGTCTATATAATGCTTTGATGTTTACAAACTTTATTTAAAAGCAGTGTGTCACGTTATACTTGAAATGGTCATTCCCTGACAACAGGAAAAAATGTCTTTGAGAGAGATGAAGTATTCATAATAATAGAGTGAGTTAGGGACGTTCACCAACTTTTACCAGGGCCTAGTGGTCAGCAATGTGGAACACCAGATCCTTAGTCACCTGAACATCCCTGCCTACTGGCCATGGGAGCTTCCTTCCTGTGGGATGTGATAAGCTGGCACAGCTGCAGAGCCTAAAACAATGTTGAAGCTGATGGATTCATGGAGCACCGGCTGCCTGGGTACACCTGGGTGCGATGAGCTGGGCGCACTCAGGGACATCTTGGTGCTTTCAACCCCCAGTCTGTACTGGGTCTTGTCATTGACAGTTTTGACTTGGCCTTCCCAGTAAGAGAGCTGCTGGGGACAACTGACTTCCTAATACAAGATTGGCATATGCTCTGGGAAAATGCCTCACCCCATCCCTGAAACCAGTGTCTGATCTGATTTGAAACACTGTGTGGGAAATATGATGTGTGGCTCATTAAAATATGGATGCAAACAAAAGGATCCTTCTTTTGATCTTCTCTTTCTTCAAACTAACATGGACCCGAAATGTAGAACTCCCTGTCTCCTCTCTTCTGGGCTACATACACCGAGGCATTCCCAGGGCAAAGAGTACCCGAAAAGAAAAGATTGTGTGGAGAGCAGGATCTGCCTTCTATTTTACAAATCACTGCATTTTTCTATTTCTAAGGGGAATCAGGAGAGGGCCCCAAGGACCATATTCATCCCTGTTTTACAAATGGGACTCCACTCAAGGAGCTTCCCATGGAGCCACGCTAATGTGGATAGTTGCGCGCTGAGCTGGGTTTTCCTGGGGAAATTTTCCCAGGAAATCTGCCACTCCAGCATTTCAGAGCTGCGTGGTGATTTTAGATGATCTGAGTGTGAATCCCGGATCTGCCTCTAGTGTCTATGTGACCTTGGGCAAGTTTCTTTTCTGAAATTCCGTTCAAAGGAGAATTAGAATGAGGATAATAATAGTACTTGCCCCACAGGGTAATCCATTGTCATCTCTTAAAAGTGTGAACTACTACTACTGTTATTTTACTGCAGAAGGAGTTCCAGCTGACTCCCATGTTTCCCAACTGGAGTCACATCTCACATCTTGCATCTCCAGAAAACATAGATAGGAGAAATTTAGATGCCTCCCTTCCTGATAGAAGACAGGCATGTCAGGCCATCAGTTGCCCCACAGTGGAGCTCTGTGACCTATGGAAGGAGCCTGGTCAGCTGTGCCCAGCCCTGTGTCCAGGCCCTGCTGCTCACCACCTGTGAACTTAGGCAACCTATACCTCTCCAGGCCTCCTGTCCTTCTTTAGGCCCAGGCACAATGCATAAGCCCAAATGCAGCTATGAGAGAAAGAGATAACATGTATGTCGACTGCCTCATGACAGGCTCTCAATAAATTGAAACTAGTATTTTGGTTCTTATTATTCCATCTGATCAATAGCTAATCCTTGTGACTCATGACAGAAGTGTTTGTGTAAACACAAACATACTTAGTTGTTCTCAGGTTTAGACAGTCATGCCTTTGGGTGTGGCTTTCTTCTCTTGGAAGTAATTGGGTCCAGCTACTAATTTGAAGAGTATTGAGGGTATTATGGTTTGGATGCAAGCTATTCCCCCCAAAACTCATCTGTTGCTGATGCAGGACTGTTCCACAAGTGAAATAATTAGATTATGGGATTGCAACCTGATCAGTGGATTAATCCATTTGATGGGATAATAATTTGCATGGATTACTGGATGGTAATTATAGGCAGGTGGGCATGGCTGGAGGTGGTAGGTCACTGGGGACATAGCGTCAGGGATTACATTTTGTCCCTGGCTTCTTGCTCTGTTTCCTGGCTACCATGAGCTGAGAAGCTTTCCTCTGCCATGCTCTTCCACCATGATGTTCAGCCTCACCCTAGGCCCAGAGCAATGGAGTCAGCTTGCCATGGTCTGAACCTCTGAAATGGTGGGCCCAAAATAAACTCTTCCACCTTTAAGTAGCTCTTGTCAGGTATTGTGGCAATAGTGACAAAAAAGCAGAATAAGAGATGGAGAGATGGAGGAATTAAAATGGAAGGGTAAAACAGAAGAATAACCATAATGCCTATTGATGAAACTGCATATTACAGCTTACACACAGCTCTGAGGTTCACAAGATTCTTTCACCAAAAGTGCCCCAGGACATATTTTAAGTGGTGATCAAAATCAGTACCCCAGACAAGACCATTCCTGGACCAGCAGACCTCACTGTAGATGACAACTAATTTCCTAAAATGTTTTCTTCTTGTTTCTTGGTTAATATCTTTGTGTCCCTATGTATTTGAGCAATGATTATAGTTTCCACAATTGAATTTCCATTCCAAATATTAGCTTTCCCCATAAATCCTAAACTAAACCATAATTGGACTGCCTCTTAAGTGAATAGAGAAAGGCCAATTCACCCACCATGTTTTCCCTGTGTTTTACCTTTTTTTTTTTTTAACTTTGTGGTAGAGCTGGTTTTAGATACCAAACTCATGAGGCCCTGAAAAAATAAAACCAGTAAAATTGATTCTTCCTCATTATACTATCTCCTGCACTACTGCTTTTCTCTTGAAGTGAATTCAGGTTAAGACTAATTTACATTGATTTTTAAAATCTAAATTGCACACTTCTCTAACTACATTCAAAACACAGAATCACATTTTACATTATTGTTTAAGCGTATTGGCTAGCTTAAGTGAAGAGCATTTATGGGTGACCTCAGTCTGCACTGAGAGAGACCTTGCTGCTTCTAGTGCCTTCCATCATTTTGTGTGGTGCCCTAAGAACTTGACAGTCCACTTTACAGATGTATTACCTGAGACCCTACCTTCCCCCATCCTCCACACTACACAAAACAAAAGGGGGGAAGAAAAATCAGTATGTGTTCCAAGAAGATGGGGATGAGAAATCTATCACAGGCAAGGTCTGATCATTATCTTGGTGCCTAGAACAAAACTTGGCAGATAATAGACACACAACAGTGACTGGAAACATGCACTAAAGCAGGAATAGTGGCACAGTTAACTCGAGTTTATGATATTTAACATTGTCACATTAGGTGTTTGTATTTTCACATTCTCAAGACAGCTTCCCTAGCATTTGGTGACTCTCCCCAATACAGAGCAGGTGTGTCAAGCAAAGATAGCCATCATCCGCATCTCCACAGACAGATTCTGATTGGTCGTGATGAGGAGGTGGCAAACTTTGTCTTCTAGGGCTCGATAGGAACTATATTGGGTTCCACAGGCCAACAGACAATGTTGACGGTATTATCTAAATATTTATATAATCATTTAAAGTGTAACCATTTAAAAAAAATAAAAGTCCATCTTCTTAGCTCTGGGTCCATAATAGAAAGTGGAAAGCTGGATTGGGCTCACAGGCCATAGTTTACAGACTGTTGGTCTAGGCTGTCATGACACTGCCACACTCTTTGTCATCAATGTTTAAGTGTCCCTGCTCAAGCTAATCAAACCATGGCATTTCCCTAAGAACAGTTACTAGTCAAGAGCTAGCACAGGACTTGAGTTTATCCAGTACGACCAAAGTGAATACCCTTATCCTGTGATTGGGAAAGAGATTCTCCCTCTTGTTTTTTCCTTTTATTCTCTTCCTCTTCCTCCCTTTCTCTTCCCTCTTTCACTGGAGATGAATGAGTGAGCACATGGAAATAACTGCTGTTGATGGCCATTTTTTGGTGATTAAAAGGTGGCCTGAGAACAAAGCATTCACACAGAAGAGAATAGAGCTGAGAAAATCATAGGAAAACAGAAGAAAACTCTGTATATTGCCTGAAATCCATTCCACTTTGGTACTTTCTCTCTCTCTCTCTCTCTTTTTTACTTGCTTAGTTGTAGGTGGACACAATATCTTTTTATTTTATTTATGTGGTGCTGGAGATTGAACCCAGGGTCTCACACATCTGGGACAAGTGCTCTACCATTGAGCCATAGCCCCAGCCCCTCTACTTTGGTACTTTCTATTAGATAAAGCAATACATGCAAATATTGTTTAGACTAACAGCTCAAGGAGATGGTTTCTTGCAGAACAAAGCACTCTGATATAATGTGCAAATCAGGTTTCATTAATAAATATTAAAACATTAAATTTTCTAGCTAATAGCTGTGTTCTACTTATTTAGTTCTGCCATCAATACATGGCTTCTAGATCTCTCTGCTGTCTCCCTCCCCGAACAATATAGGAGCATAGAGGAGAGAATACGAGAAGGAGAGGAACTAACTGCTCTCCCCAAAACCTTGCATTTCTCTCATTTATTTCTGAAATTATCTCAGAACATCTCACCTATACTAAAAGCATGTAAGCCCACATTTTTCTGCTCCAACCTGTAAGCCTGATATCAGGAGATCCTGCCATTGCTAGATGGAAGTACCTGCCAATGTGAAGACATCACTTTTCTATCTCAAAAGCCACACCCCCAGTAGCCTTACTGTTCATTGCCATCATCATCCTGACAGAACCAAGTTGTGTTCTGAGCTGAACTTTGAGAAATATTCTGTTCTCTGTAGTGGAAAAGGCTAAGCTATTGCAACAAAGAGGCTCCACCATTCAGAGGCTTAAAAGAATATAGAAGTTTATTTTTCTCATATATGATGTCAAAAGTGAGTGTAATGGGAAAGATTTGAGGATAGAAGTCTCGGTTCTTCACAGTCTTTAAATTCCGCTAGATAATGGTAGTTCTGCCATCAATACATGGCTTCTAGATCTCTCTGTTGTCTCCTTCCCTGAACAATATAGGGGCATAGAGGAGAGAATTCGAGAAGGACAGGAATGGAAGTGGCATGCATCACTTCTGCTCAAATTCCACTGGAGAGAATGTGCTTACGCGGCTACACCCGGCAAGGGAGACATGCCAAATTATTATTCAAAGGCTGCAGTAGAGGGGAGAATGGTTTTGATATGTAGCCAGCAAGCTCTGGCACAGTATTCTATGTGCTGCCACCCAGATCTCGAAGCCACACTACATGTGCATGAGAACCTCAAAGTCCCCAGAAAGGCAGAGCATTTGGGTTCCACCCTCACCTCAGGAACTACCCTGGAAGCTTATATCTAACCATTTTTCTACTTGATCCTTAAATTTCATTGAGAAATACTGGACACATGTTACTGCTGCAATTTTACAGAAAAAAAAAATAAGACCTTGAGAGTTTAAGGGATTTGCTTAATTTTACCCAAGTTTTTGGTATAACTGAAACGTGACAAAGAATGTCCTGGATTAAACTCTTGACAGTTTCTTCTGAGAGCACTGTCCTTGGACATGTCCACAAGAGTCCATTTTAACAAGAACCCCCCAGACTCATTTAATTGGAATCCCCTATCTTTGCTATCTGGCCAAATTCTTCACCCCAAACCCCAGAAGATGTCTATTGGACTGCTTTTAATAAAAATCTTCTTAGGCTGGTTTATTCAGAATTCCCCTAGATGTGAGGCTGCTTCTTAGGAATTTTCTATCCACCAACTCCAACATCCCCCCTCAACCCTGGCTATAAATGCTCACTTTCTCCCTTTTATTCAGAGTTGAGCACTAGTTCTAAAAAAAAAAAAAAAAAAAAAAAAAGAAGAAGACATTAGAGTGGTCTATATATCTATTGCAGTAGTCCTGAATTAAGTGTGCTTTATCACTTTAATGAGGTGTTTAACAAATCAAAATTTTGGTACACTGGTTCAAATTGGGTGTGTCCTTCATGATACCACACACAGTAGGCAACGGTAACACCTACTCATCCACAAACCCAATAGAAGACCACATGTCAAACACACTAGGTAAATGTCCAGCTGAGAGCCAGTAGAGCACAACTCAGGAGGAAAAGGGTCTCAGTCTGCACCCCTCCACACTTCCACCATTCTCTCTGCTCACTCAACTTACACAGGAGAATTTCCTAGGATCCCTTCCTGCCTGGTTTTCAACTAAATTAAGCCAACAGGAGGCACCACAAGAAATCAGAGAGTAGGAGGAACAGGAGCTAGAGTGTCACCTCCTTGTTGCTTTCCTGATTCTCTGGTAATAGTTACATCCCCATCATTGCCCCTTGCCAGGCCGTCCTTCCTCCTTGGCTCCTGCTATCTCTGGGACATAGTCACCCTCTGTTCTCCCCTTGTCCCTTCAGTATAAGCAGTGACAACTCATTCCACCATTTCTAGTTTCTGGCTGCTTCAATATACTTTCATGGTTCTTTCAAACTTACCTTACCCTTGCTTTCTCATATTATTATCCCTTCATTTGAGCTATCTGCATTATTTCCTTCTTGAACCCTGGCTGATACAGAATTCATATGGGACATCAGATTTCTAACTAAAGTAAGAGGCTGGGAATCATCTTTACCTCTGCAATAAACAAGCTACACTCCTACCATATCCATCACAATCACGTTACCTTCCTCTGATTCAGGGTGTAGGCATCCGGAGTACCAGGCCCAGCCTGTGGTTGCAGAGTTGAGACTTTTTTCTCTCTTCTGCAGATGCAGATTTTGGTCAATGCTCTGTGGCTTGTGGTTCACCTGCTGGTGATTTAGTCAGCATTAGTGGTGAGGTTAATCAATCCCTCTGAAAGCAAATACAACATTGAGATGCTCTTTTATGCAGATTAGAATTTGTTTTCAGAGTTCTGAAACTCTAATACCCAAATCCTCACCATGAACATGAGGAAATACTATTCACAAAGAAAGGATTAAAGATCACAAACTTTGGGTAATATCGTAACAACAATATAATACTAATATTCATTAAGCATGTATTTTAGGACAAGTCCAATTTTCAGGACTTTATAAGGATGTGCACACCTACCTAATCTTTGTGAAGGATGAAAGGTATACACCTTAGAAAAAGGAGATAAAAATGTTTGTTCTGACGTTAGAATCAGGGAACATTGGCATAGGAGGGAACTTGCAGGTCACTGAATTTATCTTTCTCTCATTAGATGAGGAACGTAACATAATGAGTCTTCTCCAGATCCCCATGGATAATTAGCAGCAATGACAAGGTGACACCTCAAACGTCTGTTCTTTCTTTTTTAAATGTTCTAACTCTGCAAGTCAACATGACACCATAAGTTATCACTTCAACAACTCATGAATCAGGTTGACCCAAAGGAAAGAATCCTCACTGAAAGGTAGTCTGCATGCTGGCTCTTTGGACATTTTCTATATCAGTGATTGTACAAAAGAAAGACATAGCAGGGAAGCCCTGGGCTTCATGAGGTTCAATAAGCTCTTCTGAGACCCAGTGGTTCTTTATAACCAAGACAAAGCACACCCTTCCAGGACAGAGAGATTCTGAAGATGATCTTGTTGCTATGCCTATTGACTTTGTGAAGGGGTCAAAAATGACTCTAGAAAAGGGCTCAACAAACTCTATAACAGCCAGATAATAAATACTGTGGGTTTTGCAGGCCATACAGCCTCTGTCACAACTATTCAACTTTAATGTTCCTTCAAGCTCCTGTCTGCTATGTTTCTATTTAATTTAACTTTTTATTGTTCACAGTTTGGAAGCCAGTGTTTTAAATGCTGCAGAGAGGGATAAATTAGACACTCTTTCAATATATGATTTCTGTTTCTGATAATATTGCAACTACAACCTAAGTTCAGAGAATACTCTGCAAACGCAGCACAATTAAAACTTCTGAATAAAATATTTTTTAAAAAATTAAAGCATTGACTGTGCTGACAGAAAAATAAGAGAATGTCTTGTAGATCAGAAAGAAAATATAGACTGTTCATGCATAGGAATGAGGGTTGGAACCAGCATTTGGACTGGAGCTATATGTCAGTTCTGGTTATAATCAGAAGTTTGATAGACCTCTACAGAAAACAGGACGCATAGCTCATAGCCTCAGTAAAATAAGAAGGTAGATTGAAGAGCCACCTACAGCTAGGATTTTTAGGAGTAGCATCCTCCATGGGAAAAATAGAAAAAAAAATCTCCCATTAGAAGAAAATAGTTTAGGGTACATGTTTGATTTGGCTTTGGTACTAGATAACTGAGGAGGATGGAGGAGTGAGGAATTTTCCTGTAAGTTGCATTCTAGAAGGTCTAGGCTGAAATGTATGCTATGTGTCACTCCCCCGCCCCAATAACATTTTTAAATTTAGTCCTGGTTTGTTAGTACCAGCAAAAGTGGTAGAATCACAGGTATTTAATGGAGTATACTTTGAAACCAGGTCTCAAATAATCTCCATGGATAGTTTGTGGTAGGCTGAATAATGGCCCCATAAGATGTCCATGTTCTAATCTCTAGAACCTGTGAATGTCACCTTAAATAGCAAACCAGACTTTGCAGATGTGATTAAATTAGGGATCGTGATGAGCAGAGATTATCCTAGATGATCTGAGTGGGCCTTAATGGTAATTACAGTTGTCCCGATAAGAGAGAAACAGAGAAGATTTGACACAGAGGAGAAGATGATGTGAAGATGTTGCAGGGAGTGACTTGAGGATGCCACACTTCCAGACCTAAAGATGGAAGACAAGACCAGGAGTCAAGAAATATGCCGATGCCCTTAGCATACACTTGTAATCCCAATGGTTCAGGAGGCTGAGACAGAAGGATCACAAGTTCAAAGCCAGACTCAGTAACTCAGCGAGGTCCTCAGCAACTTAATGAGAACCTGTCTCAAAATAAAAAATAAAAAGGGCTGGGGAGGATTGGGGTTGTGGCTCAGTAGTAGAGTGCCTGCCTAGGACATGTGAAGCACTGGGTTAGAGTCTCGGCACCACATTAAAAAATAAATAAAAATAAAACAAGGGTATTGTGTTCATCTATAACTAAAAATATTTAAAAAGAAAAAGGACTGGGAATGTGGCTCAATGGTTAAGTGGCCCTGGGTTCAACCTCCAATACTGAAAAACAAAACAAAACAAAACAGCAAGATTATTGCTCTAAAAGCAGAAAAAGTTAAGGTAACTGATCATCCTCTGCAACCTTCAGAGGAGGTACTGCCTTGTCAGCACTTGGTTTTATTCTAATGAAACCTCCTTTTTGACTTCTAATATTTAGAACAGTAGGAGAATAAATATTTGTTATTTTAAACCACCATGCTTATGATAATTTGTTGTAGCAGCAAAAAGAAACTCTAAGGAATAAAAGTCCAAAAAATATAGCTCAGAATATTTTATATATTATTATATAAGGGGAAACTGTCATTAGAAAGAATCTACAGAAATAATACACTATGATGTCATATTGCAAATAAAACAGATATTGGACTTAATGAAAGCACAACATAAAATAAAATTGATATATTTTAAGAAATACATAAGTACAACAAAGAAATGAAATCATAAATATATTAGGCAGATTTGAAAAGGATCCATATTTTAATTTCTATATGTGAAATTTCTAATTTCAATATTACTGAAATTAGAAATTTAATTAGAAAGGGGCAATGAAATTTTCAAAATAATAATGACTGAGAATTTTTCAGATGTGATGCAAGATATCAAATTCTCAACTTAGGAATATCAACATATCCAAACCAAAATAAAAAAAGTAATCCACATCTAGACCCACTCTTTGAAACTATAGACACCAGAGCTAAAAAGCAGTTTGGAGAAAGGAGTACAGCAACGGAGAGTCAAAAAACAAGACAGAATGACAAATGATTTAATAAAATAGCAGCCCAAATTCTCAGAGTACTTAAAGGAAAATTGCTTTCAACTTATAATTCTATATCCAGATAATTATTTAAAAGAGAAAAGGGATAATTTTTAAATAACATAAATAAAATCTGAACTTTTACCAAAAAAATGTGAGTAAAGAACATTCTAGAGGCAAAATTAAGATGACACAAAAGTCTTAGGAGAGTAAAAAAATATATTTACAAATATGTGGAAATTTGTGGTTATAAAGAAAATAATAGTAAATAAGTAGGCAAGAGAAGAGTGGCTTAAACCCTTTTATATTCCATTTTATTATATTACATTTATTTCCTTTGGAAGGAAGGGGAAAACATTGATAAACTTTAGACTTCAAAATATGAATGCAAAACTTCTAAGGAATGACTATGGTAATATAAATAGACTTAAAACTTTCATAAAAATAGAGGAAATAATACAGTAAGGAAGAAAATAATCTCACTCTATTCCTAATTTTTTTAAAAGAAGGAACAGACATCTACAAAGGGCAAGGCAAAAGTAAAGTATAAAAGAAGATATTAGAAGTTAATAAAAATATATCAGTAATCCAAATATAGTAAAATGACTATACAGGTAAAAGACAATAATTTTAAGATATTTTTATTTTTATTTTTTAAATTTTTTTAATTAGTTACACATGACCATACAATGATGACCAATGTGATTCTGAAACCTGTATACACAGAAAAAATGAGATATTATATCCCATCAGATATTTTTAAATATAAAATTCTGCACTTTTACTTTCAACAGACACATTTAAAAACATTATGGCACAGAAAAATTGATCAGAGAAAATATAAGAAAAAAATTACTAGAGATAAAATGATCAGTGTGTATTAATGGCCCATTAATATTAATATTAGGAAGATAAACTAGTTCTAAATTTCTATATTCTTAATAATATTGATTTAAAATATATGAAGTTAAATTTCAGAACTAAAAGAAGAAATTAACACACCTACTAATATTGTAAGAGACTTTAACACATCTCTGTAAATAATAAATCAAGAAGTGAAGAAAGAACAGAAGAGATATATAGATTTGAGCCAAACAATTAACAAGTCTTCATCTACTTATTCACATCACAACATATTTCTAAGAATAAATAGAACATTTACAAAAACTAGTCATGCACTAAATCACAAAGCAAGCTTCAATACATTCCAAAGTATCAGTATAGGGACACGTTGTCCAACCACAATGAGATTAAGTTGGGTTCAATAATCAAACAATAACTAAATAAGACTGTTAGAGTCTATAAACAAGTCAAGATGGCGCCTGGCATTTTGCAGAGGGAGTGGTTTGTGAAGTAACGCCAGCGAGCATTTAAGTGTGGAGATTCCTTATTGGTTGACTGCTGTATCTAGTTTATGTTAATTAAGATAAGCTGTGTGGAATGTATATATGCCCCACCGGTCCTACAATAAAAGGCTCCCACTCCAGTTGTATCAATGTACACAAGTTGCTCGTCATCCCCCCCCCCACTATTTTGCTATAGCCGGACTGCACCATAAAACAGTATCCCTGCCCCCCAAAAGTTTATATACTAGAGACATAGATAGAAAGAACTAATGAGAAAGAAAGGCAGGGTAAATACCAACAAAAAATGCAAAAAAAAAAAAAAAAAAAAAGCATTTTGAGAGAATATAGAAAAAAACCAACTGATTCTGACTGGAGGGACCTGGGGAAGAGTCATGGAGGTGGTACCATCTGAACATCTGAACTGCCTGCCCAAACAGCCCAAAGGTGAGGATGAAGGAGCACAGGAAACTGGATTAAAATCTAATCCCAGCAGTGGGTTTTATCACAAATTCAGGCTTTCTAAAGTACAAATTATTAAATCTTTCTTGTTCAATGAACATTGGCAGTCTAGTGAAGCCTGTGGACCACTTTCTGTATTTGTTTACAATACATTAAGTTCAACTTGGGATTCCAAAAGAAACCAAATAGCATGAAATAGAGTTATCATAATATTTAAAAATATAATTTGTGTTGTGTTCAAATAATATGCAAGTGGGCATAATAACAAATATAATATCAAAGTCACAATAATCTCTGCACAATATGTTTAAAGAGATAACTGTAGCATTATATGAAAATATCTGCAATTTTGTTGGTGGTAAAATCATGGTACTACAAATACTACTAAGCTTGATTTCCTGCATTTATAACGAAAGAAAACTCTAAACCCCAGCTGAAGTTTAGTTAAAAGGAAGATACAGTTTTCTCCAAGTATTTAATCCAGATGTTATAAAAAATAAAACATAAACATGAAGGTAAAGTAGTATAGGTGTTACATTAAAGGAATTTGAACTTGTCTGTAGACAATAGAAATTATGCAGGTTTGGGCTAGACATTTAAAGTTTTGTGTTTCTTTTTTTTCCCTCTCTATTGCATTAACAAATAACTAGATGAAATAGATGCTCCCTCTTTACCATAAATATTTTAGAAAATATATTGTAAAAATGCATATTTTTTTCCATAACTGACCAAGATGATTTTAGCAGGGAGTTGGAACATGGAGATTGAACCACAGAGAAATGCTGCTGATCTGAGAGTGTAAATCTGTACAAACTGGTCTTTTCACAGGTACTACAATTTGCAGTGTTTCTGTGATTCCCTACTGCTTACTATAGAGGCCTTTTTTTTTTTTTCTGAATATCACATTCAAGTCTTCATCTACACCTCATGTTTGCATAGCAAGTCTGCTTTAGTTGCCTGAAGTGCACATGCCTCATTTTGGTAATCTACTTTAGTCTATTTCTGTGCACTGAAAGACAGTCCAATTCAGTATTCCACACTTCAATATTAATTTGTCTTTTCAGCTATTTCAACAGAGGATGTGTGTCCTCTGCTACAACTTGGCTGGAATCCATCCGTCATTTTATTGACCTGCTAGAAACAATGTCCAATGCATTCCAGCTTCCAGATTTAGTTTGCTTTAGCCACACATGAAACCAGGACACTGTTAAGTATTTTAAAAAAAGAAAGAAAAAAAGAAATATTCATAATGGAGGAGATTTTCTACAGGTGAAGAATATGCATCATTAAAACTAACATATAGAATAAGGAATTAAGACCTTTCAAAATTTCAAAGGTTAGGCAGATCATTTAAAATTACAGTTGTAATGGATGATGAATGTATTTACTGTTGACCCAGGAACATTCTCACACATTTCCTTTAAAAGTTGATTTATAAAAGGAATTTTCTCAAACAATTGTAAGGGAAACACTGAGTGACACATGCAGATCATTTTAAAATACACTATCCATTCTCTACACAGAAAATAACAGGGTATTTTAAAGAGAGAGGAGGAAATTATTTTTCAATATAAAATTTTCCTTCCCCAAAACACATTTGAGATCAAGAGATAAGGTATGTGAAGGGGTGTGATTTTCTTAAGGGCATATGATCCTATTGAAATTTTACACAGAAAAATCTAGTGCAATTTTATTAATACTTACTGGTGGTGCAATTCGTTGCATTTATAAAAATGAGTGCTGCAATTTATTTGCTATTTGCATGACCCAAAACAAGTAGAAAACTAGCAGACGTAATTCCATAAATGTGCAGAGTTCTGGTGAGGTTTTTCTTAAGTCCCAAACCTGCAAATTTCAATGCAGGAGGAATGCAGTGCTTTATTTATCAGTTGAAGAAGGACTCCACTGACAGGACAAACAGAAAAGCCCCATCCGAATTAGTCCCTGTTCTTCATACTCTGTTTACAAATGCCTCTTTCTCTAGGCAAGAAGCAAATTGTTCAGTCTAACTCCCTGTATTGCTCTGCCTGCAAAAGCTACACAGTACATTCTGTGTTACCTGGAGTTGTTATTTTATTTAAAATGACATTGTTGCTGGGTTCAAAGAGAAGAAATAATTCTCAACTGCAGGTTTCTTCTAAGGATTTCTAAGAATAGAAGGTTCTTTCTTCCCTCAAATACTAATATGCATTTTGGAAAATAGTCATTTTGAAAATCCATACTCCACAGACTACTGTATAGATTTTCAATTGCATTTCAATTTCAAATCAATTTCTACATTTGCCAGAAACACTGGTCCTAAAAATGAACTCTCTTCTTTTTTTGTTAATTCAAAGGTGTGTGTGTGTGTGTGTTTGTGTGTGTATGCACAACTTATAATTACAGAATATTTAAAACAAAAAATTTAGATGATGTTTTATATATATAAGCATAATTTAAAAGAAACACAAGGTGAGGTTTTGACAAAAGTTATCTTTAGAAATTATTAGGTGTCCAAACATCAACTATTAGCTGTAATTCAATTCTACAAAATTAGGATTTCCTTTTATGTATAAATTAACCAGCATATTTTTTCTATCATATAGACTGTTAATCCAGATTCATGTCCTAGTTTCTCCACTTTCTAGCTACCAGACTTTGTAAATTGTAATCACTCAGAAAGAGTAAAATGAGGATCAAATTATCGCTCTCTTAGATTTTGAGGATTAAATCAAATAATGAATATAAGCAAGCTTTGTAAGCAATAAAGTGTTATTGAAAGATTAAATATTACCAATGTTTTTTAAAGTACACACTGAGATATCATTATTCATATTTGATATATTGTAAGGTGTCTTTCTCACCCCTTTTATCTTCCTGAACCGCTCTCCCTCTCTGGATTGGCATGGAAACTTATTGTTTCTGCCAAATGAGTCTAGATGTGAACAGTCATTTATTTGAAGACATATGTCAACATTACTTGCAAAGAAAAAAAATGTGCCTGCACACAATATTACAGAAATCACTGGGCCTTGCTGTTACCTCAGTGGTTGATAGTTTTAAGCCCAACACATGAAAATACTGTTTTTGTAGATCAAAAAAGGCAAAATAGTGGCACACTTGTATAGCTCACTAGTACCTATTGAAATAAAAACAAAAAGACTTCAATTCTGCACAACATAAATAAGTTGAAATAAAGAATTATTAACTTTCTTGGAAATACACACATACATAATGAAAAAAATGATCCTCATGGACTGAAATCAGCTGCTAATAACATTTTACATTTTCCTGTCACTCAACCTACTGTCTAGACTAGACTTTAGATCCTTTTGATATGAAATTGCCTAACAAGTCACAATTACTGAGTCTTGATCAATGATATTTGCACAGATCTGTTATAAAGCTTTTCTTGTTTTGTTTATAAAAAATACATGCTCTTTTTTAACAGATTTGAAAAATTACAAAATATATAAGTAAGACAAAAGATCTTATAATTTCTATCACTTCATTCAGTAATAGTTAATGTCAAAATTCCTGGTCTATTTCATTTCAAACTCTTCCTACATGTATTTTTCAGCATAGTTGAAATGCAATCATAGATTCAATTTTGTATTCTGCCTTTTTACATTCAGAAATTATACCACAAGCAGTTTACAATGTTAATTCACTCTTGGCAAATGTAATTTTCATAGAGAAAATAATTCCTATTATGTGGGTTTGTCACATCTTACTAAATCACTCTACAATTGTTAGGCATATAGAGTATTATATTAATTGTTAGTACATATTGTGATGTACACCATTATACATACCAATTTTTCTGTTTCAGACTTTTCCTAAAAATCAAGACTCAGGGAAAAATAATTGAGTAAAATAAAGTACTCTTTTTTTTACTGTTCTTGCTACATGTTAACAAAGTGTTTTCATTAATTTATACTCATACCAATAGTATAAGAGAATACTTATTTAACATGAAATAGTATCATTTTAAAGTGTTATGAAATGTTTCAGTTCTTTCTTGTATTCTCCAGTAATCTTGCCTGTACAGTAGGCTATAAACATTCAGTTTAATTATTTTATTTCTCCATAGAAAACTATCTTCCCCCTGAAGTAAACAGCTTTACTTTAATGTTTTCTGTGTGTTGTTTTTCCATATCAAATGCACTTTGACTTTATCACTATAGGGCAATTATATAATGGCAATTTTTTTCAGTTATCTGTGTAGTTGTTTTATTTATTCAGTAGATAGATACCATACACGTACCCATATACTTGGCACCACATACTTGCAACTGGAAGTACAACAGTGAAAATCAGAGACAATAAACAAGGGGGAAAATGCAAAAGGTAATCTCAGATAGGGATAAGTGTTTCTGAAGGGAAAAAAAAAAGTTTATTATAGAGACGACTTGGAAGGGATGGCCTGGAAAGGATTCTCCAATGAGCTGACACTGGAACAGGGGCACATGACAAGAGAAGGCTTTAGCCTTATGAGTTCAGTAAGAACCAAATCCCTGAGGTAGGAATAAATGGGTATAATGAGAAGATGACAGATTATTTTAATTCTTATAATATAAAACCAAGATAATAACTTGAAAATTCAATGGATCAGAAGTTTGATCCAAGACTAAAAGTACCAAGGATACATTCCAAGTTTCATTTGGTCTGGGGTGTTTTTCACATAAATTATATTATAATGAGAAAAACATCATGAGAATAAGTAAACCATAATTGACCTAAGTAACTGTAGTATGAGGAGGAGCTTAGGAGACTTTTGTGCAATGTTCAAAGAATGAGATCTCAAGAAGATGGGCTTAGAATATAAATGAATGAGATTTTCTAAACCTTGAATGAAGTACTTTTTGATTCTTGTACTAACATCATTAAAATAATGCATAAAGAAATGGAATGACTTCAAAACATTATCCACATTTTCAGCCTCATAGATTTTATTGCAAGAGAGAAAATTTCAGAATTAAGAGCCCTTCCAGCTCAGCCTTCTGATAGTTTAGGTGTAGGAGTGTAAGTTCTTAACAAAGATAACAGCATGCTATTCTGAAGGGTGGATCCCTTTATTATTGTCATTATAGAAGGTCATACTCAGCCAAAGGTTTTCAGTAGGTAGATGGAGGAGTCTAAATGAACAATAAATATTTGATGACAATGGAATGACCATTAAAAGGTAGTTGAATTTTGAATTATGTTGTCTCTATGACTTTTTTCCTACTGTTTTCTTCAACATAACAATCATCATCAATTCATTCCCTATCTTCCCATTCCATTCTCCCATTGATAGACAGAATCTATTCCAGAAGAATTAATAAGTTTTTCACCTGGGTCAGCCTGAGTGACTTTCTTGAGCAAGAGAATGGAATGGAAGTAGCTTTCTGGGACTTTTGAGGTCAGAAGAAGCCTAGCAGCTTTACACTGGGCCTCCTGGAATGTCCACTCAGAGGAAGCAAGCTATCATTTAAGAAGTATGATTATTTTTAAATTGTCAGGCTCTAAGAAGCCCAAGCCACATGGAAAGACCTTGAAGGAACAGACCTCAGAGTTGGAAGAGAGAGAGGCCAGGGAGAAGACATATGTGAAATATGAAGCCATATTAAAAGTGAATCTTCCCTCTGTGGTTGTGGCTAGTGCTAGTGGGTCAGAGATGAACCACCCAGGTGAGCCTTTCCAAGTTCTTCACCCAGAAAATTGTGAGTAAAACAAAGTGATTGTTGATCGTTGTTCTCAGTCACTAAACTTAGGGATAGTTTGTTACCCAGAAGTAGGGTACCATAACATCTAATTTTGAATTAGCTACTAAGGTCACAGAAACTTTCATGTAGATAAGGCATACATTTCTAAAAGCAAATTTCACACAAAGGTAATATTTAACCATGTCATAGGCAGTTTTGGTTAGATAATTGTATAAATGTCTCGAGGGTCTTTTATTTCATTCAACAAACATTATCGTCTATCAGCTGACAGAATTTTGTATTCATAAGGAGCAGTACAAAAGACTTAAGTAAGTTGAATAAGAGAGGTTATTGGGCAATTTGGGGAAACTTTGCAAATATGTGAAGATGATCTTGAAGGATTTTTTAAAAAAATTTGTGTTCAGTTTTTAAAAATCATTTTTTTCTGGTTTATTTATTTGTCTTCCCTATTGACTATTGTAGGGAGCTTTATAAGAATTAGAAAAAGGTAGTATATTTTGCTTAAATAATTATCTTTAAAATGCTGCATTCCTGAGACAGAGGAGAATTATTTGAAAGAAATATCATCTTTCAATATCTTCTCCTGAGACATTTCCAGAGTGCAAATAAAAGAAGCGAGAAGAATACCGAACAATATAAAGATGGTATAGTATTAAATGTCCAGCTAATAGTGAATCCTATGATTCAATTCAACAGAGAAGGCTCCACTAAGTCTGTAATAAAAAAGTAATGAGGTTTTATAACAAAACTGAGCAGTCATCTCTGAAATGCAGATAGAAATCTTTTCAGTACAAAGACAAGAAGAATTTGGAATTGAATGGTGAAAATGTGCATGGATATGAAAACCAGGATTGATGAACTTTGAATATCAAGCAATCCTTAGTTAAATGCATTAATCACAATATACAGTAATGTGTGTAATAACTGCATCTCATCTCCTTCCCTTTTTATAATTCCAGAGTTAAACAATGAGAGCAGAGAGAAAAGGAAGGCACAACTCAGTGGGATCATATGCACCTCCAGATGTGTACAGGAAGCAATAGCGTTTTCAAGCTGGAAGGACCTTAGAGAGTTCACCTTCCTTATTTTACAGTTGAGGAAGCAAGAGCTTCAGCCAGAGCTAGTTTGCTCAAGTACATGGCAAGTTTGAGCCAGAAACAAGACAAGAATCATGATATTCTGACCCCAACAAATCACCAGTATTCTTCCCCTAAGGTTACTCAAATTTCCCAGATTAATCACTTTTATTAGTGTTTCTAATAATATGTATTCAAAGTATAACATATGAATTTACTAGACTTTAAATAAATTAGTCAAAACATAATTGGGTTGTTAGCAACAGAAGGACAGAGAAAGCCAAGGTCGAGCTTCATCAGGAATAACAATGAAACATGACAGGTCATGAAACACCAGGGCCTCTGTTCACTTCTACTCTTTGATCTTGTTCCTAGGGGAAAAAAAAAATCTAATCCTATGTACTGCTGCTTTATATCAGGCCCTGTGCTAGGTATTAAGTGAGATTATTTGAAAAATTAATTACAAGTAATTCTTACCCTCAAGGAGCACAAAATCTAGTCTATATTTTTTGATAAATATAAAATTATTTCAAAATAAAAAATCTTAATAAAAAGGAGGTCCTTAAGTTTGATCAGTTATCTAATTTGATCTGCTAAAAGCAAAAGAGCAGGTATTATTGGCTGGCAAAAAGAAAGAATGAAAGGAAGGAAGGAAGGAAAGAAGGGAGGGAGGGAGGGGAAGGCGTGGGTAGAGGAGGGAGGAAAGGGGAGGGAGGGAAGAGAGGAAGGAAGGAGGAAGGAAGGAAGGAAGGAAGGAAGGAAGGAAGGAAGGAAGGAAGGAAGGAAGGAAGGAAGGAAGGAAGGAAGGAAGGAATGACTCAAATGCACTAGGAGTGGCCACAGCCATGGTTGCCATGAAACTCCACAGAGGTTGAATAAACTCTAAAATTCTTTCTTTAATGGAACCAGCTTTTGCAGAATGTGTAATTATTTTTTCATAGCAGAGCATCACAATGCCCCAAAGTCCTCTTTCTTCCCACAGGAGAGCAGCCTGCCATCCCAGTGTGGAGGAGTGTTTGGGTTACAAAGTCCTTTGAATTTAAAGGTCAATTAGTTTGGTAGCACTTTAATTAGAAGCTATCATAATAGTGCTGTGTGAGTAATTTATAGAGGCATAAATATTGACATCAATTTTTGTCAGATACTCTGATATCATAAACATCATGTAAATCTAGGCACCAGCAATCAATTTGCACATAATAGACTAATTTTATTAGAACTATGTGACTGCACTATTTGGTTTTTAGAGTCCCTCTCCTCTTGCTACATTAAATCATCGTTTTAAATCATGTCATAGTGTTCCTCACAGCAAGCAATCAAAAACAGAAAATTTAAGTCTATTGGATCTTTGCCTAATTTAATGATTTTTCTCCAGAGTTGTGCTCTCTTGGAACCCTCAATGAAGTTTTGGCACTGTGCCTAGAAATGCCTCCATGATGTTTCAAAACCCCGTGAGGCACAAGCCAAACTGATAGCAAGTAAAATCCCTCATCACTTCTGGAATCTGGTGAATTTTCTATTTAGGTGGTCTCTGTTCAGTTAGGCTGCAGGATGGGGAAGCTCTCGGCTCACTTCTCTGCTCACCCTGAACAGGGTGCTTGGGAGGCACTGAACTAAACTCGAGGAATCTTCTAGTCCGATGTTTCTCAAACTGTGACCCACAGATGCATTTATAGGGGACTTTTAAATCCCTGGGAAAATGTTTTGATATTTTGGTCCAAAACTAATTTATTTCTTATGTCTATTGTCTATGGTCTGTTTCTCCCAGCTCTATGAGAGCAATGATCTTGTCTATTAAGCTCTTGGTTGTATCTTACATGCTCACAAGAGCACCCTTCTTTATTGAATGCACTCATTAAGCTGAGCAAATTTTAAGTCAGTTAGATGACCACTGCATAACAGAGCAATCTCAGGATTTCACAGCAGTATTTGGCCTGATTTTGCACGTATTTGGCTAAACATGGCATGCCAAGTAATTAATCATTTGAAGCAATATTTCCCACATGAGGATCCATGGACCCCTGAGCTCTGTGGAAATGTTCACAGAAGTCATAAAATCTTAAAATGAAGAAACACTGGCCAAATCCAATTTCCTCACTTTACAGATAAGGAAACTGAGGTCTAAAGAAAAGTACCAGACTCTCTCTGGGCCACTCAATTAGTGCTACGGCCAGAATGAGCATCCTAGTCTCTTATTTTCTGAACCTGGGCTTCTCTCACTTTACTTCATTAATTGATCATGTGCACTTTTTAATCTTCCATTCAGAAGGTGAAATTCAAAATCCCCAATGAAACAATCATTTGAGTAAGGAAAGAGAGACAGTTTGTTGTTAGCGGTTGCTCTTTTCCTGGCTTTACAGTATGCTATTATTTTATGATGATGATTTAAAATCTAAACCTGGAATAATTTGCAATTTTTTTATGTTTACTAATTTTAATTTCTTCCCAGAGTATTTTCACTTGTCTAGATAATGAGTGATCTGATTGCCTGGGCCATGGTTTGTTTTTGTTTTATCATGTTATTTTCCAACATTCAACTTCCAGTGGGGTTTCACTCAGATACCCTGGGGCTCTTAATAACTGAGCCACATCCCCAGACTTTTATAGTTTTTTATTTTGAGACAGGGCCTCACTAAGTTGCTGAGGCTGAGGCTGGCTTTGAGCTCACCATCTTCCTGCCTCAGACTCTGGAGCCGCTAGGTATCATACTATTTATTTATTTATTTATTTTTAATTACAAACAGCCCTAGTGTGGTAAGACTAGATCAAATGCAAAGATTATCTCAGAACATTAGTAAGGTCTTGTAAAGTCATCTAATTTTATGTTCACTTTGGTTAGTTGATTTTGTTAGTTAAATTTATAGACTTATCACTCATTTAAATTTTAAAAAATAAAATAAATTTAAAGAAATCATTGCAGTGTGTTATTTCAAGACTCTGTAAATTATCCAGCTAAGAGTTCCATTAGGGGATCTGGAGCCCCTCACAGCATCATAGAGTTACAAAGTTAGAGCTGAAAAACGTCAGGATCACCTGGTCCAACTCAAGAAAGAAACCAAGGTCTAACAAAAGGAAATGATTTGCACAAGGACACCCAGCCAGCTAGTGTGAGGCTGGGATGACAAAGATTTCCAAACTCCTGTTCCATTGTGTCTTTTTCATTGATAACATAGAAGTATTTTAAATGTAACCTATATCTCTGATATAGAAAACTCTTTATGTAAAGCCTAATGTGTTCCAGGCAGACTTGATAGTTCAGTCATGTGAAGCTAGAGATCCACTGTAGGGAATTTATAGCAACCCCCACCCAATTTATCTCTGATGACATGTCAATTAATGCTCTTCCTGAAGATATAAACCATATCTTTACTGTATTGAAAATGTCTTACTTTGTGTCTCATGGAGCCATTACTAATATTTTGAAAAAGAATTATGCATATTTGCTAAACACATGACTTAGAGGTGTAAGATCTACCTCTGGTGTGGTTTTTCCATTTCAAGAAAAGTTGTCCCCCCCCCTTTTTTTTTCTTATTTCTATTGATTACATTAATCTGGCTTCATTGTGAAGTTAACAGAAAAATGAGCATGACAAAAATCTGGCTGTCCTAGAATTTATAATCAGGCACATGTATAAATGTGGTAGAAGTGACAGGAGAATGAGTAGCAAAGAATCTAAAGGGGAAAGAGGACAAGATTTACAACAGAGTGAGGATGGCTAGGAGTCCAAGGCCACATCTAGATGCCATCCGAAACTAACCTGATTAGAATGTACATGAGTTGTTTCTGCCTCCACCCAGAGTAGCTGAACAGTCAGGATGCATGGGCAACAAGCATGAAGAGTTAGATGAATCATTTGCTGTTTGGGTTAATGGCTTCATGATCAGTATGCAAGTGGTGGCTTCAGGCAACACAGGCTCAGCCTCGAAACAGGCTCTTGAAAACTCCTGTGAAAAGTGGCCCTCCAAAGCAAGGGATAGCCTTTGCCATTTCTTCCTTTGAAAAGGCTAATAGGCCACACATTGGTCTTTGCAATCACAGTCGCGCTCACAATTAGTACAAATAGTATTCATTTCTAATAAAGACTAAATACAGATCAGCACACACACACACACACACACACACACAAATGAAGCGTACTTTTTATATTTGGTGGCCAAATACTCTTTAACTCACACATTGAATTATTAAGTACTGTCAAGAATTCACCCTTTCTTCATTCCTTATTATCTGCTCTAAACTAATTCAAGTCACTCTTCACAGTGCAGAGCTGCAGAACTTCTCGATGCAGATAGGAATTTTTGTTTTCTTACTTAAAGATTGTCTGACCTTGTTTTACATCTTGCAGGAGTTGTCATTGCCCACCAAATGAGCTTTAAATTCTTGAAGATGATATTCAAAATTTTTCTCTTCTCTTAATTTCTTTTTAAATTACCTAAACTCTAACCATAGTTTTCTTAATATCATGCAGTTCATGAACCTATGCCTTTGTGTTTCCTATGCTTAAAATTCCTTTCCTTACATTGACACAGATGTAAGGAAATCACTCTTTAAAACTCTTCTTGATTATCTAATACATGAAGCAATTTTTCATGCAGATCTATTGTTTTTTTTTCTTGATGACCATTAGTTGAACATACTCATAGTACTATGTATCTTTTTCATGATAATAATTTGTTTGCAAGCCTATCTGTGACTTCACTTAGAAAAAGAACTCTCTTTCATTTTTGCATTTCATAGTCCTCATCAATTTATACAATGAATTAAAAGTCAAGCATTTGTTACCTCAGATAAGTCTGTGTGCTTTTATTGCAGATTTGATGTTCAAAAAAAAAAATAAAGGGAAGTTGGCTGAGCTGAGACTCCGAGATATTAAATAAAATTCAAAGATGTTGGTTTGAAACCAAATTATTTTTATATGAGGATGATCACTAATAGCCTTGAGTGGCATAGAACATTTCATTTTAAAACAAGTGATTGATCTTGATAACAGAAGGGCAAGCCAAAGGACAAAGTCCCTTTGCTGACTTCTTGAGAGCAAGGACTTTCTTTTCTGGTTCTTTCTTATCACATATGGCACCTTGAAAAGTGCAGGACACACAGAAACCTTCAACAAATGTTTGTGGAGAAATGAACATTTTTATAAACATGTGTGTGGAACTCTATATTCTAAACTTACAGCTCACTTCCCCCTGTCTCAGCCATGCTTTGAGCTAGTTAATATAAACATTAGTCAGCAATGTTAATCTCAACATTAACTGCTATGATTACCTATGAAGAAGCATCTCATTATCTCAGTATCTAACCCTAATGTAATGTATTATGTGTGTATATGTGTGTATATATATATATATACACACACATAAATATATATATATAAATTATTCATGGAAATATAAATAAATATAAATTATTATCTATATATTTTATATGTGTGTGTGTATTTTTTTTAAAATATTTGGGTTTTCTCTATAGAGTTTAGGATCCCAGGCAGCTATGTGACAGTCACCTTGAGGTTAACAATGCCAGTGTGAGCACTTTTGTATATGTCTTTACAATACTAGGCACACAAAAGGTTCTCAACAAATATTGGGGCTGAAATGAAATTGTGAAAGAGCTAACTCACATTACTGAAATGCAGAATTTAGCTACAATACTCACAAACAGATACACAGAACTACACAGCGTTCTGAAAAACAACAAAAAGTATTTATCTGAAATAAGTATTATTTAAGAAAAGCACATAGAAGAAAGACACCATTTTTAAGGAGACGTTGGTTAAAATCAAATAAAAGCCAAATCATCTACCATCGTGCTTGCTCAGACCCCTCACTCCACAATAGTTTGTGTCATAGCTCTCAATTGGCCGCAATGGCAGCTACACCTCTGTTCCACATCTGGAGTAGTCAATGCTATTAATGATCTGCAGCTAGAGAACTACGACCCTTTGAGCTCAGCTGTGTTTCTCAAACTTCGACAAGCAGCACAATCCCTGGGAAGTCCTGTAAAAACAAGAGGTCGCTGCACTCCACCACCAGAGCTTCTGATTCATTAGGTCTGGGGGAGGCCAAGAATTTGCATTTCTGTAAATACTACTTCAGGTCTGAAACTACGCTACTTTTGAGTAATTATCCTTGCAATAATCAGAATTACAGCAGGAAAAAAGTCGTCTATGTGTTCTTGAGCGTGGCTATCTCTGAGGACTTCTTGGGGACTGGATGTACAGAAATGAACTACTCTCACCTGCTGTCCCTACACAGGGGAAGACTGAAGTTATGTCTTCTGAAATCCTCATTCTCACTGGAGAAACCCAGAGCAACCATGAGCTGAGCTGAAAGGCAATGATGGGACAGAGCGCAGAAGACAGGAATTCTCAAGGTCTCCAACCACCTGAATTCTGCCAGAATTCAAAAATTTTCTTTTGCAGATGCTATATTAAAAAAAGAACCACTTTGGAAATTACATACTCATTCTTAAAAATGACTAGCATGTTTAGAAAGAAAAGACCTAACATTAATGCTATACTAGAAAGAAAAATATGAAGGGAATACAAAAACATATGCCAGAAAGACTAAGAATAATAGCCAAAGCTTTTTTTTTTATTTTTTATTTTGGCAAGAGTGGAGGGGTTACTGTGGCGTGAACTCAGGGGTACCTAATCACTGAGTCATATCCCCAGCCCTATTTTGTATTCTATTTAGAGACAGGGTCCCAATGAGTTGCTTAGTGCCTTGCTTTTGTTGAGGCTGGCTTGGAATTTGCAACCTCCTGCCTCAGCCTCCCAAACTGCTTGGATTATAGGGGTCCACCACCATTCCCTGCTAACTAAAGCTTTGGTGGTACTTACTGTAAGTGTGGCCCTGCTCATTTAATCCTCAAAAACAACATATGAGATAAACATTATGACTCTTTTCATTTTATAGAAGAAAATTGAAGACCTGGGCCCAGTGGCACATGCCTGTAATCCCAGCAACTCAAGAGGCTGAGGCAGGAGGATGGAGAATTCAAAGCCAGCAACTTGGTGAGGCCCTAAGCAACTCAGAGAGACCCTGTCTCTAAAATACAAAAAAAAAAAAAAGACACCATTTTTAAGGAGATGTACTATGGAATGTACTAAGGAGAGTGCTGGGAATGTGGCTCAATGGTTAAGTGCTCCTGAGTTCAATCCCCAGTACCAAAAGAAAAGAAAACTGAGGCACAGAAAGGTTAAATGAACCCAAAGTCACACAGCTAAAATGGAGCAGAGCCAGAATTTGAACCCAGACTTGTTCAACGCCTTTGTTTTTAACCATCATGCTGTCTGGAGCACAGAGGGATAAGATTGAGAAACACAGATGGAGGTCAAAGGTGAGTACGTGAATGGTTCAAATTATCAACTATAAAACCACCTTCCTTCCTATATCCCTGAGCTCATGTTGGTACTGGACTCTGCTCCAGAAGCTGAGCATATAGAGCCAGTACTGCATTACCATTTCAAAAATTAGGATAATCTAAAGAGCCATGCTGACTCTCTGCATTGACTTACACTATGCTACACTATTTCCCTAAATATTCTACAATAGGGAGAAAGAGCCTCATAATGAATTATGTCTCAATCCTGTGCATTAGTGCTGGCTGCTCTCCCACAAACAATGTCAAAATTGTAAGCAATTGGCACAGAGTCAGTGACAATATGTAAATTACTTGTAAATTGAACTTGATCTTGTATAATAAATGCTATTTGAATCTTAATTTGCTAACAATATTTTAATGTGGTAATTGAGGTCATGAAGACGTGGGCTACAGATGAAACCATCTATAACTGTCGATTTTAAGCAGGACTGCATTACCCAGGTTTATAAAATACTCCAAGGATTAAAAGGCAAATGTGTTGCTTTATATTTGCTGTGAATAGGCACTGAAATATAAGTGTAGAAGATTTAATGTACTACAGGCCCATAGGAGGCTTAGAAGAGAATATCAAAAGTTCTTTTAGATTCTGAAACTCCTTGGTGCTAGGATTTGGGCCCCCAAACTCCCCCAGATAATTTCTTAGTGTAATAAAAGAGCATACCATCAAAGTACATGACCCCAGTTTAATTCTTAATAATTTGGGGCAACTCATCTGTTTGCTTTCACAATTAATCATCAAGTTTCTTTTGTCTTCTTAAAGGAAGCCCTCCATCAATTGTCTGTTGAACTTCTTTTTCCTCTTTTCAGTTGAGATCTCAGATCAAGATCAGGTTCAAGATCTGTGAAACTGACCCTCCAGTGGAATCATTTTTAATGATACAGTGCCAAAAGTGCCCAGCAAGTCCAAGGTATTAACTGAGCATCGGAATTATTATTATCCCGCTACTGCCCACAGGAATGGCCTCCATTCTCATCTATTTCTCCTTCACCTGCTCTAGTCTGGGGTCTGCCATTTATGAGAGTTTGGAGCCTCTCGTGTTCTTTGATCTACTCAGATCTTCCTTGTGCTAACCCTCCTCCACATCCAATGTGCATTGTGGGGAAAGAACTAGACTTGGCTGTAATCGGAGATGTGATCATCATCCTTCCTCCCTGAAAAATAACCCTGGCTGGTTGACTCCCATGGACACAGCTTGGCTACCCTCATAGACAGGAAGCCACTCACTGGCAAGGACCTAAAAACAAACCTTTATGTTACGCCCTTCAATATCCAAAATGCTGCCCCCTCTGGGTCCCATTAAGTCGGGAGTCCTCATTAGAGGTCTGTGGTCTCTTTAAAGATAACCCACCCAATCATGACTCACCTATTTCTCATTCTTCTCCATCCAGGCATGTGCTCCATGACCTCACTCTTTTCTATGCCTCCTGCTTCCCTCCCAGTTGCCCATCCTGCTCACCACTCCAGTCCTAGCCAGGCTTCTAGGCCAAGTTCACATTTTAGCTTTGGTATGGAGCTTTAGGCAACCTCATTGCCTCAGCTATTTCTTTCCTTATTTCGAATTTCCTGTCCAACAGTTTTGTCTCCAGAATTCCTTCCTTCCTCTTCTGGGCTTTCAAAGCACTTTACTTATAATTCTGTAAAAATACCACATTAGACTGCAGGTATTATTTATATGTATCTTTCTGACCATATTGAATATTCCTCAAGGCAAATTCTGCATTTTGTTCATTTTTATAATTTAAAAAGGGTTAACAGACATGATTTTTTATATAATAGATGCTCAATTAAAACTTTTGAATAAAACAGTGAATGATTCTCCAAAGCTATGCTCCTACATATGTACAAATGAGTACATGTAGTTATGTGTGTGTATAGTGTGTATATGTGACTCCTGTTATGGAAGTACAGGAGTTTATTTTGAGACTATATCTAAAAGCGAAATTTCTGAGTTCATAGGGTGTGTACAGATCAGCTTCAGAAGATAATTGCAGACTGTTTTCCAAAGCAAATGTACCCACCAGCATGGTATAAGAATTCTAATTGATCCATTTCCTCCCCAACAATGTACAGAGGGCAAGACGGGTTAACACTTTGTTGACTAAGCCAATATAAAATAGTTTCTCATTATGGATTTAATTTCCATTTCCCCAATAACTTACAGTGTTGAAAGTCCTTTCATTTGTATCCAGAACTTTGTCTATTTTTCTATTCATTTTATTTATTCACTTATAAATTTCCTTACATATTCTTTCTACTAGTCTCTTGTAATTTATATATATTGGAATTTCTCCCTTATTTGTAACTTGACTTTTAAAGTTCACTAAGATGTTAATGTTAATATGAGCAAATTTATATTATAGTCAACACCTTTCCTGTTTTGTTAAACAAACTCTTTCCCTGCCTGAGATCTAAAATGGTATAAAATTCAGATTCAGAAAACCTGGGTTTATGTTCATATTCTGTCATTTCTTTTCTGTGTGGCTCTGGTCAAGTTATTTAATTTCCATAGCCCTTGAATTCTTATTTTATATGAGGGAATGCTCTGCTATCTGTATATTATCTTGTCTTAAGGAGTCAGTGCAAGAATGAGCTTTATAGTAAAATGACACATGGTTGTTTTTGTGATTGATGATTCGTTTACTTTTTTGTGCCAAGTGGAATGACATGGGATTTCCAAAATTAAATGAATACCAGAATAGGATTCAGAAAACCAGAGTTCTAGATTCCTTTCTTCCGTCTTTCTGAGTATCCTCAGACATGACATTTAGCTTTCATCAGCCTCAGTTATCATCTATAAAATGGCTACAATGTTTGTCTCAAGATGATGCAGTGTGCAGATGTGGCCTTCAGTATGCTAGGCTGAGGGACAGAAGCGCTCACCTCACGCACAAAATCTGAGGTGTCAAAACACTCAGTAATCAAGATCCTACTGTCATATGTTATATAATGTTTTTAAAAATCAAAGTTGGCACAAACATTTCATGATGACCCAAACATCAAAAACAGGATTTTATTTTTAAAGGGATTCTACTCACCAATGAATAATAGAATAATCCAAGTTGGAACCCCAAATGTGGGGGTGGGGAGGAGTCATTATTGGCAGCTTTTTAAGAGCACACACTAACACTTGATCTTTGTTCTCTCCCACAACAATAGATGGGGAGCTGGGGAGCGCTGCTGCTCAGCTGGCAGGTGACCGTGTTTTGAAAGCCTTCCGAAGCCTGTTTCCAGCTGATTGGCTATTTTCACTATTGGTGAGCTACTCTGTCTTCATCACAGCTGACTGATCTCAGCCAGCTGGAGAAAGGCTGTATTCTCTGGCCCTCTACCTCTCCCAAGCTCACAGCAAAGGTGACACTTTCCCCATGACTCCCGAAGCCTCCCTCTGCCTAAGGAACAGCAGGGCCAGCAAAGGAGGTTTCTCATAAGCAGAGCACTTCCAACACAGGGTCAATAATAAACTCAAACCCTCACCCAGCTGGTGACATGATTGAGGTGTGGGGGTGGGGAGAACAGTTTGGGGCTGAGGCTGTTTGAATACTTTATAAGCACTGAAGGCCTTCCAGCTTTATATACATGGAATGTACCAATAATTAACACTCTGGATGTGATTTCTGGCTTCAGAAGCACCCCACAGTGAGATTTACTGAAGAGGCTCCGAGACTCCCAGATCTTTAATGCACATTCAGGGGTATGATAAGGAGGATAAATGTACTGTATATAATAGTCTAACATAGCCTCTGTTTTTACTGTTGTGAATATTGACTTCCAAGTGGATTTAATCAAAATCAATAACAAAATGTACAGTAATGAAGTAATATAAAATGCAGTAATGTATAGGCCAAGAGGTTGAATATGGAATATATTAAGAGAAAAGCAGCTGTACATGAATAACTCATCCCCTTTCTAGAATCTTTCTTCACATAATATAAGACAATAAGAAGGAGAAGCAGTACTCTAGAGCTGGACTACAAATTGGGTCCTTTATAGAGCTTTTACAAATTATCTTCTTAGCAAATTAGTGAGACAGGATTGGACCACACTGGAAAGACAAAATTTAAAAAATTGGTTTATAAGTTCATAAAACTGACCTCCAGGTAGATGATCCAAACCTCTACTTTCAAGTTAACTTATAAAGGAAAATAAAATGACTGACTTTTAACAATATTTTAATGATTTTCTAAAAATCAAATGATCCTAAAATGCTTTACCATACACCCTAAAGTTTGATGGCAAAGGGGAAAGAGGCACATTGTTAATATCTGTCTACTTCTCAACTTATAACCTTAGATGTTAAGGTGTGTGTGTTTGTGTGTGGGGGGTGTATTATCTAGAATTGCCCAGAAAGGCCCAAGGTGGTTTTTGAATAATCAATATTTTCCAATATACACTTCAGCTAATAGAGAGTAAGTAACTGATATTGGCATTCACTAGAAATCTGTCTGTTTCTGTTTTCAAGGAAGCTTAATTGTTCGCTGGTAAAGACTATAATACACAGATTTCAAAGGGTATTTTGCTGAGAAGGATCAGCACTCCCATTTTACAGAAAAACAAGTTAAAGTCTCAGGATATTAGGAGGCCTTATCATAAACCACTGGATGAACTTTCCCACTCATTCAACATTCCTGCTTCTTTACAACTTCCATATACATTTCCCTTCTCCTCCTGAGATGGTATTCCTCTCAATTAATCTCTGCGTTACCATCTTCATTGATTCATTCTCCGCTACTCACCTCTGGATTTCCCCCTTTCTTCATTTAAGCAACTTCACTTTCAAGAGAGGCTTGATAAGAGGAAAGAATGAAGGCAACAAGAGGGACAGGGATCTACTTTTTAGTCATGGGTGAGACTGCTGATTTAAGGCAAAACGAGGGACTCCATTTCTCTAACCCCTTTGTGAAAAGGAGGAAGGGGAAAAGGCAGGAAGGAATAAAGGGGATGGGAATCAGAAAGGAGAGAAAGAAGACAAGAAGGAAGGAAGGAAGGAAGGAAGGAAGGAAGGAAGGAAGGAAGGAAGGAAGGAAGGAAGGAAGGAAGGAAGGAAGGAAAATCAAAAGGGGGAGAGGAAATAAAAAATGAATTACCAATGTTTGCTAGCACAGCCCTGCAATGATTAATGTGAACTTCTCCATGCCATTTCTGTGTAATGCCAGTTGTTACTGGAGACAGGCACTGACATACACAAACATTATTAGAATCTGAGTGGCAGTGGTGCTGCTAGGGTGGTTTGGCTCCGAATTCAGAAATCAGGCCCAGAGCATCTGGGGTCTAGTGGCATTTCCTACTCATCCTCAGGGGACTCCACCAAGGCTGGAGTAATAGAAGTCAAAACTTCAATCAGGCCCTTATTAGTTACTTTGCACACAGGATAGGAGGTGCTATTGTTGGTGGCAAACGAGAGCTATAGCAGTTTAGAATTGACAATGCTTTTTTTAAAAGCTATCTTTGACTGCTCAATATAAGGTTAGGAGCAGGTCATGTACCAGGGTTTTTACCAAATTAATGCTATCAGGGGAATTACACTTAAATGGAATTCTTTCTATCTAAACAATCCCATCTAGTTTCATCACTGCTTTTTTCTCTCCATCTCTCCCTATATAAAATAATTCAGAGGAGTAGACATCTGGAATAATATATAAAGAATCAAGATATCAAACAAGCCAAGATTTACCACCAGGCCCTATGCCCTCACTCTAAGTCATTCAGAAAACGAAAAGTCTCAAACAGCCAGTAATTTTTTTTTGACATGTTTCAAATAATCTTTGACATCCTGCATCTTGGTGCACAATTTTCATTCAAATGATTTTAAAAAAAATTAAAGAGTGTCTTCCATTTAGGAATTATTTCCTTTATCTGTTTTTCATTTAAAAATGGTGTACTTAAGAAAAGACTTCCTAAATCAGCTATCAAATGTAGCAAAGTCTTAAATCTAATCACCAAGCTTATTGTTCTTCACTTGAAGATAAGGAGCTCTTCCTTCTGACATTTTCCCCCAATACTAACTACTCTCTGCTACAGTATTTCCATAACAAAGAAATCACATTGTTGTCATCATTCCGGTTCAAGAAAGGAAAATGTCCTTACACTCATGTTACACACACATTGTAGACACATTCAGTAAACTGGCTAATTGAAGCTGTTTGTTTTCAGTAATTGTGTGAGCCAACAATAACTCTGTAAGCACTTATTTGCCCACTTATCATGTATGCATATGATATAGGGTGCTGGGAATGAGGGAGAGTTCAGAAAAGTAGACTTTAAAGTGATTCCAATAAGCATAATAAAAGTGACATTTGATTGATAGAAGTGACTTGGTATTGGTAGTAGGCCCTGAATTCTAAAATATGAGGTATTTGGATTTTTTCCATAAAATGACATTGAGCAATTATGGATTCTTAAACTGAGGAGTGATGAGATAAAAGCTGTGTTTCAGGAAGATTTATATATTGTGGATGCTTAGCAATGGGGGAAGGGGAGAGTAAGGAAACAGGAATGGAGGACACAGGCAGTGATACATAATCAGGCAAAAAGAACTGAACCCCAGGCAGAGAGAAAGAAATGAGAAAGGCAAATCAGGATTAGCAGATATTTATATGCAGGCAGTTAAACAACTGTATCCTAAATTTCAATACCAAAGGACCAAGAGGGAAGAGGAAAAGGGGATTTGGCAAAGAGCACTGACTTGGAAGCTAGGAGGTGGGGAAAAGGCAAGAAAATTATGAGGTTAATATTTTGTTTCAATAGTTGCTAAATTTGAAAAGACATTGTTAAGCCTGGTGTGGTAGCACCTGCCTGTAATCCCAGGACCTTGGGAGGCTGAGGCAGGAGAATCTCAAGTTCAAACCAGCCTTAGCAATTTAGCAAGTCCCTAAGCAACTTAGCAAGACCTCGTCTCTAAATAAAATATAAAAAGGGCTGGGGACGTGGCTCCATGGTTAAAGAGCTCTAGGTTTAATACCCAGTACAAAAACAAAAGACAAAGTTATATTCCTCTCAAGTGATTTAATTACTGGGTGAAAAGATGGTGCCTCGATTAGAAACAAAAACTGAAATGGATGTTTCAGGCAATCAGTGTGGAGATGGTAGTTGAAGTCTTGAGAATGGCTAAACTGTCCCAGAGAGAAAAAAAACAGACAGAGATAGATGCAAGGGCTTGACCTTGAAGGAAATTTGATTTTGAAACATGAGATGTGAATCAGAGAGACAGAGAAAGGGAACTCAGAGGGGAGCAAGGGAAAGATCCTGGGTGCCCTGGAACAATAATGCAAGGGCCACTGCAGGGATACACTCTGTCCTCCTTCAGGGAACATTTTCTCATACAGAAAAAAAAAAAAAAAAAAAAGCCTTTATCCACTGGGAGAGGGGCACAAATGACGAACGACATCTTCCAGAGGTAAAGACATGTTAGAAGAAGAAAAAATAATAATTTTCTGGGGGAAGGGCAGAAAGGATCCAGGATTCAGGCTCTCGTGTCAGTATCTTCAGATTCTGCTGCTCTCCCACAGGAGAACCACTCCCCAGCCAAGGACCTACCACAGATGCAAGAACAGACTTGGCTGCCGCACTGAGGAAGGACAGGGATGAGAAAACTGAACTCCTGAGACACGCTCTCTGATCAAGAGGCTTTACCAGGAAGGACATCAGCAAACACTTATGCCAGCTGCCATCAAACTAGAAAGCACCAAGTGGCCTGCGACAGCCGTCTGCCACTGCAGGAGGAACCAGAGCAACGGGGCACAGGGGTGACTACCTGGAGTTCCCAGGCATGCAGAGATGGCTGAAAGCTGAAGGGGAAACACTAATGCTGACTAAACCCTCTGGGTCCCCAAACTCTGACAGGGAAAGCACAGGGAAACAGTAGCCCAGTGCTAGAGAGATCTTCGGCCCCAGGTACACTGAGGGCAGGAAGAGCCACAACAAAAACCAGACCGGGTGAGTGAACTTCTGGCTGCACTGACTCAACTCTGCTTACCTGCAACACACATAAACACAAATGGTTTGGCAGAAAAAGAGGTCAGCCCACTTCCAGGCATAAATGTTTCTCTGTGCCTGTACTTTTCTATAAGTGACTTAATCAAAACTGTGAGACACATAAAGGCAAGAAAACAATCAGTTACCAAAGACAAGTCAATACAACTAAACTCAGAGATCACCCAGATGTTAATTCACACAAAAAAATGAGTTTAAAGTTAGTGGAATAATCTTTTAAAGAATCCAGTGGGAAAGATGGACAATATGCACAAGCATGTAGAAAGTTTTAACTAAGAGGGAGCAACTATTAAAAAAGCAAAATGGAAATGCTAGAAATAAAAGCACAGTGTCAGAGATGAAGGTTTATGGTAGACTGGACATAGCTGAGGAAAAACTCATGAGCTTAAAGATGGGTCAGTAGAAACGAGGCAAACTGAAGCACAAAGAGAAAATTGAATAAGACAAAACTGAGTATTCAGAAACTGTGCATTATATTTGACATCTAACATATACCTGCAATTTGAGTCCCAAAAGGAGAAGAAAAAGAGAACAGGGAAAAATAAATATTTGTAGAGAAATCTGCCTGAGAATTTTCCAAAAATAAAGATTAAACTGAAGTTCCAAGACACTTAGAGAATTCAAAGCAAGATAAAAACAAACCAAAAATAAACAAATAAGCCATGCTCATATGCAACTGCTGAAGCTTAAAGGTAAAGAGAAAGCTTTAAGGCAGCCAGAGAGACAAGACTATTATAAACATGGAGTTTACAACAGGATTCTCATCAGAAATTATATAAACAAAAAGTCAATAGAATGACATCTTCCAAGTATTAAAAAAAAAAAAATCTACCAACCTACAATGCAAAGCCCAGTGGAAAACACCTCTCAATAATGATGGCTTCATAAATAAGCACTTCTTTTTGACAAGCAGAAAATAAGAGAATTCGTTGCAGGCAGACTTGCACTGTAAGAAAATTTAAGAGAAGTTCTTCTTCAGGACTAATGGTATGAGGCAGAGACTTGAATCTATATAAAGAAAGAACTGTAAATGTAAAAGTGAAGGTAAATACAAGACGTCTTCTCCTCATTTCAATCATTCCTAAAGAATGATTCCTCAAGAAGGCTAGGGATGTGGCTCAGCAGTAGAGCGCTCACCTTGCACATGTGGGGCCCTGGGTTTGATCCTTAGCACCACATAAAAATAAATAAACAAAATAGAGGTATTGTGTCCAACTACAACTAAAAATAAATAAATAATTAAATAAAGCAAACATAGTACAATACATTGTATGGTTTGTAGTGTAAGTAAAAGTAAATTGTACAACAATAATGCAAAAAAAAAAAAAAACCGAGGAGGTGAAGCATCCTATTGTAAGGCCCTTAGACTATACGATAAGTGGAATAATATTATTTAAAGGTAGAACTCCATAAATTAAAGATATCAATTGTATGCCTTTGGGAAGTCACTATTTTGAAAGAAGTTAAAACTAATAAAGAAATAATGAGGAAAAATGGAATAGTAAATATGTCATTAATCCAAAAGCATGCAGGAAATAAGGGATAAAAGAATGATGAAGAGAAAGAACAAGAGAAAAGGGTAGATTTAAATCCAGCTATATTTAAAATGACATCAAAATTAAATGTTGTAAACACCAATTAAGTAGATTTATAGATTGGTTAAAAAAAGTAAGAAACTCATCTTAAATATAAAGACAGATTAAAATAAATATTTTGCCAAGATTGGTAATTCTCATCTTGAAGTTAATCCTCTATTGTGAGGTCTTAATAGAGTAGAAATTTGACTATGGTGTTTAGAAGCAGGTGATTAGGATTAGATAGACTATATCTAATTATTCAAATTAAATATCTAACTTGAGCATCATAGTGAAGTCCCCATGATTAAATCTTAATGGCTTTATAAGAAAGGGAGAGACCAGAAGAGACATATACACATATACACTTACTGCCCTGCCATGTGATACTCTATACAGCCTCGGAACTTTGCCAGCAAGAATGCCATTACCAGTTTTGAGTTCTCGACTTTGGACCTCCAAAACCATGATCCAAATAAATCTCTTTTCTTTATAAAATATCATTCATCAGGCATTTTATTATAGTAATTTAATACATAACTAATATATATGTTGATATATTAGTAAGGAAAAGTCCTTGCCTTCATAAGAAAAATTCCCAGCCTGAATTAGAAAAAATGACTCTAAGTAGTTTTCAGAGCTCCAGAAAGTAGCTAACCACATAGTATGGCTAAATATATAAAGACTGTAAATATTTTTAAATTCTGCAAGACATTGCAAGTGTTTTCATATGGTAGAATTCCAACAGAAAGTGCATTTTAACAGAGAACATATTTGCACCTTTCCATCCTTCCAAATGTTTTCTGCATTTCCACCCGGGGTGCTCTCCCTAGTGAGAACCATTGGTGGAATCATTTTGAAAGTGCTTGCCTTTCATCACAGGCCAAAATAAATCAAAAACTGTGGTCACAGCTTTTGCAAGGATTGGTTCAATTGTGAAAAAGAATATGTTTGATCTGTAGAGGCTCTCCAGGGGAAAATGTTTTGAGTGAAAGGGCAGCATTTTATTTTCTAAAAACAAATGCTCCATCATCCCTCATCCATAAAAGCTGTATCTGCACATGGGGAGGTGCTGAAAGGAGGGATAACCACAGCATTATTGAGATCACAGTGGGATGATTCTTGCCTGAATTATTCAAATTAAATATCTAACTTGAGCAAGTGCCCAGATTATTCTTCCACTTCACTTCATCCATTTTCATTTTCCTAGGAAAACTACTAGCATTCTTTTCTGAATGCAATTATGATAGATTTTTCAAGTGTTATGCTTAATTCGAAGTTTGCTACATTTTCGTAATTTTGATTATTAAATGAAAGCTGCTATAAAAGCTACTGTCTTCTAAATGTCAACCCAGTACTTTCCCCATGTGGAAGGATGTTTTTCTTTGATTAGATTTATAGCTTCTTTTTTTTGGCATCAATGTAATCTCAATCAAATAAGTTCTAATCAACTTTGCTTTCTAATTTGATGAATTATACTAATAAACTCCAATTTTCACCAAGAAAATGTAGATTAACAGTTTCTTTTACTTTAATGAGACCCTTGCACCATTTCTAAACTATTTTTTTTTAATTTTCAGGTTTTGACTAAGCTAAATATTCTGAGAATAAACCCCAAACACTTAAGTTTTATGTCTCTGAGGATAGAATCAGATTTTTGTTCATTATTATCATGAGACCCTATTGTACACTATAGCCCCTTCAGTCTTAGTAAGGCCTGATAGAGGGAATACACCAATTGGGGCTGTGTGTTTTGAACATCAGGAATTCCTGGGGTTTGATCCCATCACTCTTGTCATACACTGGAGCTTGAGTCTTGGCACATGTAGCTATTCCATCCTGACATTCTAATGTCATATTCACAGTCTTTCTTTTTAACATTTGACAACCTTACCAAGAGTTTGATTTCTTTTCTTTCTTTCTTTCTTTGTTTCTTTGTTTCTTTTTTTTTTTTTGGTGGATTTTTTTAAGGAGAAAATGAAAACACACCACATGTTCAGTAAATTTTGCATCAGACATGAACAAACTCTTCGACCAATCTCCCATCAAACTCTAGGGATGTCAACAGGACTTTTTTTTATATCGCTTCCCTGACTGCTTGCTGCTGCCCATGCTGTTGGATTCCCAATAAATATCACTGGCTAACTAAATGCTTAATCAAGCAAGTCTCCCAAGTTGAGTTCCCTTTCATTCCACCACTATTGTTACATCCTGACTATGTACAGCACACTGTGCAAGGTATAACTGATGATGTATGGATGAATAATATATAGGCCTTCATTCATAGCTCACATCTTGGGGAAATCCTAGACTTGTATGTATCTTGAATGATCCTCGATTGGTATTTGTCATGAAGAGTTACAAAACTGTGAAGAAGTTTGTTTGTAAGAAAGAAAGGAGCAAGGACCTTCAGAGTCATATTATCACAGCCTCCTTAACTATAGAATTCTTCTATCCATTTGTGCCACAAGAAGATGCATATATTTGCTCTATGCACCCAGTCTCTGGCACAGCTCTCTTAAAACCCTTATACTTTCCTAGCAGATAGGGTGGTTCCTACAGTCTTGAGCCCTAATTCCTAACACATAGCTCCTAATTCCTGAGTAACTGGAGCATCTGTTGATGTCCTCTTAAGGTAGCTCTTGGTAGACTTCTGAATGGGGTCTGATCACCACAACAACCAACTCACGATTAGAAGCATGAACCTTCATTCCTAACTCCTAAAGTCTGCAGATTAAGTTAAAAATTGGTCATGTCCACACAATGAAGCCTCCATTTTAAAAAAATCCATAACTCTGTGGTGGGAGAGTTTCTAGGTAGGTGAACACATGGAGGTGCTGGGAGGCTGGTGCATCTTGGAGAGGACATGGAAACTCCACACTATTCCCTCCAGGCCCTGCCCTATGAATCTTTTACATCTGGCTGTTCTTGTGTTGTTATCTTTTTTATAATAAACCAATAATAGAGTAACTAAAATTTTTCTGAGTTCTGTGACCTGTTCTAGTGAATGATTGGGCCTGAGGATGGGTGATAGGTATCTTATTTGTAGTCAAGTCCAAAAGAAGTTATGGGTAATCTGGAAGCCACCTCTTGCAACTGCCATCTGAAGTGGAGGCAGTCTTGTGGGACTGAGCCCTTATCCTGTGGTATCTACACTTAACATTGGCAGTTAGTGTTAGAACTGAGTTAACCTGTGGAACACCCAGTTTATGTTGGAGAATTGGTCAGTGCATGGGAAGGGGGTGGATCTTCACAGTTTATGATCAGAAATTCTGCATGTGAATAGAAGAGAAATAAGAGTTTCCCACGATATCCACTCCAAGGAGTGTAAGAACAAACTCATAGGAAAAACCACATCATTCCCTGACTCTAATCTTCTAGTTATCATCTTTAATAAAGGAACCCACTTGATAGTAAATGACATGAATTTAGTTAAAACTCTGTGCAGAGTCTTGAAGGTTATTTAACTCAGTTCTCTCAAATTACAAATGAGGTCCAGACAGGATATGTAGCTGATCTTAGGTCACTTACCTTATTAGTGGCAGACCAAGAATTAAAACTTGGCTCAATAAATTTTAATCCTTACTACATGACCTCCCTTCCTCTCTAGCTAATTGGATAGAAAGAGGCAGAACATGATCCATATTTAGGCTTCAGGGAGAAAATGGGAATAATTTTTTCAATAGGAAAAAGTAGCCAAGGTTGGTAAATGCCACCATAGAGGTGACAACTCCATCAAGGTGAGAGATGTGAGGCCTATGCTGAGTTTGCCTCAGACTTCCTTCCTCTTATGCGGAAGATTGCTGACTTGCTCCTCCTGGTCTCAGAGGGGAAGCTGGGAGAAGTGTTAACCATCTGAGGGAAACACCAAAGGGTGCCAGTATGACATTGTGGGGAAGAATACACACTGTTTTTCCATTGCATGCGGTGAAAACCCAGCTTTATCACTCATACATTGGCTTAACAGAGTTACTTAACCTTTCATGTTTCAGTTCCTCATCTATAAATTTCAGATAATATCTACCCAATAGCATTAATATGAATATATGTCATTGATGTTTCTATAGTGACTAGCACATAACTACCTATGCATTTATTAGATAAATACACAGAAATGATGAAATGATCAATCTAAGATAAAAGCCAGAATACAGATAGGCATGTCTTATCTAACAGTAATTTCTTTTGTGTTTTTTCCTGGAGCCAGATTTCAGAGTTAGAAAGTTCTGTTGAAGATTTGCAATGCAGTTACCCTATCCTGTTCATTACTTTAGCTAAAAGTGGTATCACGCTATCAGATGGAAGGCATCAGACACATCCACTCTTTATAAAACATCACTTTAGATTAGCACTGCCCACATTGGGAAATGACCATGGAATCTAAATGTGACCAAGGCACTGAAACTTTTCTATGGTCAACAATATTGGGAAGCACTGGGATAACCAGAAGTTAATAGACTTCTTTACTGAAAAATTTTAAGAATCTGTAGAATGATAATGTGAATTGTGAATTCTCTTTAGTAATGTGAGAAGTAAATCATCATTAAATATAAATGTTTAAAAAATAGCAGCCAAACACAACTGTGCTTTACCATGCTTTACATTGTTAACAGCTTTTTAAAAGGAAGGGTATTCTTGCAGATAAGGTTTCTAACAGATTCAGCTGGTAGCCAATTAATGTCCACAGAAATGTTCACAGAAGTGA
Organism: Ictidomys tridecemlineatus; assembly: GCF_052094955.1. NCBI lineage: Eukaryota > Metazoa > Chordata > Mammalia > Rodentia > Sciuridae > Ictidomys > Ictidomys tridecemlineatus. Next base: position 28,423,912 of record NC_135481.1, read on the forward strand.
CAATCCTATGCAATTTTCTCACAGAATATAAAGAGACAAACAGTGATTTAAAAGGAATATTCATCTAAAGTGTTTCTAGACTGTCCAGGAAATTTATATTCCTAATGGATGTTTACACTCAGTGGAAGATTTTTTTTTTTTCCTTCTTACAGGTAAAACTCAGCTTGAGATCACCCAGGATATTTAGTTCCTGAAGAGTTCATTGCTATGAGCAGATCAAAAAGATCAGACCCCATTAATCATAATAATATTTAAACCACCCTCCTTAGTAAATTGTTTTTCCACTAAAGTACATTCTGCTTGAAAATCTTCCAGTGATTTGTGGCCAAAAGTGTTAACAGATTTGCACTGAAGACTACATTCTTCAAAATGTGAGAGAGTTATATCAAAGATATGTGGGAAACAGGCCTCCTGCAGACCATCAGAATTTTGCCACATTCCTAATTCTTATACCACATCTAGTTAAGTCTGCTAACTGCGTCTCAGGTAAGAGATGGAAACAATAGGAAAGCTGTAATAGGATCAAAATGCATAAATTGTATAGTTCATCTGATATACTTTTTAGTTGTTCTATTCAGATTTTTTACAGTATAATTATGACAAATTTTTTCAAAGCAAAAAGCTAGAAGAACAAATGCCACATCAAGATGCTTGTGCTGGACAGCATCCACAGAAGGCCTATTTTGATTTAATAGTGCTTAAATACGAGCATGAGGAGACTGAGTGTGAAGCTCTGTGGTTAGTGTGCTTGCTTAGCACCCATGATGCTCTGGGTTCAATCTTCAGCACATGCGAATGTCTACATACACACACACACACACACACCAAAAAAAAAAAAAAACTAGCAAGAGCAAGAGCATGCTTTTTGGACACTTGATAGCATTGGGATTTATTTTAAAAAGCGGGAATTGGAGTTTGAATAAAGTGCAGGACATTTTCTGTTTGATCTTATAGAAATTCAAATAAATACATTAGGGGCTATTAGAGAGAAAGTTTCTAAGAAGTGGGTGAAAAAGATTAAGAGATCCAGGCGATAAACCCTGCTGTGCTTTGGTATGTTCTGGAATGAAGTTTCTATTGGCAGTCAGCAAAGATTTACTTGCAGTACGAGGCATTTTCATGCTTAACCATACTAAGCCAAGTAGAGAAATAAACGTAGACATTTCTTTCCATGTCACTCTTTTTCTTAGGAGTATCCAACATTGGAACTATCAGTGAGAATGGATGTATGAATTTGGGGAAGATGTTTTCTGAATAGGGAGAGTGTGGAAGACCCTGCTGATTCCAAGACTGGAGTGGTTAAGACTGAGGTATACATAGAAGAGTCTCCTCCCTCCCCCAACTCCCAATTCTTATATATATGTTGCCAGTTTGCCTCCTGTACCCAAGCAAACATGACTTCTCCCCATGCACAAGCCCATCAATGCTAAGAGATCCCCTCCATCCCTGATCTCAGGAATTGTATTGTGAGCACAATCCTAGTACAATAACTAGATTCTAGTTATTATAATTATGATGTCTTCAAAGAGTTAAACATAGAGACTTTCTTTTCCAGGAATGTATCTCTTCCATTTATCAAGAGATGCTTGTCCTTGTGAGTTTTTTTTTTTTTTTAATTTTAGGGCATATTAAATTTTATCACTATATCAACTAAAAATAAAATGTAGAATTGATAGCAGAATTTCAGACCATGGTAGGATTCCCCAAGGGTTTCCATGTCCTTTTAAAATTTAAAGACAATAATGGAAGATAAACTGTGTAAAATGCCAGCTTTCCTCTTCTCCATCTCCTCTGTTTGTGTACTAAGCCAAGAGGTCTCGCTGCCAATCACGTTCTAGGAAAGAAACAGTACAGAGAGACCTTTTGATTTCACTCATGCATTGATTAGATCCCCCGATTGTCTGATTCTGTTTTGAATTTGATGTCTATTACTCACATACACCCACCTAAAACTATATACCTTCTCTACAATTATTATGTAGGCAAATTGTTTTTAATTTAGAAAACACTAGACAGATTAACCCATAAACTTATTAATTCCCATGAATTATGAGGAATAGTACATTGGATAAAGTAGAAATGATGCAATTCCCAACTAAATGTGAAGCAATACATATATACATATAGATGAATATATGTAATTATTTATACACATATACATATATATTTATATTTTTTCTTACTTAAAAAAGACCAATCATGCGTGGTAGTGCATGCCTGTAATCCCAGTGGCTTTGGAGGCTGAGGCAGGAGGATAAAAGGTTCAAAATCAGACTCAGTGAGGCCCTATCAACTTAGTGAGACCCTGTCTCAAAATGAAAAATAAAAAGGGCTGGGGCTGTGGTTCAGTGGTGAAGTACCCCTGTATTCAATCCCTAATACCAATTATAAAAAATAAACAAACAAAAGACTTACTTGATATGAATACTAAAGTTTTTATGTTTTTTAAATGTGTCTATTGAATATTCATTTCTGTATTCCACTATAAGGAATTATAACCTTTTTCCCCAAAAATCTAGAATTCAAATCTCCCACACCCATTGATAACACAGTATAAATACCACTATTATGATAATGAAAACTGTATCAGATTTCCAAGAAAGATCAATATATTAACTACCCTTCTTCCAAAATAAATATTTAAAAATATTAAAAAAGGAAAAATGGGACAAATTCTAAAAAAAAATTTCCAGAAAAAAGAAATTAATTTCTCTGTTCATGTAAACAAGATGATGTCACCTCTTTTCATAATGTGACAAGCCCAAACATGATTCATTTTAAACACAAGTCACCCCTGTGTATTCCCCCTCACGTGGTCAGTATAATTATCATGTCTCTGGATAATTTCTTTCCACTTTATTTTTCTTTACTCAAAAAAAGAGAGAAAAAACCTAAAAACTAAAAACAACTGTTTAAGTGCTTCCTTCCAGAATCTGCACAAAGAAAACCTTAAATTTGTTAGACACTGACTATTTTTTTTAAATACCATAAGGGGCTATCCCCTTGGGATACTAGGTCCAGGAATTTGTCTCTGACAATCTCCCTGAGAGCCACCTGGTAGGAAAGTAAGATTGACCTTCATGACATCAACTTCCAAGGATAAGATTTCTACTCTATGCACCACTAGTTTCTTTAAGAACCAGCTCCATTTCTAACCTCCACAATTATGCCCACACATCTTGAGAGCTACTTATCTATTTTATCCATATACCGTCACTCACTGAAAAGTAATATTCCTTTTATGTGCCCAACATGACTTTTATCAGGCTTCATGATACTGCCACAGTTTCAGTGATGCTTAAACATAAGCCCTCCATTCCAATACTCATTGTCTTTACAAACATATGTATGTATCTATCTCTACACAGACTAGAGGCCTATTGTTGTTCTTTCTATGTTAAAAGCTCCTATTCATCCATTTCCAGTATTTTCCAAAATCATCTCTCTAGCAGTTTGCTCTCTGGCCTGCACACACCCCAGCCAACACTCACAGATGTTCAGACGCATACACTGTGGAAGGCCCCTTTCCTACAGTGAGGTAGTAGTGAGGCCAATGGAAATAGCTAGCTTTTATTGAACATCTTCTAGGTGTTAAGCCTAACTCCAGGTAACATCCTATGTCATTGTCTCCTCACAATACTACTGTAGAGTAAGAGTTTTCTTATTTCTACTTCAAAAACATGACACAAAGGCTTGAGTACTCTGTCCAAATCCCATATCTATACAGAATAAAGCTGGAATTCAAACCTAGCCCTGCCACATATCCTATCCTACAACAAGACCACTAACTTTAAAAAGCAGATAATTGAGTCTTCCACCTGACCCCTTTTGTACCCTGCCTTTCCCTTTTTTCCTCTCCAAAATCACCAAATTAGATAACTGTTTGTCTAAGTCTCAAGCTTTTATAATGTAAATCTGCTCTTTTGTAATGCCAACATTGCAATTATGTGTTATCAATTCCCCATTATTTATTTGATAGTGACTTCTTTGATGATATCTTAGTCCAATTCCACAATTACTCAGACCCTTTCTGTTGTTAAAATGTAGTCCAATGCAATTAAAACCATCACCCTCATACCCAGTTTAAAGCTCTAGCCTACACAGACTAGAATTGTGACCCCAGGAGGAGAGAAGAGGGAAACAGGTTTGTTTCCAAGACCTAGCCCCCTTCCCTGAGACTGCAGCCATGGGGTGGAGCTGGAAGAAGTAGAGGCAGAAACTTCTAGTTTACTCTGGTTCAACCAGGACCAAAGGGAGGCAAGGAAAGCCCCACTCTGCACTTGCCCAGCCCTGGAAGTGAGCATCTCCTTACATGTTGTACCCAGGCTCCTCCCATGCCTTTCCTTTGTCCCATCCCTGCTCAGAAATTTTCATTGAAAGCTGGGGCCTCTGCTGTATGGTGACCAGCAGTTGGAGGTGCATATGATTCATGCAAGCAGTGTCTAGCTTTCCCTGCAGCAGCCCCCTTAGCAGAAGACCTCCAGAACAACAGCAGCTTCCTCTGGATCCCCACATTTCAGTATGCCCCTGGTTGGGTTTCCCCTTATCCGGTCTGGGCTACCCACTGGCTCATACTTCCAACTTCATTCTCTTGCATGTGGAGCCTTACCACCCATATGGCCCCACCAAAGGCCACAGAGAACTAAAATGGGGTATTTCCTTCCCACTATCTTCCCCATAAGCCACTAAAACATGATCCTCATATAATCTCCTGGGGTGGGCTCCTCAAGCACACCTACCACCATCCCAACATCTTCACCAAGGTCTAAAGGAAAAACAAAAAGCTTCAGGGAATGTATATCAGACTATCCCCCAAACTCTCTCCCCATAGTATTCTGACGGGAGTTTGCTGATCTCAGGAAATGCTATTTCCTTATGCCTAATATTGTTCCACAAACAGATACAGTTCTAAAAACCAATAAATCTGCTTTTTATGAGCCTATAGCAAAGGTCAGGGCTATAACAGCATTTCCACCACTAAAGCCACCACTGAGCATGCACAACTTTCCTGAGGCTGCAGGCCTCCAGCCCTGCAGTGAGAAATGCTAGATGCCACATCCTGACCTTGAGCTATTTGCCTGACTGGGAGTTTTTTTCTTTTCTTTTTTTTCCCCCACCATCCTTGGAAGCACTAAGCTATTTCTGAACCCTGGTTTCTTTTCTGATTGCTTACCAGGCAATAATTATCCAAGTTCTCCATTTGTCCTAGAAACCAGAAACAATCTCAGCTCTTCAGAAAGTTGAGAGACATGAGTACCAACGAGATGCAGCCCAAGCAGCTTTCCAGGGCCAGAGACAGCATCACCAGGATGGCTCAGGTCTCAGCTATGCATTTCCACAACCCCTTGAGCTCTGAGGAGCTGGAGCCCAGAGTCAAAGACCCAAGAGGTCCCCTGGTTCAACATCCTCCCAGATCAGAATGACATCTGACCTCAGCAACTGGCCCTATGAGGGTGGGAGAATGAGCATTCTACTCCCTAGGGACTCTCCCTGCAACAAACTAAGGTTTGCAAACTGGGCTCCTCAGAGCCTTGGGGGCCAATGACAGGACTGAGAGGAGACAAGGAAGTAGCTTTCTCTGGATAAGTTTTACATATTGCATTTGGCTGATGATTTAATATGGTAGAAGGGTGTCAAGTCTTCAGAAATGAAGATTTTAGTCTCAGAAAGAAGGATTTCAAGTCCTAGCTATGTCCTTTACCTGTAATTGGTTCTGAGAAAATTAATTCCTCTAAACTTAGTTCCTTGTTTATAAAATGAGGAAAATATTAGCTGCCTAATTGTGTCCCACATGGTAGTTAGTGTGAAATACAGGAAATACTTTATATTATTTCAAACCCATAAAGGGCCTTTGCTTTACGCTATCTTCCTTAACTTTTACATCAGCTGAATAACAGGTGCCATTGACCTCCACTTTGCAAATTGAAAATTTTTTAAAAATGGGAACAGGGGAATGGTTCAGTAAATTTCTTATAGTCACACAGAGATCGATCCAAGGTTTTCTCTTAATTCTGACTCTGCATCTCCTAGGAACAGAGGTCTTAGCTATAGTTCAGATTATTCTCTCACTTAAACCTCATGATAGATGGTCACTCAGACTGAAGAAGGTATGGTCACACCACAGACAGGTCAAGCCTGTGGAGAAAGTGCTAGGCCAGAACGTGGCCTAGAGTACTAAAACTCCAAACAGAGCTCATTTTGTAGTTAATGCTGCATCGTCATTCCCCATCGCTCTCAACACTGGTGGTCCTACTATTCTCTACAGACATACTAATGACAATAATGACCACTCCTCATTGAGCCCAAGGCACTATGCTAACTGCTTAATGTATATTATTTCATTTAATCATCTCAACTCAGTTAATCCTTCCAACATTTCCATTAGTAGACACTTTTACTATTTCTTTTACAGATGAGGACAGTTCTTTTACAGTTATGCACAAAGAAGTTGGATGAAGTTCCTCAAGATCATATTATGTGTGTCATTACTGTTACAAATAGTACATCTCCCTGCTGCCATCACCAATTTAACCATGATCAACATGGTTTATGACAATGCTGCCATCGTTGCTGCTGCCCAGTTCCTCTATTGGCTTCCAAAATGAAAAAAAAATTGCTCTTCTCAGTTTTATGGTACCCTCCTTCAAGGAACATGGGACAAATCCTAGAAGGCATTTGAGGAAGATTCCTGCTGACCTCCAGTGGTGCCATAAGGTTAAATCTAAGTGCTTTACAATTTGCTGGGTGACAAGTCTATGTGGCCAAAGTTAAATGACAGAAAAGTGCTTCCTCAGGAAGAAACCAATAATGCATGACCTAAGTTCACTGAGAACAGTCTGTATGCATACCATGCTCAGATCGCACCTGGTTTATATACAGCCAGGGGAGTCAGATTATGCAAAGATCCAGCCCCTTGCAAGGGTCAGTTTGCCAGGGCCAGCAGATCCACTCCAAGCTGAGAGGATCAGTGTCTACACTCATTCCACAGTGCTACAAAGGAAGTACCCCAGCACTTTCCATGTGGGGTCTAAAGCACAGAAAGCTAGAGACCTACTTGAGAGCCATTGAGTCTAAAACAGATAAAGATACACTCACACAGGTTGATAAGCCTGGCCCAGGCTGTGTGGGCCCTTTACCTCTTGGTAAGAAAGCATTCCACCACCATGGACCATTCTTACATGGCTGAATAGGAGATGAATGTTTGCATGCACAAAATTGCTTTTCCCAATCATCTCCACCCTCTCCTCACTGGCTTGGATACTCTCTGCTCCCCTTGTTTTCTGTTGAGAATCACCTCATTGTCGCAAATATTTATTGTGTATTTTTTGTGTTTTTGGTACTGTACTATGTATGAAAAGAGGTATGTGCTAGTCAATGGTCTGTCACTGTAGCAAGATGCCTGATGAGCGGCCAAAAGGAAGTAAAGATTGATTTTGACTCAGGTTCAGTGGTTTCAGTCATGGTCACTTGGCCCTGTTTGCTCCTTTGGAACTGCGGCAAGGCAGCACATCATGGCAGGGAGTATGCAGAGAGCAAAGCTGCTCACTTCATGGAGGTTGGGAAGCAAAGAGAAAGGGAGGAAGGGGCTGAGTCCTGGTATCCCCTTCTAGGACACGCCCCTAATCTCCTAACTTCCTTCCACTAGGCCTCACCTCCTGAAGGTTCTGTTACCTCCCAATAGCACCACAGTTTGGCAACAAAGCCTTTATTTAACACATAGGCCTTGGGGGGATATTTAAAATACAAACTGCAACAATACATCATCTTATTAATCTTTACAACTGTGTGAAGTAGTTACAATGCTTATTCTCAAATTAGACATGAGGAAACCAAAGCACGGAATGGCTAATGACATACCCAAGTTTATACAGTGAGTGAGCAGGAGAGCAAGGTTTTGATGCCAGACTATGTGACACGAAGGTGAGCACTTATAAGCACCAAATATGGTAAGGGGAAGCCAGCAAAAATAGCTACAGGCAATCTAAGTCTTACTTTACACCAAAGTTCAGTCCATTGGCCCTAAGGGTTTCTTTTCCCTCTCAGGAAAAGAACTATGGGACTATGGGACAGATTATATAGACTGTTGAAAGCACACAGGAAGCAATCATTTTACCATACTGCCACCTTTTAATGTGGTTTTCTTTGTGCTTTTCTTGCATTCATCCTTTTTCCTTACAAAATATTTAAAGCATGCACATTCTCTTTGAGCTTACTAAAGAATCACAAAACCACATAAGTAATAATAATGCTTTATAATTCCAATGGCAATAATATTAGTAAACAAATTTCCATTTGGTTCTTTGATCAATCAATCAGCATACTTATTGAACGTGCATCAGGCATCAGGATATATACTCTGGAAATTAAGGATGATTCAGGAACAGGCCTTGATGTTAAAAGAATTCAGTTCTATGGGAGAGACCAGGCCCTGAGGGCATGGGTTTTAAATGTCCTTCATTTAGACAGTGAACTTTCCCTCCTGAAACATGGCCAACACCTTTTGTCACACCCCACCTGAACAACCCTGTGCAATACAAATGCAGATCATATTAAGTATGATTGTAATTTTCAGGCTCCAGTGCAAATTTTAGCTACTAGATTCCTTTTGAAAAATTACTAAGAATTCTAATGTAGAGCATTAGCTTCTTAAACCAAGCAAGGGGCCCTTCCAAGGGCAGGCCCTGGGTGAGTGCTTGAGGAACAGGTCATTGCTTTGTGCTCTGTACCAACGTTGGTTCTGCTTCTGTGTTATGTATTTTGGCCGCCCCAGGGCTGACTCCTCTTCCTGAACCAGCTGCCTGCCCCAACAATTCCTACAGGCCACACCTGCTCCCTCTGTGTCCTACTGAGCCCCTGTCCCAACTTTTCCAATTAACTATTTTCTGTATTCCTTTCTTCTTTTCACAATGGGTTGAATAGGCAGCCTTGCATGTCTGGTTTTCAGAGCTCAGAGTAATCTAACTCCATCCTTCAGCCCTCTTCCCATCTGCATGCCATTTGTCCCCCTTCCCCCTCAGCTAAGGGAAGTGAGGGTGAGGGTGAGGGGAAGGGGAAGACAGAAAAAAATAGCTACAGGCAATCTAAGTCTTACTATTATTATCACAGTAGCCACAACTTACTTTGGTCCTTTTTACCAGAGTACATGTTATTTTGCATGAAATTCCCTGATAATTGGCCAAGAAACTACAGTTCCCACAAAGCAGCCCACCTCTGTTAAAAAGCTTTCTGGATTTTCTTTGAAAGTTGATTATCCAGCTAAATGAAAGGGATGTGCTAATCTTCCTAAAGAGTATGCTTATGGTAGCATCTGGGTTTTCATGGTTCGATGGAAGACACAAAGCCAAGCCTGTTGATCACCTGAAGGATCCTCCAGTTGCACAAGGCAGCTAGTCTAGAGGACAAGTCCATCAGCAGAAGCTATGGAGAATTCAGAGGAAGACTGAAGAAGGAATTTAAGAAATCTGAAGCTCTTCATGGAGGAGATGGGGATTAAATGTCTCAGTTTCATAAATCAGAATAGAATGATACCTGCCCCTCAACTCAACAACAGTCTGCAAATCTCAAAGAATATTTTTCTCTATGGAATTAATGTCGTTTTCTCCCTTGCCTCCCCAAACTCCTATTTTATTATGTGTTTCAATTTTTATAGCCTTTTCAAACCTTTTCAAGACCACTGAATATTGTCCCCATGATGCCCAGTATTTATACATTTAGTTTGTTTGTTTAACTCACCACTGCTTTATTTTTCCTTAGTGTTTTAATTGCCTCCCTAGTGTCTTAACAGTTAATGAACTCATTGCAAAATAGCAGGTGTACACTTTGATCACAGGATGGTTTAGCTACAAATATGATCCCCTAGCTGGAAATCTTCTGCCCAGGCTCTGAAACCCTTTGCCACTTTCTCTGATTTTTTTTCTTTGTCAATTAGTACTTTCCCCCCTGGGTCAAAAGACTCTAATTAGTATCCCCATGACTTATCTCTCCTACTAGTCTGCAAGTTCTCTGAGGACAAGATTCTGATTTGATTCACATGTATGCCCCCTAGAAGAAGGGGGTGAATAAACACAGGTGGTTTGGTTGACTATCTGGTTGATTGGTTTACTGACAAAATGCAAGCAAGGAAGGAAGGAAGCAAAGAGGAGAGGAAGAAAAGAAGGCAGAAAGGAAAGGAGGGAGGGAGGGAGGGAAGTGATTTGGGGTTGCATGCCTAGCTTTTATTCACTTCTTTTAAAATAGTGCTATTTCCTTCCGAGATCTTCCCCTCTCCTAATTTCTTATCAGAAATAGATTCCCATTGGAAAAAAAACACCACCAACAAGGACACACCACTGCCGCCAATATTCAAATGCCATAAATATGACCAATAAAATGATGTTGCTTATTCATTAGAATAAATACATCAGTGACATCTATTTAAATATGCTAAAGTTGCTTTAGAGAAAATAAAGTTATACACAACCCAATAAAGCAGACGTTTTCTTATTCAAGTGGAAAATGCTGAGCTTGTACTTCTCAAATCAACATTGTTATACTGAAGTAATTTTGCTTTTCAATTGCAATACAAATAATTTCAGAAAGCAACTCTCTTCTCTGGCAAGGACAAGGTAAAATAAATACAGGCTCAAATATATTTGAGATCTCATTCTCTTCTTTGTGCTTACACATTCTCCATTGTGGTTCCTCTCCAAGTCTACATAAAGAACTAAAGCAGAATGTGTCTCCTCTCCCAGCCTTGTGCCTTTAAATCACTGATTTATGTTCCAAGGCCCTGAAGACAGCATTTTACATAGTGCAATGCTCGCCAGCAGCCAGTCCCCAAAGGTGAGTGTATCATTTGAAAGGGTTTTAATGTAGCAGGGAAGAAGCACTACCTCCCGGTAATCACATGATCAGCACACCTAAATGGACAGCCCCAACCTGCATATTTAAACCTGCAGCCAGAGATGCAGCTCTGTTTGCACAATGCTGTCCCGTGGCAGAATTACACAGCTCGCCATGGCTGCAGCCAGATAATTATTATTGATTCGCTCTCAAACTGTCAATCTGGGGACAGCTCTGAGGCAGTCAGTGATGGACAGAAGGAGGATTGGACAGCCACCATCCAACGAGGAAACTTCATCTTGAAAATGAACTTAGATGAGATGGTGCCGGTGGATAAGGGTAATTGATGATTGTTTCAGAGTGTAGGAAGGGGAAGAAGGAAAGATTAAAAAAAAATCCTTCTTGGCATTCATCTTCGTGTCCTTAGTGGAATGTACTAGGGGCTATCTGGAAACTCTGTAAAGTTTGTGTGTGGTTTTGCCAAATAAGTCTGGTTTTTTTGTCAATATGATGCTATAATCAGAAAAGAATCACCACCTTTCAGATAAAGAGAATTTTCTGTCAAACTTAGATGTTTTCTTAATTATTTTAGAATTTGTTCATCCTTGAGAATGTAGCATATGATTCTATTTTGAAGTGTGCTTAAATGCATATCCATATAGTCATTTTAACTTTTTGAAGTCCTTTCTATACCTATTTGACTCTTTGACAAATATGTGTTTAGCTGCTAATATTTGCAAGACAATCTTATCCTCTCTACCACGATAGGTAAACCATCAAATACCAGTTGACAATTTGATAGATGGGTAAATTGAAGCACAGAGCAGCTAAGTGACTTGTCTAAACTCACAAAACTCATTAGAGGCTGAACTAAACATAGATCCCACACTTCCTGTCTCTTAGAGCCTTATTCTTCCCCTAATAATCATTCTCATTTATCAAATGGCTATTCTGAACCAAGCACTACACAAGACATTTTTTATAGGTTATTTCATTTAAAATTCATAATAGTGAGGTGGTTCTCATGAGCACTTTTTTTTATAGATAAGGAAATAAAACTCATACTAATTTCAGTGTTGTCTACAGTCAGGATATAACCAGGATTGGAATTTCAGACTGTCTGGTTATAGTGCTTACAAGGAGGTAATCGTGTCCAAATATCAGGACTCTCCTATAGCTATTAGCGGAGGGGGGGGGGAGTAGCATTGGGCATGAACAGGCACTCACAGTTCTGGGTGGGGAGCATCTTTCCTACCAGCGAAGAGTAACAGGACTCCGTGGTGTCCTGCTTCAATGCCTTAAGACTTGGAAACCATTAAGGAATTCTCACTGGAAGGCAGGGGTGTTGGGTCTCACACTGTACACTGTACGTGGGTCAGTAGTCCCAGGCTAGGGAAGCCAGTGGTCAAGCTGATAGGCACAGGGTTAGAAATCAGCCTTCCTGGATATATTCCCTGTGATTCTCCCCTTGTCTGTCTTCATTTGAAACATGACCTGGCACTGCTGATCGTCAGTGACATTGCTTTACACAGTCATTTCCAGGCCTGGGGTTGTGTAACCCCGGGGCACTTTCAATTATCTGATCTGAAGAAATCATCTCAAAATGCTTTTTTAGAAACAAAGCTTTGCTAGCTCCTTTTCATTTAAAAAAAAGGGGAGAAAGAGGAGGAAAAAGAGAGGGAGAAGAGGAGAAAGAAGAGGAAGAGAAAGAAGAAAAAGAAGAAGAAATTATATATATAAACACACACACATTCCAGATAGTTGTTTGTTTGGGGTGTTTTTTTTGGGGGGTGGGATACCAGGACTGAACCCAAGGGTGCTTAATCACTTAGCAACATCCCCAACCCTTTTTTTGGAGTTGTATATGAACAGCATGCCTTTATTTGGTTTGTTTATATGTGCTGCTAAGGATCAAACCCAGTGCCACACACATGCTAGGCAGGCACTCTGCCACTGAGCTATAGCCCCAGCTCTCCCCAGACCTTTTTAATATTTTATTTAGAGACATGGTCTCACTGAGTTGCTAAGCACCTCGATAATCTGCTGAAGCTGGATTTGAACTCATGATCCTCCTACCTCAGCCTCCCAAGTTTCTGGAATAACAGGCTTGTGCCACTGTGCCCCTGGCCCAGAGAATATTTTAAAAGGAAAGAAATGAATCTAAAAATCAAGTGCAAACAAAGACACTAGAGTTAGGAAATCACTGGTAAACATAAGTGGCACACTCTTTGGAAACAGAAGGATTGATATTATCCATTTTCTGAGAAATTTAAATCAAATACCCTGAGTTCTGGCTGGAGGGAAAGCAAACTGCCATCTATTCTCTGCAGTTTAGCCTCTCACTGGTTTCCAGTTACTCCCAGCATGCATATTCAAACCCTGGCCCTTCTTAAATGAGGGGTGAGAATTCAAATGGCTATGCTCAGATGGATAAGAAAGTTCCCTCACCAACACATCCCTAAGCCTGAGTAAACCTGGACACTTTCAACCGCAAGGACAATTTCCACCCATGACCACGCATGTGCTCATCCCCCACCAAGCCCAGCCTTCATCCTTTAAAGGAGTCCTTTGGTTGTCCTTTGAGGTTTTATTTTTATGTGTCCAACATTTTTCATCTCATCCAATTTCAAACATCTTTCATCTCATCTAATCCACATCAGATTCAGAAAGGGAGGGCAGATAGCTGCTATTTTACAGATGAGCAAATTGAAGACTTACGTGTTTCAATGACCTACCCAAAGCCAGACAGCATGGGGGTGACCAAAGTCAGCCTAGAATACAGATTTCTTGACTACTGGTTCCAGCTGTACCACTACAACTCACTTGTCCTGTGGATTTTTTTCTTAATTTACCAGATCCATTCTTGATGCCAAACATAGGACACTGGTAATAGTGTAGAAACCATAAATTTGTTTAATTACAATGATAATCTCCTGGGACATGTCTGCAAAATTTTGCATTCCTTCAACATCAGTTTATTCAGACAATATGGTATCCAACAGAAGTAAAATATAATTTCTTAAGAAAGGTTTCTTTCTCTAGTACATATTTTTCTCTTTTGTTTGTTGAACCTCCACTTTTGGCCCTGAATCCATATTCTTGCATCTGTGTCCAGGAAGAGATAGTTAGGAGAAAGCAGAGTACAAGTTCTCAAAGACACATTTGCTTAAAACCCTCAATTGTTGGAAGCACAGATTGCTTTCTAGCTTGTCTTGCAAGGTGCAGCATCCTTGGGACTGGGCCCAGCACCGTCTCTATGGTGTATCTCTTCCAGCTCTCTGTCCCCACTGCCTGCACATCCAGTGGGACTTGCCCTACAGAAAAAGTCTGCCTTCAGCAGGACTTGGCTGTATCCATGCAGCAGGATGATAATGAATCTGTGGCACCCTTACAATGGCTATGATTCAGTCCAAGGCCCAGGAAGAAGACCTTAATACTCAAGTGTAAGAACGGAAAATGGTGGATTCTAAAAGGAACCAGGAAGAGCATGTTTGTGATATGCCAGTAAAACAGTTACTGAGGTTGGCTGGGAAAAGGAGACAGAGGGGGCTGTGCAATGGATCCTGATCAAGGTTTAATTGGAGTAAAAATATGTGCATTGTAGTTAAGGCTCTGTTTTCTACCTATAGGTTTACATGCTCTAGAGAAATGGTGAGATTTCCTTAATATTTTAGAGAGTTTTAGTGAAAATATCTGTCCTATTTTTGTTTTAAGAAAAGGTACATGGATTTGGAGTCTAACAAAATTGGTTTTCAGTACTCACCCTTCATTTATTAGTTCTGGGTGTGGTATAAAAACCTTCCTAAATCTATCCTATCAGTCAACTTGGGATGATGCTTACCTCATGAGACTGTTAGGATTTGTCTGATTTTATTTATTTATTTATTTATCCATTTATCTTTTGGTACCTGGAATTGAACCCAGGATAACTTAACCACTGAGCCACATCCCCAGCCCTTTTTATTTATTTTTATTCTGAGACAGGGACTCACTAAGTTGCTTAGGGTCTTGTTCAATTGAGGCTGCTTTGAATTTGCAATCCTCCTGCCCCAGCCTCCTGTGTTGCCTGAATTACAGGCATATGCCACCTTGCCTGGCAAGGGATCTGTCTGATTTTAAAAGGAACTCTTTACAGAAGAGATAACCCTTATCTGAGAAGGAAAAGGTGGGATCTTGTACAGTTTTGGAAGCCCCTTGTTTATCTCAGAAGTCAGTACCGCCTTGTAGAACAGACCAGACATTCCGACATTCCGTCTTGTGCTCCATGGCGTTGACTGTCACCCATCAGTCACCTAGGGTCAGCTCCATCAATAGGTGCTGTGATGTAGATCCCCCCAAGCCCCACTCCCCTACACCCCAACACCCCACTCCCAGTGGTATGATGGTCTAAATCCCCATATGCGTTACTTCTGGGATGTGCTCAGAAGGAGGCACTATCTTCTTCCAGGGGCAGGGAGGCTAGGCATCTGGGGGTAGGGGTACTCTCAGCACCTCAGCTACAGGTGTCCTCCCCTCCCCCAAATGGGCAAAGGACATGAATCCACTCTGTATCAAAGTCAGCAATGACAGAGGAAAAGGTCTGCTTCTGGAAGGGAAGGAGCCAAGCTGCAGGGAATGCTTAAGCAGACTTGGCAGCAGGAGGCTTTGATGGCCCTAGCAACACACACTTGAGTGGCAGGACTGTAGTGTTGATTTTTCTTTTAATCTTCTCTCACCTTCATGATAGCACAGTTCTCTTCTGGAAAAGTCCATCTTTACCCATTTAGGGAACTGAGACCAAGAATCACAAAAATATCGCTGTGGCTGAAATTCTGAAATATTCTGTCATTCTCTATGATTACAAAAAAAAAAAAAAAAAGTGTTTCGGTACCTGATATCTCTTTTTGTGGTCATAATGTTGCCTTCCATGCTCTCTTTGTTAAGTGCTGCTTAAAGGGCTCAGAACCAACCCTACAAACTGACTGATGGAGGCTGTATCCGAGGTGACTGACAAGAAAGGACAGAGGGGAAGAGAGAGAAAAGGATTTAGAACAAGAGGGTAGTCCTCACATTTATCAGTTGCTGGGGGCTGGGTGATTCACTGTGTGAAGAGCCAGAGGAACTTGATTCAGAAGAGTATTACTCAGCCTGGCACCAAAGGAAGTGTTGGAAGGCCAAGTATTTGTTGTTAGACAAATTAAACAGAAATTTACACCTACTTTCATCAAGCTCAGCATGTCTGGTGGGGAGAGTAGGTAGAAGGAAGTTGAAGCATGAAAAGTGGCTGGAAATAAAGGGATCTAAAGGGATCCTCCAGACGGTGCATTTGGAGATAGAAATCAGTGAGTAGCAAGCACTGAGGTTGGAAGGCTGGATGGAAACCTAAACAAAGGTCACTAATAAGACCATATTGAAATAACTTTACCACTCAGACTGAAACTGGACTGCTCGGGTTGGCATGCAAAATAGCACAGGCAGATTTTAGCTTAAGCAGGAGGTGTTTATTTTCTCATGATTCTGGAGGCTGGATGTCTGTAATGGAGGTGCCAGCATGTTTGGTTTCCCCTGTAGGCTCTTTTCCTGGCTTATAGATGGCTGCCCTCTCTCTATGTCCTCGGATAACCTTTCCTTTGTGCATAGACAGGAGAGGTAGGGGAGGGAAAGGAAGAGGGAAAAGAAAAGAGAAATAGAGTGAACAGAAGAGAGAGAGAGAGGAAGAGAAGGAGATACGGAAGGAGGGAGAAGAGGGAGAAAGAAGGAGACTATTTTATGAGGACACTAATTCTATTGGATCAGAGACTGACCCTCCCTCATGACCTCATTTAACCTTAATTAATCTCTCCGAGGCCACATCTCCAGATGCCACACTGAAGGTAAGAACTTCAACATTTGAATTGGGAGAGGGGCACAAATATCAAGTTCATAGCACATTTCATGTCTGGTTTGTTGTCCTGTTAAAAAGAATCAGGGCAGGTAAGATGGTGGAGTCAAGGAGGTTACTCTCCAAGCTGCTCCATGGCACAGCAGCTCCTTGGGGTTTCATACTGGACTCTCATAACAGCCTAGAGACTCATAAATTTGGTTAGAATAAAATTTTAAAAAGAAAGAAAGAAACCCACTGCCCAGGCAGATCCACCCTAGGTAAATCGGAGAGGAGGATTAAGACAACCTGCATTTCAGATGGCACCCTGGCATGTCTTGAAACAGAGAAATCAGTGGTCAAGGACATTGTCAAGTTGACCCAGTAGGTGAGCTACACTTTATTTTCATGTGGGAAAGACTCTGTGCATCCCTCAGTAGCCCGGAGAGAGCTGACAGCTGTCATTGTTTCCCACTGTGGGACAGAGGCTGGTGGGTTCCCAGACCTGTGTAATTCCATCTGGATCTGAAAATCTGACCCAGCAAGGCCCACCACTCAATTCAGAGTGTGACTAGAAAACTAGGTGAAATTCAGGCCCATTCAGGGGAATTCAGGACTCTCAGACCAAGAGCTGAGTCTCGAGGTTTGCAGGACTGACTGGGGGACACTGGGAACTTGATCAGGCTTGGGGAGTAAATGTGCACTTTGGGACTTGAGCCCATGAGGCTGAGACACAGGAGCAGGAGGTGGAGGGGGTGCGAGGCACTGGCTCCTCTGTTGCTCCAGTGGAATCCGGGGAAGGTTGCAGTGATACAGACTCCCAGTGCCCAAACAGCTGGGCTGCCAGAGATGTGAAGATCTAAAAGCTTCAGACAAAGTCATTCAACAAAGCACAGGGGGACGAGCTAGACCTCAATCCTGCCTCTAAGAGATCCACCTCGGGGAACCCTTTTCACAGAACTCTACAGCGACCCTTTGCTGTGAGCAGAGTAGACAACACCCCCCTACCCACCTCACTCATACTGCCAAGAAGGGAAGCTGAGAAGAAACTGCCTGACGTAGCTCCATAAAAAGAAGAAGGAATTGACAGCTCACCACTATTACTTGCTCACAACACCTACCTCAAGAAAAACTGAGAAGAAAGACAATTGGGAACTGACCACAACATACAATATTATTGATGATTTTTTTGACCATCACAGCAAAAACAACTCTTAATCTTTCATCAAGAACCTTTTTCCTTTTGTTTTAAAATAATTTTTGTGTGCTGAATGGTCCATGGACATTTGTAAATATACATAGTTGTTTCACTCTTCTCATTTCTTGAAGGTAGTTATTTTCTTGACTCTGTGTTTTGAGGACAATGATTTTTGATTAGTATATTTTGGTTTTGTTTTATATTGTTTTTCTCCTATTTCCTTTGATTATCTCCCTCTCTTTTCTTTCAGTAACAGCCAAATTCTCTTGTTTTATCTTTCATTCTTCCTTTAACTCTTTATTACTACTGTCTTTCATTCTTTTCTCAGTTATTATATCCTACATCTACTCTGCATTCTCCTCTTCACCTTTTTCAAATAGCAAACCCTTTTGCAAACATAATATCTCTACTGTTGGCAATTGCTTACCATGCCATTTCTGTTTATAGTGCCAATTAACACTATATTTGCCAAAATAGAAGCTAAGTATTTAGTTAAATGCTGCATATTGATTTTATTTGGTGGTGGTTGTTATTTATCTCTCTCTAAACCGTGAAGAATTAGAAAACTTCAGGAACACCAAAAATTTGGGGTAGAAGCTCTGCTACCCCAAATTTTTACTGATAAATGTGTATATATACAAACAAGGAAAAAAACATCCCAAACAAATCAAAATATCTCATTAACAGAATCCAATGACTTTATAGTGGAGGAAATGTCAGAAAAAGAATTTAGAAAGCTCACAGTTAAACTGATTTGTGAGTTAAATAATCATGTAAGGAGTTAAATTAGAGAGAAAATCCAAGAAGTGAAATATCATTTCAATAAGGAGATAGAAATCCTGAAGAAGACTCAATTGGAAATTCTTGAAATGAAGGAATCGATAAGCCAAATTAAAAGCTCAATTGAAAGCATTACCAGCAAACTAGACTGCTTGGAAGATAGGAGTTTCAGGCAAAAAAGACAAAATGTATGATGTGAAAAATAAAGTTAACCATGGAGGAATGATGTTAAGTTCATGAACAAAACTTTCAAGTAATATGGGAAAACATGAAAAGACTAATTTAAGATCTATCAGGATAGATGAAATCTCAGAAATATAAACCAAAGGAAAACACAAACTTTTCAATAAAATGATTTCAGAAAATTCTCCAAACATTAAGATTGAAATGGAAAATCAAATACAGGAGATTTTTTTGGATTCAAAATATACAAAATTACAAAAGACCTACAGCAAGGCATATCATTATGAAAATGCCCAATATACAGAAAGAATAAGGATAGAATTTTAAAGGCTGTTAGGTAAAAATCAACAAGTAACATTCAGAGGGAAACCAACCCATATCATAGCTGATTTCTCAACCCAGACCCTAAAATCTCAGAGGTCTTGGAATAATATATACCAAGCCCCAAAAGAAAATGGATACCAACCAAGAATACTATACCCAGAAAAATTAAGCTTCATATTTGATGATAAACTAAAAACCTTCCACAATAAATGAAAGTTAAAAGAATTTACAACTAGAAAGTATGTACTACAAAATATACTCAATTAAATATATTGTGAAGAAGAAATAAAAAATAATATTGAAAACCAACAAAGGGGGAAATTTCACTAGAACAGTTGTCAACCAAAGGAGAAATTAATTCAGATTAAAAACCAGAAATAAATCAAGACAAAGGAAGTAAAAATTATTTCTCAATAATAATATTGAATGTAAATGGCCTAAACTCATCAATCAAAAGATATAGACTGGCAGATTGGATTAAAAAACAAGACCCAACAATATTCTGTCTCAAAGAGACTCATCTCATAGGAAAAGACATGCACAGACTGAAAGTAAAAGTATGGGGAAAAAAACAGATCATTCACATGGATCTCATAAACAAGCAGCAGTTTCTATCTTCATATCAGATAAAGAGGACTTCAAGTCAAAGTTAATCAGAAAAGACAAAGAAAGTAATTTCATACTGCTTAAGGGAATTGTACAACAACAAGAAATAACAATCATAAATATTTATGCCCCTAACAATGGAGCATTGACATACATCAAACAAATCCACATCAACTTCAAGAATCAAATAGACCACAACACAATAATACTAGGTAACTTTAACAGGC
Source organism: Ictidomys tridecemlineatus (assembly GCF_052094955.1). Lineage (NCBI taxonomy): Eukaryota > Metazoa > Chordata > Mammalia > Rodentia > Sciuridae > Ictidomys > Ictidomys tridecemlineatus. The sequence goes on from NC_135481.1 coordinate 28,443,890, forward strand.
CTCTATCATCACTGGATAGATTGTCCAAATAAAAATTAAACAAAAAAGCTATAGAACTAAAAAATACAATTAATAATTAAAACTTAACAGACATGTATGGAATAGTTCATCCATCAATAACTAAATACACTTTCTTCTCAGAAGCACACAGATAGATTTTCTAAAATAGACCACATCTTAGGCCACAAGGCAATGCTTAACAAATACAGAAAAATAAAGATAATACCTTACATTCTATCAGATAATAATGGAATGAAATTAGAAATCAATGATATAATAAAAAATAAATAGAAGATACTCTAATACCTAAAGACTAAATAATACACAAATGAATGATCAATGGATAGCAGAAGAAATCAGAGATGAAATTTAAAAATACTTAAGAACTAAATGAGAATAATGACACAACATATCAAAATCTCTGGGACACTATGAAGGAAGTACTAAAAGGAAAGTTCATAGCACTGAGCTCATTCATTAAAATAATAACAAGTCGGGGCTGGAGATGTGGCTCAAGCGGTAGCGCACTCGCCTGGCATGCGTGTGGCCCGGGTACGATCCTCAGCACCACATACCAACAAAGATGTTGTGTACGCCGATAACTAAAAAATAAATATTAAAATTCTATCTCTTTCCCTTTCTCACTCTCTCTTTAAAAAAATAATAATAACAAGTCACTGAATAAATAACCTAACATTACATCTCAAGGCCAAAGAAAAAGAACAAATTAACACTAAAAGCAGTAGAAGACAGGACTTCAGAGTTGAAATCAATTAAATTGAAATAAACAAACAAAAATTAAAAAAAAAACAAAATAAAATATTGGTTTTCTGAAAAAAATAAATAAAATTTATACACCCTTAGCTATGCTAACCAAGAGAAACAGGGAAAAATTCAAATTCCTAAAAATTTGTGATGAGAAAGGAAATATCACCCCAGATACCACTGAAATACAGAGAATAATCAGAAGCTATTTTGAAAACATACTCAAATAAAATTATACTAAGGTAAAATAGAAAATCTTAAGACATCAACAAATTTCTAGAAACATAAGACATACACAAATTGAACCACAGGACATAGAACATTTAAACTGATCAATTTCAAACAATGAAATTGAAGATGCTGTCAAAAGCCTAGAAACAAAGAAAATCCCAGAACTGGGTGACTTCTTAACCAAGTTCTATCATACCTTCAAAGAAGAATTAACACCAATCCTCCTCAAATTATTCCATGAAATAGAAAAGGAAGGAACCCTTCCAAACTCATTCTGGTCTAATACCTAGGTCTTTGATCATTTTGAGTCATGTTTTGTGTGGTGTGCATTCTGCTGCATTTGAATTTCCAGTTTTCCCAGCACCACTTGTTGAAGAAGCTATCTTTTCTCCAATATATGTTTATGGCACCTTTGTCTAGTATGACACCATTGTATTTATTAGATAGTAGATATTCTCAGAAGCTAATATCACTCTGATTCCAAAACCAGATGGAGACAGGGTTTCCTATTCAAAACACTAGAAAAACTCGGGATAGTAGGAAGTGTATATGTTAAACCCAAAGCCAACATCATTCTAAATACAGAAAAACTGAAGGCATTCCCTCTAACACTGGAGCAAGCAAAGATGCCCTCTTTCACCACTTCTATTCAACATAATCCTAGAAACTCTAGACAGAGCAATTAAGCAAAAGGAAGAAATTAAAAGGAAACAAATAGGAAAATAAGAGCTCAAACTATCCCTATTTGCCAATGACATGATTCTATATTTAGAAGACCCCCAAAACTCCATCAAAAAACTTCTAGAACTCATAATTTAATTCAGTAAAGTAGCAGGATATAAAATTAACACACATAAATCAAATGCATTCCTATACACCAATAATGAATCAGCTGAAAGACAAATTAGGAAAACTATCCCATTCACAATAATACACACACACACACACACACACACACACACACACAGGAATCAATCTAACAAAAGAGGTGAAAGACATCTACAATGAGAATCACAGAACACTAAAAGAAAAAAATTGAAGAAACCCTTAGAAGATAGAAAGAATTCCCATGTTTTTGGATAGGCTGAATTAATATTGTCAAAATAGCCATACTACCCAAAGCACTATACAGAATTAATGCAATGCCCATTAAAATTTCAATGACATTCTTCATAGAAATAGAAAAAGCAATCATGAAATTAATTTGGGAAAATAAGAGGCCCAGAGTAGCCAAAGCAATCCTTAATGAGAAAAGTGAAACTGGAGGCATCACAATACCAGACCTTAAATTATAATAACAAAATATAATAACAAAAACAGCATGGTATTGGTATCAAAACAGACATGAAGACCCATGGAACAAAACAGAAGACACAGAAACAAACCCACATAAATACAAAGACACCATAAACATATATTAGAGAAAAGATAGCTTCTTCAACAAGTGGTGCTGGGAAAACTGGAAATTCAAATGCAGCAGAATGCACACCACACAAAACTTGACTCAAAATGGATCAAAGACCTAGGTATTAGACCAGAAATGCTACACCTACTAGAAGAAAATGTAGGCCCAACACTCCAGCATGTTGGCTTAGGAACTGACTTCCTCTTAAAAGACTCTTAAAGCACAAGAAGTAAAATCAAGAATCAATAAATGGGATAGCATCAAACTAAAAATTTTTTCAAAGGAAATACTCAAGAGCATGAAGAGAAGCCAACAGAATGAAGAAAAAATCTTTGCCACCTGTACCTCAGATAGAGCATTAGTCTCCAGAATATATAAAGAACTTAGAAAGCTTAACACCAAAAAACCCAAATAATACATCTATAAATTGGCAAAGGAACTAAACAGACACTTCACAAAAGAAGAAATATGAATGGTTGACAAATATACAAAAAAATGTTCAATATCTCTAGCAATTAGAGAAATGCAAGTTAAACCTATACTGATATTTCATCCTACTCCAGGCAGAATGGCAAGAACCAAGAATAAAAGTAACAATAAATGTTGTCAAGGATGTAGGGCAAAAGGTTCACTCATACATTGCTGGTGGGACTGCAAATTGGTACAACCACTATAGAAAGCAATATGGAGCTTCCTCACAAAACTTGGAATGGAACCCCCATTTGACCCAATTATCCCACTTCTTGGTATGTATGTACCCAAAGGACTTAAAATCAGCATACTACAGTGATGCAGCCACATCAATATTTATAGCAGCCAATTTATAATAGCTAAGCTATGAAACCAACTGAGGTACCATTCAACTGAAGAATGGATAAGGAAAATGTGGTATATATACACAAATGGAATATTACTCAGCCATAAAAAGAATGACTTTATGACCTTTGCAAGTAAATTGATGGATGTGGAGATTATTATGCTAAGTCAAATAAGCCAATCCCCCCAAAACCAAAGGTTGAATGTACACTCTGATATGTGAATGCTAACACACAATAAGGTGGGAATAGAAGTTCAATAGATTAGACAAAGGAGAATGAAGGGAAGTGGGGGGAGGGACAGGAATAACAAAGATAATGGAATGAATCCAACTTAACTTTCCTATGTACATATATAAACATACCAGAATAAATCATGACATCATGTACAAGCACAAGACTGGGATCCTGATTAAAGTAAGATATACTCCGTGTTTATATAAATATGTCAGAATATACTCTACTGTCATGTAGAACTAAAAAGAAAAAAGTTTTTTAATTAAAAAAGAAGAAAAAACTCAATATCATCCTAAATTGGCCAGACGGAATCTAAAGCTGTAGTGCAGTCTCTTGAAAAAGCACACATACTATTACAAAGAAAGCAAAATGCTCCACTCTGCCAGTCTCCTGAAATGTCGTTCAATTGATTATTGCTATGTGGAATGCCTCCATCCTTCCCAGACTCCAGCCAATATGCTTGCCCTCATCCCCACTTGCTACCCCTTTTCTTCTCACCTTTGATCCCATTTTTTCTATCACTTGTTCTGGGCCAAAGATTCTCAAACTTTGGTATCAGAATCTCATGGGGAATTAGGTCAAAACACAAAACACTAAGCCCAATATTATTTGAACAACTCTGTGTTTGTTAGGGTTTGGATGAACAAATTTCCCTTGAAAAATTCATATCTTGGAAGCCTGGTCAGCTAAGTTCAGAGTGGGTCTTTAAGGCAACGATGAGAGCTATAACCACATCAGTGGATTAATCCACTTAATGAGTGAATAATCTGAATGGACTATTTGGTGGTAACTATTGGTAGGTGGGGTGTGGCTGGAGTAAGTAGGTCACTGGTGATGTGCCTTTGGGGATTACATCTGGTCTATTATATCTTTCTGCCATGATGTTCTGCCTCACCCCAAATCCAGAGCAATGGAGTTGACTGACCAAGAACTTAGGCTTCTGAAACTGAGACCAAATGAACTTTTCCTCCTCTAAATTTTGCTTGTCAGATATTTTGATCACAGTGACAAAAAGATGACCAACACAGTGTTCTTTATTGTCTCCTCCAGTGTTTCTGATACTCATACCCATCGTTAGCCTGCTCAGGGTGCCAAAACATTTCCATGGACTATGTGGCTTGAACAATGGAAATTTATTTTTCTTCTGGTTGGGAGGCTGGGAAGCCTATTATCAAGGCATCAGCACCATTGGTTTCTGGTGAGGCCTCTCTTTGTTGATTGCAGATTCTGTCACATTGCTGTTCTCCCTCTCTCTTCCTCTTTTTATAATGCTACCTTATGTTATCAGATTGGCATACTACCCTTATGATCTCACTTAACCTTAATTACATCCTTAAAAGCCCCATTTGTAAATGTAATAGTACTGAGGGTAAGCCTTTAATATGCAAATTTTGGGGGGAATACAATTCAAATCATAGCAACCAAGTTGGAGAACCAGTATTTTAGCTCAGTGACTCTCAACTATGGTCAATTGTGCCTGTCCCTTAGGGGAAGAGATAGATAGATATCAATACCTGGGAAGATTGTGGGTTGTCATAACTTGGAGGAGAGTGGCCACTGGCATCTAGTAGGTAGGGGCTATATATGATGATAAACATCCTACAATGCATAGTACAAAAACCAGCATCAGCTAGTCTAATAGGTCAATAGCGCTCTATTGAGAAACTGCTCTAATTCTTTCTTTGAATCTTCTGCTTCTGTAACTCTACCCATTATTCTAAGATCACAAGGAATACCCAAGCCTACTCTCTTTGTTCAGGCACAACAGGAATAGGAAGGGAGGAGAAGGTAGATAGGTCTGGGAGTATCATACAAATGCTGCCACTTTTATCCATATCATTCCTCTCGATTGGATTATCAAACATAAGTATGCATCAAACCCACCCAAGGGCTGGTAAATATATGGGTTGTTGGCAAAGAAAAACAGAGCTATTTATTTAGTAGATGTACTGCCTCACCCCAAGTCTAGGGCAATGGAGTTGACTGACCAAGAACTGACCGACCTGCTGCTCCAGGGGCCTCATTTTGTGAACAACTAGATTAGGATAAAGAAGGGTGATACATATTTAATAATAAACTTCTCATATTTTTACCTAAGGGATGAAAATATTTTGAAGGAGTTCAACATTGTCTTAAGGGAGATATTTCAAGCAAGATTCCTAAATGCAGTAGCAGTTTACTGAGGGAAGTTTTTTTTTTTTTTTTTTTTTTTTTTTTTTTTTTTTTTTTAAAGAGAGAATGAGAGAGGAGAGAGAAAGAGCGAGAGAATTTTTAATATTTATTTTTTAGTTCTCGGCGGACAGAACATCTTTGTTGGTATGTGGTGCTGAGGATCGAACCTGGGCCGCACGCATGCCAGGCAAGCGCGCTACCGCTTGAGCCACATTTTGAAACCTCTTCTTCTGAAAAACTAAGGTTTTGGTTTGATGGGCAGCAGCACTCTGCTTAGAGGCTGGGAGAAGAGCAGGTTGCTCTTGAGAGAGTCCGTCAAACTCAGTCTGAGTCTGAAATTCAGGACCCTCTTCTGAGCCACTTGCACCATTGACTCCAGAAACAATAGATCTCCTTCCTTTTCTTTCTGAAAAAAAATGTAACACATTTTGATCCAATGTTTTAATATGAATGTGTTTCTTTCCTCCTAGGCAAGAGATACACTTGTCAAGGAACCCTGCAGGGAGATGAAAGAAGAATGAAATCCAAAGCTGAGATACTGTGTTGACCAGAGACTCAATTCTGGCGGAGCATCAGAACCGCCTGCAGGTCTTTGTCCAAGTATCGAGACCTCAGCCCATGAGCAATAGTGAGATTCTAAGTCTGGGAGGCAGACTAGGTCTCCTTGCGGTCATTGTCATGCTAGAGTTCTGTAAATGTTTGTGGTTGTATAACCAGAGTTGAGAACCATTGTAGGCACTTATAGCACATCACATAATCAACACAACAACCTGGAGAGGCAGGTGGTTTTTTTCTGTTGTAACAATGAGAAAAGATGCCCAGAGGATTCCAACTTATCACTACATGCAACAGCAAGAACTGAGATTGTCACCCAAATCTTTATGGTCCATTTAGATCACAGGATGGTGTGTGTGTGTGTGTGTGTGTGTGTGTGTGTGTGTGTGTGTGTGTGTGTTACCTATGTGTTACATGTTTTTGTGTTAATGTTAAAATGAGGGGGGAGAAAAACAAGGTAATTTTTTTTTCTTTCAAACCAACCCCAATTGAATGGGAACTGGGCTGATTTCATGAGTCATGTTACCTGACATATGGTTATGCATTAAAATATTTAGAAATAAACCACTTTCCTGTTTTCCTCTGATATTTAGGTGAGCATTCATGGAAGAAACTTAGAAGAAAAAGAAAACTATGAATTGAAAATAAATCAGAGGTTCAAAAACTCAGACCATGTTAAGAAGTTAACTGACACAAATGAAGATCAGCAAATTCATTTTTATTATAATTATTCATTATTCCAATCTTAGCTATCTTAGTCACTAATGTGCATAAATTTTATAAGTGGGTTCAGAAATTTATTTTAAATTGCAGATAGTCTAGTAATTTCTTACAAAACTAAACATATGCTTATCCTATGCACCAGCAATAGCAATCCTCAGGATTTACAAAGGAGTCTTTCAAAGGAGTTGAAAATTTATGTTTACTCAAAAACTTGCACAGGATTGTTTATAGCAACTTTATTTATAATTTCCCCAAACTGGAAGCAACCACTATTTCCCTTAGTAGGTGAATCTACACAGTGAAAAGAAACACAAAATTCACTATAAGTAACGCAATAAGACAGCATCACATGGGTGTGAGAGTCTCCTTTCATTGTTGTTTCAACATTCTTAGAGCAATATATAAAATACTTTAAAGAGTAAGTCTAATTTTTCAAGTATGGTCTCCCCAAAGCCCTCACAATATCTCTGTAACAGTCCTTCACCACCAAAAAACAAAATTTTAAACTCAGGTGGTCAGAGTCTAGATCTTTTGTTAGACAGATGGATCCCTGAGAGTCTCCTTTAGTTAGAAAGTTTGGGCAGGCTGTTTTCTCTTGCATGTTTTGTTTTATTTGCTGCTGCTCTCTGGGTGCCCACTTCTGTCTGCACTAGGAAAGCAATCATAAGAAGAGTGATCAACCAAACACCTAGTCTCCTGAAACCTTGTAATGGTGGTGGCATCCTCCTTTGGGGACTGTGGTCTATCCAGACCCCATGGTTAAAACATCCCACTGCCAGGGGCAGCCAGGACTGTTTCTGTCACCCTTCCTTACACCCCACGTCACTCCCAGGAGCCTGTGCTGTGATTTCCAGAAGCTTCTTCCCTTCCCCACTCATGAAGTACTCCTATTCTCAGCAATGCCTCTGCCATTCACTGTAGCTACTACTAAAAATAAAATAGATGCATACATATTTTTAGCATATGTGTGTGTACATTTTGCAGAGATATGCAAGATACGTGTAAAAATACTCTTTCTCTCTCTCTTAATCACCAGAGGTAACTGGGGATTTGCCAAGGGCTTTGCTAGGTGACTGAATAAGTATTTTTCTAGATCACCAATTCTACCCAAATCAAGCAACTTAAGACATAACTTTATACGAAAACAAACATATCATAGAGTAGAATGAAAATTCTATAAGTACATTTAAGATAAAAGCAGAAACTTGAAAGATTCCCTGGAAAGCTTTGGCCAGAACCCTGGGGTTCAAATTCTCTCTCTGTGCTTGTCAGTGGGATACCTGATGTGCTGGCCACCTAGAGGTACAGGGAGCTGTGATTACACTTATCCAGGACTTTATAAAACCCTCTGGTATAGTCTAACTTATGTCTTGGTAAGTAAATGTCTCAGTTCACTAATGCCAAAGCAAAACCTTTGGGTAGAGCAAACAGGAGTTGGATTTACCATTTATGCCCTGACTATGCCCAGCCCATGATGGGCTGCTTTTTGTGAGGAACTGGGCAGATTGCCATCAGTACTAAAGAATAAATTTGGAATTGCTCTGTTTTAGTAAACCTCGTGTACTCAATCACCTCTCTTTTAATAGAAGCCTTCCATTGCTGTGTTTATAAACCAAAAGTCTGAGCCAAACATGACCAAAGACATCTCTTCTGACATCTTAATTTTACCAGGTGAGACCTGAGTTTCTCTAAACTTCACCAGCACGTGAATTCAAACAGGGGACTCAGAATAATAGCAGGTGGAGACTGCTTCTGCAGCTCTTGCTTCTGCCTGTTCACATGAGACTTCACCTGCCCATTCAAGTCTCAGCCTTTTACATTTAAAAGTCACCAGGGGTGTCTCACAGGTGTTCAGAACATCTCCTAGTATCTCTTTCTGCTCTGACCCACCACCAGCTTCCCTGGGGAGAAGTTCATTGAATGGGTCCTTTTGCCATAGCTTCCACCTATATCCAGATATACATGTTAAATGCACTATTTCCTGTTCTTTCTAAGACAATACCCCAAGAGGTGCCAGGCATATTTTGTATACACCCACTCTGAGTCCCACATTACCATGGAGTACCAAAGCAATATTCCTGATGCCCCTGCATCTTACTGTGTTGCCTGTGAAAATAGCTTCTCTATTTCTTTTTCTTTTTTTCTACTGGAAATTGAACCCAGTGGTGCTCTACCCCTGAGCCACACCCCCAAGTCTTTTCAGTTTTTATTTTAGACAAGGTCTCTATAAGTTGTCCAAACTAGTCTTGAACTTGTGATCCTTGTCCCTCAATCTCCCAACTCTCTGGGATTACAGGTGTGCACCATAGTACCTGGTTATCTTCTCTATTTCTGAAAGCAACTTCATTCTGAAAGCAACTTCATTCATCCCAAGACGAAAAGACTTAAAAGTAGATGATAAATCAGTAACGAAGAGAGACACCAGGCATGCCTACACATCCTCACTTTCTTCCTTCTTTTTTCATAGTAAAACCCCCTTGTTTGCTTGCATACCAATTTAATCTGATTGAGCACCTGAATTTCTCTTTTTCCCAGTTCATACAGTTCATCCTGTATTCATAGACATGCCTGAATCCTCAAAGTACCTATTAAGGTCAAGACAGAACCCCAATATACAGGTGAGGAATCTTTCAAAGGTATGAATATTAACCTCTGCAGGAAGCCATCCACGAAATGTAGGAGGACCTCTTCTCAGCACCGCAGACAGGGAAGGGATAGGTCTGGCATGGGGGGCTTCCTCTGGCACTCCCACTGACATATATTGCCCAATGCACTTGACCTTCCCCTCCACTCGGCTAGAAAGGTCCTGCACAGTAGTACCAGAGATTGGCATAACTCATTAGGAACTGAGCAGCCTACCTGCCCTTACCTTTATCCTATTTTAATGAACTTTCTATGGAAAGTCTTTGATGTTTTCCAATATAAATAAAGCAAACACAGGCTCCTTTCTTTGTTAGAAGGTGGGCCCAGCTGGCAGCTTGCCTGTCCTGCCCCCGCTTTCCAACTACTTTCTGTGTTCTGTGGTTATTTCGTCATTCTATTTTTCTTAGCTTTTATTTCTCAGCCAGCCCATTCTACCAGAGGATACCCCTATTTCCATTGCCCATGTAGAATGTGGGCAGTAAACCACTCTATATTAGTACCAGTCCATGAATTATTTTTATTAGGTAATACTTGACTTGATCAAACGGTCAAGATGTTTCATTATGTTAAATCCACCTGTGTTTGGCCTAGGGTGGTGATCCATGCTTGTTATGGTTAAGTTAATGTGTCAACCTGACTGGGTTGGAGGATGTTCAAATGTCTGCACAAATTTGATTTGATGAACTGAGTAAAGCATGTTGCTTTTCCTTATGTGGATAGGCCTCATCCAATCCATTGAGGGTTCTGATAGAACAAGAAGACAGCGGAGTGTTGAACTTGCTCTCAGCCCGACTGCTTGCACTAAAAATCAATCTTCTCCTATCAGCATTCCTGGTTGTTAGGCCTTCAGACTTGGCCTGGAATCTATTCTACTGACTTTCCAGCTCTCAGGACTTTTATGTATGCACCAGTTTTCTTGGGTCTCCAGCTTGCAGACAGCAGATTGTAGGACTTATTGGCCTGTCTAATCACATGAGGCAGTGCCTTATAACAAATACACACACACATACACACATAACATATATACGCATATCTTATTGGTTTTGCTTCTCTGAAGAATGTTAATACAATGCCCAACCCACTGTCCTTAATGGCCTTTATGTGATTTATGACCACATGAGCATAATGAACCTCCTTTTTTATAAGAACCAAGGTAAAAAGCATTCACATTTGTTAAAATCCCTTCTATGTCTTCAACCGAAATGTGATACTAAGAACAAAGTGCTATTACATTAACTTAATTATGAAGTTACTTGCTAAGAGCAAGTTTTATTGTATTTATGTTTGTTTAAAAGCCAACATGATTATCAGCTGTACTTGCACAGACTTGGAGGCTCCTATCTTTGTTGTATTTACCAGCTTCTAAATTTAGGTAGAGGATTCTGCTGTGCACTTGAGCTGCTTGTCAATTCTGCATGGCAGACAGAGTGCAATATCAGAAAGGATTCTAAAATTATGGTCAAGAAATATTAATACACAAAAGAAATTTTATATAATAGAAAAAATATATATGAAATGGGAAGAAGAACATTTAAAAATAAATGGATTCATTTAGTAAATTGGAACTGTACAACTTTCCATTTATAAAAGCCTTCTCAAATAATATGATAATTCCTATTCAGAATGAAAAAATAGAGGCATAGAGGTATTTTAAATGTTTTTATATTTTTCTCTTCTCAATTTTGTAAAGACTGTACAATTTTAAATTTTTATAGTTTGAGAAACTCTCATCTACATACCTATACCAAAAAAGTGAAAAGGTAGAAGATTGGAGATTGAAATTTAGATACTACAATTCAGAGGGACAGGCCTAGCCCTTAGAAAGAAGTTCAGTACCTCTCAAATAGCATCTCAGCTTCTTTTCTCATCAAAGTCTGCTATCCAGCTGACCCTAAATGGTCCAGTCACACAGCTCAGTCTGACTTGTTGGAAACCTGCTCATTGGAGATTGCAACCATACAAAATAGAAGAAGCAAGAGGGATGTAAAGCTTTCAGAAGTAACACCAGATGATACCTTGTGCACATCCTACAATCACAATGCCTAGTCTATGTGTACAGATGTGACACATTGATACATGAGATAACCCTTGTGTGCCTTGGTGTTCTTATCTATAGAATGGGAAGAGTAATTTTTTCTCCCTCATCAGATTGTAGACAGGTCTAATGAGATGATGTATACAAACTATTTAAAACACTGCAGTCATGTGTGGAGTGCTCATATATGTTGGTAAACTTAATACATAGAACTTAAATTATATTCAACATGAGAGATTGTTTGAGAGTAAGTGCTAGATGTTTCTCTTTCCTTAAGGATGTGGTATAATTTTTCTCTTTCTGACAAGTGGAGCATGATAGGGCTGCCTTTTTTCCTTGTCACTTTGACCACCAGGAAGCTTGGAACTAAATTTCAGTCTTACTATAAAAACCACAAAAGGCCTTGCCAGACATTTCATTCTTGACCCCCCCCCTTGAAATATGACTTTCTAGGTATATACTATTTTTGTCCAGATTTTTGCATATTGATATTTTATTGTTTGTATAGCATATGTAAGCTTTTTCATATATAAAATAAATACATGTTTTATTGTATGGCAAAATTTCTTTGAAATAAGTTCCAAAGATGGGCACAGTGGCACTCACTTGTAATCCCAGTTTCTCAGGAGGCTGAGGCAGAAGGATCATGAGTTCAAAGCCTGCCTCAGCAACTTAGCAAGGCCCTAAGCTACTTAGTGAGGCCTTGTCTTTAAATAAAATATTTTTAAAATGGCTGGTGATGTGGCTCAGTGGTTAAGCACTCTTGGGTTCAATCCGAAGAAGAAGAAGGAGAAGGAGGAGGAAGAGGAGAAGGAGGGGAGAAGGGGAGGAGGAGAGGAGGAGGAGGGGGAAGAGGGGAAAGAAATAAGTTCCAGTATAAATAAATTAAATTAAATACCCAACAAGGTATTTTTGAAATCTGATGTATGTATGATCTTGTCTTGGAATATTTAATTCTATTGAGTTAAATTCAGAAACTAAAAGGATGAGGTTTTTGGAAGAACATCCCTTCTATAAAATGGTATATGCATTTCCTAGAGGAACAGAGGGTTACTAAATGATATTCTCTTCCTAAATGAAGCCACAGGTTTATCCCAACTCAATTACCTCTGAAGAGATGGGCCTCTATTTTTCTCCAATGGGAAAGAATGAGCAACTGTGAGCAAGAGGATGCTTTCGATCTACAGGGGATGAAAAACCCAGTTCTTAGACTTCAGAGTTCAAAGGCATAGCCTCTGGATGGATGTCCTGAGCTGGCTGGCTAATGGAAGATAGGAGACTATACAATCCCAATCCTAATTTCACTAGGTCCTAGATAAATTTCACCCCAGGAGAGAAGCCATCCAAACCACCTACATAAACTAGGACTCCCAGCCCAGCCTATTCCTGTCACACTACTTTATTGGCACTTATCACCTCTTGACATACATTTAGTCATCTATTCTACTGCCTCTTTATTGCCCATCTCCTCCCATTAGTGTAAATTCCATAAAGTCCATGACTCTATCTGCTTTATCTCAAGTTCTAGAACAGTGTCTGGCAAATAGTAAACACATGGCAAATATTTGTTAATTGAATGGATGAGTGAATGAATATGTGAAAGTGATTGACCAAGGATTCTTTTTTCTTTCTGCCACTTTAAAAGAAAATTTCAAAATATTTTAAAACTCATCATTTTATAGAAAGGATGTTCTTCCAAAAACCTCATCCTTTTAGGTCTTTGGGAAAAAAAAACAACTTTTAAAAATCAACTGCATTATATCAACCAAACTATAAGACCAAATGGAGACTCAGAAACATCACCTGCCATGCCCAAAATCTCATAACTTGTCAAATACTGCTGCCTTCCACCCCTAAGGGTCATACAGTCAGTCTAATTAATCTCTCATCTACTACATCATCCTAAAATTTACATCCCTCACCCAGGCCTCTTTCCTGATCATAAGTCTGTATCTTACTTAAGGAGAGATCTGCATGGAAATCCTAGATCTACAACCCTGTCCAAGTCCAAACTCAGCTTTTCCCTCAGATCAATTCTCTGAACATTCTACTACCCAGGTTAATAAATAGTCCATTAACTCTTTTATATATGGACATGTGTTCAGTTTTTTTAAGGTTATGGAGCATGGAATAGGCCCTGAAAGAATGAAGTATTAGGCCAGCCACATTTAAATAGCATGAAACACGAATAAAAGAATAAGGGAGATGAGGCAGAAATAAGAACATATTTCTGCAGCAGGTGGAACTAGTGCCAACTAGAGCCAACAGTGTGCCATAGGCCCCAGGTGTGGACGAAGAGGGTTCATTGAAGGAGATTTCAGAAGGAAGGATAAACCACCATCACCTCTCCGTCTTGCCTAGAGCAGCATAACATTGACTGAGCTAAGTCCCAGCCAGTGAGAGCAAAGATCCCTCAGAGAGGGATATTTGTGATATCATATGTAGGTGGCTATTCTATGCCACTGCTATTAGTTTTTATTTGGCCCTGGCTTTGTCTTGCCCTCCAGAGTAATAGCTCAGAAATGCAGACTCTTTTTGAGGATTTTGATTGGAAACTTTTTATTTTAATATATACCACAGGCAACTAACCTATGAGTGTACCAGGGTTTCTCCACTCCTCCCTACTAACAATGCTAAAACTTGAGCCAATGGAACCCAGGAAATAACAGGACACTCTGGCCTGGCTCAGTTCCCCCTCTCCCTGTTTGGCAGGTGGTAAGCCCCAGAGCATGCCATTTTTTTTAAATTTCTCATTCACATGGTTAAGTTATAAAACCGTTTTGTCCTGATATCTATTTATTTGTTTTCAATTCTGAATATTCATTTATTTAATACTGTCACTAGGCTTGGGTAGCTTGAAAAGCAGGAAAGGAGGCTTAAGGTACTTCTTAGAATTTGCTTTAAGTGCTAATTTCCTTCTAAGTGACCCTAGATATCAAAAAGCAATGCCTATGTCCGATTTTAGGGCTTGCAAACCACTTCCATATCAATGTTTCACTTAACAGTGGTAACAATGTTTCACTTAACAGTGGTAGATATTCACATCCTTACAGGTAAGGAGCTCAAGGCTCAAAGAAGACAAGCAACCAGCCCAGTCATTTTGGGGACCTAGAATGTTTTCCGCCAAATGCACCACTTTTGTAGCTAATCTAATTGTATAAGGGAATTACAAGTCAAAGTAAGTATTCATCCCTCAGGACCTCCCCCAGCCTTCCCTTTTCCATAGCCAAGAACCAATTATATTTCTTCCCACTCACAGAACCCTGCAAACACTCTCCTCCTGCTTGTGCTATGAGCTCTTTTGTCTATGAATCCAAGTTATCATTATTCATTTTTATCTTACTTCTATTTATTGAGTTCCTACTATGTGCAAAGCATCAATAGTGTGACTATTAAACAGTAAAAACTATTCATGAAATAATAATAAATGAGAACATTATTCATTTCTTTAAAAATCCACTTAAATCATGCAGGATCCAGTGATATATATTGTGTTCAAAACAAAGTAAATCACAGGGCAGCTGGCTCCAATTCTTTTTTTAAAATAGGCAGTGTATAAATAATAAATAGAATAAAAGCATCACTGTGAAAATTTTACCAGAGGCAATCAGCATAGAGGAATTTAGAGTCTGGGCTTCAGTCCAGCCCTGCCACCAACCCTGTGTGACCTTGGTTGAGTCACCTCATCTCAAAGGACCTCTGTTTTCTCCTCTAATAAAATATGTGAATTAAATGGTGCAAATTTTGAAGTACCTTTTCTGATTAGTGGTCCTCTCATTCTGGATCTGAAACATCACTCAGTGTGTCTGTCCATCCCTGCATGTACCCAAAAGCTAAGGGGCTGAGAAAAACACAGGAACATGGTTGCAGTTTGAATGCCATCTGGTACAATACCATCAAGGGCAAACCACCATCAATTTGGATGCGATTTGCTGGTGTGTAAAATATAATTGATTTGAAAAATTAAAATAAGAATAAATAAATATGGGAGCAATTCCTAATATTGGAGCTGTGGCCTACAAATAATAAATATGTGGGTGAAATTAAAAATCAGTAGGTGATAAGGTGCCAACACTGATTCCCTTGCTATAACAAATGTACCATGGTAATTCCAGATGTTAACAACAGGGCATGAGCTGAAGGAACCATGGAATTCTCCCTTCTGTCTTTTCTTCTACATCTAAAACTATTCTGAAATAAAAGTTTTACTTAAAAAGCAAGGAAATAGGTAATCTTCATTTACCTAAGCAAGAACCATCTACCAAATTGAAGATTTCTATCATTATTCCCTACCCACACTAACAGGTTATCAATTAGATTTAGAATTATCCTTCTGCTGAAAAGGAGAATCTTCATTTTTAAAAGTATATTCAAATACTTTTAACTTTTTTTGAGTATCTTTATACCATTAACCAGGAAGTTTTAATGGGCCCATTGGATTATTTTATACAGATATCAAGAGAGAAAAGTGTGAGCTTTTCTTGACAGTTGGAAACCCTATTCATGAGATTGGAAATATGATGTCCAAACCAAGTTGACCGATGCAGACATTTCCACACCCATCTAACTTCCAACTGCCTCTTTAAAAATGAAAGCAAAGAAGTTCAACTTGAAATTGCAAGGCAATAACAATCACAGCACATTTACAAACTCATCCTTATAAGCTCATGGTTAAAGACAAAGGATTTGAGGAAAGCTTGGGGCTAACTTCACCTTATATTTGCTACCATTTAGAAATAAGCCAAACACACACACACACACACACACACACACACACACACACACGCACGCACGTACCCCAGATTCAGCAAGGAAAAGTCAATAGTATTAATAAATTTGCAGTGTGTGTTGAAGGCTGTGTGGATTAAAGGAAAATGTCCTCCCAGCTGTCTTCATTAACATTAGTGAATTCTTATGTAACCTACATAGCATTGAAGTCAGCAAATCTGGCCTAATTTTATCTTTGAGGCATAGACTTCTCAAATGTGCTGTCTTTGGTCTACACATTGCCTTTTGATATAGTCTATTAGCTGGAAGCTCCAGCATCCTTTATTATGATTCCAGCAGCCTTAGCTCTCTGCTCACAAATAATTGATGCTCCCTTTGCACCAAGCCTAGTTTGCAACTGATAAGCAGCAGGGTAATTGGCACCTTCACAGGATATTAGGCAGAAGGAGGGGAAAAGGACTGCACTTTGCAGACAGGAAGCAAACAGCAGAAGGTAACAAAATATTCATGCTCCCGCTAAGAAAGCTAAATTCTTTCTTGACGAATTATATACTTTGCATGTCCTATATGAAATATTATTTTATCAACACACATTGTAAGAAAAAAGTGTGAATTTAGAGTACTCCTTGGGTTTATTAAAGATGAGGTGTTGATGTTACAATTTATTCTCAGTGGTGTGCAAAATTTGATAGAACCTCTAATAATACTTAGCATTAGCAGTTTATATGTTTTCCATACTCATTGCAACATAATTAATGATGCTGTCACACTGAATACATGGACATGAATTATTACTAAATTAGAATAGAATTCCTATAGAATTATGTATAATGCACTGTCACCACAAATACAATATTAATAAAGAATCTAGGTTAGCCTGTGCTTAATCTCTTAAAATCTAACCTTTGATTTTAACAAAACACATTTAAAAGCTCTGACTTTGCTGGATTTGGAGAAAAGTTTATTGCATGTTCAGGACAAAAGGTTGTCAATATGATTTTGACAGTGGCACTGGGCATAGAATTTTTTAAATTTTCTGTTTCAAAATAAACCCAGTGTCCCTCGGGATAATAACTAAACAATAAGTGTTATGTGAGAGCAGGTCAGGAGGCTGGGACACAGACCAGCTAATTTGTGCTGAGACATTCTGTTCAGTCCCATCCCAACCCTACCCAACAAAACACAACTCCCAGTCTCTGGTGAAGATCAAAGACTGTAAGACTCAGTCTATAGACTGGGCTAAAGGTAAAGTGAGAAGGGAAAAATGAAGGGAAACCCCATATTCAACATCCTACAACACCTAACCTGCACAGCTCACTCCCTCCCCCAGGCTCACCACCACCAGCTCCCTGTGCCCACTTCTCTTCCCCAGAAGAAACCCACTCAGATTTCTCCATCATAGGACCTGATTTTCAACCTTAGAAGAAACATCCATTTGACCCAAACCAAATCCAGATCAGATGGTCTTCATGCTACATGGTCAGGTCTCCCTGGCCCTCTCTCCCCATACGAACTCCTCTCATTCTTCCCATCCACTCCTTCAACCCGGCCACCTCTGCCACAGATCCTGTGCTCTGCTCCTCTGCTAGCATCTGATATTTCTGCATGTGTCTGAAGGATTTGCTTATACTCTCAACTCAACCATCAGCTCCAACCTCAGCTCACCCTTAGTCTCTTGCCGATCAATTATGTCAGCAGCTAGACCAACCTGGATGCCTCTCTGAGCCAGGATGATAGGCCCTTGATAAAATAATCTATTCATTTCAGAGACTTCATTCTCTTGAATTGATTAGCCTGAATATATTGGCTTATGGCCTGACTTTCATTTATCCCACAACCACATATTGAGATCTTACTATGAACCAAAAGAATCAGAGATGAAATTTGCTTCCTAACTTCTTCCTCCCCAAATGTTTTCATTCTCAAGTGGCACCTGCCAATTTTTCTAGATCAGTGGTCCTCAAACTGTTTGGTCTCAGGGCCTTTTACTCGATTGAAAATCATTATGAACCAAAAAAAATCTTTTTTTATGATGTAATACTTATTAATACTTATCATATTAGGAGGAATCAAAAAAAATATAAAAGTATTTATTATTTTTTGTAAAATAGCCTGTGGATCCATTAAATATAAATATAAATGACTTATATTTCTAAAAATATATTTTCTCAGACAAAAATTTAGCAAAATGGGTGCTGTAATTTTACAATTTTACAAATCTTCTCATCAGGCTTACTAGAAGACAGTTGGATTCTCATATCTGCTTCTGTATTCAGTCTGTTGTCGCATGTGATTTTGGTTGAATTATATGAACATTTGGCTTCATACAGTATAAATGTAGTTGAAGAGAGAAGTATTATAGCAGCCTTTTCAGATAATTGTGAACATTCTGATGCTACTTCCACACTGAGCAAGTAGTGACATAGCAAAAGATCTAAAACATTATTGATGATCTTTTCATAATTGGTACATTAACATCTATTGGTTTTTCTTGCATTATAAGTGGGTCTTTTGTCCTTTTAGTGTGACTGAGCATTCAGAACATATTGTTCTCAGAGCTATGCAAATAAAATGTTGACAAATTTTATTGTATAATAGAAAAAATCATATTTGTCTCAAAAACAATATGAAAAGTGAAAGAAGTCAGAGACAATATGCTATGCATTTGCAATTCCATGTATTATGGTATGCTGGGGAAAAGTGAAATTACAGGAATAGAAGTCATTTCTGGGTAGTCAGGGTTGCAGTGGGGGAGCAGGGAGACTATTGACTATCAACACCTGGAAGCTTTTCAGGTTGATGGAAATATTTAATATCTTATTTGTGGTGGTAGCTATGTGACTATATATCTTTGCCAAAACTCATTGAACTGCATGCCTAAAATGAGCAATTTTACTGTATGTAAATTATGCCACATAAGTTAAACTTTAGATCATATTCCTTAATGTCATTATCTGCCTTATCAGAGAACTTAAGTAATAGGAAGCTCTCAATTTTATGGTGGTAGACACAAACTTTCCAAAATTTTAATCTTTGCTTGAAAATTTTAAACTTTGTCTCATTGGCAACAAATATTGTAAGCTTTCACATCTACATTTAAAGTATTCAATTCTTTTTCTTTAATCTCTAAAAGATTGGTCTCAAAATCATGCCACTCCTTGTGCTGCAATATTATTAAAAATGCTTTCTTTCACGTGAAACAGTATAACAAATTAACATCACCAAAGCCAAAGGAAGAATACCATTCATAATATTTTTCCTTGATATGACAGGCATATCATTCATTTTGGAGAAAATGCCTAAATACCCATAGTTCATCTACCAAGTCATTCTTCCAAGTAAAAATGAAGTCCCATACAAAATTGGCCAGATACCACAAATTACATAATCATGCATGCTTTACCTTGAGACAACTGTACTATTTCAGAATGTAGCAAAGTGCTTTACCACATACTTCCAAAGTTATCATACAGAATATGTTTTTAAAAAACACTCAAGGGTTAAAACCTCATACAATTAATTGATTTTTACAGCTTTAGCAAGGAAACTTTTAAATAAATCTGGCTTTTTAAAAATTGCAAATGCTGGGCTAGGGCTGTAGTCAAGTGGCAAAGCACTTGCCTAGCATGTGTGAGGCACTGGTTTGGTCCTCAGCACCACATTAAAAATAAATTAATAAATAAGATATTGTATATCCATCTACAACTAAAAAAAATTTTTTTTTAATTGCAAATGCATGGTAGGGAACACAATGTACACAGAGGCCCTGTGGTGGCTCTGCTGTCACTCATGCTAAGAGGCTGCAGTTTTACCCACCATTGCTTTGCACCATCAGTATATGTCAACACAGTTGTTCCAAGATATACCATGAGATTCAAAAAGGCTATTCAATACTTTTAAATATTTCAGCACCACTTGTGTTTGTTGCCAAGGTTTCACATGAAAGAAGATCATCTTTGATGATTCCTTGTTGCTGATGCTGGATGGATAGGAGCTTACTTAGACTTACCAGTTGTCAGGCAGAAGTACACATTTTCTGATTAGACATTAATTTAATCTTCAATTATACATACACAGCTTTATTAGACTCTCAACTCTTATGAGCACTGCTCCAGCCAATGCAATAAAATAATTTACCTGGAAAATGCTTCATTTGAAAATTTGTAACAAAAATGCTTATTTTTTTAAAGAAACGTTCATAGCTACATTGATATTTAGTTTCTTTATCTTTAAACTCTGAAATATTTATCTCAAAATAGGGTCCCAGGTGGCACTATAATACTATTTTAAAATGTTATGTTTTAAAATATAATACTATTTTAAAATATTGTGTCTATGACAAAATAAGGTTAATTATTAATATCACTGGAGCCAAGACAAAGAGAGAGTTCATCATACTTTTCTTTACTATTTATCGTGTCATGCATATTTCTCCCTTCCATGAATCACAAAACTCTTGAGAGTCAGTTTCATATTTTTTTATATTGTAGATATGTACAGTTCAGCTGTGGGTTGAAAAAGCTATTCTTGTTATTCTTCTAATCTTCCATTTTTTAGTCCAACAGCATTCTTAAATCAGCATAAATAAAATAAGAAATCACTACAAATTTTTTTTATTTTAAAATAAACTTTAAATTATAAAATAAATTCTGGGTAAAATATTGATGCTTTTAAATTTGTTGAATGTACATTTCAAATTTTTTTTTATATTTTTAAAAAAACATTTCAAGCCAGGCACAGTGATGCATGCCTGTAATTTCAGCAGCTAGGGAGACTGAGACAGGAAGATCGTGAGTTCAAAGCCAACCTCAGCAACTAAGAGGCGCTAAGCAACTCAGTGAGACCCTGTCTCTAGACAAAATACAAAATAGGATGTGGCTCAGTGGCTGAGTACCCCTGAGTTTTGGTACCCCTGAGGTATCAAAAATATTTTTCTTTTCAAAACAAGACTATAAATTGTATGTACTAGTCATTGCTGGATTGTAAAAATACCTGACACAAACAATTTAAAGAAGAAAATATTTATTTGGCTCAAGGTTTCAGAGGTCTATGTTGGCCAGCTTCATTGCTCTGGGCCTGAGGCAAGGCAGAACATCGTGGTGAACGAACTTGGTAAAGAAAAGCTTCTCAGTTCATGGCAGTCAGGGAACAAAGAGAGACTGAGAGAGAGGAAGGGGCCAAAGACAAGATGTAGTCTCCAAAATCACACTCCCAGTTACCTACTTCCTCCAACTCTGCCCCACCTGGCTATGCTTTCACCACCTCCAGTAGTCCATTCATCCACTTACGAGGTCAGAGCACTCATGATCCAATCGCTCCCCCAAAGCTCTACCTCTTGCCATTGCTGCTTTAGGGCCCAGTTCTTCAACACATGAAGATCAGGGGGACACTTCGTATCCAAATCACAACAGTATACTTCTTACTGTATTTTCACATAGATGAAAGGAAAACTTCAAAAGAATAATCCAGTGGACAAGAATGAAGTTACAGAGATTGCTGCAGGTGTAATTGCTCTTAAAGTTATGATAGAAGCACTGAAAATACCCCGATTTAATCTCTAACAATGCTCACAATTTACCCTGAACATAATAGCTTGGAAAATTTTGGCAAGCACAAAAAAACACAAGCACATGTTCCAGTAGCCAGCAATGATGTCATCTCATGCCTGAATACCTGTGAGAAACGGAGAGCAAACCCAGCAACTATCTTAGTAGTATCACAAGAATAGTTATGAGATAGTGAGTTCCCCGAAAGAGTCTTGTGAACCCTTAGTATCCACAGACTGCACAAAAATCACTAGCTGAGGTAACCGTTGCGTTGACCCAGAGAATGATAAGAATTGCTCTACTCTAATCCTTTGCTTTTGAGACACTTGAAAGAGCCAAGCCTGCTCTTAGACACAGGTACTGCAAAAGTTGTTTTGGAAACAGAAAAGATATGCAAGTGGGTAGGAACCTGAGGGTATCGGCAGCTGGTCAGTCAAGGAAAATGACTGACATTATCATGCTGAAGCTCAAGTTGGAAATGTCAGGTTCATCTTCGGTTCTTCTCTGTCCTTTACTTCCTACAGCAAATACTACTGATCTCTGTCTTGGTCTCAGCCTCACAATCTTTTGTTTGACTATTCCTGAAAGCTTCTTGAGTAATCTTCTTGCTTAAAAACATCACAATGCTCCAGAAACTTTCCACATGGTATCTACTAGACAAAGGGCAAAAAGGAGCTCTTTATATCAGGACCCATGACCTGTCTACCATATTTTCTGTTTCAGACACTCTAAAAATTTTTTAAAATAAATTAAAAAATAAAAAAGTTCCCAAGCACACTGTACTCGTTTGCACTTTCTAACTCATCTCATGCCTTACTCTCTGGATTCCACTCATTCTTCAGGCCCAATTCAAATGTCAGTCCCTTCCTGGAGCCCTCTCCAATGCCAGGATAGGACCGGTGCTCCTGATACATCACAAGTAGCTTGAGGACTGCTTTTATCACACCAAATTGTCTTTACTTGCTCATATAATGGTCTCCCCAATCTTTCTAGAGAGTGTCTTAAGCATACATGGGGCCCCTAGTCTAATGAAGCTCATGTCTGGTACTCTGGTGCATAGTAGGTGTTTAATACATATTTGTTGAAGGGATCAGATGCTCTGGAACAACAGTGACTTCTCCAGTTGTCCATTGATTCAGTTGCTGAGATGAATTCTCCCACTGAGCTCTTTCCATGATGCTATGTTGCAACACTGTTGTACAATAAAAGATTGCTAAAACATAAGATGAAACTTGTCAGTAGACAAGCTGCCCTGGTGGCAAAAACAAGTATTTTTTCAGTTGTGAGATATCCTGGCATCCTATATAGTTAGTTCTTAAAAAACTATGTTTTGATCATGATAAATGGCCAGCCACTTGTCATGGAATTTCTCAACTGATAATCTCAACAAGTTTATGAAGGATGCCTTATTAACATTGTATGAATGAGGAAGCTGGAGTTCATATAATAACTTGGCCATGGACAAAGTTACTTTCTTTTTTTTTATTTATTCACTTTTTAGTGGTAGTTGGATACAACACCTTTATTTTATTTATTTATTTTTAATGCGGTGCTAGAGGATCGAACCCATGGCTTTGCATGAGCTAGGCGAGCACGCTACTGCTGAGCCACAACCCCAGCAAGCCAAGCACTTCCATTCTGCTGCCAACACAGAAGGCATCTTAAAATCTTGCCCAATGGCACTTCTCTGACTTTAATAGGAGTTTCCTTTTTTAATAATTTTTCCACTGCACATTGAAGAGGGGTTTGGTTTTTATTTTTATTTCTGATGAACACTAAGGAGAGGTGTGTGGGAAGAATCTGCCAAAAGTCAGTTCTGGGGGGTGGGTAGTTTTTGTCTCAAACCTTCTGCTTTGATGTTGCCTCTGGCTAGTTCCTGAATGAAACAACTCAGCATATAACTATGGTAATGAGCAGGACCTACTTCCCAGACCTGGTATCATTTTTGTACTTAATTGTGGTTAAAATATCCCTTAGAAGCTTATACCAAGGCATAATCTCCACTTTAATTATTGTGATAGGGGTACAAAAAGTGCAGCATTATACTTTATTAGATAAGAATGAGAAGTGTCAGTGGAAATAAATTCTAGCATAACACAGCACCCTATTCCCAAGACAAGTGCCCGCGTCTGTCCTGACAATGGTGTTGCTGCATTTGTTTTCCAGTTACATCTTCAATGAGCTCAGTAGACCACGAGGCATGATGAGAGAAATCTGCTTTCTGACAATTGTGCTCATGTCCTGCTAGAGGAAGTAAAGATTTTCATTGTCCATTTTTATCCAGTCTTCACCGGACAGTACAGAAATCTGAAGAATCAAAACCTGCTTTTTATTTAAGTCTACTTTTACACAATGGAAATCTTCTGCATCTAACCATTATTGCCTGTGGGTAAAAAACACTGTGAATAACATCACAGATTCCAAAAAGGTTGCTGAATGCTTGAACCCCCTGGACATGTGATAAGTTCTTATAGTAATTCAGAAGAAGTTTCTAAGTTGAATATTGTAATTAGACCAAATTTATTATGTCTATTGAAGTCATCCACTGGGGATGGAGGGCATGAGGACTGGTAATTTTGATTTATTATGGTGCGGGTTTTCATTTCATAGGAAACAATGATGACTTTTTAAAAAGCTTCCCTAAAATTAGTCAAAATCATATCAATTTTAATATTATTTCACATAAACTATTTTAAAGAATTTTCAATATAAATGGAAGCAGGAATAAAATGTGGAAGGCTTCTGTCATTTGTAGGGTAAAGGTACAAAGATACATGTAAAGATTCAAATGGCAAGCTAATTCCATAACCAACTAGTTTTGGCTCAGTAAATTGGGCCATGCAGCAAAAATTATTCAATTTATGTAATCAAACATTTCAGGTTTTATTCAAAACTTTTTAAAAGATTCTTTATCACATTGTTTTCAGAATAGATCATCTTATGTTTCCAACAAATGGGAGCTATCCTAGGCTCTTTCCATTCAATTTTGTGCAAGCTATTGATACGCCAGCTAGCTACCACACATTTTAAAATATATACCACTTAGCTTTTTCCTTATAATAATTTTCAACTTTTAGGTAACAATTCTCTTTTTCTTGATCAAGATATTGCCTTTAAAAAACTGAAAGTGAATATTTAATAAGATTTATTTAAAATCCTCCTTTATTTCAAAGGAGGGTCAAAAATTGTTTTTAAAAAAATTTCAAACACTACCTATGCTCACTTGTCAACTTTTGCCTCCATTTTCCAATTATTTAAGATGAATATGTTCAATACTTGAATTATACATCAAAGCTACCTTAGCAATGGGCTTCACTTTTTGTAGGCAATGCAATACCCACACTTATTGGGAATTGGTTTTATTATTTATTAGGGAAATCATGCCAGACTATTTTACCCACTTTCAATTTATCTACATTTACATATATACACCTACATATCTGTATGTGTATGTATGTATGATGAATGCTTACATTTCTTAAACTATCTGCAAAATCACATGTGTTCTCTTCACTTTCCATAGAAAATACAGTATTTGGGGGAAAAATGTAATTAGGTTCTGATTTATCCAAGTGCCTTTCAAAAAATTAAATCACAGATGGTGTAAACTTTATACACATATATACACACACACATATAGACACTGATAAATATCACACACATTTACATGTTTGCAGTGACCTTCTTGGCCTGCTATCTTTAAACATCTATTTCTTTGTTGAACTGAAAAGAAGTACATTGTTCTCAGCTGAGGTGGAGAAGCAGACAGATGAAAAATGAGCAAT
The DNA here is from genome assembly GCF_052094955.1 of Ictidomys tridecemlineatus. Lineage (NCBI taxonomy): Eukaryota > Metazoa > Chordata > Mammalia > Rodentia > Sciuridae > Ictidomys > Ictidomys tridecemlineatus. The sequence continues at coordinate 28,469,530 of NC_135481.1, forward strand.
CCAGACCTGAGCAGAGGAAATCTGCATTTTAAAAATGCTTTGAAAGAAGTGTACGTTCCCCTAGGACACAAGACTCTCACTATTCACTCTACTCAGTAGTATAGTCCATCAGTCCATGATTTTCCTAGATTAATTACATGGGCCTATTCAATAATAATGACTCATTATTCTGTGAACTACATCCTACACCAACAAGGCTGGAACCAAGAGGCTTCATCAAATGCTACTTAAAGAAAATAGCCGTCTGCAGAGAGACACACATACATAAAATTAGATCACAGAGGTTGCAGACTTTATATACATATATAGCACACACACAAACACATACACACACTCACACACACACACACACACACACACACACATCCACATTTACATACAAAGCAATGCTTGTGTGTAAATGATTTGATGGTTGAAGGCCTCAGGGGCAAGCACTTACCCCTCATGCTAAAGGGAAGGGGATCTAGGTAATCGTTTCAATCCAATCCTACACACCTGCCATGTTGTTTTCACAAAATTGCCCACCAAAGGAGCAAGATGGTCACTTCCTCACACTCACTCATGCCTTTCCACCTTCTCCCTGCCCCATCTCCAGTTGCTCATTTAAACCTACTTGGTCTTAGAGCCAAGCCCAAGCCTGACTGCCTTGTTGAGGTCTCCCCTGAGCCCTCCAGGCCACACTGAATTCTTCCTCTTAATACTCTTATAAGCTATGACTGGGACATCCCCTCAACTGCCTCTTCTCCCCTCACTTCTTATAGAGGACAGTCTAATTCATCAAGCAGTTATGGAGAACTACTGTGGGACTGGCACTATGCTTGAATACCTACTATATTCCAGACATTTTATATAGCCCTCATTAATGCTTCAAAGAGATACTTATACCCCTAAGCTAGAAACGAAGAAATAGATAATCAAATGAGTTCAATGACCTGTCAAAATTTGCACACCTAATACGTAACACATCCAGAATTTAAGTCCATGTCCGCTTGATTCCATCTCACACTAGGAACCTCCTGTATGCTATCTGCTTGGCTCCCAGTGGCAGTTGAGTTTGCTGCCCTGATACACCCTACAATAGGCTCTTTTGACTCATGGTTAAATTTTAATAGAGAATAAACCACAATATAAAATGAAAAAGAAGTATGTAGATATTCTTAGGTGGGGAGGTCATTCTAGAATATAAGAAGGCATGGGGCTTAAAAGCCAGGAATTTAAAAGGAGGAATTTGAAGGGAGGGGGAGTTCTATGGAAGGGGAATAAGAGAAAAATGGCCCACTGGGTAGAGAAGAAACACCATCAGACTTGGTGGGCAGGGGGTTAGTTTCATAGGAGAGTGGAGTCTGTTAAAGTTAATCGTACTAGAGAAAGCTGAAAAGACCAGTGGAAATTTAAACCTGAAAGACTTTGAATGCCACACTCAGCATCCTGAAACTTTTATTCACAAAACTTAAGGTCTCAAAAGGTTTTTAAGAAGACATGTATTTTGAACTACATTTTAGAACAATCTGTCCAAAATGTGCTGCACTTATATATAAGAGGAGATGGTTGGATGGAAAAGCAGGAAAAAGGATGAAACCAGCAATACTTATCTCAGAATGAGGTGCTAGGGCTGAACCAAGAGTAACAGGAGGAATGTCAGTAGGAGGGGAAACTGAAGAGGAACTTGATGTGAGAGACCCGTGGCCTGCTTTGCTCTGGCTGTATGAAAAGCACTCTGCAGCTTTGCTCATGTGCCATCTTATTTTACCACCTGATATCAAGGAGCCTTCCCATCCCATCCCCAGCATCCCTATGCCATTGACACTGCTTTATCTTTCTCCACAGTTTTTATCACTATTTAATGTACTAGATACATTCACTTGTTTATTTGTTTACCACTGGCTGCCCTGACAACAAGTTTCAGAAAGACAAAGATTCTTGTTTGTTTTATTCCCTACAATATCTCCAAAAGTACTTGGCACATAGAAAGTACTTCATAAATACGTTATATGAATAAATGAGTGACATTTTCCTTAGGGTGTGGCATTTTCTTTTTTCCATCTAGTTCACAAACCCAGGAATCCTGTTTCATCGTCCTCAAATCCCACCATGCCACACTTATCTAGGCCTCAATGCTACAGCCAGATTCCTACCTAGCCTTCAACAGATATCATCTGCTTCCCCACCCGCTGCCTCATCTCTCACTCTTTGCAAGGATGAGGAGATTCCTTTGGCATGGTGCATGCCATGTGGCACCTCGGCTAACCAGAGGACTTGCAGAAATCACCATTTCAGGAAACATGGCATGAGTCCCAAATAGAACTGTAAGCTATGTCACTATGTGCTTCCACCGAGCAGCTCTCACCACAAATGTAACTGATGAGTTGTTGGTATAATTATTTATTTATGAGTCCTATGGTTCTCAAAACTACCAGGTCCAAATTCCCTGCTTAAGACAAATATTTTCTATTACCTCCTTTTACTAGCTTGAAATTAAATTAATGGATAATACAACCTGCCTATAAACATATTTTTTAAAAAAATCAATATATTGCCCTAACTGTAAAATGAAAAAGAAATAAAAGGAAGGTAAGTTATAATAAAATAGTACATATTTCAATCTATGAATGCTCTGCTATGACTACACTAGGAAACCTAATGAGGAAGAAGTCAGCTGCTTGCCCCTTAGGTGGAGTCACTATGACGATGTGATGCTGCTAATGCAGATGGTTATAGACAGGACCTTTCAAAGGCCTGAGTGTTATGAGCAATCATCGTAATGCCATTTTCCAAAATGGTGAAACTTCTTCTTCAAAACCACTGGTAATTTGCCCATGCAGAGAAGTTCCAAGAAAACCTAATACTGGCAGATGTTTGAAAGCATAAAACCATGGCAGATCCACCAATTTCAACCATTTAACAAGTTATAGAAATTTAAGGTAGAGTTTACCTGATGCAGGCAAATACATGCCCTACTTTTTAGATGTCTACAGAAATATGTCCACATTTAGCCTGAGAGCAGTTTTCAAGCTTTTATTTTAGTGTGTAAAAAATATCATATTTTAAATTCTTTCTTACTAGAATATGGTTCATCTTAAAAGTTTAGAACATTTAAGTCAACCAAAAGCAAAGTTTCCATTTTAAAACAGAATTTTGTAACTTTCCTTTACCATCCTGAAAATGAAATTCATAGATAATATAACCTACCATATGTATATTTCAAAAAATCAATATGATTTTCTCTAGCATTAATATAATACAAAGGGAAAATAATTTGTAACAAAATTATACACATGTACATTATTACACAGATGCTTGGGCACAATCATACTAAATGATACAACCAAATAATCTAAATTTATGTTGTACATAGGAATGCTGTAAATACATATCTTCAAATACATATCTGCAAAGGGGTATTGAGCTGGTGACTTTCAAACACCTTGTGGGACATTCCCATTGTCAGCATGATTTTTCCAAATGGTGAACATCTCTTGGTAAATTTAAAAACAAAATAAAGTTCAATTTTTCCTTTATTTATCATTGAATTTTTGCAGAAAAAAAATCAGTATGGAATTAAAAATTGAATTATCATATAACCCAGCAATTCCACTGAGTATATAATGAAAAGAACTGAGTGTAGGCTCTCTCTCAAGGAGACATTTATATGCCTCTGTTCATAGCAGCACTACACATGATGTCAAGAGGTGGAAGCAACCAGAGTTCCATTGACAGATGAATGGATATGCAAAATGTGGTAAATACATGCAGTAGAATATTATTCAGCCTTAAGAAGGAAGGAAATTCTGAAACATGCTACATGGACAAATCTTGAAGACATTGTGCTAAGTGAAATAAATCAGACACAAAAAGACAGCATATAATTCCACTTGTAGAAACTAATCAGCGGTCAAATTCATAAAGCCAGAAAGTAGAATTGTGGTTGCCAGGGAATGGGGAGCTATTATTTAAAAGGTTTAGAGCTGGGAACAATGGGGCATTCCTGTAATCCTTGCAACTCTGGAGGCTGAGACAGGAGAATCCCAAGTTTGAGGCCAGCCTCAGCAATTTAAGGAAACCTGTCTCAAAATGAAAAATAAAAAAGGCTTTGGATGCAGTTCAGTGGCAGAGCATCCTGGGCTCAATTCCTAATACCCTCCCCCACACACACACACACACAGGTATAGATTATAATTTTGCAGGATAAGAAAGTTACGGAAATCTATTTCACAACATTATGATAAACTTAACATTACTGAATTATCTACTGTTAATGTGTGTTATGATGATACATTTTACTGTAATAAAAATGAGTACACTAAATCCATACCAAAAACATATATGGTGTTTGTATAAAAGAGTTTGGTCCTAGGGTAATTGTAAAAAGGCTTTTTTTCACCTACATGCATATTCTTCAAGATGTTTCAAAGTTGTGTGAGATAAAAAGCAATTCTTCATCATGTGGACCTGTCCTGCATGTTGCAAGACACCTTCCACTCACCCTGCCGACCCAATGCAGCATGATTCCCAACATTGCAATAACCCAAAACATCCCCCACAAACTTCCAAATTCCGCCTATGGAGAACCCTGCCCACAGAGATCCATGAAGCTAGATATCAAGTTTCAGGAGGACAAGGATTTTATGTCTTTGTGTTTTGCTCATAGCTGTAACCCTACCACCTAGCAGAGGGTTAGTATGCACTACTAACACGTTCAATGAATGGTCACTGAGTAAAGAAATGAATGCACCTCTGAGAACAGAGATTGTGTTCACTATCATTTTAAGTGCCCCCCTACACACACACTAAGGCTCAAAAGCATTATTTACTTGCTTAAAAATATGTTATGATAAATATATAAATGATTGGACAGGGCACACACAGTCCCATCCTTGTGGAACTTATAAACTGTGTGGAGAGATATAAATAAATAAATAAGTAGTCCAATGTAGCCAGGCCTTTATTCTTGTCCCAAGTTAATAGTAATTGTTGCAAGAGAATAATAGAGGTGGCAGTAGTAGTAGTGATACCTCTAATAACTACTACTTCTACTTCACAGTGCTACTTCAAATGCTTACTACTATTTGTGGAGCATGTGCCTGGCACACATCTATAATCTTCTAATCCCCACCCATCCCTGCAGGCTCTGTGCTATCACATCATTTCCACACCTGTCTTTCCCCATGCCCCACTGCACATTCAGCCAAGATCAGACTTCATGCAGTCCTTCACTCATGCCATACTCTCTTAGTTCTGAACTACAGGTATGCAGACCCTGTTCCTATAAGATCCCTTATCTCCACTCTGCCTGGGTGAGTCCTACTCAGCAAGTAGACCTCACCTCCTTGGGGAGGCTTCTTGATCCTTTCTCAGGTTTCCTTCCTTGTGCTCCCATAGCACCTTGACTTCCTTTATAACACTCATAGCACTGCCTTACCTGTTTACTTGTCTGCTTCCCAACTCTGGCTTTCCCTTCTCTGCCTCTGTGTCTATGTTCACAACTCTAATGGAGGGCTAAACTTAAGGAAGTGAAGCTATTTTTCCTGCATCGACAGAGTTAGAAATGTCTGGAATTTATGTTCACCTTTTATCCACGGGACAGTTCTTAGCCACTTACTGATTGGAACTAGAATATGAAAGCCCAGCTCCCTTTGCCATAGTCAGAACAAATGCTGCAGGCTAACACATACTCCAGGGACCCCCTGCAGCATTAAGCTAACCACTTGCTGGGGGACTTTGCCTGAAGTTGCACTTTTGCTTGACTTCTTCTCTCTGCTGCTTCCACCAAGCCCAACTCAGGACACCTGCTGAATAAACAGTAAAATATCTAAAACAGAATAGAATCTCATCTCCATGTGACAGATGAGGAAACCAAGATTAAGAGTAAATAGCTTGCTCTAACTCCCACTGTTAATACTTGGGAAAGCCAGAAACCAATTCCAGGCTGACTTGTGGCCCTAAAAAGCAAAACTCTATTTTTCTTAGCCCTGGTTCAATGCTTTGAGAAACAGAAGGAGATGCTGTCATAGTTCTTGGGTCTTTTTGCATACTAAATTCTCTCCTAGTAGTAGCTTCTCCTAGAATCAACATTCATTAAAATAAATAAATAAGCCTTCACCTCCCTGGAATAATCTACTGCTACAACCTGATCCACCAGATGGCAGTTCTGGAGTTCAATCTTATTATCAAGTATCAGGAAATCTTCAAAATGTCAAAGCCAAATAAAGATCTATTCCCTAGCGCAGGACAAGGGGAGGGAAATTTGCAGAAGTGCCCCGTGGTATCAGGCATTGCCAAGGAGAGGGAGATAAAAAGTAATAGCCTAATTTTCGTTAAGTGATTGCTCTCATAAAGTAAAAGAGAACTTGTCCTTACCAGGACATTAACCCTGCATTGCTCAGACAATTAAGGAAAGTCATAAATTAATCTATAATCACAATCTGAAAAGAAAATTTATCTTAGTTAAAAAAGAGCGGGGGGGGGGGAGGAAATCTTGGAGAGTGGTTTTCCTGGGTTCTACTCTGCAAGGCAAGCCATAATCTCCATCCTTTATCCTTACAACTCTCTTTTCCCCTATCACCCCATTTCATCTTCACTGTTCTTCTTCCCTCTCTACTTTACCTTAACAGACTTCACCCCAAACCCTCCATCTCAAGATTTAAAAGTGAAAACAGGGAATATTTTTTTCAGACACTCTGAAAGAATATTGAATTGCTTTAATATGAAAGTTCATTCAAGGAGGCTCTTTTCACTAAAGACTATAGCGATCCTTCAGGGCTAAATAGAATTGAAACAGAAAATGAAAATAATAAGATGGTTATGGGATTGTGGGGGTGTTAGCCTTGATTCTATTTTTATCTCCTTTATGATGGTTAATGATAATATTTGAGGAGAGATTACATATGTGGGGAAAGTGCAAGAGGAGGCCAGAAGGCAGAGGTGAGAAGGTGAGTATCTACACTGCTCTAAGCCCTGTAAATACCTAATTGAATTCTAATCAAGAATCCTAATCAAGACAGGTGTACTTTTCCCCATTTTAGAGATGCTAAAAGTGAGAATGAAATCTTTTTATTGCAGAGCCAAGATTTAGTTCCACCTCTGTTTGTCTCCAAAACTCCAGCTTTGAGCTTTGGGATGAGGAATGGCCAAGGAGAAGAGATGAATGATGGACATAAGAGGTTTAGAAAACACTAAAATAAAGCTCCTGCTTTTCTGTGGCCCTCCAGTAAGTAATAATGCTGCAAGTCAGATCGTTTAGAATTCTCCTTTGGCAATTGACATTTTTCTTACCACAGTTTGGAGGGAAGGCAAATGAGTATAATAAGACAATTTCTGCACTGAGTCAAAGTCCTTGCATTTCTCTTGGATAAGCCCCTAATGATTGAGCTGACCTTGTTTGTATATTATTTCTAAACAATAGCTAACACTTGCTTTTAAGCATAAGAGCATAAATACGTTCTAGTTTTCAACAAATATCAAACTAACAGAAAATCTGAAAGAAGAAGAGGTCAATGGTGCACTCTATTCTTGTGTTTGTTTCTGTGGCCTAATAAAATAACATATCTTATTTTAGCAGAGCTAGTATAAAGATAAAAGCATATTGCCTGATATATCATAACTAATTTAGTTATACAGGTTGCTATCAATATATGCTGCACATAAAAATATCATGATACACACAAGTGACACTTCAATGGAAACATTAATATGCCTCAAAAATGAATAGTTTACCCTAAAGACTAACTTCTACAGCAACATATGCATAAACTTATTTATTATAGCATTTTGTAACAGCAAAATACTGCAAATAACCTGCATGCCTACTATTAGATTTTGGTTGAATAAACTACGTTGCATGTACTACACCACCCAAAAGGATGAGGATAATCTCTATATACTGATATGAATATATTATTAAGTTAAAAAGCAGGGCACAAAAAAGTGTGGTACAGTATACTACTTTCTGTATTTGAAAAAAAAGAGGAAATATACCTATATTTATCTATAATCTACTTCTATTATTACATTTGAAAAAAAAACACAGGAAGAATACATCATAAAATTTAAAAATGGCGCCTAACCCCAAACCTAATGAAAATATGATAAAGGGATAGAGATGGGAACAAAAACTCTGGATTCTCTTATACAGGTTTGATTTTTGTGGGACATGTTATCTTTTACTCTTCAAAAAGTTAAAAAAGATTCCTAAAAGACTGAAGAATTTTTCCCAGATGAAAGGAGACTAAAGATAAATGACAACTAAAGCAATGTATGATCTTTTACAGCATCATATATAATATATATCAACATGTATCTGTATAGGTCATATTTGTATATCTGTATGGAGCATGTGCATATGTATAGCTAATTCATCTCTTTATCTATTAAGCATATGATATCAATTGGTTAACATAACTTTTGCAAAACTTCTAACTTAATCTGCCATTTTCTCTGTAGAGCAAGGTTTGACATGTTGTGAGCCATTTGTTTTCTGCTTTTCTCTGAGCTATTTGTTCTTATTATTTGCCCATTTTTATTTTGGGTCATTGGTCTTTATCTTTCTGATTAGTTGGAATCAGAAATATAATAAGAAAATAGGAGATTTTATGATAAAATTAAAGAGATCTTCCTTAGTTTTTCTTTAAACCTTTTTATGATGTTTTGTTGCCCAGATACTTTTATTCTAACTTATTGTCATTGTTGTTTTCAAACTTCCCTTTTTGTTAGTATGTCTGGATTATGCTTACAAAGACCCAGCTTGTACTCCTTTTTTCTAATAGTACGTTTGTGGTATTCATATGTATGTGAATGTGTAAGTATTTAAATCATCTGAAATTTACAAGTTTAAGTAAAAGTACAATTTAACTTTTTTCAGATAGCTGTTCTAGTTTTTGAACAGTATGTACTGAATAATTTATTTTTCTCCATTGGCAAATTCTTATATATATGTAGGTCAATTTCCTATGTATTATCTCTTTTTATTTTGAAGCCATCCTGTGAGATAGGTATTGCTACAGATGAAGCTACTTGGGGCAGAGAAAGCAAGCAAGTCAGAGCTAGGAAAACATGACAGCAATAGAATATAGATATGAAGGCTTGAAGGAAATTTAGGACCATGGCAAATGCATTTGTATTAGATAAAAGCTTCATAAATTAATAAACTTCACTATATTTATTATAGCTCTTGCCAAAGGAAATAAATGCATTAAATGCCTTGTTAAAAAATACCATGCTCTTGGCTAAATTATTAGTGAGTGGTGACCCTAATTAACAAGGTAATAACTCGCTGACTTGCTGATGAGACCATTTTTCAGTATTCATCCGTGCCAGGTAAGCCTCTCCTACAGGATAAGAAAATGTGTTAGACTTAGAAGGGTATAGAAAACAAAAGTGAGACTCTGACAATTAATCAGCACTCATAGGTCTATTCCCTATGTTTCCCTCAGGCACTGCCACCTCCCGTTCCCAATCTAAGGGACAGTAGGAGACATGCCCCGTTGGAGAGACTGTATTTTATACCTCTCAGAGAGCGTCAGTCTTGGGATCCTCTGCTGTTATTCCCTCCAACCTCTTCTTTGCTCTAGGCTGGAACTCTTGGGTACTCAGCAGGTTGAGCTCCAAGATGTTGATGGTCCAAATTTTTTGTTTGTCTGTTTGCTTCCTAAAAAAAAAAAAAAAAAAAAACAGTGCTTATGAACTGGAGTTGTAGCTCAATGGTAGAATGTTTGTCTCACATGCTCATGTGAGGCCCTGGGTTGGATCCTCAGCACCACATAAAAATAAATAAATAAAAATATATTGTGTTTATCTACAAGTAAAAAAAAATGTTTTTTACAAAGAAACCAGTGCTTATGAAAATGTGGTCCACAGTGTATTGGGGGTCTAATTTCCTCAATCAGTGAGCAAGAAGAGGCTTTAGCTCTGCGTGATTACTGAAAGTTGAGTGGCCTGCCCAGAACTCTTCCGATTTTCATTTTCTAAGGTTTATGTTAGGGAGAAGGTCAGGGAAGGTCAATTCCACCCAGACTGCTGATCCTACAATGAAGAGGCAACACTAGGAAACCTAGTCCTGGTGGAAATATGAATACAAAGGCACTGAAACAGGCTTCAGGTTAGAAATAAAATGGAATATTTTGGGACCTATTTACTTATATACATTAATAGAGCAGTGGCATTGAGATAAGTATCATAAGTTTACATTGGCACCAAATTTTTTTTTAAAAAGCCCTGCTTCTAAGTTTTCTATTCTGAGCATCATTTATTAATATTAATTCAAAAAGAAACTGTTCTGATCCCCCAAAAGTTTAAGGAAGAAGTATGTTTTAATGAGTCTGGCATAGGCTCAGATTCAAATCAGTCTATTAATCCATGAATCAATACTTATCAGAGACTCCAACAAAATAAAATATCGACTCAGATGAGATTCCCTTCAGAGAATAATTTGATGTTCTCATCTTCTCCTGGCTCAGTAATTTAGGAAAACGTGAGGTGTGACTATAAAGTAATGATACTGATTCCACTTGTCACACATGAAAATCAACCTTGTCATTTATATAATTCCAGACACTTATATAATTTGAGACCTTGTCATTTATATAAATTGGAACACTTTGGGAGGGAAAAAAGAAAAATTTTGTGATGGGTTCTATCTCAGGATAAATTAATATTGAGTCTGGTTGAATTCACTGTTCCTGTAAATTAATAGCTTAGGTTTGATTTTATTTTTAAAGTTTTGTGGGTACAGTATGGGAAATGATTCAAGGATCTTACATGAACCAGGCTGTGCTGTGTATGTGCATGTGTGGGGATGTGTACGTGTGTGTGCGTGTGTGTATATGTTGATTAGTTGGAGGAATGTGAGACCACAGGAGGAAAAAAAAGGAGAGAAAATAACCCTAAGAGTTTGCAATCTATTTAAACAGGAAATAATTAATATCCCCACACTCCACTCACAGCAGTGTGACCTCAGCAAGTTATTTAGTTGTCTCCACGTTTCCTCATTTATAACATGGAGGTAAATAGCTACTCCCTCATATGTTCAGTGTAAGGATCAAAAGCAATCATGTATGAAAGCGCTCAGCAATGTGGAACTTTCTGGTGACAGTAATGGTCATGGTGCCATATTAGCAATGGAGAGGGATGTTGCTCCTTCTCTTGCAGCAAGATTGCCATCAGCTCTCAGAGGTATGTTTTGGAACTGGCAGAAACCTTGACTTTCTTGGTTAAAGGCATTGTTTCACAGAAAATGAATTGTCCTCCATAAAAGGGATATGACTTGGCCCATGTTGGTGAGGAAGAGAGACCAAGTTGGACCATAGTCTCCTAACCCTTAGCCTCATTTGTGTAATGATGGGGAATGGCGAGAGATTTTGCACTTTACAGGGTTGCTCAAAAACTCAGTGAATGAACACTGTGCAAGCCGTGTGAGGCTCGCAAAGGGTAGGCATTAAGTAAAGTCAGTCACCAGTCAACAGCATTTATTGATTTATTTCTGTGTGAAGAGCATTGTATTATGTGCTGAATGGGAATGCTGTATACTTACTCTTCAAGGCATGGAGTTGACCTGGTATAGGTTGACCTGCAGTTTTCTGTAAAAGCTTTCTCCAGATAGCTGCTTAAGCAGCTGTTAATCGAAAGAGAAAACTCCATTCCTAGCACCTTTCACTCAACTTCATGGGAGCTGCCAGGGTTCCTCAGGGTGCTGCACATTCCTTTACCTGCTTCACTACATAGTTTGTCCCCAGATGTGAGAAAGACCCTGCATCCTGAACCATAGGCTAAGAAACTATGCCATGCAGGATTTAAAAAAAAAATACTTTGTAGCATGCAATAAAGGTAAAACTATAGTTATTCTCTTATGTCATTCATTTTCAATTTGTTAACCTTAAAACTTGAACATTTAATCTCACCCAGCCTTCTTAATTAATATTTTTATTTCTCCCTGAAAATCATAGCAAAATCACTAATAGACATGCTAGTTCATAATATGAGAGTTTCAACATTTTTTTTTCCCTTTCTTCTGTCTCTGCAGTAGGGCTCTTGTGTTTGAGAGAAAGTAAAGGAGGCAGAGAGGGAAAGAGAGAGAGAGAGAGAGAGAGCAGGAAAGAGTGGATTCAGCACTCTTGCTGAGCTCCAGGCCTCCAAGGCAGCATATATACTTCAAAGAAGATGATGCAGAAACCCAGGAAGGTCCCCAAGCCTCATTCCTTCACTAGCTTCTCTGTTAGATGTTTTGGTTTGGATGGTCCCCTCTCTCTCTCTCTCTCTCTCTCTCTCTCTCTCTCTCTCGAAAGAACGAAATCAAGAAACTACTAGAAATGGAAAAAAAATATTTACTTACTCTTTTAGAGGAGAGTGCAAAATAAAATTCCTGTTATTATCAAACACATTTACTCCAAAGTGTCTTATAGTTTTGTTACTACAGTTATCTCTTCCCCCCCCCAAAGAAATGTTATTTAAAGGTTATTAAAGAACAGAGTGACAGACATAGTTATAGGAAGCAACTCATATATACAAATAAAGAAGTTTTATATAATTTCCCTTTGAAATTTGATAGTTTATAAATCCATTTTCCTCTTTGGTTAGCTCCTCGTGCTTGGTGGAAATTAGTTCTCTGGCCTGCAGATGAGGAAACTCTTCACCCCACAGGGTCTGATAGCTTTCTGAAAGAGCATTTTCCCACCATGTAAGTGATTCCTCAGAGCCACACTCCAGGGAAAGAAGAAAAGGGCTTTGTTTGAACTAATATGGAAAAAAACTATGACTCTTCTCTCAATCCTTTAAAACCTTATCTAAAAGGATCTTTTTACCACCTCATCCTAAGGATGCCATTTATCCTGTGACCATCACTGTTTGCACAATGATCTAAGTCAATGATTACAAAATACACACGACTTAATAATATGCGTTGGTCTTAAAATTTAGGCCTGAAATCAAGTAAGCATCTTACTTTCCCCATTTTATTAGTTATGCATGGGTTATTTAAGAAATCTGCCATGCTGTACATAAACAAAATAATGGTGTGTGCCTTGGGCTCTCCAACTCTATTTTATTCACTTAGTGGTCTATAACACACTCATCTTGGAAATCTGAAGATGGTGGGAAATATCCCACATTCCTCATTCTTAACATTTACAAAGCTTTGCTCATGTGTTCTCTCCCTCCACCCCTGCCTTCTATGATTCAGTCCCTTCGTATTGTAATACGTTGTTGGTTATTGATTTTTGGTTAGGGTTGGAGCCCAGTACAACTGTGTGAGCATTTGCTGCCTTCAATTTGATGGTAAGCTGCCGCCTGCCCACTCCATATTGACAGGCATCCTCTTACTTTCAGATTGGTGTTTGTTGGCTGATGAACACACAGGAGGGGGATCATGACCTTTTCTCTTATCTGGACAGCTCTTAGCTTCACCAACATTTTTTTGCTGCAGGGTGTTATTAACAACAGGGTGATAGAACAAAGAAATGAAGAGGTGGGAAGCACATCAGGGTATGAAATTTTCTTTATTGGGACACCCTTGAGGCCCAAGGGGAGTCTAATTATAAAAGAGTTGCTCTCTTCCTCCATAGAATAACAAATTTTACACACACACACACACACACACACACACACACACACACATACACACACACACATATTCTGATGAGGTCATGATGAGGAAATTAAGGTTTACTCACTGCCTTCATTCATGGGAGTTTGCAACTCCACTTTCACTGGAAATCTGTTTATATAAACAAAAAAGGAAACCAAAGTAATTGCATTTATTATTATACAGCAGTCATGAGTCAAGACAAAATACATTATAATGAGATACAGCATGTCGATGATTAAAATTTAATGAACATGTTTTTCCCTATATTTGAAGGGTGTGTAAGTTCATCTCTGTGGGATTACTTAGGGCAAAGGGGGTAGCAACATAGGCAAATTATCATCAGTCTAAGTTTGTAAGATACCGCCCCTGCCCCCCCCCAACACACACACCTTGTGTCCAAATTTTAAGGCTGTGGTAAGATGTGGAGAATCTAGCCATTTTTAGATGACATCCTATATTTCTATTTTATAAATTTATTTCATATTTTTATGTAGTTCTGAAGGGAAAAAATTGAACCTAAATTAGTGAAGAATATTTTGAGAAAATAGTTTGCCTTTCCTTTGGAGTGTGCTAAATTCAAACTGAAAATTTCCAGGTTACTGGATTTCTTCTGGGGCTCCTTAGCTTTTCTTAATAACAACAAGCTAAGGTAACAAAAAAATGAAATAGCCATAAGGAAATCTATGGATCCAAAGCCTATGTAACTAAATGGTGGTAGCACTAGGAACCAGCACTGAGACCTTTTCAACACATTGTCTCTGTGGCAACATTAATTATTCCCAACTAGTCATTGCTATTGACTCTTGTTCCCTCTCTGAATAACCAATCCCTTCTTTGCTTTTGAGTCCCCAATCCTAATACAAATGAATGATAATGTGAAAATCAACAAAATCCTGCTTTTAAAAAAAGATCTTATTTTTAAGTTATACAGGTAAAAAAGTACTATCTGAGAGCAGGAACTTCTTTTGCTTTATTTTATTTTGTTCCCTTAAGTAAAATATATACAACTGTATTTTCTCCCCTCACATTTTGTTTAAGATAAAATCCCCTCTGGCTTTGAAACATACACCATATGTCAAAAATACTTGAAAATAGAAATTTAAAATGGAAACATGATACAATCACTCTAATGGTCCCAATAGGACTTGACCAATAAATATAAAGTAGTTGGGGGAAAAAAAAGGAAAAGAGGAATGATTTGAAATTCCAGTAAGCATTGTTTTGCATTTCATCTAAGCATCTCAATCACCGTGTACACATTAAATTGTTAAATCTTATATCTCTATAGAAAGTGATTTTCTTCTCCCCCTGGAAAGAGTATATCTTCTTTGGAGATCACATGGAAAGGACAATGCCTAGAGTGCTCTGAATTCAAGCCATTTGAGACTCCTCCCCTGGTCTCTGATATAATGTACTGAACCCCTGCCGGGAACCATGATTATGTAGAGAAATGTAGAAGTATAAAGTAAATGGGTGAACTCAGTTACTGCCCCAAATCACTTATTAACTTTAAAGTAAAGAGAACAGCTATTTCCTTCTAATCTGAAATGCATAGCCCTGACACATTTCTGAATCACTAAAGCAGAACCATATTGCATTCATCAATGTGCCCATGTATTGTGAATTTCACAGCACTTAAAATTCTTCCTGAATTGGTCATGAATTCATGAAAGCGTGTGATGCATGAATACTGTCCATTAACAAGAGGCTTTGATTAGATTTCTTGGGTGATACTGAATAAAGATCTGGCCTAGTAAGCTGAATAACAAGGCCAAATTATAAGCTGAGTGAAACAGAAAAACATCATTTTTCTCAAAAATTATCTACTTTTTTTTTTATACAGACCTACCCAAAGAGAAAAAAGATGAAGAGCTAGACCTTGTCAATAAAACCTATATTGCCTATGACCTATCTAATTATAATCTTTCATTTGTTAAATATACTTAGGATTTTGTTTTATAAATGTTTCCTCATTTTGTTTTTATAATTATGCAGTGGGAGGAGCAATGTCCTTCAAAATTCGTCTCTACTCAAAATGTCAGAATGTGACCTTATTTGGAAATGAGTTTTTTGAGGATGTAATTAAGATAAGATGAGGTCATACTGGATTAGGGTAGAACTTAAATCCAATGACTGGTGACCTTTTAAGAAGAGGATAAGGCGGAGAGAGAGATACTGAAAAGAAACTGCCATGCAGGGATGGAGACAGAGATTGGGAAGATGAATCTATCAGGGAAAGAATGCCAAAGATTGTTAGCAACTACCAGAAGCTAGAAGAGAAGTGTGGAATGGCTTCTTGCTCAGAGCCTCCAAAAGGAATGAACCCTGCTGATATTTTGTTGTCAGACTTCTGGCCTCCTGAACTGTGAAAGAATAAATTTGTTAAGTCATACAGTCCATGGCAATTTGTTACAGCAGCTACAGGAAACTAATACAGACTATATTCTTCTCATTATAACTACCATCATCTGAACTAATATTTATTGAGCCTTCTATGCCAGGATGTGCTATATGATTTCTATAGCATCTTATCTAATCCATACAATAACCTATAAAGACAAATGTGATCATTATTGTTCCCATTTACAGATGAGAAAACTGACATTAAAGATGTCCAAAGCTTTATAAAAAGGGAGGAGCTGAGACTCAAAGCCTGTTCTTTCTATATTCTAATACCAAGTACTCTTGTAGAAAATTCACTCACAAAATGAAAAAGATGATATCAGAGACTTTCATCAAAAAAAAGAAAATCAGAACAGATTTAGCTTGGGGTTAAAATAAATGCAACTGAAAACCCTATACTTTTTATACCCATGCCTATGATGTAGCACTATTGTAACTAAAGTCTAAAACGATGAGTCAAGGTACTATAAGATCTCAGTCATCAGCATTGCCCCTCTAATATATCTCATGAACCACAGAAGTAAACATTTTGGCTGACTTAACAAAGGAAGTGAAACAAAAGGGGATATTTTGCTTAACTTTTATCAAAATACTGTTTGCCTAATTTTATTGTATTTATATACCCAGTTTTGTGGGGTTTTTTTTTCCTCCAGGGGACATGAAAAATGCATTTACATATTAAAATCTTCTTTACCTCCTTCTCCTTTTCAGTCACCAGGATGCAACATAATACCATTATTTTTGTTCACAGGACTGGCAACATAGCCCCAAAAGGGCATGACGCTGTCATCCCAACATTTTTGTTTCACTAACCTTGGAATAATTTAATGTGTCTTTCTCTGGCAGCAATTCAACCTCTCTTCAGCTGAAAGCTGCTTTTAAAGAAGTAGAAAAGAAACATTCATTCAACATTCAACAAATATTTATTAAGCACCTATTGCCTAAAATTTCAATTTTAGATTAGAATTATTGCCAAATATGTAAATAACCATATGAAAAATGTAGAAATAAAATCCATGTGAAGAAAGAACATTAGGGGCATTCAGAGGAAGGTGCTGGGTGAGGGTGATCATGAAAAGCTGCCCGGAAGAAGGGCAATGGAGAGCTTAGTTTGGGAGGCTGTGAGAGATCTGGCCATGTGTGAGGTAAGGAGAGAGTTGGGAGAGAACGGATAAAAGCCTAAAATTAGGGAAATATGTTTCTTGATACAGTTTCTCCCTACAGTGAAGGGAGTAGTGAGTCTCATAATGTACTAAGCATTATTTCAAGCTCTTTGAATGCAGGAATTCAGCCTAAAGAATTTAGCTTTATATATACATATATACATATGTATATATTTGAAGAGTCAACGTGCAGACAAGTGAATAAATGCATGAGCATTATGTTGCAAGAAGGAAAGTAAACGAAGGCTCCATCTCCCTTTCAAAAGCAATGGCTAGTATAACTAAGGCAGAGCCAGCCCCCAGCATGCACTGAGATTCCATAAAGGACTAATGCAGAGCGTGCCCTTTCCTCACCAATGCAACCTCAGACGCTTGCTATCCAAATGAGAGCTTCTCCCTGAAACAATCCAGAGGCCAGAGGGGATTGGAGAATAAAAGCAGTTATCTAACTGGCCAGGCCACAGAAAATACCCGGTGAGGAGGAGGGTGAGTGCTGCCTTGTCTGGAAAATTGTCTGACTGTGGAAATCTGACCTGTGCAAAAAGGAAGCCTGACACAACTTTTAAGTCAGTTTCCAAGAACAAGTCTATTTTTAGGCAACCCTTTCTTTTAGCAACAGACCTCCAAGTGCAGGAAAGTACTTAGGATTCATCACTACAAACTAAACATAGATTTCTAAGGCTTATATTGTTCTGTGATTTTTTTTTGTCTCCTCTGTAGATGAAAATTTCAAGGTGAGAAGAAAAAATATAAATCCAGTGTCTAAAATGTATTAGTGGGAGGTGGAGGAGGTGGGGGAGAGTAATTAGAATAAACTGGAGCCTATCTACAGGGGAAAACTGGATGACATTGTCTACACAGCCAAGTCAGAGCAATCTAGCTCATCCATTCCCTTGGGATAACCTCCAGCTCACATCAGACTCTATGGCTGCCCACACTATGGCATTCAGATTAAAGGCATTTCCCAAGAGTTTGTGTCAGGTTCTGAAATATTTGGCAATTGGGTGAGAAATCTCATGCAGGTCT
Source organism: Ictidomys tridecemlineatus (assembly GCF_052094955.1). Lineage (NCBI taxonomy): Eukaryota > Metazoa > Chordata > Mammalia > Rodentia > Sciuridae > Ictidomys > Ictidomys tridecemlineatus. Next base: position 28,487,695 of record NC_135481.1, read on the forward strand.
TATGCCAGTCCAAAGTCAGAAAAAGCAGAGGTATACATCCCGTCACAACAAAGGCAACAGTGTTTAGCCAGCGCCAGGGACTCCACATTCCACAGGCAACTTGGGCCTGGTGAGCAAAGGGCCTGAAGAGGGTTTGAACCCCCAAATGCCAGAAGGAATTCCATATGAATAACGATATATTATTGAAAATAGCACTGTCCTAACACAAAGTTAAAACATCTAGAGCCAGGGGACCCAAGAATGAACTAGCTCTTTGAAGAGTGAAGACAAAGGAAGACAGTATCGGCTGTGTGCTAGGCAACGCATCAGCCTTCCCATGTTTTTGGCTCTTTGAGAATCAGTTTCCCCATGCATAAAATGCAAACAGTGATGCTTCCTCTGTTTATTTCTCATGGTGCTTTGTGAATTCTAAAGGCGCTTTGTAAATATGAGAAGATCATATATACAGTCTTTGGGGGATGCCTTTGTACATCTGGATTCAAGTGAAGATGAAGGCAGAATTCCAGCAAATTCTAACTCATGCCCAAGTTAGGTAGAACCATAGACTCTTTCCCATCATCATCTTTACTTACAGAAATTATCAAAACTTAAAGCATCTCAGCTGGTATAAGGATGAATTCAATTCACCATTATGTGTGTGTGTGTGTGTGTGTGTGTGTGTGTGTGTGTGTGTGTGTGTGTGTATTTAAAAGGGTGAATATAGGATGGAGAATAGTTTGTAGCTATTTTCTTCCTTCTTTCTTCTGTCTGCCATCTATGATTTCTTTCTTCTTTTCCCCCCTGCTTGTAACCACCTTAATTATAATCTAGGAGCATCTTGAACCAATTCTACTCTCAATGCCAATCCCACAGCTAACAAAACTCTTTTGCAGTGATGATAATCCTGTCTTTTGATGAGCTCTTACATGCCAAGCACAATGCCATATACATACATTTCCTCATTTAGCCCCCGCCCACCAACTTTGTGAAGTAGTCATTATTATCCTTATTTACAGATAAGGAAAGTGAGACAACAAAGACCTAGGAACTTGCCTAATATCACAGAGCTACCATATGCCACAACAGGATTTTGAATCCAGGGCTATGTGTCTAAAAACCCTGGGCCTTTGTTCCTCACACCACAGAGCCTCCAAGATCTTTGTTCTACCATTGCATAGCTAAGCTTATGTTTCTTTGTTCACCAGTGCCAGATGACCTATCAAGAATAGCATGACCATACTGGGTTGTTTCAGTTCTTCCTTCAGAGCTCTGAGGGCTGGTATCTGAGTGGTGACTTCTGAAGCTGCACTTGAGTCCTCGACACAAAGAGCACATGTATGAGCACATGAGAGGAACAGGTAGTCACCACCATGTGACTTCTAGCAGTACCCCAGCCCCAGTTGTGCACTTTAATTAAATCATGTTTCTTCATCTTTTCTATACTGCACATAAGTTGTTCCTTCCTGGCCTAGAATCCTTTCTGTGGAGAGTCTGAGGAAATGACTGAAGCTGAAGGAAGATGAAGAAACACATGAGCAACAGAGATTTACTGAAACATTTACTGAAAGCAACAAAATCTGGAAAGGAATGTAGTTTACTTTATCACATGCATACTGGGTTGGTCCAAGTGTGTTGAACACTTCTCAATTCATGTTGCAAATGAGTTCTAGCATCCCCCAGGTTGCTACCTTCCTGAGCCTATGCCTGGAAAAGTTCTCAATGGCTTGCATGGATCTTAGATGGCCCCAATTTGTCACCCTTTTTTGCCAATCCAATATGATTGCTAGCTTCCATACAAGCCACCCGTTATAATGACAGTGCACCAAAGGAAGAATAATGAAGCTACACTTGATCCCAGCCTTTCTACTCTGTTTAACCCTGTGTTATCCAAAATCAATTAACCTACTGAATTTATGTTTTCTTGCCTGAGAAATGGGTACACTGTTACCTTTAAAAGTAATAAACCTCTGGATTATTGTGGAGGTTTTTAGGAACTTTAAGAGGCTCTTACATGAGGTATTATTACTTGAAGTAAAAAAAGCTTTCAGCAACTTTATAGGCATCCCAAATTTATCACTTTACTTCCTATAGATTGTCAATTCCAAAAGTTAGTCTAAGAACAAGATATGTTGAGCCATATATACTTTCCAAAATGATTATATCCATCCTCATATTTTGAGTCAAACTGAACCAAACTAAAGGCATAAACAAATAACCAAGAAGATTGTCTATTTAACTGACATATGGTTCCAAAAAATTATTTTGCTTCTAAGTTTAAATAATTTTTCCTCAACACATGACAAGAAATTACTGTTTCTAAATAGAATTTTCTGATAAAATACTAGATTCTTGTGACATATGAAACAACTGCATCTAATTAAGAGATTTACAATAAATTTCTTTAATATTTGAAGAAAATACAGAATATAGAAGCACATGATACTCTTCTAAGTATGAACCACAAAAATTGAAGATCTATTCCCAAAAACCTAGTTAACCAAAAATCTTCCCATAAAAGAGTTAACTTATGTTCATAGTACACAATGATTGCAAATGAGCTATACATTTCATGCCTAATTACTTATTTGTTGAAACAATACATGTTAATAGTGTGAATTTACCATATTCATAAAATCAATGTCATATTGCTCTGCTTTTCTAAGTCAAATCTTAAATCTGGCTATAAGTGCCTACTGTGTACCATGGTGGGAAAGAAATTCAACTTCTGGTATTATTAATGCTGTCTCTCCAATTTCTCTATGGGATTAGGAAGAATTTGGAGCATTTGTGGTATCAAAAAACAAGGGCAGGACTTTTAACCTTGGCCCATGTACATCAACATAGAAGCATCGCTGCCGAAGACCATGAAAGGGAGCTAAAGATAGTAGGCTTTCCTTCCTTGGTGCCATGTGAGGACTCCCAGACTTCTCATTACAAAAGTCATGGCACTTAGAGGTTTAAAATCATGCACAGTTGGCCCACCTGCCAAGATGGAGGTAAACTCCTTGGAAAGCCTGTCCACTAGGGATGCTGCATGGGAGGAGAGAGAGACAACTTGCTGCTCACCAAAACCATACAAACACAAGTGCCTGCCCCTGGTTATATCACGTCTTACTTCATCTCCTGGAGCCCAGTCTCTTCTAGGACTATCCAACTTCATTGTCAAAATCTTGACCTCTGCAATATAAGACTCAGTTGGTTGACATCCTTCCTTGACACTTCTCCAACAATGATATGAAATAGAAAGTAATATTGCTATCAACTTCCTGTAATATATGCAGATCACATAGCTGGAACCTGATACATAAAAGGACAGTTGAAAATCCATTCCATCAGCCACCAAAGTTTCAGATTTTTCGTGGTTTTGGTGCTAGGAATAGTAGTCTAATGGGATAAACAAATAATAATTCTAATTGAGGTAATGTTAACAATAATCAAAAGCTTATAAAATTCAGGCTCCAGCCAATCAGCAGAGGCTGACTCTGGCTTTGAGTCCCCTCCCCTAGAGGCAAGTCCTAACTGGAACTTAGGGAGGCTTGGGAAAGGGTGAGGGAGGGCAATAGGGAACATCCTACGGGCTAGGACTGCATAATACAAACATTTCAATACTGAATCAACTGTAGAGCCATACTTGTGTATATCACCTGGCTATCAATGCTTACTACAGAACAAAATATCATTGTAATGTCAGAGGAGACTCAGAGTGCTCAGAACACCTAGGTGGTACCGAAGATTTTGGTCTGAAACCTTGCCCACTGAACAACTTCAAAGGGGACTTTTAGGGAAGGAGAAAGCTTGGGCAAAGGCACCCAGTATAAAGAGAACAATGGTGTTTTAACTAAGAAAGGGAAAGTGCTCAGCAGTACTGTCATTATTATGGATAGGCAAATTACAACCCTTAACTAAGTGAATGGCTACCTGAATTTTCCAAAAATCCAAATTGGTCCTATTGTTGAGGCATTGGGCTCTGCTCTTACCTGAACACCTAAATCCCAACATCTGTGACCTGCAGCCTTGACCCCATCACAAACCTCACCTCTGGGAAGTTCCCTGTTATCCCCACTCAGGCAGGCACATAGACTCCTCTCCTTCAATTGCTTAGAGCAGCTTTCACAAATGTAAAAACAAATAAGTCTTTTCCAGTCAGCTAGATAGACAAGTTGCTGCAGATAAGCTGGTCTTAAGAAAAAGTGACTCCAGCGCTTCCATCCCAGAGAAACTGCCCACCGTGACCCTGTGACTGGAAGACCATTTATCCACCAGTGATCAGGCAACCAACTGGCAGGAAGGAAAGAGGGTATGAGAGCACCACCATTTGGATCAATGTGACTGTTGATCAGTGTGGCCAGAAAGTGAGCATCAGAATGTGGAAACATCACTCAATTTGGACATCTTGTCTCACCTTTGAAGAGCAACATCAAATGGGAATTCAGGTTAGTTATGAAGACGCCACAGACTGAGTCAAATAGGCTTTTTGCTGGTTAAAGCCAATAGATACACCCACCTCCAACAAATTCCTTCTATTCTTTTTGACCAATTGGGACCTTCCAATGAAGTATTTTATTAACTTGGTTACCAAATTTTAAAACGAAAATTTTCAGTATTATGGTTAAAGATGTGCTTTATAACTGAGAATAACCATTGAGAATATCTGATCAAATTGTTTCCATTTATATAGAATCTAGCCTGAAGCTCTGAGAGGTGGAGTGACTAACTCAAAATCATAAAGCTCTTAAGCAACAGAGCCAGAATGAAAACTGAAGCCTTTGGTGACTAAGTATGGTGACCATGTACATAGGTAAAGGTGACTTCACTGGGTGCTTGCCCACAAGCTTAAAGAGGCATCCTTTCTGCAAGGTGGAGGCAACCTTGTCATCACCAAGATATCCAGAGTGGGGCTCTCCCTCCCAGGCAAGGGCAGTGCCAGTCAAGTCTCACAGCACCAGGAGACACAGGATAAACCACAGAATAGGTGCCCTAAGCCTCAGTAAGGACATCAACAAGGAACCTCTGGAAGCAGCATATTTGATTTTTAGTTCAACATCGGTTTCCAAAACAGCTTTGTCATAAGTACACAAAGAAAGGCACCCAGAAATGGCTTGATCTAAAATTGCTGAAATAAGAGGAGACGCTTGCGAGCTCATCTTCGCCTCAGGGGTTAGAGAGAAGCCTCTAGTCTCGGGGCTGCCAGGGTTCTGTGCGTGGGTCTGGACTCCTACAGAGCGAAGCCTGATCGATCCGCAGCAGCTTCCTCCTGCAGTGCCATGTGGTGACGCCTAGGGGGCGCTCTCGGCGTGCTTGGTAGCCCCAGAGCACCGCAGCTCCCGGCAAAACTATCAAAATGAGAGCAGAGGGTTTTTCTCTTTTTAATTTACTTCAACATTTAGGAAGAAAAGAAAGACGTGATTCTAAAGGGGGCTTACCAAAACTGTCCTGCTTCTAAGGCAGATAAATATATATTTTTTAAAATATAGTTTTGGATGACCTCCTCCTGCCTCCCTACAAAATCAAACATTTTTTTTTCAATCTGCCCTAAATGTCCAGAGTATGTTTCTATCCCTTTCTATGGCATATGGCAAGCTTTAATGGTAACAGAATAGCACCGTCTCCTGATTAAAATGGCTGGTTGGAACGACCCACTTTTATTCCTGCTCTAACTTGCCCCATAACATAATGACCAGCTTTAAATCCATCAAAGTAGAGTGGAGTGTGACTACAAAGGTTCAGACATGGAAATCCAGTAAATTTTATCTGCTCTTCAGCCAAGGGAGGCCCCCAAGCAGAGCACAGGCCTGCTGAGTTTAGATGATCAATTCCTCAATTCCAATCATTATCCAGGGCAGGGACATGCATCTACCTCCATCTCACATTCCTTTCCCAAATGCTTTTCTAATGTATGGCAGAGTAGACTGAGGCTTCCGGAAGCTTAGGTGAGGGAGAACTCAGACACACCATGTCTAGGAAGAACAAAATCATAATGTAAAAACAAGGTAAGAAGAAACCTAAACCATTTTTTAAAGATATCTAGGCTACCAAATTTTTAAAGCCGATTCTCTAGGTATGATGCAGAACCAATAAACCAATGTTAGTCCTAATAGTAAAATGTTTCTGTGTGTGAATATGTGTACCCACATATATATATATATATATATATATATATATATATATATATATATCCTTACACATTCAGAGAGGTCAGGGTATTTTTACGTGTATGTTTGCATATGTGAACAATTCTATGGAAGATTATCTTGCACACAAAGCAAACGGCCCTGCCCCCATTGTGAAAGAAGCAGATCCCCTGAGATTAGGGAAGAAGGAATTGCTTATGGTCAGCAGAGGCCCGGAGAACAATGGAGACCCCAGCTAAAGGCACAGCAGCAGCCTGCTAGGATGGGTGGGGGGCTGGCCACATGGCCTTCGCAAACTAGATGGCATTGTCAGTGTCACCAGAAGTGACTTTTATAAAAAGGGCTCAAATTAGCAATTGTTATGATTAGCAGGTGGTTTAAGAGATATGAGGCCCACAAAGTGACTTGGTTTGTGGGGGAGGGTGAGATGGACACCAGAAAGCATTTCAATTTTTCCTATAGCACAAAACGGGCTTAGAAGCATTTCCTACTTGAATGTAAGGATTGTAGATTCATTTAAGAAAAAATACTGGAGTTGTCTAAGATGCAAAGTAGCCTCCAAGAGAAGAATATGAAAATTTCTAGTTCTTTAAGGTAATCTTAAATTATCATCTCACACAATTATTGCAGATGAATTTTGGTAAGAGTAGAATATTAAATGCTTTTTAAATTACAATACACCAAAAAAAAAAAACTTAGTCTTTTTCTTAATGCCAATCTTATGCAGATGGTCCTATTTAGTCCCTATATACAAGATGTTTTAGACAATTCAGCAAAATTTAATAAATCAGCTCTTCTTAATTTAGTAATTATTTACTTCCCAATTTCTCATAGAGTTCCTCACAAAACTGATTCTTTCTTATGTAGATACTAGTTGTGTTTTTCATGTCTTGCTTCTCTACCTTATGACGCTCATAAGTAAACACTTCACAGGCTACTTTTTAAATTTTTTTCTTTTTAAAAGTATTTGATAATACATTTTCAAGGATGACTGATTTTCCTAGAAAGATGGTCCTAGCAGCTTTGTAGGAATGGTCTATCTGCCTCCCTTCCTGGCCCTGCCAGCAGTTGTAATCCCTGTACTAGATTCATGTACAGGTAAAATTTTTGGTCAACTGCCCAGGATTTCTCTGTTTGCAGTTGCCAAAAGAAGACTGGATCAGAAATATTTACTCATGTTCTCTAGATCATCTTTCTATGGCTCTTCAGCTCAGAGATGGCAGTCACTTCAGGCAAATGGACAAAGATCTCTATTGCAGCAAAGCTCATTTTGATATGCTATAGGAGGAGCTGGAGGCTAGGTTTGTGTGAGGCTGCTGTGGTGTGCAATTTCATGGAACCAAAAAAAAAAAAAAAAAATAGAAACCAAACTATTCAAGCTAGGGGACCTAGCATCAACTCAGATTGTAGTCTGTCAAGTTTGATGATTTTATTGCACTGATTTTGTAGTGGGTAATGTAGAAAATGAAGCAACTGCCTGGCAAATTCAAGTACAAAAAAATCATACCATGAAGTATGTTACTAAATTATATTTGGCGTTTTGCAAAACCTAAATATAATAGCAAAATTACCACATCTATCTTATTTTGCTCAAAGAAAATTTGACCAGTATAGTCATCTTTAAATTCAAATGATTCAGACACATACCTTACCAAGTGAAATCCCAGTAATCCAATACCTGTGATTTGGGACATTTCCTGAAGTGTCTGAAGTAACATTCCTATTTTGTGTGTATCATAATGTTCTGCAAATGCCTGTAGGACTTAAATAACTCATTATAAATAAATTTACAAATATATGAGCTAGAAGTCATTTTCACAAACCACAATGGAAAACCTGGTTCATCTATTTATAGCTCCACCTTACCTACTATGCAACATAAAGATCCATCTGACTAATTTTAGCAGATTTTGTAGGAAATCTACATCATTTACAAAAAATTCATGTGGTAGCTTGTCTTTTTCCAGACAGCTATTCTGGTTAGCTCAAATTCACCATGGAACAACTTTGTTTCCTCTTGACTGATTCACTTCAATCATGGCTTAAGTTAGGTAGCCAAAGGACTACCTGCTATGGTTTTCACCCTAAATTATCTTATCAGTAATGAAGTGAGGTCTATAATAATGAAGTAGACCATCTAGCTCCTGGCACTTCCAGACCAAAAGGGGTTTGTCCCCGAGGTTATGGGAGAAATTATGGGCACAAAAACCTGGTCTCAGTGATGTGCATGGTGTTATCTCTAATATTTGTCCCCATCCTCTATTGTATTGATTCCCATCCAAATGGTCAAAACTGAACAAGCCTTTTAAAAACATGAAATAATAGGCTGCTTGTATCCCGCAGGAAACTAGACCATTCAGCCACAATTGGAGCCATTTTCCAGCAAAGTTGATGCATTTGTACCTCACCTGACTGAACAGAAATTAACCCCCATTCACCACACTGACCCCACATAACCCACTCATCCTGCTGCACTTGAACATATTTATTTTTGATATGTTATTCACATATTGTTGGTATGCACTTATGTATTTAAGCTGTTGCATGCAGGCAACCAAGAAAGACCCACTTATTTGTCTTTTTCATTAGTACCGTGTTGTGAGATGACTGTAACACAGGTTTCAGATAAGTGAGTCTCTCTCATTACTGAAATAAAGAGGAGCGATGTCTTTGATTGAATTACTCAAGCTGTCAGAGTAAATCAGAGACATTCCAGTAGAAAAAAATCCAAATGTCTGGCGATTTTGTTGTTGATTTAAATACACAGATGTTGGGAAAAGGTGAAAGAATGAATGCTTCTTTCCAAAGATGTGTCCATTGATGTTTGCACAATATAATTATAGACTTAAAATAGATTAAGCCCACAAGTTTTCTAGATCTATATGCTTTTAGCATCAAAGAGCTGTAAGTGAAAGTATGCCTGCTTAAATGAAGGGCAAACTTTTTAGAATATATGCTTTTATGATATTATATAAGCATATATTACTTTTATAATTACTGTTTTTAAGTATAATTGATATGTAGTCCACAAATTAAGCAAATACATTGATAAGAATGATATTGCTATTACACTGCCAGTCATCTACATTAGGGATGCAAGAATAGTTATCCTAGCTTGGCTTCACGGCAATATTTGATTATTACCACAAGATCCAGTCAGTACCATGGACAGGGAAGGCACAAAATTAATATCTTAATTCAAATGGACACATGAAGAAAGAAAGAAGTATTTTACAGTTAAGAAACACAATGAAAAAAATCTCTGACTTCCCAGGGTTGTTTATTATAGTAAGGACTTCTGCTTTCATTAAAATTATAAAGCTTTGTTGAGCTGTATTCCTAACTAAATTTGGTTTCAATATTATAAATTTAAAATATATGTTATATTAATCATGGCAAGAAATTTTATTTCAACAATGTAGCTTAGAGATATCTCTCTAAAGGAAATAAAACAATTTATGAATTTGGTAAGGAGTCTTTCTTGGGGTTAATCTTAGTTGGTATTTAATCTTCACGCATATATAACACACACATTATACACATATGTTAATATTCTTAAGGATAAATTTGTTTACTTAAGAAAAGCCTATGACTGGTTACTAGTATTTACATATAAAAACATTGACCAGCTTTCATTCTTTCTATGAAATGAATAGCAAAATAATTTTTAAAATTTGTAAAAAATTTAAAACTTCTAGTTTATTTCAGATATAAAAAAATTAATTCACACTTTCTTTGAGCAAACTATTATAAATCCTATATATAAGGTAATCAACTGAACACCAGGAGTCTCAAGCAAGAATTATAAATGAAGCATGGTTTTCAAAGAACCAAGAATCTAATGAAAATTAGATATGAGAAGGGAAAGGAAAAGACATGTGCTTATGTTCAGTGCATGTTATTTGCCAAATACTGAGGTATGAATTGTGCTTGTATTGTTTTTTCATAGATAATAGTGCAGCAATCTCTACCTATAAGGAAAGGAAGTCTCAAGGTGAAGTATTTTTTCCAAATCACTCAGCTAGTAAGTAGTAGAAACAGAATTAGGTCCAAGTCTTTCTGATTCCAAAGACCACACTCCTGTTTCACTACTCAAGCCTGCCCTAGAAAAATAAGTGAACAATTCTGAAAGGCAGAATACCAGAAGACTTCACAAATCGAGTAGCATTTCAGCCCATATTATTTTGCCAATCATTTATAGAGAGTTCCAAGCAATGCTTATTTCTTGGGATACTTTATGTATTGACAACACGTTAATGAGCTGATGTTAATAGTCGCTTTCTTGATTTCTCTTGCAAAAACAAGGAATTTGTGACAAGAATAATTCAAGACAAGACATAATATTCAAGTCTTTTATCTTTACATTTTGGGGACCAACTCCAGTAGAAAGACCAACTAACTACGTTAGCAAAAGCTATCAAAATTAATTTCCATTTCCAGTTGCACAAAAATCTGATGATAGAGATTGGCCTAGGGCTACTGAGTCACCTAATGACAGCAGCTTTAATTTAAAATATGTTGTGGGTAATAGACCAAGTGGATAATCCACTTGTGGATAATTGAGAGTATATCTGTGCCCACATTTTAAGATCTAGGTATTTCATAGAGGTCTTATAACACAACATGTCATAAAATAACCTGTTCCCAATGCAGTAGTATCCATTAAAATCAATAGGGTTTTGCAAGCCATGCATATGATAGATAGTATGAAATGTAATTAGTATTGGAAAATTGCTGTAAAATCTCAGACTCTTTGTACTTAAATGACCAAGATGTTTTCCACTGGGGCTCCTTTTTAAGAGCAAGCTAGTGAATAGATTCTGAAGGATTAAATAATAGGTGTCATGCTGGTTTTTAAGCAAATGAAGCCTGTTGTTTCCCTGCAAAAGGACACAAAAATTTATCCTTACAACAAAACACTACTATTGATGGCACTTTCTGAAATGAGGTGAAAAGCAGGATTTAACAGCCCTTGGGCTGAAATTTTTGTATCCTATATCTGACCTGCTGGGAATAAATTATCTGAGGCTGACATCCCTTAGGCTAAGGGTTTATAATGGAAAACAACCCCAAAAAGCCTTAAATATGAAATAATACCATGTGCCACCGTAATTTAAGTTCTCTGTTCTAAGTAGAGATATTCACAATGTGCCACACAGACACACATACCCTGAATCCAAAAAGATGTTTGGAGAAAGAGATAGAGAATAAATTCACTTTTTCTTTCTTTCTTTTTAACCTTATCTGTGCATTCCTGGGTCACAGAAGCATTGTGCTGACTCTGGATGAAAACACCCCTTTGATGGAGGATACATGCTGAAAGGGAGAATTCTGAATTATGTTCTCTAAATTATCTAAGGCTTGGAGAGCAAGTATTGATTTTAAAAATGACTGAGCCAGACCTCGTACTGCAGAGCCCCCTTCCTCCCTCCCTCCTCACCCCCTCCCTGCCTGTGCCCCAAAGCACAACAAGAGATCTCGGGCACTGTGCAGCCGCCACAAGGCTCTGAGCTGGCATTGTTTCAAAAAATCAGAAAGTCATCCATCAACCAGAGTCATTGGAATAAGTACATGGTAGCTAAAGATACATTTTATCTGCTCACAGGCTCTGACTCAATGAGCTACGAGGAGAATTAGAATGATATTGGACCGATTAACTAATGCATTCTGGAAACCATGAACTGTTAAGGTGTTTACTTTGCTGCCTCATATAAAAGAATGAGAAGTTTATCTGCATAGTTAAGCGTTCTGTTTGCTCCAGCCATAAATAACAGAGGAGCTTCTCAGGTTCAGACGTCTTTTATGGAGGCAGATTGAGAATCGGAATTTGTTCTGTAATTGCTTCTCATGCTTTGCAAACAATTTAGGCACAGCATGAACTGCACTGTTGTGGATGAGTGTGTGTGTGTGCGCCTGTGGGAGCACATGTTCACCTGGTTGTGTGTGCTTCCTTTGGAACCATTACCAGACATTAATTTTATGGGGAAAATGAAGGCTGAGGGTTTAGTGTCCGTGGATCAAGAACATCACTTAGGTTTTATTTAGTCAGTGGCTTTTTTATAATCCTTTTGAGGAGACTTCTTTTGACTCTGAAAAATTAACAAGGTACCATGAAATGATACTTACACTCATTTTACATGATTACAATTCCAAAACTACTTGAGATGATAAAATTTCAAGTCCTTGTCTTCAAACATCAAACAAAATGCAGATGTTTTAATTAGCAAATGCGTTCTCAAGACTAGTGTATCTTTTAAGAGATATCAATATGAGCAAAACACCATTTAGAATAGTAGGGCTTCTCAACCTCAGCACTGTTGACATTTTGGATCAGCTCATTTATGGAGTTATCCTGCACGTTGTAGGATGTTTAGCAGAATAGCTGGCCTTAAATATCAATAACACCCCCTCATCAAGTTGTGACAACCAAAGTGTCTCTGGACATTACCAGATCCCCTGGGGATAAAAATCATTCCCATTTGAAAATCATTGATTTAAAAAAAAATCTTATTTTCAAAATATATTTTAGGAAAAATTTCGAGGGTTTTTCAGGATGAAAGTATCACAAGCACAACACTTCCACGTTCCTCTGGGTGGTGAGGGGCCCCTGACCATGTTATACAGAAAAACAATAGCCCAGAGAAAGGCCCAGGAACTGTGAGGCTTTTTTCATGCATCATGTTCTAATTCTCAAAATGGAATTTTCTAAGTTATATATAGTATTGTCATTGAAATTTGGAGTAATAAAAGTTCCATAGTCCATATTTTCATGGTGATTTTTTTAAAAAAAAAATTATCCCATTCCTTGACTTGCTGTGGCTTAAAATATTGCACTGGAATTTCTTTCATAGAAACTCTTTATTTTTTTCTTTGACTTTTTGAAGGATATGCAATTGAGTGATGGCACTGATTTCATTACCAATTCCCTCTGAAAAAGGGCAATTTTACTAGGTCAAGGTTGAAACACCAAGTCATGGGATAAAAAGAAACCTAATCTACCTCTAAATCACTCTGCAACTTAGGAGTTATTATGTTGGAGACAAGTCTGCACAGAGCCAAAGTCAAGTCTAGGGTTATACAGTGACTTTGGGCAGTAGATTTAGCCAAATAGATAATTCACCATTCCCTCTCTCTTGCCAGCATGGCAGGGAGTTGTTTATATGATATAAGGTAGACAACACTGTAGGATATTACAAATCCCATGCGACTGAAAAGGAAAATTCAACTTGGATGATATTTTATGAACAATTTTCTCTTCTATTTAAGACTCGTGTTTTATTCCCATGCCCCTAAGGTACATACACACAGCAAAGGGATTCTATCGAAAAGAAGTTAGGAAAGAACAGGGTTAAACATAAGGAAATCAGCTAATAGCTGCAGATGTCCCTGGAGCATCTAATGTAACAAAGTGAACAGTGATCGTCATGGAGCTTTTCCATGCTAGGGATATTTTCGGGAACTAAGTTTTCCTCACCAAACATTTGGAAAATAATAGTGTATATTTTTGTATAAGTCATCTATGTCTGGTAGAATTATAAAGTTAAAAATCTAATGTTCCTTTTTTTCTGTACCACCCTAGGCCTTGGACTTCAGTTCTTCACTTCTGAAAGCGATGGGAATACAGGCCTCAGCTTATGGCTTGTGGACAATGACAACTCAGACGTAATTGTGGAGAATATGTACATAAGAGGGTGCTTGGTGATGCTCTGAGAAGTCAGAACTGTCATCAGATAACCTGGGGTCCAGTCTCTGCCCTGCTAGATACCAATTATGTGGTCTTAAATCAGTCACTAGACTTCTTTATACCTCAGTTTCCTCATTAGCCAAGTAGGCACATATATCCATGATTGATACTGTATAGATTAATACAAGACTCAGATGGAAGCATGGATGTTAAAAGCCTTCTATAAAGTGCAGTGTTGTATAAAGCTAGTTAGAATGCATTTGCTAAGAGAATAGATTTTGAGTGTTCTTACCAAGAAGAAAGAAGGTAAAGGTGAGGTAATAGATATTTTAACTAGCTTGATTTCATCATTCAGAGACATGCACAAATATCAAAACATCATATTACACACCATAAAAAATACAACTTTATTCATTTTTAAGTAAATAAATAATAAATAAAGGTACAAACTGAATAAAAATATATAATAAATTTAAAATTAAAAGTTAGATTTTATTATCGCAATTACAGAAAATAGCATTTAGTCTCTGAGACAGCATGCTTTTGGTTGTGAGAAATGAAACTCAATTTAAAGTAACTTTGGGAAAAAAATGTTTTTTTCAAAAGACAATTCATTAAAAAGGATAATGGAAGAAACTATGATCAATGTAGAAACCAGGAGGATCCTGACAGGAAACAGATGGCACACCCAATAGAAGATAGTTCAAGGAGAGCTATTTCACAGGGACAAATAATAAAGGTGTAGGCAGGATGTGAAAAACTAAAAGGGACAGGAAAGGACCTTGGCCAACAACAGAGTTGTCACAGAAAGATAAGAGGTAAGGATCCCAGAGCCTGAAGCCAGAAGCAATGTATCTAGTTGCCTTCTTTCAAGGACACAAAAGAGCCTGAGATGACAAGGAGGAAGCAAGGACAAAATTCCCTGACCCCAGTCTCCTCCTCCTGTCCTCAGATCTCTCATCCCCAACCACAAGCCAAAGGCACAGGAAAGTTCTGTGGGGCAAAGAGGAAGGTAGAAAAGGGAGAAGAGTAAATCTGAAAAACAAACAAAGGTGCCAGTATGGAGAAGATGGCAATCGACTGGAGGAACAATTAGAACTGGAGACTCAGAGCCAGCTGGAGAAAGTATGCACATAGCCTCCGAGTATCTCTCCCAGGCCAAAGATTATTAGTTATTGATGCGATTTGAACATGTGTCTGCAACATATTTGATACTCCTCCCTCCAGGATATCGAGCTTAATTCCTCTCCTCTTGAGTAGAGATTGGACTTAGTGACTTCCTTCTAATGTATAAAATAAGAGAATATTTGTAACTTGACAATGGAGAGACCTGACAGATTCTATCTAAGGAAGTGATCAAGACTGACATTACCAATGAAAAGTCATGCTGCTAGCATGCAGCCTCTCAGGAGGCAGTGAGAAGGGCACTTCAACCCTGTGGGGTTCTTCTACCAAAATTGTAACCCCAGTCAAGTTAGGAGGAACACCTCCAGCAAACCCAAAGCATAAAGCACTCTACAAAATACCTGGCCAATACTCTTCAAAAAAAGCATCAGGATTGTGAAAGAAGAGGAAAAAATTTTAAAACCTGTCAGAGATTGGAGAAGACTAAGGACAAATGATGACACAATGTAATGTGGTAAGCTAACCTGGATTCCAGGACAGAAAACACTAGATAAGTTGGAAGAATCTGAAACTGAATTAATGTTAATTAATATTTCAATTTCTTAAGTTTGAATAAATGGAGAATGGTTATGGAAGATGTTAATATTAGAAGAAGCAGGGTGAAAGAGTACTCTTCATACTGATTTTACAACTCTTGGGTAAAGCTAAAAGTCTTCAAAATAAAAGAATTAAAAGGAACATCAAGACATTATCTTTCTTATTTGTGCTCTGCCCCCAAAGTCTGCTGTTGCTGTTCTCTCTCTCTCTCTTCCACCCCGTAAATTGCCCAGAAGGGATTTACTATGAACCAACCAGTGACTAATCAGATGGAGGAGCCCACTGTACAGAAAGGATATCACTGTGTTATGTAGATGAAGTAGAAGGGACACTTCCCAGAAAATGGGAACAGGCATTTCAAGAGCTGCTCACAACATGAGACCCATGCAAAAAGAACCTTTCTTTACATTCTTTTAGTTCAATCCATCGTCCATACTCCTGCAAAACTTACATAGCCCAAATAGCATGAGACCAAGAGCTGTTAAAAATTTCTTGCTGATGAATTATTGGGGAGAGGTTGAGCCATAATCCCAAATGTTGAAATCCCCAAAAATGAAAATCCTTAAAGTCTAAAATCCTGAAAGATCAAAATCCCCAAAATGGAATTCTAGGAAAGTTTCTTTGAAAAGTTCTTTAAAAGACATTTATGTTCCTTTTTAAAAAGGATTTTCTGAGGAACCAAAACACAATAGAATATATCATAGGTCACTTTATACAATAAAACAGACAACAATAACATACATATATATTTTTTACAAGTGTAAACACTCAGGTATGGCAGCCACATGGGTTTCATAAAAAATATGTCACAAAATGAAATATATATATCATTGTTGGTTATTGTGTTCACCAAGCTTTGTAAGTGCAGTCATCTGAAATACTGAGATGAAAAATCCAAGTCTTTTGATGAAATTAACCAAAATAAAAGTCCACCTGCAAGCTGGAGTCCCTAGGATGTTGGTAAAGTGCCTTGGTCTGAGTTCAAAGGCCTTGAAGACAGACGTCAAGGGTGTAACGTTCAGTCTGAGGCCAAAATCTGAGGATGTGGAGTGAGTGGTAGGGGCAGTGAATATAAGCTCTGGAGTCCAGAGGCTGAAGAGCCTGGAGTTCTGGTGTCCTTGTTGGTAGAGAGAGGCTCTCAAGAGAGGCCAATTCAGCTTCTGCGTTTGTTCTCTCCTGGCCTCATACTAGGCTACATCATCCCCATCTGGTTCACTCAGACTCACACTAATCTCTGGTGTCTCTCGAGACACCAAAATAATGCCTTATCAGGTTTCCTGATATCTGTTCTACTTAATATGACACAACTATATCACATACAACTGAACACATACTAATCCCTTCTCCAGAATTCAGCTTTCTACCTCCCTATGTAGTCTTTTCTTTCAATGGAGATTGTGCTTTTCAGTATTTTGACTTTAAGGATTTCTACATTCAGATTTTTTTTATTAGTTGCTCATGACAATATAATGATCTTGTCATATCATACCATACATTTGATTCAAATGGGGTATGAGTTCTCATTTTTCCAGGTTGCAGGATCACACTCGTTATACGGCCACATATATACATACAGTAATACTAGTGTCTATTGTATTCTGCTGTCCTTCCTATCCCCCCTCTCCTCCCCTCCAGATTTTTAATCAATTGGGATTGGAATTTGGGGGATTTTAGACAATTGACGATTTTGATCTTTTGGGATTTCAAATTTGGGATTATGGCATTTGGGATTATGTCTTTTAGGATTATGATCAGCACCAGTTAAAGAAACAACTGAGTATATAGACATGAATTTAGAAATAAAATATTCCATTTGTTTTCTCACATTTTGATGGTAAAGTAATTCTTTGCTATAAGGATTCTCTTCCAAAGTTTCTGTAAGTAAGAGAATATTGTAATCAAGAGCCAATAAGAGTATTTAAATCACCTTATCATCTACAAGATAAAATTAAGTATCATCACTACAATAGGCATCTTCTGAAACTATGTCATAAGGTAATAGAGTTGTTACAGCTACAACTAGCAGAACAGGGGCATTATAGTTATAAGAAATAGGAAGTTCTGCTCAAATTGGTGTGAATAAGAAAAAAAAATTACCTTGATAACAGGTCAGGCAGATGAAAGGAATCCAGTTCTTCTCGACAGCAAG
The DNA here is from genome assembly GCF_052094955.1 of Ictidomys tridecemlineatus. Classification (NCBI taxonomy): domain Eukaryota; kingdom Metazoa; phylum Chordata; class Mammalia; order Rodentia; family Sciuridae; genus Ictidomys; species Ictidomys tridecemlineatus. The sequence continues at coordinate 28,505,360 of NC_135481.1, forward strand.
TCTATCAACTTCAGTTTCTTCCCTGGGAAAACCTGATTCATGGACTTGGGATGGCCACCAGCAGCAGTCTGCTTCCTTGGGTCTATCCAAGGGAAAGACAGAAGCCTTTCTCATTCCTGGAACATAAAACTTTTTCTTTACTTTTTTTGAGCTATCTTAGTTTGTATGCCCACCTTCAGACGAATAATAGTTACCAAGTGGAATGTCATTCCTGAGTTGAGTTTATTTTAGGTTCTACACCAATGACTAGGATGGAGAATAGGAGTGCCATGTTTGATCTACAACAATTAGGATCCTCTCGTGGTACTACAGCAAGCTGTTCCTCAAGCTGATACATGTGAATACCGATGGGATGGGAAGGAACAAGAACCCTCCTGACCCTCAACTGTCATCTGCCCTTAGAGGCATTCACCCTGTTGGGTCTGTTTAGAGTCAGGTGTAAGTTATACAGATGCAACTGTGTTCACCTCAATCTAGCCACAAGGGCCTGTTTAGATTCACTAGTTCTGTCAGTCACGTAGGAAAACATTGTGCTGCTCCCTTAGCCACTACTGGAGAGCACAGTGCCTCTTGAAATTGTCCCATCTTCCTGGACATTGGAGACAGCTGTTCCTATTCTGCAATCACCATACCATACTGGCTACCCAGCCAGGTAGGCAAACCTCACAGCCTTCTCAAACATGCCCAAGAAGGAAGGCACTGTGCAAATGTACTCTTGGATCCATTTGCCTAGCCTCCCCTTCCCCAGCAGAGCCAGGCGGAAACAGCAGGATACTAGCCCTTCCCAAGGGTCCCCCAGCAGCCCAACTCCACTCTGGCTCCTCTCCCTGCCAGAGAACCTTCATTTCCTCTCATCTGGGACAAATGGGCACTGACTGATCACTTACTGTCCTAAATCTATTATTTATGCCAGGATCTCAGCGTTTGAAACTCAAAAACAAGAATTTGGCTTTTATTCAACTGCATCATCCCTTCCCTGAAGCAATAAGCCCTAGAATGCTCTGGCTGCGTTTGGGTAAGAGCAGGGTCACAGAATAAAAGGAAGTATTGAGAATAAAAAACAGAAGTTCAATATAGTTTGCCAAGTATTATTCTACTATACCTCTTAAGAATGTTTTGCACTATCCCAACTGCTTTCAAAGCAACGATTTGAGATAACTTAATAAAAATAGAAAAATGACAAAAACAACTAAAAACTAAAAAGAGAAACCAAGAAACAAGTTCCATTAACACTCAGAAACATAACAGTTTAATATAATTAAATCCATCGCCCCCATTTCTTGAGTGCCTACTATGTGACAGACTGTGATAAGTGGTTGGTGTCTTACATTCCCTCACAACCAATTGTCAATTATGTTCTTACAACAACACTCAGTATTATTATCCCCATTTTTCTGAAAAAACACAGTGAGTTTCAGACAAGTCTAATCACTTAAAGATTCTCCCCAACAGAAAAATGAATATGGTATAGGAAATGTATATGTAACACAGGAAGGCAGAGTCATATTAACAGATCAGTGATTTGGTGGCCCTAAAGGTTCCTGTACAACTTCAAGCAAGAAACATGTTCCTGTTCAATGGTGAGTTCCCTCTGACCCCCACATCTATCTGTTATCCTGGTGTCCCATTGTTTCCCCACAATCCATTGACAAGAATAAGTTTTTCCTCCATCACGGAGTGATAACAATGACAACTTACTTTTACCTAAACAGGCAGAAGCAAACAGTCAACAGAGTTAAGACATTTGTTTTGGATGGAGGTCTGGCTGACCAAAGAGAAAGACAAAATGTTTCACCTAAGTATCAAATCCAAGCTCTCCATCTAATAAGACCCTCTCACTATGCCTGGCATAGCCAGACTCATGAGTGTTTGACCCACATTCTCACCCACTTGCCAAAGGTCAGAGATGCCCTTCATAGAGAGGGTGGATCTCACTTCCTGCATTGTGGCAGCAGGCAGGTAATCAGAGAACCCCATCTCTCATAAGCCTGTGTGGCTGACTTTCCCAGAAAAGTCATACTGCTGGATTTAAGTTTGTCTCATTATAAGTTCCATGTTAGGAAATAAAGCCAAATTCCAGTGAATGAGTTATGAATTACTTGGTGAATTTGGGCCATGAAGGCAGCCAAAAGCAAATAATTCTTGCCTATTAAGTGGATTTATCACATCTTCAATTGTGTAATTACTTTTTTTGAAAAATCCATTTTCCCCATTTTATTGTCATAAAGATACAAAGGGGACATTTTGGATAAAGAAATCATTATCCAGCGAGGAAATAACAACTGTTTCTCTTATAAAGTTGAGCTTTTATGTCCATTAAGCGGTTCAAAGAAAGAATCAGTAACTGGAGGCTGCTAACTTCTTGCCCCTTCACTTAGAGCAAAATAGTACTGGTCATATGAGGAAGTAGCTAAATAGATGACATTATTGGAAGGACAATGAGAAAGCCCCACAGATTCAAAAAACATTTGTCAAGCACTTGCCAATGTGCCTGAAATTCTACCCTTAGCAAAGCATTTCTTTGAGTTGTATTTTGAAATTTTTCTGATACTCAAAACTTCACCAAATTAAAAATATCAGTTATGCAGGGGTCTGGGGCTAACACACTAACCCATCTGCAGCTGCAATTTACCTAAAGAACTGGAATATTGAAAGAAGAAAGGACATGGCAAAAGAACACTAAATAAGCCTGAGGAAAGTAATAGGGAATAACCAATAGGAACAATATAGTTCATTTAGATCACCTTTCACAGAACTCAATAGTTGCCCCATATATAATATGATTTCCTCAGTGACAGGATCGTGAGTTCAAATACTCTGGGTTAAACAAAAATGCAGCAAGTTTGATCCTCTAGGAATTACTAATGCTGATATGCATTGTGAATCTTGGGGTGACAGGAAGGAAAGAAAATATAGGGAACACAGATCATCATATCTGTAGCATCTTCTAAGACTACTTGCTGTAGAAATCCTCCTCTATTGAGATGAAGTGAAAAACTAGCTCTTGGTTGTAAAAGCTAGAACATGGCTTTCCTGACACTACTGCCCTGATATCCCATTTTTGTTCTATCTTACTTTGCTCCTGTCCCATTATTTCACTTTGGGCAAATCCAGGACATGAAAAGAAGAGTGCAGCAACACAGAGAGTTGCATTCCATACCCACCCCCCAAAAATGCAACAAAAACCAGACCTGAATGAGCATGAATGCACTCACTGGACTACAGCAATTGCTACTTATTCTCTCAGGGCCCTGATGATAAAGTAGCTGCATCATCTAGAGAAGCAGAGGAGTTTCCTTCCTCTATTTTCCCACCTCATTTATTCACAGAGGTCCACTGGTAGATAAGAGCAATACCTGGGGAAGACACAGGAAGGGGCTACACCTGTATTGGAACACTTAAGGCTCTTCTCCCTAAGGCACAACCATGATCCCCTAAACTCATCTAAGAAGACTTGGTTAAGGCCTAGATTATTATGCCCTTCACAGGAGGACATTACCATTCAAGTTAACTGACATCCGAGATGATAAAAATGAGCTAAAATGGACAAGTGATAAGAATCTGAGAAGCGACCCATGCATGAACTTTTATCAGAGGAAACAAAACTAAGGGAAGCAAAATGAGAGATTAAAATATGCATTATGAAAAAAATCTCAGGGAGTTTATAAAAACTATCAGAAACATGAAACCAAAAAACAGAATATAATCAATTTGAATTTTTAGTATAAACAAGTACTTGCTAAGATAGAAAGCAGAAGTCAGAATATGGTTTGGCAGCATAACTCAAACCAGCAAAATAAAATTCAACTGATCCACTGGATGACAAGCAATGGGTATGCGTAGGGAGGTTAAACAAAATAAAAACAAAATGAAATGAAGGAAAGCATAGCAAATAGAAAACATGAAACCACTTGGCCAAAATAAAAACCAGTGGTTACCATAAATGTAAATGAGTTGCACTCACTAGTCAAAAATCTCTTAGATTGAATTTTTAAGATATTGTCCACAAACAGCATTTTAAAACATAAATGGCAAAGAAAATAGAAAATAAAGTTTAAAAAAGATAAGAAAATATAAATCAAAAGAAAGTCAAAATGGATAATGAAAAAGCACCATAAGAAACAGCATCATTTTATAGTAAAGAAATAATAAAATGAAAATATATATCATGAGTAAAAATGTGCTTGTCTCAATCAGTGGGGCCTATACAATCCTGGAGGAAGGAAGCCCTAGATGTAGCTGATTGCAATGTCATCAACCTGGTGCATAAATGATCATCTTTTTGCTGGGTCCTCCCATGGTGGAATGGGCAAGGGACCTCTTCTGTAGAGGCACTAATCCTGTCCAGAAGTGATTTGGCCTCATAACATAGGCACATCCTAAAAGAACCACCTCCAAATATCATCACCTTGGGGGTTAGGATTTCAACATATGATTGTGGTGGGGGAGGTACCAGATACTCAGCCTAGAGCAATACTCATTAACATAGCATCAAAATAACAACTGTTAGAATTATCAGAAGAAATGTAAAATCAGCTCCTCTCCAGAACTGATAAATCCAAATTAACAAATTAATAAATTTGACCTAAATATATGAACTTTATAGCCAAGAAGCATAGAAATAATCCTTATGAAAAGCATATATAAGATACCACAAAAATTAATCATATAGTAAATCACGAAGAAAATTTCAATAAATTTTAATGACTGGCATCATATACAATGTGTTCTTTGTCTATAGTGTAATAAAACATGTGTAACAAAATCATAACCTAAAATATTTAAGTCTAAAAATCTAAATACTTTTGTTTTAACTACTCCACAGGATAAAGAGGAAATTATAAGAGAAATTATGAGTTACACAAAAGCATTAATATCCAAATGTATTGCTTTGCAGTTAAAACAATGATAAGAGAAGAGTTACAGTCTTGGTTATATTTTTGTAGAAGAAATGAAAATAAATTAAAATCACTTAAAATCTAGAAAAGTAGCAGCAAAATGAACTCAGAAAAAAAGTAATAGGAAAGATAAAAAATTAAATAATTAGTAAAGGTGATTAATAAATCATTAAAGTGGTTTATTAGAGAAGATGGAAAGACAAACTGCTAGAAAACAAAAGAAAGAGAACAATAAAATTCATAAGAAAAAAAGAAATAAAAGAATTAACAAATGCATATACTAGAAAGTTTGAAAACCTGGATATAAGGGAGATAATTTCATAAAATTATAAAATACCAATATTAGAATAGAAAAATATGAACACTTGGAAATGCCAATAAAGAACATAAGATCAGTCATTAGAATCGCCATTTACCCCTTTCTCTCCCCACTAAAAACGCCTGATAGATGATTCTTAAAGTATGTTGTAGCAAAGTAAATCATCTTTATTTTACACAATTTGATGGCAAATAAAAAAGTAATTTGCCCAATTCATTTTATGAATCTAATAATTCCTTTATTCCATAACCAAGGAAGAGCTATAAAGTGGGGCGAGGGTAGGGAAGAATATGCATCAGTTTCACTTACAGAAATAAACATCAAAACTTGAATAAAATTTAGTTAAATAAAACTAAAAATATATTACTTCTAACATATCATAATTAAATATAATTTATTCCTTCTGAATTCAATATCAGTTTATTACATTAATGAGCCAAAAGAAAAAAATCATGTGAACATCTTGTAGAAGCAGAAAAACTACTTATGATTTAAAACAATAACTAAACTAGGGGAGAGGAAATTATCCCCTTAATCTAATACAGGCCATTTGAAACCCCACAGCAATAGCAATAATAAGCCATAAAAAACTGAGAAATATTAAATGCATTTTGAAGTCCAGAAAGAGGACATTAGAGATGCTGCCACATCGATGTTCATAGCAGCACAATTCACAATAGCTAGACTGTGGAACCAACCCAGATGCCCTTCAATAGATGAATGGATAAAAAAAATGTGGCATCTATACACAATGGAGTACTATGCAGCAATAAAAAATGACAAAATCATAGAATTTGCAGGGAAATGGATGGCACTAGAGCAGATTATGCTTAGTGAAGCTAGTCAATCCCTAAAAAACAAATACCAAATGTCTTCTTTGATATAATGAGAGCAACTATGAACAGAGGAGGGAGGAAGAGCAGGAAGAAAAGATTAACATTAAACAGAGACATGAGATGGGAGGGAAAGGGAGAGAAAAGGGAAATTGCATGGAAATGAAGGGAGACCCTCATTGCTATACAAAATTACATATAAGAGGTTGTAAGGGGGATGGGAAAATAAACAAGGAGAGAAATGAATTACAGTAGATGGGGTAGAGACAGAAGATGGGAGGGGAGGGGAGGGGGGATAGTAGGGGATAGGAAAGGTAGCAGAATACAACAATTACTAATTGGGCATTATGTAAAATTGTGGATGTGTAACCGACGTGATTCTGCAATCTGCATTTGGGGTAAAATTGGGAGTTCATAACCCAATTCAATCTAATGTATGAAATATGATATGTCAAGAGCTTTGTAATGTTGTGAACAACCAATAAAAAAAATTAAAAAAAAAGAAAATCTGAAAAGGGGGAAATATTACTCTATCAATGAATGAGATAGTGACACATTATAAAAGTATGAATTTATCTACATTCATTTATAAATTTAATATAATCCCATTCATAATTCAGAAAGGGGGTGGGGTAGAGACAAAAATGAAAAAATGTACATGAAATTGACATGGAAAAACAAGGTCTTCAACTAGCTAATAAATGTCTGGAAAAAAAACAGAGAGGCAAGAGATAGAACACTATACTTCAGGTATTAGAGCAACTAGATGCTATTACTATTTTGTTAGTGTTGTTGCAAGAAGATAAATAAAATTGTCTTAAAATGATAGAGAGAACAGAAATTGAGCTTTATCTATACAGAAACTCACTGTATGTTAGAAATGGCATAAAATCAGTAGGGAACAGATGAACTATTTAGTAAAAAGAATTGGAATAACTGGCTCACTTTACAGAAAAATACAAAAGTTGGTTTCCTACTTTAACATTGACACAAAAATAAACTCCATATGGAGTAGGTACCTAAAGGATGAATGCAAAATTAAGTTAGTATAAGGAAATGTTGGGAATATTAAAAAACAAAACAAAACAAAAAAAGAACAACCATGAACAGAAGAATTGCTACAGAATAATTGCTACAGAAGAATTGGCCTACAGTGAAGTTGAGATTATTTTTCACACCATAGACATATCTAACAGATGAGTGATTGAAGTATCTTAAAAGTTCATAACCAATGCAGATGTAATATCTGGAGTAAACAACAAACAAAAACAAGTAAGACTTGCCCCCCAAATAGATAAGGAATGCTATAGAAAAAACAGGTAATATATATGTTTGCTTTATGAAAAGATGCTGTGTCTCACAAATAATCAGAGAAATATAAATCAAAACAAATATATTATTTAATTATGGCCATTAGACTGAAAAAATTAGAAGATAGGGAATAAAAAACCTCATACACTTCTGGTGGGAATATTAACTGGTGCCGGCACAATTGGGAGAAAAGCATTCATTTATTAAAAAAAAAAAAAGTTTTTGTAAAAGTTTTGTCAAGTAACCATTAGAAGAACAGCCTAGAAGCAGCACTAAACAGTATAAAGACAACACTAAACATGGCAGAAGAGAAGTCCATGTTCCAGATCTGCACTCTCCAATATAGGAGCCAATAGCCACCAGGGACTATGGAGCACTTAACATGTGACTAGTGTGGATTGAGGCATTCTGTAAGCAAAAAAGCACATGGAAGACCCAGTTCAGAAAAATTAATGTGGAAGTATCTCATTACTATTGTTTTAGATCAATTACTTATTGTCATAATATTTTAGGTATATTGGGTTAAAAAAAAGTATATTAGTAAAATTACTCTCACTTTATTCTTTTTACTTTCTTTTTATTGGACTTTTTGTACATTTTAGATATAAATGGCAATAGAGTATACTTTGACATGTTATATACACATACAGTATAACTTATTCTAATTAGAATTGCATTCTGTGGCTACAGGAAAATTTAAAATTATATCTGTGGCTTTCAATCTTTCCCTCAGTCTGTATGCTCTCAAAGATACTCATCTCAGGGCTGTGCCACCTGGTTGCCCATCACTAAAGAATGGAGAAGGAAAGGGGAAAATATACATAGGATGTATTTCTCTGCAGAAGAAATATACAAGGTTTGCAAAAAAAAAAAGCCATAGATCTCTGAAACAAAAATGGAAAAATAAACAGGAATTATAACAAAATGTATAGCTTAATATCATTGAATTAATTTTAAAACTCAGACATAAAACAACACTATATACATAGCAAATATATGTTACAGGTACATATAATGAAACAAAAGCTTGTTGGCAAACACTAAAAATTGAAATGTGGTTGTCTACACAACAGTGTGGGATTTAGGATTAGAAATAATTGATAAAGAAAATATATAATACAAAATAAAATAAAAAATAACAGAGCATTGTGTGGGCCAATGCTGATAGCCTGCCATGAACTCTATTCTATGTACTTATCAACCCTTGTCTAGTCACTTGAGTTGTAAAAAGAAAATTTAAACATATAAATCTGTCTAAAATAGATCAATTAACTGAAATCAGTTAAATTTGCCAATGCTGATTATATAAAATTACATATGCTGCTATGTGTCCAGAATAAATTATATATACACACACATACATATGTGTGAATATATATATATATATATTTTTTTTTCTTTTTCAGACTACTTCACACACACAAACCAAAAGATACCAGTCCTCATGAAATGTACAGGATAATGTGAGACAGAATTTAGCTGACAATTGTGTGGAACAGGCAAAAGGTAGTGTGCAGAAAAAAAAACAGAGAGATGGGAAACAGAGAGACTTGGAAAGGTGGCAGCATCTGAAGGTGACTTCAGAGGAGAAGCAGTGCTTGGACTGAGGGAGAGAGAAAGGAATTCTCAGCAGATGATTTGTTTGCAAAGCTGAGGGAAGGGTTGCTGTGCCTCACTGGAATGGAAAAGTACTGTCCTCTACTTGAGAAAGCAAGATCAGCATCAGGATGAGTGACGCGCCCAAAGTATTACTGTTAGTCCAGTCCAAAATACAATTCTTCCAGCACCTTTTCTAACCACTAGATCCTGCAGCCTACCACAAAGCATGAACTGTTTCCATTCGCAAATGTACTGAAAAGGAGATCAGAATGAGATAATACAATTTCCAAGAGTACTTTGCTTACTACCAGGGCAGAGTGGGTGCAAGGAAGAATGACTTGCTAAATGTTTAGGCTATTCAGTAATTGGCATTTTGAGAGATGGTACAGATCTTTTCTAAAGCAGGGAAGGGGAGCAAGGGGGATTGTACAGTACTCAGTAAAACATTCAAGGGCATCCATAATCTGCCTTTGATTTACCCCTTAAAAACATCTCTTTTGTGCCCATCCAAGTATCATATCTTCTCCATGCATTTTCAGACTTGGGACTTTCCTAGCCCAGGCCTTCAGTAGCAGTCTTCTTGCATGTGAAAAATCTTCACCTTCATCACCACCTGACCCAGCTCATCACACCACATGCAATTTCTGTTCCTTGCATTATGTTATATGAAGCCCAGGCAGAAGGAAATGCTCCCTTCTCAGCACTCTCAAAACACTATTCTGGCAGTCTGTGATTATACTGGTCTATATGAATCCTACTGTTAGAATGAAGTAAGTCCAAGATTGTCTGACTAGACATCTGGTTGTTATTAGTAGTAGTAAAATAAATTAACACACACATTGAGTCCCATTGGCCAAAATGAATCTGATACAAATGACTCTTTGCACTTTTCTATAGATTGACAAACCCACATTCTCTCAAGTATTTTCATATTTTCAAATTGATCCCCAACATTTGTTCATTTATATAATTATTTTACATACATCTCATCAGAAAACACACAATTTTTGCCCTGTTTTGTCAAACACATTTTCCTTATTCAATATAATTTCATAATTATCTTAATGCCTCTATAGTTCTTCATTGAGTGGACATGTCATCACTTTTTTAAATCCCTAATTCTGATCAATGGTTCAGAAAAATAACATTCTTTTATTTCATTTCTCTTCCCACATGCAGACCCTCAAAAAAATTTCACATTAACCCTAGTAGACTAAAATAAGTAAGTTTTCAATAATCATACTACTCTTCCACTAGCATTTATTGCTCCATGCCATAATTACTATAACCAGAAATCAAGATAATCTATTCTTTGCCATTTTGATAAATTGCCCCCTATCCAATTTACCAAGATAGCTAGATAAATAAATAATAAAGGCTCTTCACAGAAACTCAAGTAATTCACATAGAAATCTGGAATAGTTCCAAACATCTTCACACCACACAGATGTGTGAATTCTGTTCCTTCCATAAATTATGGACACATCTGTATTTTCAGCCAGGATAACCTTGGAAAACATACTACCTGTCCTTATCTCCCTCCAGGGCCTTCCATAGACAAATGCAGTTTATTTGAAAAAAAAAATTTTTTGACTTCTTAATTCTCCATGTGGAGAAGATGGACCATTAGCCCCTTTACACTGGCTAAATTACCAATTACCAGCAGGTAAACAGCCCTTCACTACAACAGGGCTCCAAGCTTATTATGAGTGTCATTTGCAAAGGTGGAGCCCTTCAGAGAGAAATCTCTGTTTTATTAGCATAAAGAGGTCTAAAGAGCACTGGCCTGGGCCAGGAGGCCCTCAGCAGTCCCCAGGGGGTCACTGTTGATTTATGAGCTCCCACACATTCACCTACGACATCACAATTCATTCTTGTGTAAAATACTCTATTATTCCTCCACCCAAGAGTAAGGTCAGAAAATATCAAATGGAATACGATTTCTTAAGCAAGATAGGGAGAATAACTGGTTTTATAAAAAGCCTCAAAGCCAAAACCAATTAAGCTGAAAAACTAATCTGGAGAGAAGTAACCAAAGGAACAAAAGCAAGCAGGAAGGCCAGACAGTGTTTTTAAAGGGTCAGTCCCCAAGTCCCTGGAGGCCAGGCCGCCAGGACAGAGCCTTCTAGCCGCTTGGTGAAGAGGAGAGAGCTTGAGTTCTGGGAGTTACATGTTCCTCCATTTTGAAGCCATGTGACCTCCCCGCAAGACATATAACCATATCAAACTTCACCTAAAATCTCTGTACGGCTTCATGAGGTTGTGGGGTGAAGTGGAACACCTACCTCCTGGCAGGGAGCAGGCTTCTAAACTTCCGGCTCAATGCCCCACCTCTTCCTACTCATGACACGTGTTCCCTCCATGCCAATTATTCTCAATCAGATCACAGGCCAACACTGATCTCCTGGTCTGGGAGATGTTGTCCTTACAGTGTCCAAATACCTACATACTTCCATCATTCCAGGAAGACTTTACACCCTAACTTTGTGCCCCAAATTTTGTTTTTTTTTTTTTCTGAGAACAATCAGTTCTCTGTACTACCTTTGTATTTTGATATAAACAAAGATTTTTAAATCAACTCATGTATGTATATATTTAACTTTTTTTTTTGGAATAGTAAAAATTACCTGAATTGTTTCGTGGAGAGCTAAGAGTTTTCTCTTTTTTGAAAAAGAATCATTGTTCAAGTGCTTCGAAACTGTTTCCAATTAGGATTTCCTTTCCTTTCAAGTTTCCATTTCACAATGAAAGCACCTTGGGTTTAGCTGTGGCCCAGAAACCCACTCTTGTGAGTGGCAAGGCATTAGAGGTAAATTGGAGCAAGTGAATATCTGCACTTGTCCCATGCCATTCAATCTCCCTGTGCAAAATAGGGAAATAACTAATATTTTCAAGGGAAGAGGTAAAACTGTTACTTCTTAATGTAAATGACCTAATATACCTTCTCTCTACTTCAGAATAATGTGTGTGGATCCCTATCCTCTCACCACCACTCTTTATCAGAGAAGCAGCTATCCCTTTCTAGAATGGAATGAAATACCACTCCATGTTTCCAGACCCCATTCCTTCTCAGCTCCTGTACAATTATTTTTCTAGAAAATTTTACAGGTATTTGTCCACAAGGTAAAGGATCTCTTCCAAATGTGACATTCTGCAATTCTATGGTTTGCACCTTCAATTATCCTCTCTCCAGCTAGTATATTAAATCTCTTCTACTTCGCTGACTCCTTTCCTCTCTGATGCCACCAAATCTGTACCTGTAAATGTATAAAACTACTGTGTCGGTAAGAGGTACCCAGGGCTTGAGGTCTCCAGAATACCTCCTTAAATCAAAACTTTCTTGCTTTAATCATCAGACTTTCTTAGGCAAAAAAGGCCCAGATGCCCTGGGTACTCAGAGAATGCCAGAATGGTCCCCCCCCCCAACCCTACTCCACACCCTCCTTGAAGTGGCAGGAAATACACTGTTCTTCACACTGGCAAATACCCCCTGCCCTCAACTCCACCACACTGCCACCTTTTCTCCATGGTCCTCTGTGGGGAAGAGGAGTGGGCTGTTACATTGGCCTCTTATTTTCTCAGACCTTTCAAATCTCAGTCTCCTCTCCTTTCCTCCCCTCCCCTCTCCTCCCCTCCCCTCCTTTCTCCTCTCCTCTCCTGTCCTCTTCTCTTCTCTTCTCTTCCCTATCTCTCTCCCCACAAAAACCTCTCATTTATTTATTTATTTTTATTTACCAGTTCTATTCAGTTATACATGACAATAGAAAGCTCTTCAATTCATTGTACACAAATGGAGCAGAATTTTGCATTTCTCTGGTTGTGCATGAAGTAGAGTCACACCATTCGTGCAATCATATATGTACCTAGGATAATGTGTTCATTTCATTCCACTGTCTTTCCTACCCCTTTGCTTCCTCCCCCTCTCCCCTTTGCGCCATCCAGAGTTCTTCCACTCATCCCATGTGCCCCACCCCCAATATGGATAAGCATCTACTTATCTGAGAAAACATTTGGCCCCTGGGTTTTTGAGAATGGCTTCTTTCACTTAGAATGATATTCTCCACCTCTATCCATTTACTCGCAAATGCCATAATTTTATTCTCTTTTAATGCTGAGTAATATTCCATTGTATAAAACCTCTCATTTAGACTCCTTAAAACCTCTCATTTAGACAGAAGAATCTGCTTCTAGCTTTATCCCATCCATTTGCCAAACCACAGATACTCAATCAATATGGCCTTAGAACAGGAATATTTTTCTTAACAAAACTTTAGCTCCTGTTTGGTTTTCCCTTTGCAACGCTCACCTGCCCCCAATTTAACTCTCTCTTTACCTGTTGTCTCTTGGTTTTCCCCACTCCAGATGCCCTACATAATCCTCTTGACCTCTCTTTCTTCATGCCCCTAACACCCAAGATCAGTCAAGATCAGAAGTCCTGGTCTCACTTGTTTTTCAGTTGGTCAACAATTACTGAGCACCTACTCTGATTCAGGACCTCTTTTGGGTGTAAGGAATGCAGAAATAAATAAAACAAAGCAGACCACTTCTATCATGTTGTATACCAGTCTCATGAGCAGGATGGAAAGAATGGATGGCTGTCACATAACTGGTGCTTCTTCAGGCAGAGTTGGCTAAGTGAAGGATCAGGCATTCTCTACCTTAAATTAGACATGACTTCCCTGGTCTAACAACCATCCTGCATGCTCTCTACTAGCCTCGTACCATCCAGTCTCTTTAAGCCCCTCTAAATTAGTTTCTATCTCTATTGAATCCACCATTTTTAGTCACCAAATAGCTATGACCACGTTCGTCAATTTCTGTAGTTTATCTACTCAACTGCATGTGACCTCTGTATTTCTATTAGTCATGCAAATGAAAAAAACAATAACCTTTTCTTTATCCTTTATCTTTCTGTCCTATGATTATGAGCCCTGAAGCCTGCCAATCATTCTTTGAAATCTTTCTCACACCTATGCCTTTTTTCCCCATTCCCACTGTTGTCCTTTTGAGACTCGATTGTTACAGTACTACCTTAATCAACATCATTAACTCCAGGATTATTTCTTTCTAAATCATCATCTACACTTCCTAAAACATGGTTTTGATCATAGAATACCCTAGTCTAGATCCATCAATGGTACTCTATTGCTTACAGTAAGGATCTTTAATGTGTGATTCATTTTAAGTATATAAAAAAAGGTTTTCAGAAACAATAAAAAAATAAAATTTTATAACTTCTGAAGACCAGCTGCTCTTGGAGGGTCAGAAAGTCCAAAGAGGGATGACAGATATTACATAGCGGTTAAGATCACAGACTCAAGTCTAGCCTATACTACCTATGTGAATACAGTGTATTCACATATACCTGTATGTGCCCCAGTTCTCTTATCTGTACAGTGAAGAGCATAATACCAATTTCACTATGTAATTGTTAAAAAATTGCATCATCTGTCCAAAGTATTCTGCAATACTGAAAAATTCAGTAATTTAAACTATTAACAGAAATAATGATATTTAGGACAAGATGGTTGGTAGTAACAGGTATCGGATAGAGATGGCAGCACTGCCCATGTTTCCAAGGAGACATAATCAGACCCTGTGAGGCTCTTACAAAGGACCAGAGCCCATCACTGTAATAACTCAGCTGAAAAGCTGTACTGCTGTTCACCAGCCCCATCCCCAAGAAAGGCAGGAAACCACCCTCCAGCCTTCCATCTCATTATTTCCACTCTTTTATCCAAGCTTGTAGAGCTTCCCCTCTTTCAATCCATGTCTCCTTCTATTTTCCCATTTCCTTATCTGTTCTGAAAAATCCAGCTCTACCTCATTTTTCCTCCAACTAATTTTAGAAGCCTATAAAAGACTGCAAGTTAGCATATGTTAGACTGTGTCAGTCAGCTTGTCATTGCTGTGACCAAAATACCTGACAAGAAAAACTTAGAGGAAAGGTTCCTTTTGGACTCACAGTTTCAGAGTTTCAATCCATGGATGGCCAACTCCATTGCTCTGAGCCTGAGGTCAGGTAGAGCATCGTGATGGAAGGGCATGGCTGAAGAAAACTTCTCAGCTCATAACAGCTGGAAAGCCGAGAGAGGGATCAGCTAGGAACAAGATATACAATCCCCAAGGGCACACTCCTAGTGACCTATCTCCTCCAGCCATACCCCATTTGCCTACAGTTACCACCCTGTAATCCATTCAAATCATTAATCCATCAAATGGATTAATCCACTGATTAGGTTACAGCTGTCATAATCTAATCATTCACCTCTGAATATTCCTTCATTGTCACATGAGGTTTTAGGAGAACATCTCATATTCAAACCATAACAGACCACATCAGACTTCTGCATAAGGTCAAGTCCCATTTACATTAAACATTAGAGTCTAACCAATGTGGGTAATCCAGATAACTTCTGGGAAGTTAGAAGGAGTTTCTTAATAGGAAAAGAAAGAGAAACCCATAATATGCAAAAAATGAAAGGGGCCAGGCAAGTATTGATTAAGACTCAATATGACAATCATGGTAGATCATGCCCTTTCTATCTTGCTTTGTCCTCATATTATCTCAGGCTTTGCAATGGTTGGTTCATGTGTCTGTCTCCATTACACTGTACACTTCTCAAGAGTACTGGCTATGTCCACTCACCTTAATATCTCCAGGGAAGGATACGGTGCCTTGCATATCACAAGGC
This sequence comes from Ictidomys tridecemlineatus, assembly GCF_052094955.1. Lineage (NCBI taxonomy): Eukaryota > Metazoa > Chordata > Mammalia > Rodentia > Sciuridae > Ictidomys > Ictidomys tridecemlineatus. Next base: position 28,521,015 of record NC_135481.1, read on the forward strand.
AATGAGTGAAAGACAGAAGGAAAGGAAAGAAGGAAGGAAGGAGAAAGGAAGGAGATGGAGGAGCAGAAGCTATTTTTTATACACTTTAAAAGAGGAGAAGAAACTAATTTGCAAAGTACAAAATCAGGTAAAGGGTTCTAATCCTTAGCTGTATAACACAGACGAGTAACTTAATCTCTTTAACCCTTAGTTAGTTTATCTGTGAGATAGGGATAAGTTAATAATACCCACCTCAAATAACTATCATGAGACTTTAAATAGATAGCTAAAATAATTGATACAAAGCCTGGGGTATATAAGGTGATTGATAATAACATTACTATTACAAATGAATGAAATTTTTTGAAAAAAGAATGAAGTCACTGCTTCTATGGTAATGAAGGTGTGAAGGTCTTGGCCTGGCCCACTCAAGTCTATCATTGGGTTTGGCCAGCCCATTCTGGACCTTTGTCATTGGAGAGCCACTTTGCCTGCGTAGCTTTCACTTAAATGGGGCTCTAAATCAAACTGTCCTCTGCCACCATTCTTCCCTGGGCTTCTGATTATAATCATGCTGCCTGCTATTAGTACAGGGATGTTTAAAACTCCTATAAAACAAGAGCTAATTGCTGATCTGCTTAATTAAAGTGAGCCTTTTGTTGTCACATTTACAAAGATAAATGAAATAATCAGCTGTAGACTAATGAGAGATAATTAGATTATGCAGCCCCAATAAATAAAGACCAAAATGCTCCCAATTGTGCCTGTATGTCAGAGAAAGACCATAGTGAGCTTTAAGGAAATGTGTGTTAGTGATACTTTATTTTAACAACAGTGCATAATTGTAGATCCAGCTCGCCAACTCAATTTTATTACTCAGATTGACAGCAATCAACAGAGAACTAGCAGCACCTTCCTGACTGGAACTCTACCGATCCTTTAACAATTAGTCCTAAATCTTTAATTAAAATAAAAATATTTATAATTTAGAAATAAATATCATTTTTACTCTTGACATACCTGATATAACTTATTAATAAAGGGTATCTATGAAGGTAGCATGGTAAACCCTGCTATCTTGCCCCATAATAATTTATTAATTACTTTACTAAAAATATTACATTGAGTATAAAAATAAAATTGATCCAATATCAATTTTAGCTGACAGCAAGCAAATCTATTAATTCTTTTGTGTCACCAAACCATAACTGCCCTAAGTCGCTTCCTATGACATGTCCTTTTAAGACCAATTCTGGTCTCCTAAAACAGACACAAAGAGAAAGATAGAGGGAAGAAAAAGAGAAGAGGAAAAGGGGGAGTCAACATATTGAAGTCAATATTCTAAGTCATTTTGTAAAATTAAAAGTTGATTTAGAAAGAGAATAAAGAAACCAAAGCCTTCATAGCCCTTAAATCCCTACAGCCCCTTCTGGTCCAGCACATAGCTGACCCAGACTATGACCTTTGATGAATAAGGCCAACATCCCTCAAGAAGCCACCCAAGTGTGAGCCCATAGGTACTCCTGGCAATAAGGCCAAGTTGATTTTCTAAGAAACAGAAATTTCAAAACCAGTCTTCTTTTCAAAACATTTCCTAATTTATGCTCTACATAAATGACACACATTTTGAGTAGTTCTTTATAAAGGGACAGTTTGATACAGTGCGAGGGAAAGAGCCAGAATATCCCAGCCCCATTTCCAGTTCTACCTGGATCATGGTTGTGCAACCTCATAACGTAGAGATGCCTCTAACTCCCAGGACCAGTGAGATGATGAAAAGGTAAGCCAAGAAATTAGAGAAGCACAACATGAATCTTAATTCATTTCTGATTCTAGTCTTAAGTTACTAGATCTAGAATCTTAAAAATGTGTTTAGTGCCATGTTGAACCTTTAGTCTTAAGTATAATGTCAACTTATGCAAAATTCTATCCAGTAATTCACTCACAGAGCCTAAATAAGTTGGCTCTGTCCTCACTCTTGAAATAATATATTCCTGCTGTCCCTAGAAACCCAGGCATGGATACAGGGGGGGAGGGAGAGAAAGGCAGTCATAGATCAAGTGTCTCAAATGTCAATAAATGGCAAAGGAGAGTTATGGAGCACATAAGGAAAGGAGGAGGCTCGGAATATGGGGCTTGGGATGCCCTTTGACCCCACTCAGAGTAGCCCAGTAATAAATCCAGAGGTGAGGGACATCTTTAGATATTGGAGCCATCCAGGGAAGCCATAGAGAATTTTTCAGCATCATAAACAGTTTGGAAAGAAAAAAATCTAATCTGGAAAAGTCAGAGCAGAATGGTGAACAAGAGAAAAAGCCTTAGGTAAGTATTTTTGTTTCTTTGTTGTTAACATTGTCTTATCTGAAAAATATTTATGTCACTACACAGACATTTGAAAAATCTTCCTTTGGACCTCTCCTCTAAGTCGGAATCTGAGCTAATAAGACAAACACCCTTTGCAGGGCCACATGCAGATGATTGCCACTACTTGGAGAATGCTTACTCTTACCACATCTAGATCCAGCAGGTTTCATGGAAAATCAGAGGTCTGTGTAGAGCACATTTGCTACCCTATATGCCTGGATTGCATGTCAGCTGCATTATTAATCAGGACAGGCAATGGTAGCTCCTATAATAATCCCCAAATCTCAATTTCTTCACATAAAAATAGATTAAATCTATTTCAAGCCCAGTCAGTGCAGATCAGTCAAGAGTGTTGGGAAGAAGGCTTCAGCTTCACACGGTAGTCAGAGATTCAGGCTATTTTGTCCACAAGGCCTCAGACTCTCTGTTGGATGCTGGGGATTCAGGAAGAGGTGGAGTAGGAGGGATCTAATGGAGTTTCAGAGGCCAGGCTTGGCAATGTTGCCCAACATAACCACCCAATTTCTATCATGAAGAAGGAAGTCACATGACCTCATTCAAAGCAAGAGATGTGTGACATGCAGTCTTCCTGTATGAACACATGGCATTGGCTCTGTTGCACCAGCAAAGTCCATAGAGAAAGAACAAGAGAGAACATGGAAGAGCAACCTCTAACTTAAGTATAGGAGATATAGGGATCCAAGATGGCGGAATAGAGGAGATCCTGTTTCTGGCTGCTCTGTGGAATTAAACCAAGAAAGGTCAGGCAGTGTCTTCACAAGGTCTCACTTACACGGAATACAACATCTCAGAGCCTGCGACAGGACCCCTATACAGCGGATTTTCACAGAAACCATCAGAGCTGCAGTCACCTGTGCAGAAATCAGAGCCTCTGTGTTCCAGTAAGACTCCAGATTCCAGACCCAAAGCCCACAGTTGTAGCGTGCACATGGCTCTCAAGCAGCATACCAGAGTCACCTAATCAGCTGAGGTTCTTTCCCATGAAGGCCACACAGCTGCAATCTAGCCACAGCACAAAGCCATCCCAGCTTCCCCCAACTCACCAGACACCCCAGCGCTGGAAACAGACCAATTGCATCTTGGAAAACCTCTCTCACCATTTTTTGGTGGGCGTGGCTATCAGTGTGGACCTCCCTTTGAACAGGTTCCTGGTTTCGAACTTCTTCCCCCTCCCCCCACCCCAGCTGTGATTACTCTGCACAGTGACTCCCCAACACAAAACTGCTCTCAGCTGAACGGGAATGGGAGCACAATGCAACAAGAGCACTGCCCACTTGGCAGGAGCCTAAGGGTGAGAGGTCCTGAAGTTGGGACCTGATAAGCAAGGAGAGGAGGGGTCTAGTGACGAAAGAGTGAAAAACCTGAAGCAAATCAGAGAGACCAGGATTAGGAAGCTCCAGGCAGGAGAGGGAGATGATACAGGGGGGCTCAAGTCTTCTCACCCTGGTTAAGACAACTCCACCTACTGGAAGAGAAGAGAAGCAGAAAGGAAACAGAATTCTAAGAGTTTTGTTGTTATTGTTTTTCCATCTTATCCTTATTCTTCCTCCTCTACCCTTCTCTCCTCTGGCCCTCACCACCCCCAACATATGCGAAACCAAGAACTTTACATGAATTAGAACTATGAGAACTGAGTCACATGCATAATATAATATAGACAAATTTCATAAGGTCCCCCCTGTATTTTTTATTCTTTTTTCTTTTTTCTCTTTCTTCTCTTTTTTCCTTTTTTTATCTTTTTTCTTCTTTCTTCTTCTTGCACCCTTCAAATTTTACTATCTTAACATCCTGCAATTTTCTAAATACATATGTGTATCTGTTTTTATGTACTCTACTGTCCTCCCATGTACTTGTCTAACCTAAATTACCTCCTGTCTATTCCCCTGCTTCTAACCCTCTTTATTAGTGATCTCCTTCAAATATCCTAAGATATATTAACCCCATATCCTCACATCTTTCCCCATAGCATATTGCCCTACGCCCAACCCTCAGTTCACTGTCCACCACCAGAAACTGTACACCTTTTAGGAAACTACTATTTTAAATAATAATTGAATCCAAAATTTCTGGACATTGAGACGAACTATAAATGTCTTAATAACAATAATTTGTTCATAAGTGATGTACTGTTGATATTAGGATCTGTTAACATTGTCCTTCTCCACAAAGGAGGGATTCTGGAACCATACAAGAGCACTACAAATCTATAGGGTAAAAACAATAACAGATCAGTCACCTAGAACTGGAAAAAAGAAATATGAGCAACATGAAAAGACAAGGGAAGAAAGTACCACAAACAATTCAAGACACACATCATTAGAAGAATTGACAGCTGATGCAGAAAAAATGACAGATAAAGTTTTCAAGATATGCATGACAAAATGACTTGAGATCTCAAAGAAGACATTATACAACAAACAAAAGGCAGTGAAAGATCACTTTCACAATGAGCTACATAAACAAATCCAAGAAGCAAAAGATCAACTCAATAGGGAGATAGAGGTTATACAAAAAAAAAACAAACAGAAATCCTTGAAATGAAAAAAAAAAACAAAACAATAAACCAAATTAAACACTCAAACCAGAGCATCACCAATAGAGTACACCACTTGGAAGACAGGACATCAGACAATGAAGATAAAGTATATCATCTTAAAAAGAACGTAGACAATATAGTGAAAATGATAAGAAACCATGAGCAGAACTTCCAAGAAATATGGGATAACATAAAAAGACCAAATTTAAGAGTTTGGGGGATAGAGGAAGGCATAGAGATCCAAACCAAAGGAAAGAACAATCTGTTCAATGAAATAATATCAAAACACTTTACAGATGTGAAGAATGAAACAGAAATCCATATCCAAGAAGCCTACAGGACGCCGAATGTGGAAAATCACAACAGATTCACACCAAGACACATTATAATGAAAATACCCAACATACAGAATAAGGAGAGAATTTTGAAAGCCACAAGAATAAGGAATTAGATTACATATAGGGATAAACCAATTAGGATAATAGCAGAATTTTCAACACAGACCCTGAAAGCTAGAATATCCTGGAACAACATATTTCAAGCTCTGAAAGATCATGGGTGCCAACCAAGAATCTTGTACCTAGCAAAATTAAGCTTCAAATTTGAAGATGAAATAAAAACTTTCCATGATAAACAAAAGTTAAAAGAATTTATAGCTAGAAAACCAGCACTACAAAACATACTTGGCAAAATACTTAATGAAGAGAAAACAAAAAACAACAATGAAAACCAGCAGAGGGAGGTAGCACACTAAAGGAAAAACTAATCAACGAGGAAAAACAATTCAAGTAAAATAACAAAAATAAACAAATATGGCTGGAAATACAAACCATGTCTCAATAGTAACCCTAAATGTTAATGGCTTAAACTCACCAATCAAAAGACATAGGCTAGCAGATTGGATTTTTAAAAATCCAAAAATGATGCCTACAGGAGACTCATCTGTTTGGAAAAGAAACCCAGACTGAAGGTGAAAGGTTGGGAAAAATCATACCATTCACATGGACTATGGAATCAAGTAGAGGTTTCCATACTCATATCAAATAAAGTAGACTTTAAGCCAAAGTTAATCAAAAGGGATAAAGATGGACATTACATACTACTCAAGGGAACCATACACCAACAAGACATAACAATCATAAATATATATGCCCCAAACAATGGTGTTCATCAAACAAACTCTTCTCAAGTTCAAGAGTCAAATTGACCACAACACAATAATCATGGGTGACTTTAACACACCTCTCTCACCACTGGATAGATCTTCTAAACAAAAGTTGAATAAAGAAACTATAGAGCTCAATAACACAAGTAATAACTTAGACTTAACTGACATATATAGAATATTTCATCATGAATCAAGCAGATACACTTTCTTCTCAGCAGCCCATGGATCCTTCTCTAAAATAGACCAAATACTATACCACAAAACAACTCTTAGAAAAGACAAAAAAGGTAGAGATACTACCATGTATTTTATCAGATCATAATGGAATGAAATTGGAAATCAATGACAAAATAAAAAATAAAAATTTATGTATCACCATGGAGACTGAACAATATGCTACTGAATGAACAATAGGTTGCAGAAGACATCAAAGACGAGATTAAAAAAATTTTAGAGGTAAATGAGAACACAGACACAACATATCGAAGCCATCAAAAGATTACCAACCAAGAAAATCCCAGGACCAGATAGATACACAGCCGAGTTCTTCAAGACTTTTAAAGAACTAATACCAATACTCGACAATTTATTTAGGAAAGAGAAAAAGAGGGAGCATTTCCAAACTCATTCTATGAGGCCAATATCACCCTGATTCCAAAACCAGACACAGACACTTCAAAGAAAACTTCAGACCAATATCTCTAATGAACATAGATTCAAAAATTCTCAATAAAATTCTGGCAAATTGAATACAAAAACATATCAAAAAGGTTGTGCACCATGATCAAGTGGGATTCATCCCAGGGATGCAAGGTTGGTTCAACATATGGAAATCAATAAATGTAATTCATCACATCAATAGATTTAAAGATAAGAATCATCTGATCATCTCAATAGGATGCAGAAAAAAACATTTGACAAAATACAGCACCCCTTTCATATTCAAAACACTAGAAAAACTAGGGATAACAGGAATATATCTTAACATTGTAAAAGCTATCTACACCAAGCCTCAGGCCACCATCATTCTAAAGGGAGAAAAAATGAAGGCATTCCCTCTAAAACCTAGAACAAGACAGGAATGCCCTCTTTCACCACTTCCATTCAACATAGTTCTTGAAACATTGGCCAGAGCAATTAGACAGATGAAAGAAATTAAAGGGATATGTATAGGTAAACAAGAACTTAAATTATCTCTATTTGCTGACAATATGATTCTATACCTAGAAGACCCAAAAGACTCCGCTAGAAAACTTCTATAACTAGTAAATTAATTCAGCAAAGTAATAGGATATAAAATCAACACCCATAAATCAAAGGCATTTCTGTATATCAGTGACAAATCATCTGAGAAGGAAATGAGGAAAACTACCCCATTCACAATATCCTCAAAAAAAATAAGATAATTGGGAATCAACTTAACAAAAGATGTGAAAGACCTCTATATTAAAAATTACAGAATGCTAAAGAAAGAAATCAAAGAAGACCTTAGAAGATGGAAGGATCACCTTGCTCTTGGATAGGCAGAATTAATATTATTTAAATGACCATATTACCAAAAGCACTATTTAGATTTAATGCAATTCCAATCAAAATCCCAATGGCATTCCTCATAGAAATAGAAAAAACAATCATGAAATTCATCTGGAAAAATAAGAGACCCAGAATTGCTAAAGCAATCCTAACCAGGAAGAGTGAAGCAGGTGGTATCGCTATACCAGACCTTATACAGAGCAATAGTAACAAATACAGCATGGTATTGACACCAAAACAGGCCAGTAGACCAATGGTACAGAATAGAGGACATAGAGACTAACCCACAAAATTACAATTATCTTATATTAGACAAAGGTGCCAAAAACATGCACTGGAGTAAAGATAGCATCTTCAACAAATGGTGCTGGGAAAATTGGAAGTCCATATGCAACAAAATTAAATTAAACCCCTATCTCTTACCATGCACAAAACTTACCTCAAAATGGATCAAGAATGTAGGAATTAAACCAGAGACTCTGTGTCTTATGGCAGTGGCATATATGCACAATAAAATTTTCCTCAGCATTAAAAAGTAGGCCCTAATCTTCATCATGTGGGTTTAGGCCCGAACTTACTTAGTAAGATTCCTCTAGTGCAAGAATTAAAACCAAAAATCAATAAATGGAATGGAATCAAACTAAAAAGTTTCTTTTCAGAAAAAGAAACAATCTATGAGGTGAACAGAGAGCCTACATCCTGGGAGCAAATCTTTACCCCTCATACATCAGTTAGAGCACTAATCTCTAGGGCATATAAAGAACTCAAAAAGCTAAACACCAAAAAATCAAATAACCCAATCAACAAATTGCCTAAGGACCCGAACAGACACTTCTCAGAAGAGGATATATAATCAATCAATAAATATATGAAAAATACTCATCATCTCTAGCAATCAGAGAAATGCAAATCAAAACCACTCTAAGATTTCATCTCACTCCAGTCAGAATGGCAACTGGTGGAACTGCAAATTGGTACAGCCATATGGAAAGCAGTATGGAGATTCCTTGAAAAACTGGGTATGGAACCACCATTTGACCCAGCTATCCCTCTCCTTGGTCTATCCCCAAACAGCATACTACAGGGACACAGCCATATCAATGTCTAAGCAGCACAATTCACAATAGCAAAACGGTGGAGCCAACCTAGATGTCCTTCAATGGATGAATGGATTTTAAAAAGTGGCATATACACACAATGGAATTTTACTCAGCCTGAAAAAAGAACAAAACCTTAGCATTTGCAGGTAAATGGATGATGTTGAAGAAGATAATGCTAAGTGAAGTTAGCCAATCCAAAAAAAATATATATAGAATGTTTTCTCTGATATAAGGAGGTTGACTCATAGTGGGATTGGGAGGGAGAACATGGGAGGAATAGATGAATTCTAGATAGGGAAGAGGGGTGGAAGGGAAATGGAGGGGGCAGGGGATGGTGGAAGGTGATGGACATCATTATACAAAGTACATGTATGAAGACTTGAATTGGGTGTCAACATACTTTATATATAAACAGAGATGCAAAAATTGTGCTATATATGTGTATTAAGAATTGTAATGCAAAAAAAAATAGTGTCACCTTAGATTAGGTAGAGGGAAGTGAAAGGAGGGGAGGGCAGGGATGTGGAGATAAGAAAGATAGTAGAATGAAACAGACATTATTACTGTATGTATATATGTGACTGTATGACCAATGTGATTCTACAATATTTACACTCAGAAAAATGAGAAATTGTATCCCATCTTATGTATGATATATCAAAGAATATAAGTGCATTCTACTGTCATGTATAACTAATTAAAACAAATTTTTTTTAAAAAAATTGTTAGTTAATTGACCAATTACCTTTGTTACAATCGATTTTAAACTATTCATTGACAACCTACTGGTACTGTGAGACACACTGAGGGGACCTGAGTAAAGACTTCCTACTTCCTATGGTCAGAAAGAACCATCTACTAAACAGGATCAGACATGGACATTCACATGATCCAGCCAAGCCTCAATCTTTGAACATCTGTAAAGTGTGACAACATAATGTAACACATAGTGTGGTTGTGAAGATAAAATGAGATAACATGTGAAGCTCATGAAGTGTCGTAGTTCCCCCCTCCTCCTCCTCTTTGTCTTCTTTTACTCCATCTCCACATCCTTCCTTTTTTTTTTTTTTTTTTGGTCCATCCTTTTTTCTTCCCTCTCCCTCCTATCATCATTACTATTTTGTTATGTTAGATGAGGGCAAAGTACCATACGAAGTCAATAAAAGGGGAAATTATACCCAATTGGAGAACCAAGAAAATTGATATTTTGGGTAGATTCTAAAGATTAAATAAGAATTTTGATAATTGAAGAGGGAGAGAAAAGGCTTTCCAGGGGAGGGGGCAGCAAGAGTGAAGCCATCTGTTGAGAAGCACAGGGCACAGCTATAATCTGATCATGGAGTTGATGAAAATAATGACGTGGCCAGGGTACGTGGGTGGCGGGGGGTGAGGGTTGGCACTGAGAACAGGAAGCAAGAGCTTGTAGAATACACCAGGTGCTCATGGATGAACATGTGCATGAACCAGGCCACACCATGTCTTGGAGGCTCAGTTTCTCATCCATAAAATGGAGGTGATAATAGGACCTCGGAAGGTCATTTGGAGAAGTAAATTAAACTGAATAATTGGGTTCAGAACTCTGAACCCAAAGTTGGCCACCATAAGAACACTTATAAGAATAGCTCTTATCTTTATATAATTACTGCTATTACTGCTAATTCTTGTAACTCCGGTTTCTGCCTTTTTGTCAATAGGCAACCAATAAATATGTGATAACAAAATGAATACTCAAAGTATACTCAAATGAGCACAATTAAGGTGATGATTATAAAAATATTGGCATAACTAAAGCCTTTCCGTTTCCCAGCGTCTGGCTTAAAGATTTACATGTGCAAAATGGAATACATTTCACCAAATCTTTTTATTAATTAAGGGAAATAGATCTATTTTATAGTTAGTAAGTTAAAATGTAAACACTTTAGCTACACTTTCTAAAATTCAGCCCTCTTATTGATTAGTAAAAAGCATGTATTGAAAAGGAACAGTACTGTGGCCATTATTCGAATACACATTGAATTAAAGATAAACTATCTCTGCATAAAAGCAAAACTAAAATGCAAAGGGCTGGAGCTAAGTCTCTTCCACTAGAAACATGGACATGAGCATGGAGGGTTGTCAGTGCTGAGATGGGAAATGTTACTTGTGGACCGCAGACTCCTTTCTGGACTAAGCAATGTCCACAGAGCTCCCTGAGGTTAAATAAGCCACAAGTAAGAACATCAAATTAGGAATTGAAATAATTAAAATGGGGGTGAAAACTGTATCTATCTCATTGGGCTATTAAACAAGTAATTGAGGATTAAACAGGCAATACATATAAACTATTCAGAATAGTTCCAGTATAAAGTAAACAAGCATAGTTAAAGGCTGGCTATTCTGTGTTGGGAAACCACTTTGACATGAGGAAATTGAGGTGCACAGAAATAAAGTGACTTTCCCAAACGCAGGCAGCTATTGGAGCATGCAAACTTCCTTACCACTGATCTTTATCCTGGGGATAAAGATTTTTGTACTGGGAACAACATTTTGTATTTACAATACAATAGTAAATATTGTGACAATACAAGAACACTTTAAAGGGGATAATATCCCCTTCCATAAATCCCTTGTTTGCCTATACCGACTCCAGTGCAACTACATCATGGCTTCTAGAAGCAAAGTCTCTATGGACTTAGCAATTCCCTGGTCTCCCTCATGGAGCAGATTAACACTGCTTAATGCTAGGAAGATCATATTCCCTTCTGATATTGGAACCTATAATTTTTCATCAATTAGAGGTTGGTTACAAAAAAAAAAAACAATCAATTGATATTTTACTCACTGAGCCAGTAATCATTGCAGTTTTACTTTGGTGTCTCTCTTGGCAAATGATATGTTCTATTTTGAAATTCACAAGAGGCCTTCAGGAAAACAAAACAACCGAAGGGCTTTTTTCTCCCCTCTCTTTCTTCTTCAGAGAATGTTTCCATTCTTAGCATTTGAAGTTTGAAGCTAATGGGCATAAACAGAAGAAAGCATAGCAATTTACATCAAGTTTGCTTATAAAGAAGGATATTCCAGAAAATTCTGTGGGTTTTATCCTTAAACTTTGGTTTCATCTGAAACTTGAAAGGCGTGACCATCTCTGTAGTGCAGCTCTAAAATAAGAACATCCACCACCACTGAGGAAATTTTGATTGTATACAAGGTGCTGAAGTTCATTTAATCTGTACCAAAAGTGTTAGAATGTGGGTACTTCGTTTCCATGTTATTAGGAGCTTCTGGGGGTCCTTAGAGGTTAAGGTGCTCAAGGGCAGGTCTTCGGAGAGGAATAGTTCAGGGACTTGCAGCCAGATCAGTCTGATTCTTGAGACTCTATTTTTCACAGTTGGCCACTAATCTCCATAGACAGGGTCAATGCCCCCAAACTCCAAAGTCAGTTATTTTACTGGAAGCATCCTAGAGAGCCCTTCACATTCACAGACTTTGGAGCCATGCTCAGATTGGCCCATGGCTGCTCTCTGTCCTATCTGCTGGGTGACCTCAGATGAGGAGTTTAACCTCAATTTCCTCTTTCATTAAAAAGAGAAAAGATGTATTTGAATACTAAATAACATTATGATATTATTTTGTTGACATTTTTTTTGCCAAGTACTTTCTTGAGACAATACAGAATGGTGGCAAGACTTCAGATCACCTGAAATAAGAACATCTGGGTTTAAATTTTGACTCTGACACTTGATAGTTCTGTGACCTTAGATAAGTCACTTGAGACCATAGTTTTTTTCATCTGAAAACTGGAATATTAAATATGGCTACTTCATAGGACGAATATCATGAGTATGAAGTGCATTATAAGGTTAAAAAAAATTTAGTATAGTGCCTGATACATAGTGTCACATATGCTACTATTATCACTTGTTTTTTTTTTTCAGAAACATTTACTTTTGCTGATTACCAAAACTTCCCGACATAGCCTGAAATGCCTCCTTGGATATCTGCCTAGGAATCTCTCCTGCTGGGGAATAACATAGGTACCTACATTTCACTGTGAGCCACCCTAGTTTTCCTTCTTCTGGCATTCCCAATCGCTGCTCTACCACTGGCCACGACATGACACAACCACATCAAGAAAAAAGAATCTGCCTGGGTGTGTTTAAACAGCCAAGAAGACCTCCATGAGGTCAAATGTTTTAGTAAAGTTGTCCAATCACTGTTCAAATAGATTTCCTTGGAGAGGTAAGTGTATAACAAGACGATGGGAAAACATGTCTTTAGGCTTCCTTATCTTCCCAGGTTCATTGGCATTCACACCTCGGAGCCGAGACTGGATTCTTCATTTCTCTAGTCTCATAATAGTTCACATTCTTCCAGTATTTTCAACTAAGTCATGACTCCCACTGGTCTCCATTGTATGGTGTGCTCTAAGACGTATCTTCTGAGTCCCCCAGCAGTACTCCACAAAATGGTGAACACAAAGTAATGGTGGATAAATACTTAGTCATTTTATTGGTAAGCACAGATTCCATAAGAAAATTTTATACAAGGAGCATTCAAGTGCTATACTCTATATACACCTTAAGGGTTAAAGAGTCTTGCCTGACTCTGTTTCTATTATACATCATCTCCCCCCTACATTTTTGCCCAAGTCACTAATGATCATGTTGGTAATGCCAGTGGTCATCTTGCTCTATCACCGATACTTGACACAATATATTCATTTTTTTCCAGAACACTACATTCATGGTTTTCTCTCAATTCCACTGGTGGCTCCTTCTCAGTTCTTCCCAAACTTTTAATGTTAAAGTGACTTAACTTCTTTTCTATTCTCTATCCACATTCACTTCCTTGGTGATGATATCAAATCCTATGTTTTTATATACAGTCTATTGCTAACAACTGTTGGACTCCAGACTCAACATCAACTGCCTACTTGATCTAATAGATATTTCAAAAGTCAAAATGTCTAAAAACACACTCTTCATTGTCCTCTGCCCCAGCCAATGTTAATAATATTCCTCACTTGGCATCCTTCTCTCATACCCCAAGTCTAGTTCATCATGAAATTCTGTCAACTCCACAGTTTATCCAACATGGGTGCTTCTAATGCCTCATGTTGCAGCCACTATCACCTCTCCCAAATTACTGCAAGAACCTGCTAACTGCTTCTACTTTGGTTCCTAACAATCTATTCTTGACTTGGTAGCCAGAAAGCAATCTGGTCATGTTTCTGCTCAATCCTTTGAGGGATCCCCATTTCACTCAGAATAAAATTTATCCTGAAGATGGCTTATTAGATGCTGAATTATTGGGGCTGTTATTCCTCTGACCTCATCTTCTACCTCTTCTTCCTCATATTCACTCTGATAAAGCCACACTAACTTCCTTAATGTTTCTCAAACACACAGTTGTACTTTGACCTCAGGGCCTTTGCACTGGCTATACCTTTTGCCTAGAGTGTACCTTATCCATGTATCCACATAGCTAATGTACTCCTTCAGTTTCCTCGAGTCTATACTCGATAAGGCCTATCCTGCCAACTCAGTATTCATGTCAGCTATCATTTATATTTTGTCATGTGTAATATTTATGGCCCATCTCTTTGCAATCTAAACTCCATACAGGCACACATATGGGTTGGTTTGGGTCACTGCTGCATGCTTGATGTTAGAACAGTTTCTGGCATGTAGAAAGTTCTTCATGTTTTTCCCCCACTAGTAGGGCTTTTTATTGGTCATTATTAAAAATCTGAATTTTAAACAGATTCTTGAACCCGTGGTTCCTATCCATCAGCTTGTTCAACTTTAGCACCTGTCTCTTCTCCAATAGCTTTTCTAGAAAAATATGGAACATTTCATGAATTTGGGTGTCATCCTTGCACAAGGGCCGTGCTAATCTTCTCTGCATCATTCCAATTTCATTATATGTGCTGCCGAAGTGAGCATAGAAAGTTCTTCATGTTTGCCAAACAAATTGAATGGATTAATGTGGGAAATGCATTTTCATGATTTGACTTATAAAATGAAACCTGTAACTATGGTAGACTGCAAAAGCAGGCATTTCATTTATGATATAGAAACTCTCAATATATCATTAGGGATCATCTTATAAATCAGGACTTGATTAACCATATCAGATATACAGACAGGAAGTGGAAATCATAGTATAGTCATGCACCACTTAACAACAGTTTGGTTAATGAGACTGCACATTTGATGGTGACGTTATATCACCTAGTGACATCATAGCCATCTTAGTTTGTGTGGGTACACACTATGATGTTCACACCACAAAAACACTTGACGACACAATTCCCACTTAATACCTCTATCATTAAATGAGGAGATGACTATATTTTTTAAAAACTTTTACTCAATTACACATCCACATACTGAATTGCTTTGGGTGGTTTTTATTTCATCTCATTAAAAAAACTTTCCGATCCTTCTCATTGATCACCTGAGACAGGAAGATGCCCTAGAAGTTAAAGAGACAGAGTGAAAGGGCCATGTTGCATGAGTTGGAATCTCAATTCCATTGCTTACTACTTTAGCAGTGACTCTGCCTCTTGGTAGCTCCTGTTGAAGACATTCAAGTATAAAGCACAGTAGAAAAACCTTCTGACATACGGTCCTCCCACCCAGTTTGCAAGTTCTGATGACAGGAAGCTCATTATCTGGGTAGTCTGCTCCTTTGCTGAAGAGCATCATGTTTTAGAAAGTTCTTTATAACGATACTGAGCTAAAAAAAATCTAGCTTTCTGTTACAGTCTAGCATTGATTTAAAACTGACCCTTTCAACATTGGGGAGTATAAACATTTCCACATAAGTCCCAAACAACTTATTTTTTAACTTCTATTCCCAATTGCCAGCTTTGAGTATAGTAATTGTTATGCCCTCCTTGCCTCACAAAGGCTGTGGGATTCAGAAGAAACACACTGCATATTAGTATGTCCCGGGCATTGTACCCCTGTTGCCCAGGCCCCTCACTGTATGCCCTGAGCAGGAGCTAACTGAATGCTTTTATTTAATGATCAGGCAACACACACTCTCTCTCTGCTCACAAGTAAACTGCTTAGACAGGTAGCTCATCTGGGGCTTCCTTCCCTCACTAACTCACTCTCCCACCCAACTCCCTTTTCACACCTTCTTTCTTAATCACATTGAAACATTGCCTGTAACATTTAGGGATTTTCTAATTTAAAAAAAAAGTCATACTTTTCTAAAAATTGCACAAACTTTATCCTGAGCCTGCTTACCTATTCATTCATCAATTACTGTCTCTCCATATATAATCTCAAAAATAAATTACACATTTATTTTCTGAAGTCTTTGCCATTTTCTTTTATCCTTCGCATCTGACTCACTACAAACATGTCTTTTGGCAGCATTCCTAGAAATTTGACTTTGAGTTGAGGTTAACAGAATTCCAATGTGCCCAGTAAACTGGCCCACTGGTTTTAAACGGCAGAAGCAGTAAAGCTTGGTGGGAAAAGCAGAACAACTCTGGGAGGGAGACTGCCTGGCTTTGAGTCCAAGATCCAGGTTTTAAGTAATGGGGGAACTTAGATGAACCATTTAACTTCCCTGGCTTTCATTTCTTCAGTTAAAATGAGGGCAAAAATAACACCAACCTCAAAGTTTTAATGGGAATATTAAATGGGTTACTAGATATGGATGTGGGGGGGGGGGAAGAGAAATGTAAGAGGTGATCTCCGTGATCTCCACACACATGAAATTTGACTACAATTGAGGAAAAGAGAACACACACACACACACACACACACACACACACACACACACACACACACACACATAACACCTTAAAGCCATATGAGAAATTTCAAGTATCCTTAACATTTTCCTCTCCGATCATAACTGATCAAAACAATGGAATTATGCCATTCTTATTCCAATCACTGATTTAATCCTTCCTTTCCATTTCCATGGCCACAGAATCATTTCTCACCAGGATCATCCATTTCCCATTATGACCCTCTCTCTGCTCCAATCTCCGCTCTGCATTGTTCCCTGAATAGTAATACCTCCCAAAATTTTAACCTCCTTTAAAAAATTTCCACATTTTCCCAATGACAGAAAAATTCTTTAGCTTGGCTGATAAGGAATGTGGCTTCTGACTTGAAATTTTTTACTCCAGAGTCATCCTCTTGTCTGTCATCTTAATACAACTGTGACAGTTACACTGACCCTCTCCCTCTTCCCTAAGTAGACCAGCCCCAGAGAGGGTCCTCACCGTTGTACATGTCATCCCCTTTCCATAAAAGACAAACACCTGTTCACTTGTAAAGACCAGTTTGAGTGACTTCTTTGCAATGAAGTCTTTTCCAACTCTCCTCTGTGGTTAGTAGCAATTTCCTCATTCTCTTGCCATATGTGGGTCCCTGTTTACATGAGTGAAAAAGTATTAATGTCATAATCACTTAATATTAGGTTTCTCACAGAGAAACTGTGATAAGAAGTTGTCAATGATGATTATGACGATGATGATTCCTGTTGTGCAGAAATCAAGTGCACCCCAACCCTGAAACTACCACAAGACCTAAACAGAGGTGATAGAATAAATATTTGTTGAATAAACAAATAAATGAATGAAGCAAACTGAGGCATTTCTCTGTAAAAAGCATAAAATTGGAACATTATATTTGAAATGCTTTGCATTAAAAGGGGAGAGTAATCTCCATACCAAAAACTTTGGCTAATATGGTTACTACAGTTAAACATTAAACTTAAGTCTGAGCTTCCAGGAAAGAAACTGAAAGATAAAAGACAAACTATCTCATTGTCTGATTTTTTTAAAAAGAAGCATATCACATAATTAAGAAAGACAGACATTTTCCCAACAAACATTTCCCAAAGGACTTTTCTATGTGAATATTACATGAGCGACATTAAGTAACATGGATGTTTTCTTCTACAGTGTAAAAAAAAGAAACATTATTTCTTCAGATATTTTAAATTCATTTTCAGTGAAGAAAAAATTGCAGAGCAGGAACCTATTCTAGGCAGAAGCAGTGAGTAAAAGAAGGGAGACTCCCCTGGGGTTGGAAAGTGCCAGAAAGAAGGGACCACCAAGGTCCTGCATGAGAGCCTGGATGTGGATGCTGCAGGTATAGTGTCAAGGGATGAGAGAGAGAGTCTCACCGAGGTCCTCTCCAACCAGGAATCAGGCTGACAGCTAAATAAGGCACAGAGTACGGGGCAGAAGGGAATCTCTGCAAAGTGTCTTGAGCAATAAAGTGAAGTTATATACAGTTCAAAATAGATTTGGGACTCTTCAGTAACATTATTTGATGTCTTAAGAACTCAAGATTAAAATGAGCCAAAGCATTGTTTAAAAGTGTGTTTCTGGGATACCTCAATCATAAGATAATTCAGCTTTGGTAAGACAACATATGGGAAGTAGATAGATCTTATCAGGCTCTGGATACCACCTTCAGGTGGCCTTTCCTGCCTTCCTCAGCCCAGGCTGCCAGGGACCACCCAGTGGTCTTGTATCATGTAACCATGTGCACATCTCACATTGCTTCTGTCTCCCTTGAGCTCCTCTAGGACATGTATCAAGACTAATTCCACTTTGTTCCACCGACATAGTGCCTGACACAAAATGATCAACCACTAAATATTAATAGCTGGAAGGAAGGGAGATTGGGGATCACCTCAGGTGATTAAAGAGTAGTTGGGTGCTACAATGCCACTGACAATAAGGCTGTAGAAGAAGTGGTTATGGGGAAGGGTTATAAGACTCTTGGTATTTGCTTGGCTAGGTGGTGTCATTGAAACAGCTGGGAAAGGCTAGGATGGAAATGTGGGCATTAACAATACACATTTGAAAATTACCTACCATAAAGTAGAAGCTGAACACTGAGAGAAGATGAATTTTCCTTTAAATTGCATCCGGATGAACAATTATCCTTTGATTAAGATCTTGTCATTTTTTTTTCTCCCCCTCACTTGGAACAGTTACTGCAGAACCAGGATTCAATTCAAGCTCTTGGTTTTGTTTGAGGAGGGCTCAAGTCCCGCCCTTGAGACCACATTACTCACCAACTAGTTTCCTTCTGCTCCAGTGAAGCCCACTGAAGCATCCTCTGTGCATGTCTTGCTGATCACTCCCTCGGAGTATCACTCAAGCCATTGCCTTCAGGTAAATCCTTGGCTGTTCTTTCAAAACCCAAACTTAAAAGCACACAAAAAAAAAAAGCTGTTCTAAAGCTTTTTGATTGTCCTTTGCTTTGAATGTGTCTTATCTACCCAAGCAGAACGCAAAACCCTTAAGAACAGAAGTTATAGCCTTCCCCTTTTTTTTATCCTGCATTGACTTTAAACACGATAGTTCTGCACACTATGCCAATTGATGCTTAGGATGTGAGTACGTGGAAGACAGCTTATTATTAAACATTTAAGGTTTCCAGATCATTGTTTCTCTACCACATATCAGCAAAATCTCTTCTTGTGAAGCCAGCACGATTCACTTCTCTCCTTCAGCCCTTGAAGCTTTCAGGTTCTAGCTCTGATCTCATCATTCTTTGAACCTTTCTTGATGGCATCCACACAGATGGCTCTGCCTCACAGCTATTTGGTTACTCCAGCCTTAAACAGTCTCCAAGTTTATGTCACTGAAGCTGCCAATGGGCAAGTCTAGAAATCCTCACTTGGCCCTGTTAACTAACCTGTCCCTTTTGAAAATCTGGAATGCTGTATGTCCTCTTCTCACATCCAGCCATCTCCCTGTCAAGCCATGAATCTGCTTCTCTCTTCTCAGTCAAGTAGATCAAGCCTCCAGCCTCACTGCGGCACTCTTTCCTTTTTGCGTGTGATCTTTTCATCTTCTCAGGGAGAAGATGAAAAGAGGTAACTAGCAAAGGCCCAGCTCATAGCATGTACTCACTAAAGCAAGCTTCTCCCTCTCTCTTTCCCTTTCTCTCCAATAATGAGGAGCTAATGCTTCCCAAAGTAGTCATTCTAACTATTCTAGAAACCCCATTTTTTTCTGAATGAAAATTTATTTCTCAGGGTTTCCCATGGCCCCAGAACAGTTTCTCTGGAGCAGTAAGAATAACAGTGATCTTTTTTTTTCCTCCAGATCAGTCTGCCAGCAATCCTCAGACAATTCACAGAGCCCCTCAAGTCTTTTCATCTCCAGCCCACCCCCCCCACACACACACACCTTGACTCCACCTGCACTTGGAGCCCATAATGTAGTGGCCAGGTTAGTCTCCTTCCACCTAAATATTCCAGTGCCCTGTGCAATAACCAGTAACATCTGCCAGAATACAGTCCTGTTCAAAATTCCCGGGACGACAGCATGAATATAGTCTGGAATCGACAATTTTTCCTGCTCCGAAATGGCTTAAAAGTAAGTCTTCCTTATTGTTTTACTTACAAATCGAACTCTGTAAGGGAGGGGGGAAAGGAAAAAAACTCCTAGGATTGCAAGAAATGGTAATGCCAAGTGAATGGGGATTTTTTTTTAAGAGTCTTGAATCCTGAGGGCTTGTCTTGTTCTTTTAACTAGAAAGTTTGAGTCTTGATCCATTAATCCAGAGCTAATAAATGTCTGATGGCAATTTGCCAGTTTGAACTCACAAGTGCAAGCTTATTCATTATTAGGAAGTAGCGATCTCTGTGGGGAAATGCTTGCAAACAGGATTAGCAGAGCAAGGGGAGGGCAAAGCCTTTGGTGAAAAAATGTGCCCATTGCTAATCAATGGCCCACAGCTTCTTGGTGCCACGAGTTGCAAAAAGCAATAGGAGCCCAGTGATCATAATGTTCATCATTCTCCAGAGCAGGAAGTGGACTTTGTGCACTGGTTGAGTCAGGATTTCTAAAACTTTATCACTTAGTGTCCCTGACAACAGTAGCCAGGAAGCTTGAGTTCTCTCGGGATTTCAAAATGGAATCAAGATATAGTTGAAGCCTTCTATTCATTCTTTAGGATTTATGTAACTTTAGCATCTTATTCCACAGTATTACCTCTTATGCTTTCATATAAAAGAATGAAAAGAACAGGTTTCTCTTATGTAATTCCCACAGTCCACCAACTATGCCCCTTCAGAGCTTCATGTCCTTAGTTGGAGAAGTCATGGCCCTAGCAGCCTCAGTGAGACCATCTTGGAGGTCTCAGTGATTACTTCAGTGGCTGTTCCTCTGATTTATGGGTTTATTGATTCCAGAAAAAAATTATACCAGAAAGGGTATAGCACTTTGAGATCTCAGTACAAAAACAGACAAGCAGTTTGGATGTTGGCATTGTATTCATGCAATTCCTGACCCGAGGCCGCTTAACCTCTCCAAGCATCAATTTCCTCATCTGTCCAGAGGTATCTAATTCGTAGATTGTGTTGAGGACTAAGTCAGATGCTGTGTGTAAAGTGTTCAGTTCAACAAATACATTGTAAATGTTTGTTGTCATGATACTGGGGGTGATCCTAGACATTCAGAGGGTTCCCCCAAACCCTGCCATTGTGAGCTAAACAGAACCTAGAGAGTGGAGTCTAAAGACCTTTGTCTTAGCTGGGCATGGTGGTGTGCGCCTATAATCCCAGTGGTTCAGGAGGCTGAAGCAGGAGGATCATGAGTTCAAAGCCAACCTCAGTAACTTAGGGAGGCCCTAAGCAATTCAGCAAGATCCTATCTCCAAATAAAACATAAAAAAGAATTCGATGTATGGCTCAGTAGTTAAGCACCCCTAGGTTCAATTCCTATTACCAAAATAAATAAATAGAGACCTGTGTATTCCTTTTTGCTTCTGCTATTAGTTTGGGAGAGGTCTCAAATGAATTACTTTAAGGAATCCCCTGGCATCCTTATCTGTGAAATTGGGAACATGATACCTGCTTTAGATATCCCAATGTCATTGATATTTGAGAGTATTTCGTAAAAACAGCACACATATAACATAAAATCCACTTTCCTCTTCTTCAGGTTTTCAAGATTTACTTTTTAAGGGGCTTTTACTCCTAGGAGAAGCATGGAAAAGATGTGAGAAGGCTCTAATCTAAATATAGGAGATGACCTCTGCCAACCTTGAGCCTTTACTCCTCTACAGAACAAATACCAATAATAACAAATGACAAAACACCGTATTCCGTTCACCATGCCAGACATTAGTTCAATTCTTTACCTACAATCTTTGTCTAATTTTTGCAAGATCTCTGCCATGGTTACACTGAGTTTATAACCAAAACTTAAATTCAGAGACATAAGCAATTCATCCAGATTTGTAAAGCTGGAAATTGAACCAAGTCTGGATAACTTCAAACACCTGAAAAAGCTCTATTACCCCACCTTCAAATGAGCCAATGATCTGATTTTTTTAGTAACCTAGAATGAAAGAAGCCTATTTAGAATTTCTCTCCTGAGGGTATTTAAGATTCCTGACCGTTCCTGACTACCCTTGGCCAAGTACAGGCTGATGTTGTAGCTTCAGAGTCAGTAACTAGTGATGCCAGAGAAGGCATGAGCCTGAAGTCCCTGGCCTTTCCCTTCCTTCTGCGGAGCCAGTAGGTCTCAGATGCTGTGGGGCTGGAGTCACAATGATGAGGCTTAAATTCCAGTTTGAAAACCAACTCCGTGTTACTGTGCAAACTACTTTATGTCTCTGAGAAGAGAAGATACATATATCAAAAAAACACTTAAAACTATAATTATAATCTCAGGCTTGGGGCTGTGGCTCAGGGTAGATCACTTGCCTAGCACATATTAGGCACTGGGTTCAATCCTCAGCACCACATAAAAATAAATAAATAAAAACAAAGTTTGGTGGTTTTTTAAAATAAATAAATAAATAGAACTACAATCTGTACTTTGCAAAGATTTCTAGGGAAAATAGCAAAGGTTGTATAAAGCGACTAGTACGTAAAAGGTAGCTAACAGTTACGGCCATTATTATTCACTGTTATTTTTATAATGAGGTAAAAATCTTCCATACAAAACAACTGTCTGATGTCACATTACATGAAATGTTAAATCTGATCTATCCTTATATAGCTCTCCAAACATTAAGCAGATATGTGCAACTGTCCAATAATTTATGTCAGTTCACAAATTATATCCATCTAAAAGATTTTACATCTTCTTTCTAATCAAAAGCTGTCCTGAAGTGGTTGAATTCAGATAGGGAGAAGAAATCCATGTGGGTTAGCAGAGAAATCTCTGGGGAACATTAAAATGATTCTTGAATAATTTTCAAATCTAATTGTATTTGCACTTCCCACTGCTCTAAAGCCAAATCAAAATTCAATGGCAAATGAGCAAAGTCCTGCCAGGAGCTCATGATTTACCACATGAAATTTCACCATGTATAGCAAGCAGCAAATGAACATAGGTTTTAGAGACATGTGCTTGAAATTCTAGATGATTTGTCTGTTCCTGCTGAGAAAGGTAGACCAAAGAGAGTCAATCATGCAACTCATGGTTTGGAGCTGAAAATTCCTAATAGGAAGGCATGCATTTGACCACTTATGCAGACACAGGAGGATGGTAGGAACACAAGTGGAATTCAGCAAGATATATTCAATCCTGTTCCCCCTGAGGATGCTGAAAACCAGAAAGAAGGACTAATTTTAAAAGACCCCCAGAATTCCTTGTCTGTGCTCTCCACATCCAGCCCCACCCCAGCCTTCTATTTTTGCACCACAATTCCAGGGAAGAACCAAAAAAATTGAATGAGAAGCTGAGGGGTTACCCAGTGACTACACTGACCTTGGCAGCAGCTCCCATGCCCTATGGGTCCACCTATTTGAAGCCTTGGGTATCCCCTGAGGGAGAAGTTGTCTGTTAGCCAATTTAGCCAAAAAAGGACTAGACTGACACTTCTCAAAGACCCACATCCTTTAACCAATACACGCTGCTCCCAGAAAAGCACTGTATATATAGAAGTTAAGAGCTCCAACTCCAGAGTCAGGCTGGTTCTTTGCTGGGTCATCTTAGATATGTTACTTAACTTCTCTTAGAAACTAATCACTTAGTTTCTCCATCTGAAAAGCCGAATGAACAATAATGGTCCCCATCTCTTGAGGTTGTGACGACCAAGTGACTGATGTAGAATAGTTAGAAGATGCGAGGCACTTGATAGATAGGTGCTCAGAGCACATCATTATTATTCTAAACAATGCACTTGTTTGTCATGGAGTTCCCTAGCTTGTTTAAACCTCACTATGTGCTTTCAGGTTCTCATTCAAATCTCAGGACAACCCAGGGATGTCTGGAAGGTGCCATTTATTCCCATTTTACAGATGGAGCTCTGTGACTTGGAGAGCTTAAGGTTTTTTCCAAGGCCACGAGCCCAGTAAATAACAAGGGGGAACCTGAAGCCAAGGTCTAGGTCTCGGGTTTAGAGATCTCCTGTTTACATATAACACAACTTAGAATTTTGGTTGAAATATTTGATTTAATTAAAATGAAGACTTTCATGCTCTCCCTGCATCTCCTTCCGTACCCAGCTGAGGATCCTTCCTGCAACATGCAGGTTCACAGGTTTGCCTTCAGCTGCTGGGAGCAGCCTTCCCAAGAACCAGAGCTTACACTTTTTTCATTTGATCTCTATCACAAGGCACAGGACCAAAGCCAGCAGGCAAAAAACAGCCACAAAGAAAATCAAGCAAACCACTTGAAAACCAATGATGGTGCAGGTCAGAATCACCACACAGGGAGGAGACTCCAAAAAGATTCCTAACTTTCCCCGTGTCAGGACAACCGGCCCTGTAACAAGCTCTCTCCGATGAATAAAATTCTAATTGTACCTCCAATTAGATTTCACCTACCCCAAAGGCAGACTAATCACAGATTTTAAAGTGGCCAATGACAGAATAATCTCTGAGGTGAAGGACCACTTATGCACCCTCAGCCAGTTGAGGAATGTTACCCCAGCAGGTTGGGAGGACTCGGATACAGACAGAACAGGGGACAAGAGAACTGGAGACACTTGCCGGGTGATTATTCACAGAAACTCCTGATTCAGACAGGAGTAAGTCACATGAAAGGGAAAGATAGAAAAGGAAGCCCAGAAAAAGCATTTGGCCCTTGGGTTCTCTGAGGAGGAGCAGATGGACATAATCAATTACTTAAATAATTCAGCAGAGAAAGAAGGCTGCTTTTCACCTGAATTATCCAGATAATTTTAAAGAAATATTTTGGGTGAGGACTTCCTTTTAATCCAAATGATCTGCTTATATTTCACGGAATAATTCGCTTCTGCCAGCCGGGCTTCCAGGTCTGCCTCAGCCGAAAAGACGGCACTGCCCCTGTTACATTTGTACTTCAGCAAAGAATTGGTTTCAAGCCGAGTTCTTTTTTCTCCTTTGTGTCCTGGTAAGCTTTTCCTCTGGAAATAGACTGGGCTGGCTGTCCCTTTGATCCCATTGTGCGACTCTATCTCGTTCATCAAGCTTTGGCACCTGACCTGTTACAAGGGTATAGAAAATAGTACAATTTGAGCATTTCAAAGTGATGGTTTTCTATTTTTAAAAAAGGGATATTTGACAGCCACCTTTAGATCCACTTGCTTATCGGGATTGCGTTTTAACAAATTTTTCGGGAAAGTATACCATTTATTTGCCAAAATTGGAAAAAACGAACAATGGTGCATTCGTATCCCATTGAATATGGCTGAGAACATCAAAATCTACAGCACAGACTGACAGAAAGAGAGAAGCATCATATCAGTGCTGCATCAGAAAATGGCACAGGGCTTGAGCCTCTACAGCCCACAATAAAGATGCTCGGATGAGAGCTAGGGGTTGGTTGTCTCCAGCTGAGCCGAAAGGAGCCGTTTCCCCCACCCATCCCTTGGATGTATGGGTCAGAAGTGACACAGAAGTAGCCCTGGCCAGACACCTCTTGGCTCCATCTTCACCGGGAGCTTTCACCGATTACAGGAAACCACTGTTAACTGGATGAATAAATATCACATCTGGAGGCAGAGATCCCACGATGACTCAGAGCTGCCTCCCCCCCTTGGGTTTTCTCACACAACTTGGTGGCATGAGGGCCTTCTCCTCCTTGCAAGACAGCTCATCACAACCCTCATCTTTTCATCAGACAGCCCTGTAACTTCAGGCAATAAGAAACATCAAACATCCAACCCACCATTTTTTTGTAATAAATATTTTACTATGTTTAAACCAAAGAACAAACAACAAAGCCAAAGTATTTGTCTCTCCCTGCTTTGCACAGAGATATAACTCTAGTCTTAGCTAAAAATGTTTCTGGTGATTCTAACAAAATGTAATTTAAATGGTATTGGTTGTACCCATTTAAGAACATTCTGATATTTTTCCTGCAACATTTTGTTTCATGTTTTTGAACCCTCTCTACTAGATTCTAACCCTGAGAATGGTCTCCCTGGATGACATTACTGTTTCTGCTTCAACTTGCACAAAGCATTTGGAAACCAGGCCAGGCCTTTCCGGAGAACCTCAGTGTTGATAGTCACACTTTTGCTTCCATTTGCTTGTGCTTCTGATTATAACTCAATATGTTTTCATTCAGGTTGTAGAGTGCCCCTTTTTAGCCTCTAGCTGCTGGATGACACCATCTGTGATTGCCAAGGAAATTAAATTAAGTTAAAATTCAATCAACGGAAGATTGTTGCCTCTATGACTTTACTTGGAACCTTGAGAGCATAAGCGTCTAAATGCTTCTTAAGACAGAAACAGGCCAGCTCTGCCCAGCAACACTGGCCCTAGGTTAGGACTCCCCCAGAGTCAGGGGCCAGGGACCTACCCTTTCGGTTCCATCTCAAATGGCCTGCAGCAGCAACTAAGAGACAGATTGTTTTGCCTCTGCAGTCTGAGCTTGGCTTAGGACAATCTTTGTTTCTTACCAAAAAGAAAAACTTTAGATTTATGGAGAAGAGGATTAGGAATTTGCACAATATCTTATACACCATATCAAAATAAATTCTGGAAGGATTAAAGGGTTTTATTTTACAAATAAAAACTAAACCATACAAATGCAGTTTTGTTTGTTTGTTTGCTTTGATGTTTAATTGGTTCATAAATTTGGGGTTACATTATTATTATTATTATTATTATTATTATTATTATTATTATTATTATTTGTTCTTTTTAGTTATACATGATATTAGAAACCATTTAACAAGGGCATTTTTTTAAAAAAGAGTAAACATTGATCTCAGGAATTTGTGAACATTAAAAGTTCCAATAAAAGAATTGATAGAGTTGAACATACTAAATTTGAAAAGGCTCTATCAAATAATACTTACACAAATTCAAATTTAAGTGACAAATTAGCAGGAAATGTTTATAACATGACAAGCAACATATCTTAATACACATTTAGACAAAACACGTGTACATGAGTATATAGAGAGATTCTTATAACAAAATCAGTAAAAAAAAATCCCATTTTTAGTCAAACGACATTAATAGTAATTAGCAAATTAAATAAATACAAATGGCCAATATCTTTTCAAAGTCCCCTATTTTATTAAAAAGTACACACATGCACAGATGTACACATCAAAAACAGTAAAAAAAAAAAAACTATGTGGCAAACTAACCAAGATTCAACAGTTTATTATTAATTTGGTGACA
Organism: Ictidomys tridecemlineatus; assembly: GCF_052094955.1. Classification (NCBI taxonomy): domain Eukaryota; kingdom Metazoa; phylum Chordata; class Mammalia; order Rodentia; family Sciuridae; genus Ictidomys; species Ictidomys tridecemlineatus. The sequence goes on from NC_135481.1 coordinate 28,548,274, forward strand.
ATTAATTAAACTAAGAATTCTCATACATTGCATATGTTAACATAAGAAATTTCATGCCTTAACATGCTACCATCTTCCTAGATCCCAACTTGGCAATGTGCATGAAATCTTAGCATACTTGGAAAGAAATTTAACTTTAAGAAATAACCACAAATATGCACAGGAAATTGTGTGAAAGACCATTTTCTGCAGCTTCCTTTATTACATCAAAAAATTGGAAATAATATTAATATCAGTCTGACTACATAAGTTACATTAAATACAAAATGCAATGTTATATGCTTTTTAAGAATATATAAATAAGGGAAGAAATGTTTACCATACAATATTTCTAAAATCAGTGTGAAAATGTTTATACGTGAATGTGTGTTTATATATACATAAATATATAGATATATAGATATACACTGTTTTCATGCATATTTCCCTTAATATTACATAAAATGTTTCAATATCATATGTTGCATATACAATACATGCATAAGTACATATAAAATCACAAAGAGATTGAGAAAAAGAAAAAATTGACAAAATATGAATAATAATTAAAGTGGAAACTTTGCCATTTCTATAGTTCTTACATTTCTGTGTTTTCAAAAAAAAGTATAAGAGTTTAATTTATCATTTAAAAAATAATAGGTATCACGACAACTACTATTACTAAATAACAATAATAATAATGTGCTTTTACCGTATCTCCTAAATGGCAAGGGTCTCATACTCTTCTTGCTGTATAGTGAGGTATATTTCATTACCATTTCCCATAACCATGTTATAATTATCTTCTTAACCAGTTCATAACAGGAAGTGCAAAGACTCACAGTAAGGCAAAATACCAGTAAAAATTTCCCAAGGGAAAGAACTAAGTGGTCAAGCCAGGAAATGTGGTTTGCATTATCATATGTGGCTTCACATTTTGCCTCCCAGCCCACCACCCAGTTCTCCTCTAGGACTGCTCTCCATCCCCCACCAACTTCTCGTCTAAATGAATCCATTCAAATTTGGAAAGGAGCCGTTGCCCTCCTGCTATCTGTTCACACTTAATCATTTGAACCCACGTTTCTTCAAACCTGAGGTACAACGGATGTACTCCAGGCACAATATTTAGACAGTTTTGTGAGTTTTTCTCGGCGCATCCTCCAAAGAGAGAATTGTTCTACCACGTACAATGTATTGAGCACTCCTGATGGTCTACAGTTCTACTAAGTTTCATATATTTTATATATTTCATATATTTCTGTTTCATATATTTTACCTTGTTTTTAATTATTAAAACAATCTTGCAAGGTAGGCATAAACAGCCCCATTTTACAGATAAACTATTTGAGGCCAAATCTGACTAGAATTCCATAGTTGAAATCTAAATTTTAGTCAATGCCAAGTACCTACACTCTAAACTACTGCACTTTATTATCTCCAAATGAGCTGGGTGTGGTGGCGCACACCTGTAATCTCAGCATCTCATGAGGCTGAGGCAGGAGGATCAGGAGTTCAAAGCCAATCTCAGCAAGAGTTAGGTTCAAAGTAAATCATTGAGACCCTGTCTCTAAATAAAATACAAAATAGGGCTGGGGATGTGGCTCGGTGGTCAAGTGCCCCTAAGTGTAACCATTGGTATCTCCCCCAAAAGAGTGATACAAGAAATTATGCTTTTAAAGGTAACCTAACTTCAAAGCCTACCACTGGATTTGGTATCTAGAGAGGAGGCTCATTGATTTTCATCCTTCTCCCACTTTTTCTGCAGATTGTTACTTGTTATCACTTATGTCTTTGCTTTCCCACCCCCTGTTAACTAATCCTCAGCATTAGAAACCGAAATGCTATGAACTCAAGAGACTGGAAGCATCACATAGTTCTGGAGGATGAGTTGTTGTTATTCTTGTTTTGTGGATGTATTACTGAGTCCCCAGACACTTAAGGGAACCTCCTAAGTCACATCCCTAATGAGTCACAGAGAAGGGACTGACACCTGGTGTTCTGCTCCTTGTTCCTGGAAGCTAGCAGCATATGCACCATTAAAGGTTTTCACTGCAAAAAAAAAAAAAAAGTTCTTGTTTCATAGCTGGTGATCCTTAAACCATTCACAGATAACTTGACCTCTGTATAAATAAAATGAGGTTTATTAGAAAGCTGATACTCTTTCTGCAATTCCTCTTTGCATGAGTTACCCCTCCATGATAATAGCTCTATACCAAGAGCTTTTGTGAGTTCTTTATGTTTATTCACTCATGTAATTCTCCTAAAAACACTCTACCAGGCAAGATACTGTTACTATACCCATTTCACAGCCAAGACAATTGAGGCCTATGGATAAATAACCTCCCAATAGGGCAGAGAGATGGGGTTTGAACCCAGGTAGACTGACACCAGAGATCAGGCTCTGTCCCACAGCACTGCACCAATTCTCTAAACAAAACAAGTGTCATGAAACAGCACCAGAGTGTCATAGCCAGAATGATTATTTTCATACTATTTACAACACTACCACTTAAAGATGTGGGAAATTTGGAGCAGTTCCAGAGATACATAATAAAAATTATTAATGTTTAGAAAATGGAACATATGAGGAAAGGTTAAAACAAGTAGAATTTTTTAGACTTAAATAGAGAAGTCTGAAGGGGAATTTAACAACTCTTGTAAAGAGTGAAGGATTATGATGGAGACAATGGTAATCAGAGTTTATTCCCACTCCACGGAGAAAAATTCTAAATAAAACCAGCTTAAATTGCAGCATGGGGAAATTAAACCAACTTTCAGGAAGAGTGTCCATTAATAAGCATTCTATCAATTATGAATTTCATTTTATTCTGGCCCCTTTATTTTGCCAGTACAAACATTATTCCTAATTAGCTCAAGAATTCCCTTTTTGAATCACCAGTGATTAAAAGGTATGCAGGATAGTATTAGCTTCAAATGTTGCATTTTTCTTCCTGATTCTTTGACAGACACTCAAAACAGGCTAATATGAAAATTGTTTAATGAGCATAGATGATTAGTCAGACTATCTTATTCCCTGACCCGTCTCATGAAGCATTTCCGTGATGCAACCACCCAGGTTAAATGGAGCATCACTTTCTTGAGATCTCTGTGAAGAGAGGTAGAAAACAATTTGTCTGGACACTTTTGATAAAGTCTAGCCCAGAAGGTAGGAGGTGAATGGCACTGACCTCTTGTGGTTCCTTCCTCCTGGATGACTCTATAACCCATCCATTGGGTCATCCATCCCAATAAAACTTCATTGTTAGAACCTATGGTCTCTTTGCAACTGGGAAGAATAAAGAGCAGGAATATTACAGGTAAGAATCGTTGATGGGTAAGACAAATCGGGCACCAGGCTAATTGGAAAAGATCGTACTCTGTCTTCAGTTAAAATTTACTCAGTGTGGTTTTAAAACTATTTGTCTTAGAATTATCTGTGGTATGGTACTTGTTAAAAATTAATCAATATCTTTAAGAGAGTTGCAAAAATCTGCATTTTAAGTAGTCTTTCCACACTTTAAAAAAAAATGTGCACTAATCTTTAAGGACCAACGGGATTGATGTCTAACAACCTCTTTTCACAATTGAGAAAATTGAATGCTAAAGAAGTCAACATTTGTCCACCTAGTTACTAGAAGAACCAGGGAGGGAGTCAGATATCCAGAATTCTCATGTTAATAAATTTACTTGGATGCATAGTAAATAGGTGGTTAGAAAACACCCTGTGGAACATACCCTTGGCATCAAAGCAGTGATGAAACTAGTCTGTTTTTCTGAATCATTCCATTATTTGCTATAGAGAAAAATACCAATGGTCTATGGGTCAGTGAAGATGCTTAGCATCAAAAATAACTGCATCTCAACTCCAAGTGACTCAAATTTTAAGTAACTACATTAGCACATCTGAGGGAAAGTCCCAAAGTGAGGCAGGCTTCTGGTGCATTGATCTAAGGGTTCATCCTTCCATTTAAGACCAGTTTCATCATCTTAATGTACATAGGGCCTTTTTTTCCATTTTCAAAATGTGTTAACCAACTTCATCTTGGGGCATGAGCTTCCTGTTCCATGTCCCAACCTACCTTCATGACCACTGACTACAGAGTTATTAACTGTTGGTCTTATATATGTTATCTATATATAAACAGGATCCCACATGTACTAAAAATATACTCATGTGTACAAAGAAAAATGTAATTTCTTTGCTTTTGTATTTGAACTAATCTTCTTCCCAAACCTACAGAATCTAGGGCAGCTGAGTGGTTAAATTTTTGGTACAATCTCCTGAAATTTGAGAATTATTATAATTTAAACATTGCTTCAGGTAACCAGTCATCTTATTTGGCTTAAAGACTCAATATTTCAAATTCTTCCTGCTCTTCCTCAAAATGTCATTTAGGTATACAGGGAGTGCTAACTGCAGAGAGGAGACAGGCAGTTTAGATCCACACAGCTTTATCCCAACAGCCCTTGTGGGTTTTCCTCACTGTGAAGGGCAAGAACACCTGACTCCTCCCTTCTACCTGAGACTCCCACACCTTCCGCGATTTCTCTGGATCCAGGAGCAGTGGACTTTCTCCCCACTCTCCCTGTTGGTATCAACACCCGTGTCCCACTCTCCTCCTTTCACAGTAAGTGTACACACTAGACTCTCCTGCCCTAACCAGAGGGGCTGAGGAGTGTAAGAAGGTAGAAATCTGATAAAAGAGCATTAAAAGGTACTGCTTCAAAAGTCTTACACCTGTTATGCAAGATAATATGTTAAATACTCCAGGCAACCTTCACAGTCACTTGGACAAACATATTCCACTAACGAAAGCACATATAGGGAAGAGAGAGTAGGGCCCAGTTGTAGCTAAGCATAAAAACATAAAACAAAAGCTATCATCCCTGTGAAATATCAAAGCTGAAAAGATATGTCTGTCCCCTTGGAGACCGAGGTTTAAGTGCAAAAGGGTAACGTATCCATGAAATAAAGAAAAGAGACAGGTTTCCAGTAATCCCGACTGTGTCTAGACAGGCGACATCTAAAAGCCATATTGTCCAGAACTGTTTTTGCCATCAATCTGCATGGTGATGGGGCACAGAAGTATCAGTGACACCAGTGCCATTAACACATAAGCAGCAGAAAAAAAAAAAATGCAGTCCAGTCCAGAGCCACAGCTGGAGAGATCTTTCCTATTAAAGACAGGACTCAGTTTCAAAATAGTTCATTTTCTTAGTTAATACTTCTATCTGAAAATTATAAATTAAAACTTAACATATGATGCTTGATGTAATGGCATTCAATAGGGTCAAACAGTAATTAATATTTGACAATTAATTACTGGTCGTGAAAATGACAATGTTGTTCTCCTTTTATTTTCTAACAGTATAATTAATGTTTATGTTTGAACTTAAAACCACATCCTATACTTCTTCTACAAAACATCCTATACTTGGCTATAAGAAAAAGCAGATCTTTTAAAAATAATTCTGTTTGTTAAAGAAAGAACCAGTGATCTTCTTATAACTCAAGTCAAAAAAATTAAAAATTTAGTTTGAGTCTTTAAACAAACATTGTGAACACCTCTATACTAGACCAGCTTCAATGCTAGAAATCAATGCTAATTAGCCAAGGTCAATGCTAATTAAAAATGCATTAAAATGGAGGGAAAAGTTAAAGAAGACAGAAGGTAGAGAGAGGGATGCCTAGTGGACTATTGAACCTGCCATCATATGCAAATAGAATAATACATGCAATGAAGTTTTTTAGAGCAATGAAGAAGATAGGGAATTTTCTCTGTTGTCCTGTTTCCGATTTTAAATAGGAGATTTTGTGACTGAAAGATTGTTTTGGAAGCCCAACTAGGGGAAAAAGATCTTTAGCTAAGGTTGACTTAATAAAAAGAGGGCCAGGTTGAAAAATTAATCTGTAGAGGCAGTATATAGAAAGTGGCATCAAAGCTGGAATGTGAAAGATAAATATTTCCAGGCAGAGAAGGCGGAGGGGAATGGAGAGAAAGACATTCCAAAGACAGGGAAGGGCATGTGCAAGGCAGAGATGGGTGCCATCACTGAAGTCACGAGGGTCATCTCATCACATCACTGAAGTGATGTAAAAGGAGATAAGGGAGACTTAAAAATCACCGTGAGCCCCAATGTCAAGATCTGAAAAGAGGGTGACAAGAAACAAGGACAGAACACTCCACCCAGTGATCTTAGTTAGAACACTGTCTGTGATTAAGGCTGGGATGCAAAAGAGTTTAGTAAATAAGATGTTGAAGCATGAAAAGAATGAGCTATAAGTGGTGGTGGGGGGAGATTATCCAAAAGCTTAGAAGCATTATAAAATAAAGGGAAGAGATTTTTTTTTCTGTTTTTGCTAGAATTGAAGAACTTGATCATATGCCAGACTGAAGGAAGAGCCAGCAAGACATGGTAGAAAAGGGAGATAACTGATACAGCGGGGTTCCAGGTGAGAGAGGAAGAACAGGTCAGGGAAGATACTTTCTTGGGTCTAGAGAATGGTACAGGTTTAGATGAGATCAAAATGGAAATCAGAAATTAAGGAGTTTTTTCTCAAAAATATTTATAGTTGTAGATGGACACAATAACTTTATTTAATTTATCTTTTTATGTGGTGCTAAGGAGTAAACCCAGTGCCTCACACATACAAGGCAAGAGCTATACCATTGAGCCAAAATGCCAGCCCAGAAATTAAGGAGTTCTTGATGAATCATCTCGAACCACTCATAAATAGAAGCCAAAGCTCTTCTTTTTATGTAAACATCATTATGTTCCATACATGATTTAAGGTGGGTAGATGAGATGGTCCCTCTACTGAGGATTCTGACAGGCATTGTACTGTAAAACAGAGCTGTTTAGGGAAATGGAAGCACTAACCAGAAAAGAAAGTTTAGTCCCAGAGGATCTTGAGGCCCAATGGCTATTAGAAGTCAGGAATTTGTACTGATACATACATGCATGAATTTGGGACTATCTCCATCAGTATTCACTAATTGGCTGTTCAGCTAGAAGTGTGCAGGAAACATATCAAAAACATAATCTGGGGTTCTGGGGGGGTGCAGCTCAGTGGTGGAGCACATGATTAGCAGCTTACAGCCTTGAATTTAATCTACATCATTAAAAAACAAACAACAATAACAAAAGCAAAAGCAGGAGAGAGATATAGAGATGAGAGAGACACTGTAATGAACAACAGCAATTTTAGGGAGGTACCAAAAGAAATCAGAAGGCTCACAAACTGAGAAGCTTGAGGAGCAATCACTGTGTTGGTGAGAGAGAGCAGGAAGGATGAAAGGTTGTGTCAGAGGAAGAATTGTTGAGCTTGCGATTTCAAGTATGACAGTCCCCTGATGTCAACATTGCTATAGAGGAGAACTGATGTGGACTCAAGAGGAAGGCCAATGGTATTGAGGAGGTTGAGGAATTGGAAATAGGACGATAAATGCTTTGCTTATATGATGTAAAAATTCACTCAGGTGATGACAGAAGTTGAGAGAAGAAAAATCTCCAGGTCACTTACATCAGAGGTGAAGGGGGTAATGACAACAGGGTAGGAGAGGAATATCACAATCTTTTCAGAACAAAGAGGAATAGGATCAAAGAGGCTGTGGGAAACAGGAGGTGCCATGGCAGGGGAGAAAAGCAAACTCAGTTAGAGCGATACAGGATACGTTACATCTCCAGATGAGAAATATGGCCTGGTTAGGGCCAGGAGCACTATGAAAAGAGACTGAGGTTCCAGAGACACAGGACAAAAGATGGAGAGAAAGATCTGGGGTGAGAATGGAAGTCAGGGAAGACGACGCCCCAGAGAAACATGGAGGCAGCAGATTGAGGGAAGACTGGTAAAAGAGAGTCAGCATATCCATGTAATCCAAGTTCTTGGGCTCAATTGAATTGGCTGAGCTCAAATTTTATAATTTCAGGGTGTTACTCTAAGGGCCCAGAAAAAGCTAAGGACCAGAGGGGTATAAGCCTGGTGCTGCAGCTACTCCCTACACCAGCTCTGTGCAGCAACTACCCAAGGGCCCCTGGTGATAGCTAACCTGGGCATCTTCACTGCTATGTCCAATTTTATTAAGGTTAGTTGTTACTAGTAAGTATCATGCAACTTCTTTTTCTTATTTAACACTGGCATGTTGGTAAATTTTCTGCTGAATTGTAGTATATCTTCCCCGACTTTAGTGTAGACTCTATAAAACTGTGATTGGTTTTACTGACCAATTTAGTTAGGTTACAACCTGGCTAGTAGTTCTTCTGTTTTGTAATCTGGGAAGGAAATAAATTTGAGATGTCAATTTCCCCCTCTTCCCCTGTCTGCTTATGGTCAAGTGACCCAGATAAATTGGGCCACTAATATTCACATGTGTAATGGCATCTAGATTTTTGGTCCACAGTAAGAGAGTTATTTTAACTGGCACTACAAGTATTTGTCATCTTAATTTCCCTGCCTATACAAATGTACATTTTAACCATTTTTGCCATGGTGAACTGAATGTTTTCTATGGGTTTTCTTTCATAGCTTTATGGTTAACCATCTCAATTACAATAAGACCAGATATTTATAGACTTCCTTGTTCTCTTTATTAATTTGATCTTTAATCCTTTAAACCTATCTGTCACAACTGTCACAGTAAACCAGAGACTATGTAATCTTAGCCACCCTATAAAATGCCTAGACAAAAATTTCTACCATAATTATCTTTGTCCATGTTGATGTTTCTTAGCATATCATCTTCCACATGCACATTTTGAAAAAATAATGAGATCATGAGAAAGCTTTCTTTTTCACATATACAGCTTTAATGGATTTTTCTGTCTATTGAAAGGTATAATCATTGCTGCCAACATAGATATGGGTTTATGTATATAAAACTTATACTCACTGAGGTAGACAAAGAGTTAAATTAAAGGGCCAGTCAGAAATCTAGTGCAAGCAAAGCAAGAACTAAAAGGTCTCCTCTGCATTCCTAAGCTCTGCTCATTTCCTCTTTTGTTCCAATGCAAACACCAGGAAAGCCTCAAGGAAATCAGGAAGAACTGGTCTCCCTATCTTAGAGGCCCTTCTCAGTCTGTGCCCTTTTCTGTCTAGACAAACCATTAGGTGTGCTTACCCTTGATCAAGTGTTCCAGGCTCCCAAACCTGAATTTTCGTCACCCCTAGAAGGAGTTCTAGGGAAGAAAAAAGAAATCAGGAACAATGAGAAGCAGGGAGAGACAGAGGGAAGGAAATAGGAAACAAGTAGGAAAGAAGCAGGAAGAGAGAGAGGCAAAGAAAAAAGAGGAGATAAAGAAAATAAATATAAAGACAGAAAAAATAAAAGAATGAAAAGGGAGATGCTTAGAAAAAAAATGACATCTTGATTTCGAGCACAAAATGCACTTATCTACCTTGGAAGATTTAATCCTAATTTTAAAGATGAGAATTTTATGGCAAAAGTCCTTAAATCCTTTCCCTTCTCACAGGACTTGTGTCAACCCATTTACAAATACATAAGGTTTTGAAAGAGAAAACATGTCAAATTCTGATAGGGTCACAGATCAGAAGTTAACCAAACCCACTGAAAAATATTCACTCTGAAGAGCTGACGGGCAATCACTGGGAGAAGACTGGAAGTCCCAAGGGCTCTGCTCATGTGAATTAGTGGTTTGTGGTTCATGCTGCTGTTTTCTGATCGTCATCTTAATGCTTAGTTTTCAGGAGAAAGAATTTAGGACTTAGATGGTTGTTCTTAACCAGGGTCAGGGTGGGAGGCTGTGGTCAGAAGAACTGGAGGAGAATGCTGTTTGGAGGTCCTGGACAATGGCTGTGACCAGCTATTGCTTCTTTAGCAACCCTAAAGAAGCCAAGTATAAATGACTATAAAAAAGAAATCCAAACTTTCTATCCACAGCTTTTAAAAGTTCGTTAATTAGGCCAGATACCATGGTGCATACCTATAATTCCAGCAGCTTAGGAGGCCAAGGCAGGAGTTTGCTAGTTCAAAGCCAGCCTCAGCAATTTAGTGAGACCCTAATCATCTTAGTGATACCCTGTCTCTAAATTAAATAAAAAATAAAAAGAGATGGGGATGTAGCTCAGTGGTTAAGTGGGCCCCTGGGTTTCATCCTTGGTACAAAAATTTTAAATAAGGTTCATTAATTAGCAGTGTATATATAGTTTCTATGAGATGGTCATTCCCTATGCTTCAATAAAATTGAGCTTCTAAAATATTTAATAATATACAAATTCACTTCAGGCATATAATTTATGAGTAACAACTAAAATTATAAAATAAATTTATCTGAAACAAATAAGAATTTAAATTGTATATAATTATAACCAAATTTAACTAATTTTGTATTAGACATTTCTCTACAAATGGCTAGCCTTGTTAGCTTACAGATGCAAGTGGAGACTGCATGAATGATAACGCCCGTATGTCACTGGCTCTTGCTTCCAACTTGTCATGAAATCCAGCTCCTGGCAAGTCTCCTGGGTTTCACTGGAACCCCATGGATCTCCTAAGATTAAGTGGACTTCTTATCCTAACGTGGCAACAGTTGATCTTCATGAAGACCACAGAGCCACTGTGATTTTCCCTTCTACCTACAGTGATGAATTACTTAACCACAGGGATACTTTCTGAGAAATGCCCCATAGGCAATTTTGTTTATGTTCAAACATTATAGAGGATACTGTACACAAACCTAGATGAAGTTCCACTGCATACCTGAGCTAGAGGGTAGAGCCTGTGATTCTTATGCTTCAAACCTGTACAACATGATACTGTGCTGAACACTGTAGGCAACTGTACACAACAAGCATTTGTATATCTACACATAGGAAAGACATAGTATCCAGGCGTGGTGGTGTACCCTGTAATCCCAGTGACTCAGGAGCCTGAGGCAGGAGGAATGCAAGTTTAAAGCCAGCCTCAACAATGATGAGGCACTGAGCAACTCAGTGAGACCTTGTCTTTAAATAAAATACAAAATGGGGCTGGGGATGTGGCTCAGTGGTTGAGTACCCCTGAGTTTAATCCCCAGTACTAAAAAAAAAAAAAAAGAAAGAAAGAAAGAAAAGACATAGTGAAAATATAGTATGAATGATTTTTTAAAATTAGTATAGGACATTTACCATAAATGGAGCTTGCTCTGGTAAGTAGGTGAGTGGCGAGGGAATGTGAAGTCCTGGGATGGTGCTGTCCATGACTTCAGACTTTACTTTATAAACTTTTATTCTTTAAAACTTTTTGACTCTTATAATAATAATACTTAGCTTAACACACAAACACATTGTATAGCCGTACAAAACTACTTTCTTTCTTTGTACCTTTATTCTATAAGCTCTTTTTTATTTAATTTTATTTTACTTTTTAAACTTTTTTGCTAAGAACCAGTTAGACTTTGTTATTAAAAACCAAGATACAAACACACACTAGCAGGAATCTACACAGGATCAGGATCTTCTATATCACTTTCTTCTGTACCTGGCCCCACTGGAAGGTCTTCAGGGCAAGAACACACAGGAGCTGCCACCTCCTATGGTGATGATCTCTTCTGGAATACCCGGAAAGGACCTGCCTGAGCCTCTTCTAGGGGTGGTGTCACTCTTTTCAGAAATATGTCCTGGAAGTTTGCTTGGATAGTTTCTTTTTGTCATCATAAATTTGCTTGTAATAAGATAAGACATAATGAACATTTCTATGAATGAGAACCTTTTGGTGTTTGAGTTCATGTTTTCAAACTTTTTAAGCAGCTTATTGAAGTCTGCAAAAGCTTCTACTAAACTTTTCCCTATGAATATTCTTGGAAGTTCTTTTTTTTTATTCTCCTACAGTTTCCTTTTCTCTTGTCTCTTCTTCAGCTATCTGTTCACCAAGCTACAGGAAATTTTCAGCTCCCTTGTAATCTCCTGAGACCACTATCATATATGCAGTCTATCATTGATCAAAATACGACCACCTGAATCAAATGGCTCTTTCAAAGTTCACTTCTTACCTTCTTTTCCAATAGAAGCCTGACCCAATAAGACAGAATAATGTATTTGATAGTCACCACACAGTTGGCTCCTCCAATCACCACAACCTGCTCAGGTGCCACATGCTCAATTCCCTCTTGTCATGGGGCAAGCTCTCTGGTAATTCTTTAGATTCTCTTACAAAGAGAACTCTGGCTGTTCTTCCCTATCAATCAGTCCATCAGATTTATGCAATGGCTAACTCAAGATCCTTGTATGACTATGTCAGAGAGGCTTTGATGGAATGCACTGTGTGTAGCCTCCTTCTCAGGGAATCTGATGCCACAGTCTTAGATAAGAAGGCAGCAGATTATGTGACCCACTCTCCAAGCCATGGCAATTGTTGGATTGGTGATAAACACCTGACCTGAAGCAGGGGCTTCCAAAGGTTGGTTAACAACCTCTGATATAGTACAACCTGTGACTTGGCACAATGTAAACCAGTTATTTTTCTGTCCTGGAAGTAGGTGGTGGCAGAATAGAAAGAAAGAAACATTCAGTGGAGTTATACTGGTAGGAAACCCGCAAACTTCTGCTGTCTTGGTCTTACCATTTCAGAGACCTGGGTGTGCAAAAGATGCTTGGCATCACCATAATCTAATTCCTTTAAGCTTAGGATATGTAGAGAGTTTGCACTCCTTGATTCAGAGAAATTCTAATGTCTAAAATGTTTAATTTCAATTTCTATTTCTACCTGATTCATCCAGAGAAGAGTGATGTACTATCTGAGCATAACGGAGGCTATCTCATTACAAGCCTTCAGAGAGGAATGTGCACATTGTAAGTAACTCAGGATTATAGTGTCTGGCATAGGGACCCTGATGTCAAAAGGGACAAAGTCAGAAGGAAAGCAAACAAGGTGTCTACATTCTGACCATCTTTGCTTTTTTTTGACATTTCCCAAGAAAGAGCACCCATCCCCACCAAAGCACAGGAAGCATGAGCAAAAATAGACAAGTCAAGATGCATCAAACTAAAAAGCTTCTGCACAGCCAAGGAAACAATCAACAGTGAAGAGACAACCTACAGAATGAGAGAAAACATTTGCAAACTATACATCTGATAAGGAGTTAGTTGATATTGCAGATACGTAAGGAATTCTAAAATTCAATAGCTATGTTAACTTTCTGTCTCTGTCATGATGTTACTAAGAAAATCAATTTGTAAGGAGAAAAAAAATTCTTTTAGATGATACTTTTGGAGGTTTCAGCCCATGATCTCCTGACCCTGTTGCCTTTAGGCCTGTGATGAGATAGAACCTCATGGTGGGGAACTTGTGTTAGAAATAAGCTGCTTCCCTCATGGCAGTCAAAAAGTAAAAAGAGAGAAAGAGGGGCCAAGGTCCCAGTGTTCCCTTGAAGGGCATCCCTTCTCTAGGCCCCATCTCCTGAAGGTCGCACCACATCTGAAGAGCACCACAGGCTGGCATTCAAGCCTTTAGCAGACAGCCTTTGGGGACATTTAAAATCCAAACCATAACAATATTATAAAGTGTGCAATAGATCTAAACAGATGTTTCTTAAAAGAAGATATACAAATGGCCAAGAGGTATATGAAAAAAAAATGTTCAACATCACTAACATCAGGGAAATGCAAATCAAAACCACATGAAATAACACCTCACCTGTTATTGCTTAAATCTTAGGTGTCCTCTGAAAAGTCCATGTATTAAGCAACATAGCCGTGTTCACAGGTGAAATTCTTAGATTATGGTGCGATAACTCTATCCGTGGATTGTTAGTGAGGGATGCATAATTTGAATGGACCGCTGGGTGGTAAGTGTAGGTAGGTGGGGTGTGGCTGGAGAGAGTAGGTCATAGGGGTGTGCCCTTGGGGATATATTTTGTCCATGGCTTCTTTGACTCTCTCCTTCCCGTCTGCTATGAGCTGACAGCTTTCCTCCACCACACCCTTCTACCATGATGTGCTGCCTCCCCTCAGGCCCAGAGCAATGGAGTCCACTGACCATGGACTGAGACCTCTCAAACCTTGAGCCCCAAATCAACTTGCCCTCCTTTAAGTTGTTCTTGTCACCTACTTTGGTCACAGCAATGAAAAGCTAATTAAAAAAAAAAAACAACCCATTAAGAATGGCTATGATCAAAAAGTCTAAAGATAACACGTGCTGGCAAAGATATGGAGAAAGGAGGACCTTCGCATACTCTTTTTCAAAATGTTAATTAGTTCAGCCGTTTTGGAAAACAGTAAGGAAAAAAAAATTAAAGACAGAGCTACCATACGATCCAGCAATTCAAATGAAATGAAACCAGGATGTTGAAGAGACGCTCCAGTGTTCCTTGCAGCACTATTCACAATAGCCAAGAAAGAGAGACAACCTAAGTGTTCATCAGCTAATGGACTCTTCTTTCTATAGAGAAAACATTTCACATATACACAATGAAATACTATTCGGCCATAAAAAAAAATGAAATCCTGTCATTTGGGATAACATCATGACATCAAATGAAATAAACCAAGCACAGAAAGACAAGTACCACATGGTATCACTTACATGTAGAAACTAAAAACCTTAATCTCATGGAAGTTGAGAATAGAATGTTGGTTACCAGAAGCCAAGAAGAATGGAGCCGGAGGGTGGATAGGAGAGGTTAATCTGTGGCTACCAAGTTACAGTTAAATAGGGTCAAGAAGTTCTGGTGTGCTATTACACAGCCAGATGATTATAGGTAACAATAATGTAGGAGATAAATGTTTAACCTCACTTAAGCATGATGTAATGCATACACATATAAACATAGTACAGGGTACTCCATTATATATATATATAAATTTGTGGTTTTATATAAATTTTTAGAACAATTTTTTAAAAACCTAGGGTTAAACATTCTAAGGGCAAAAAGTCTAAATGACAATGCAACAGACCTATCTTGTGGCTGCCATTGATGTTGCTCAGCACATTTTGGTAGCTGCAAGATTTCCTGTGTTTTTTCTGCATGATTACTTGTGGTTTTTCCCAAGGTGAGCCTTGCCCCAAACTCCACCACATGTGACTAGTTTCAACCAAGGAGAATCCACCTGTGATGTTTTAAGGAACAAAGTAAAATCTATGAAGTCTAAGCCTCTTCTGGAAATCCTGGTCATAAAGGTGTTAAGTTCACCTGCAGCAGCCATAGCAGTTGGCTGTTTCATGAGCATCAAGTGACAGGTGGCAATAACACTGCCCTTTCTACTAGAACAGTCCCATGTAGTGATTGAGCATTTCTCCTGGCCACTCATTTCTGCTGTGCGTCATTCACACTTGGTTCTCTCACTGTCACCCAAAATCTTGGGCTTCCCAATACCCTGTAATAAAGCCTTTTCTGCTAACCTCACTTAAGCTGGCTCTGTGGACTGCAGTTGGATCCTGCTTGATATAAAGGGTGAGGAAAGCCTCTTACACACCAGTAAAGAGAGCCACTCCAACAGGGCTGAGCTGAACAAGAGATAAACAAAAAAGAAAATGTGTTTTCAGTAGGCAACTGTTTTAATCAGCTTTTGTGTCACTGTGATCAAAAGACCTAACAAAAATGTCAGAAGGAATGAAGAGGAGGAAAAGTTTATTTGGGGATCACCATTGCAGAGGTCTCAGACCATAGTTGGCTGACTCTGTAGCCCTAAGCCCAAGGTGAGGCAGAAAATCATGGCAAAAGGGCCTGGCAGAGGGAAGCAGCTCAGGACAGGTAATAAGGAAGCAGAGAGAGAGAAAGCCTCTCCTTTCACCAGGGATAAAATATAAATCCCAAAGGCATGCCCCTACCTCCCCCAGTGACCCCTCAGCCACACCTTACCTGCCTACAGTTAGCACCTAGCTAATTCTTTTTTAAATTTGTTTTAATTAGTTGCACATGACAGTACAATGATCTTGACATATCATACATTTGAATCAGATGGGGTATAATTTCTCATTTTTCTGAGTGTACAGGTTGCAGAATCACATTGGTCATGCAGTCACGTATACACTCACAGCAATAATAATGTCTATTTTATTCTGCTGTCCTTCCTTTCCCCCCTTCCACTCCCCTCCCCTCCCATCACTTCTCTCTACCCAATCTAATGTGACACACTTTTTTTTCCCTTTCCCCTCACATCGTCATACATGCATTTGGTATACTGATGAGGGTCTCCTTCCATCTTCCTTGCAATTCCTCTTCCCTTTTCCTCCCATCTCTCTTCCCTATTTAGTAATAATCTTCTTCTCATGCTCTTCCTCCCTATCCCATTTTGAGTCACACCCCCACCCTTATATCAGAGAAGACATTCGGCATTTGTTTTTTAGGGATTGGCTAACTTCATTTAGCATAATCTGCTGTAATGCCATCCATTTCCCTGCAAATGCCATGATCTTGTTATTTTTTGGTGCTGAGTAATATTCCATTGTGTATATATGCCACATTTTTTAATCCATTCATCCATTGAAGGGCATCTAGTTTGGTTCCATAGTCTAGCTATTGTGAGTTGTGCTGCTAAAAACATTGATGTGGCTGTGTCCCTGTAGTATGCTGTTTTGGGGTCTGTTGGGTATAGTCTGAGAAGAGGAATAGCTGGGTCAAATGGTGGTTCCATTTCCAGCTTTCCAAGGAATCTCCATACTGCCCTCCAAATTGGCTGCACCAATTTGCAGTCCCACCAGCAATATATGAGTGTACCTTCCCCACCCCCTCCAATCCTTGCCAGCACTTGTTGTTTTTTGACTTCATAATGGCTGCCATTCTTACTGGAGTGAGACAGTATCTTAGAGTAGTTTTAATTTGCATTTCTCTGATTGCTAGAGACCACCTAGCTAATTCGTATCAGTAGATCAATCCACTGATTAGGTTATGACTCTAGTAATTTAATCATTTCACCCCTGAAATTTTTTACATTTTTCTCACATGAACTTTTGAGGGACACAACCTATCCATATCCTAACACCAACAAACACCCAAGCAGATGGTTTATGTTTGGAAATAGAGAACATTTTCAATGAAGTGAAATGGAAGTTGCTCTATGATGGACCCTTGCAAAATCTCATCCTTCTTTCCTTTCTTCCCCAAGTGCTTATTTTGCTGTTTTCATGACCAGTGGCCATTTACGTGCCTGGCCACCCATAGATTCTAAGCACCTTAAGAATGAAAGCTGTGCTTATCTCCTGGTCCTCATGTCAGTCTAACACAGGGTTTTGAACTTATTAAATGTGATAATAGTCTTTATTGATGGGGTGTGGTTGTTGATTGCAAGAAGTTCCCAGCCCCTCCCGAGAAGTGGTGAGAGTTTCCTTTTATAAACAGTGGAGGAGGGACAAAAAGCTTCTCTTGATTCTTTTTTTACTTTAGGATTTGGCCTCAAAGTGTCTGTGTGTAGGGTGAGGCCAAGTGGATCCCGCCAGTCAGGAGTTTTCCTGACAGCTAGCTCTCGCCTTGGTGGTTCTCCAATTTGTATTTATATCTATACACGCCTCTTCCATCAAAATATGCCATATGCAACTAAAAGATATTGAATCAAATATTAATGCCTGAGATGCCCATGCATTTTTGTAATGCCTTCAAACTCCTTTACAAAGGATTTTAATGCACTCTTGTAATTTCAGTTCAGCACAAAGCAATCATCAAATATCAATTTCTCTCTGAGACCGCAAAGACTTGTTAACTGTAGTTCTGCTACTCAGGTCCCACTGAGGGAGCAAGCTTCCATGCCAGCCTCTCAGACATCATCTCATCTCTGTAGACTCTGGCATGAGGAATCCGTGCAGCATTTTCCAGGCTCCTGCTGGATTATTTTTAATAGGGTATTCTTTCTTAAGTGCTCACCCCCTTTTCTCTGTTACACTCCAACCCATTCTGCAGGGCACAACTTCAGTGCCACCTCCATGAAGCTTTTATCATCCCAACCAGAAATACTTCCAATACTTTCCACTTCACTCATCCAAAACTGCAATGTCTAGTATTTATTGGTTTATGTCTTGTATAGTCTGCCAGATAAGCAGCTTAGGGTGATTTTTCATCATTGCATCCCAGAACAATGCAAGTCATGAAATATTTGTTGTCTGGTTAAACGGGGGAAATTGTCACTTCTACTACCAGAGTTAGGGGTCCAGACAGTTCAAGGAGAATATAGCTGAAATAGATTTTTTTGTGATATAGCATAGGAATGAAGTGCCTTTAAAAACATATTCATGGAGGGGGAAAAAATCTAATTTACAAGATAACTTGAATATGGAGTGGGCATTGATAAAAGCACAATGAGCATGTTACAGCTTCAAGTTCCGGGGCTCTAAAAGAAAGGTAGAGCTTTTTCTGCCTTTTTCAATAACAAAATAATCAGATTCCTTGTCCTTCACAAGCACTTCTTAAGTCCAGGCAAAGGGGATAAAAGAAAGCTACTCGGTGAAACTGTTTCCCTTTTCCTCCCATGCTAGCCCATTCATTCTTCATTAACTTTTAATTATTTTTTTCTTGCAAAATCATCATTATCTCTCAGAATAATGAGTCATCAAATTTAACAAGTAGTTCTATGGCACTGTCAAATGTGGACTCCACACTAGTTATAGTTTCATTGTTCTTACCAAAATACCAGACCAGACAACTTAACAGTAGGGAAAGTTTATTTAGAGATCATGGTTCCAGAGTTTCAGTCCATGGTTGATTAACTCCATTGCTCTGAGCCTGAGGTGAGGCAGAGCTTCATGGCAGAAGAACACAGCATAGGAAAGCTATTCAGCTCTTGGAAGCCCGAAAGAAGAGAGAAATGAGAGGAGTCAGGGACAAAATATATAATCCCCCAGGGCACAGCCCTAGTAACTGACCTTTTCCATCCATGCCTCACCTGCCTACAGTCACTACCCAGTAGAGTAGTCCTTTCATATTATTAGTCTGACAAATGGATTAATCCACTGATCAGATTATAGCTCTCATAAAATAATCATTTTGCCTCCTGAATTAACAGCAGCTTTGGAAGGACACCTCATATCCAAACCATAACAGACTCTGAGCATCCAGAAATATTTATCAAGCCTAAACATTTAGTAAATATATAGGTACTCATTAAATGATGCTTTGATAGGCAATGCCCATTTTCTTTTTTTATTAATTTTTTATTTGCTTTAATTAGTTCTACATGACAGTAGAATGCATTTATGCACTTTTATATATCGTACATAAATGGGATATAATTTCTCATTTTTCTGAGTGTACATGTTGTAGAATCATATTGTTCATGAAGCCACATATATACATACAGTAATAATGTCTGTTTCATTCTACTTCTTTCCTATCCTCACATCTCCTCCCTTCCTCTCCCCTCCCATCACTTCCCTCTACCTAATCTAAGGTAACGCTATTCTTCTCTAGTGCCCCCCACCTTATTGTGAATTAGCATCTGCATATTAGAGAAAACATTCGGCCTTTGGTTTTGTGGGATTGGCCTATTTCACTTAGCATTATATTCTCCAGATCCATCCATTTACTGACAATGCTATTTTCAATATGGAAAATTGGCATGGCATTCCTATGGGTCATTAGCAAAGATTTTTATGGCAATATAAGGCTGGGGTTTTTAGTTCCAGATCTACAAAAATTTAGTCATCTCTCCTAGGTTCTATCCCTACAAGTCTAGTACATTCTCCCCAGGAGCAAAAGGGTTGCTTTGCCTTCAATCAACTTGTCCCAAATTGCTTCAGGGATGTTAACAGATGAAGTGTGGAAAAGCCACCTGCGATCAAATAGGTTTGAAAATAAGTTGAACAAATTAAGCAGATTAAGTTACTCAGGGACCTATCAGAGCCTTTAATGTGATAGTGTTCACTGAGAATCTCAGATGGACTTATCAAGGGACCAAGGGACTTGTGTTCTGAACCTACATTTTGGGAAATGCTTCTTTATAATCTAATTACTCTGATCTTTCCTATGAAATTACCAAACACTAGTGACAGACAAAGCAAGGAAGAATAATGCCCATTTCATTTAATGCTTTTCTACACATAATGTAAAATGTAATGAATCTCTCATTACAAATAATTGCAAAATATTTTTTGATACCTTAAAAAGAATCAAATTCTGAAACATATACATATTTCCTGGCCACCCTCGACTTTTGTTCATTATGCTTAGCCTAACCTTCTCTCCCTAGATCTTTTCTTAGCATAACAATAATCATTAGAATAATAATAATTACTGTAACTTTCAGGTAGGGAGTTTTAGTATGTTCTGGAAACTATGCTCAATGCAGTTCCTTGTTTAATCTTCAAACCTTATGTGATGGGAACTAAGGAAACTTCAACTGAAATCGCTTGCCCAAGAAAACAGCAAGGCCAAAATTTCAGGCCATGCCTTCAGGACTCCACAGTCCATGCCATAGCCACATCCTCACTGCAATGACTCTAGATGTCTGTGCTGCTTCCACAGACTCCCACACTTCAGCTGCCTTTGTGTTCATGGTAAGCCCTTAGGAGGCTGGATTCCAGTTCCTTATTAGTCAACCTGTTTGTAGCTAATCAAAGGGTCAGGTGCTAATTGACTAAATTTTCACTTCCCTTTGGGTTGCTATCTTTTTGCTATTCTCATGAAAAAATGTCCTTCTAGGACGTGGAATTAAAGAGAGGCTTCTTTCAAGATCATTCAAAGAAAGGCAATATGGGGTTCAGTCAGTCGAGTTTTAACTTTGTGTCTCCTGCATTCTTATAGAGAGAAGAAGGAAAGAGTGCAGAGAGAAGCACTGTGTTCCTGAGGTCAGATTCTCTGAGGCACTTTCCCTGAGTGTGTCTCCCTCCCTCTGTCCCTAGAGGTAAGACACAGCATCTAGTACAGGCTTTAAGTTCAGTAGTTGCCCAAGGGCGGTGGCTTCAGCATTTTGCTGCCTGCTTTTGCTAGATCCTGTTTGGTTGGTTGGTTGGTTGGTTTGTTTTCCTGAACATTTTAAAGAATGTTTAAATGCAGACCAATGTTTCTCAGCAGACACCTGGGTGTTTTCTCCCACTGCTTTGTTTGCAGGTTATTTTTAATCAGCAAGATCAAGTCACGTGATGACCATGTCATCATTCTATTTTGCATGGAAAGAAAATTAATGATTGTTGAGGAAAAAAAGGAAGGAAGAAATGAGGTACGGAGAGACCCATAGAAATCCTGGTGATGACTTACTTCTCAGGCTGCTGAAACAGGAGACTGGTGGGGGGGATACCCACCGTGAGGAGAGATTTGTCTGCCCCTTAACATTTGTCTCTTTTTCAGACTCCTAGGTAACTTTTTTGCAATTCTGGGTGCAATTGAAAGATTATAGTCAGAACTGAGACGCAAAATCTTTGAATGTTCTATAAAAACAGAATTAATTGAAACTTAGTGTTGAATAAGAACTCTGGATCCATGTGTTAACAGCACAGATTTAAAGAGTCAGTTAGTTTATGAGTCTTTGGAATTAAACCACCTCCTTGGCATTTCTCGTTCCTCTCTTTGGATTCCAGTATTTGGGTTTTACTATATCTTCCCCTGTTCCATCAAACCTCTTTGTGCACCATAAGTCTCTTTAATAGTTTCTTCTTCTAAGATATTACAATACTATTAAGATATTTGGTGCTGAAAGTAAAAATTGTTTTCTTCCAGATATATTAACATTTTAAGAAGGGTTTCTTGAGAAAATTAAACATGAGTCCAAAAAAATCATTGGAAAATAACAGAAGATGTAGACATGAAGACAGCCATCTTTTCTGCTTTTTTGTGGAATCTTTTATAGTTCCTGAACAGTTTCTTCCAAAAGAGGAGACATTGCGTATGAGTAAATAGCAGAGTCTCTCATGGAATACAGTAAATTGTCACTGCAAGTACCCTGGGAACTTTCAGATACTATGTAAGCCCAAGAGTAATGATGTTGAACTTCAAATCATGAGCCCTCACATTTCTCTATGCCCAATGCTCTCAGGTCCAAATGAGGCGGGGGTGAGACAAACACCCCTGGAGAATAAGGCAATGTCCCTAATATGCAAGTGTTATTCTTTTTTTTTTTTAAGAGAGAGGGAGAGAGAGAGAGAGAGAGAGAGAGAGAGAGAGAGAGAGAGAGAAAATTTATATATATATATATATATATATATATATATATATATATATATATATATATTTTATTTTTTAGTTTTCAGCGAACACAACATCTTTGTTTATATGTGGTGCTGAGGTCGAACCCAGGCCGCATGCCAGGCGAGTGCGCTACCACTTGAGCCACATCCCCAGCCCCGTGTTATTCTTTCTGATCAGCAGCATAGTAGAGTGAAGACAGCACATACTTGAGAACTTGGAACTCAATTCTACCACATTCTAGTTTTGTGAACTTGAGTAAAATTATTTAACCTTTCAGAGTCTCATATTCCTCACTTGTGAAATTACTATTAATATATACCTTATATAACAGTTTTAAGAATAAAATTCCATCATATTGCTTGACAAAGGAAGTAGTCTACAAACTTTACTGCCTTCCTGAATCTTAGCTTTCTGACTGGAAAATAACTAGGTAATAAGAATATTTTGTTTCAAAGGGACTTTGGAAAAAATGCTGTGAAAACACTTAAAGCAATGATTAAAAATAAAGATAACAATGCCATTAACTGCCATCACATTATTACCTAGTGTAATTATTATTTTCAGAAAAGTGTCTTCAAGACACCAACAACCTAATGGCCTGATTCAAATTTCCTGTGATACTCACAGACACATCTGTCTTTATGCCTAGACGTAGGAATGGGCAGAAGGTAGGGGAGCAGATTTAAAGTGTCAGAAAACTTTCCTTCCTAGATTCTGTTCTATCCCTAGCCTTGCTTCCAAACAGATAAATTGGAAAACCAGAATAAGAGCTTTTTAAGTTTGATATCTAAATACAAAACCCTAGAGTGCTGGCTTAGATTCTAGAGCTCATCAAACTTGTCAATACTCTATCTAGACATAGAAATTGTGGCCTATCTCACCTGCTCATATTTTCTTAGGATACTCTGATCTTCTGGGGCTTGCAAAACCCAAGGCCCTGGGTCATGTGACTTGTCTTAGGCCCCAAGTCACAGTGTTTAATTTGATTCATCTGCTACACACAAATGAGTTAATTTACTCTCTGTCTCATTCCACACATATGTGTAGTAATAGATAAAATTTCATTTACACTGTTTAATGTTTAAAATAATGTACTCTTCCCTTTGGTGTTTCATTTAAACTTAGCACAATAAAGGCATTTATATAGCACAATAGTGCTATTTTAATAGATTTAGGCTCAACTGTCAAAAAAGAATAAAATACTAACTCAAATATTCCTTCACCCCAAAAATGCACCATGGATTCTATCATCATTAGACAATTATTGTCCATGCTAATGTCATCTTGTGTCTTTCTATACCTTCTTCCTGAGACAGAACTACATACAGGACTCCTCCTCTGGAGCCAAGATGAAAATGTAACATTATTTTATCCAAGATTTTAAATGCCCAGAGATATTGATCCAGCCTGCTAGCCTGCTCAGAAGGATGCTCCACTTGCTGCTTTGTGCTTAGAGACAATCTAATAAAAGCTTGCTGAATAATAAACAATGGGAGCCCACCAATTCTAAAAATTTAGATTGACAGGAATAATCCCCTCCCTGGAAAAGAGAGACCAACGGGCACTTCCCATAAACCCATTACTGCACACTCACCCATAAACCAATAGAAGATGTTGGATTATTGGAAGTCTTAGCTTTAAGAGAAATTGCTTTCCTAAATTTGACCTCCAACACTAAATATAAAATATGGACCATCTGTAATGAAGGTATCGCAGCCCAAACAGCCATCATCTCTCTGAGGCAGAGGTTAGAAGGTTGATGCACATTGGTTCCAAAGGGATGGGGACGGGGATGACCTTTTACCTTGAAAATGGTCACTCGTAGCTTAATGTGAGTGAGAGGGTCAGTATTAGCTGGAAGAGAGTGTCTGCAGCTTCTGCCTGGTTAGACACACATGGGGTCGGGTGGGAGAAGCCACAAAAGCAATACAAGAAAATAGCACCTATTCTATAAGCTTGAGTATGTAACATGGAGGTAAGGGGATCTGAACATACTTCAGATGGCAGATAGGTTTCACAGATTTCAAAATGAGTGAGTAGCCATAGATAAAATGCAAAGGATTTTGAATGGAAAACATTTTATATTTACTTGTGGCACATTTTTTACCATTTGATTCACATGTTAGTGTTGCCATTTGTCCCCTACCTGCAGACTTGGCAAACAAAGCACAATTTCTTCAAGGCTATTTCTTTTACAGAAAAACACTTCACTGAAATATTTTCTAAAATTCAGTGAAATTCCCAGTGGCCATGGTCTGAGTTTTGTTTAATTCTAAACATAAATAAATAAATAAATAAATAAATAAATAAAATGTCTAACAGCAATGAACGGGTAGCCACAAAATATTCAATTTGTTTAAAAACCAAGAAAGCATTCTACAGGCCAAAGATTTTACTTGAGAACAGAGGGCCTCATTCAAGGGAGGGGGACATTAAACAGGAAACTGAACAACATGGGCAAGAATGGGGTACACCAGACTAACACGAAGATCCGAGGTATGCACATTGATGCTGGAGCAGATCAGGATGGTTTTAACAAGCACAGAAACATACACACCATCAACATTTGAAGCTGTAGTTCCAAAATGCAAGTGAGAGGAAAGGGAAGCTGACATTAGGTTTTATCATGACTGGTATTTGGAGAAGGTGAGATTGACCTGATGAATCATGAATAAAAAATTAAACGTGCTACTTCCCTCTTTTATCTCAAAAAGAAGTCTTTCTCACTCAGCTCTTTCAGGCCATTTCTTCTAAGCCACTGTCTTTAGCAAAAACCATTCTCAATACTTGGTATATAAGGAAATCAAACTTTGAAAAAAAAAGAAGAAACAATTAATAACTGTTCCAGTTAGTAATACCTTCATCAGCTTGGTATAAGAAAGAAAAATGACAGAGTAATATTGCCACTAGCAATTCCTAAGTCATGTGATTTTTTTTTGAAACAGATCAATGTTGGTTGCCAAGCAACACACACACACACACACACACACACACACACACACACACAACCCCCCCCCCAAAAAAAAGGAAAGAAAGAAAAGGAAAAAAGGAGGGAAACATTGTTATGTTTTGATAAATCTCTTTTTTAAAAAAAATTCAGGGATGTGATACTGATATTATCATTATAATTATTTTCAAGATCTATATTAAAGGAGAATTATTTTCATTAATTAAGAATAATTTTCGTGAACAGTAGCAAATACACTTGGTAAATGAATTGTGAACTTTAGGAACAAGAGCTGAAAATTCTTGGAATGCCTTATTAATGATAGGTGCATGTTTATTAATGAGTTTATTGCCTTTGTGTCATACTTATGTCACCATCAAATATTAATGTTTTCTATATTATAATAATATCTATTGATATAACTGAAATTTGCTTCCCAGTAGGTGTCACCATGAATAATACTTCTGAAATACTAAAATCGATAACAAGAATATTAGGGGGGCATTATAGTATGTCAATGAAATGAATTCCACTTTAAATGCCAAATGTAACAAAAACCAAGTAAATATACCAAGTTATAATTTTAAATACATAAATATAGAGATTATAGATATGGATCTTATCAGAATATATTGTCTGGAATAAAAAATAAAGCCACCGAATAAATGGATAGGTGCTCTGTGAATTCTTTGATTTAAAGTCAAGAACATTTGTTGGAATTAATAAGCATCCGTTTCTTTCATTGTGACAGAAGATCATGTAGACAAGAGAAATCTAAGTGGCTCAAATAAATCCTAAATTCATTTACCCTGGATAAGATGGCCGCTGTTCCTCCCTCCTCTCCCTCCTCCCACAATTGCAAGCTCCTGTTCAGCAGCCATTTTTTCTCTCACTCCACACTGCGTAGTGTCTGTGTGAACAAGAGCCTTTCCCAGAGAACACCAAGGCAGAAATGTTCGCCCTACTCCTGGGGCTCTGAGCAGAGGCAACTGTCAGGGCAGCTGGGAGCCTAGCTGTACTATCTGAGAATCAATAGTAGACCTCAGCCTAGCGCTTTATGGTGCTACCAATAAAGACAGAGGGAAGGCAGGCTTCCTTAACCCAGAGAGAAAGCCATGATTCTGGTTTAGATTCACAGGGTTGCATCTCGATTCTGGTTAAGGGTCATAATACCTCTGTTGTTCTCCTTTACTTTCTCTCATAGGCAATGACTTGAGAAAACAAAAGTGGAAAGCGTGGTCCCCTGATTATCTCCTGCTTTTTACAGCCTTAGGCTACCCACAGAGATCCTCACTTGTATGTGTCCTGCTGAAACTTTCTGGAGTTTCTCACAATTGGACTAACGATAATTCCTCTGGGCCTGGACAGCTCGCGTGGTAACATCAAAGTTTATCAAAGAATAATGACTTTACAAGTGAAAAGAATCATATTCAACAATTCGAGACTCTTTCCTACTACCCTGAAGCTACTTCTTATAGATTGTCATGGAGTAAAGGGCTTCCGTTGATATGCATCTAGCAGGATGCTAAATGTGAAGCCTCCCTGAGTGGGACCCTTCTGCAGGAACTTGGGTTTTGTTTTCTGTTTTTTATTTTATGTTGAGGACCACCTAGCTTCAGAGATCACTGATCTACATGACATGAGGGCTATCACTTAATCTGAATGTCATAAAAACCCACAAAGAGAACTCACTGGGAAGGTCTAAAACAGTATTTAGTGGCAACCCTGTGTATCTAATGGTGGGAAAAGAGCAGAGATCAAACTTCACATGATGTGAACACAGAGTGTCTTATGCTAAGGGCTCCTTGCCAAATGCTATTTGCAGGATCCTTTTGGGTTGGCTGGTTGCAGCGTGCCTGAGTGCCCCAGTACCCACTAACAAGCCACAGATCTGCCAGTTCTATCTACAGGAAAGACATAAGCTGCTACTGGCATGGCTCTTCCCTCTGTTCTCTATGACTCCAGCCTAGGTTGTCTTCCTCGGCCTCTCTAATGCAGGTGCACACCTCAACCTTCCCTGTTACCTCGGTATTGAGAGAGACACTGCACTCTCCTCAAAGATCATTTCCAAGAGCCAATCTCAGGCCCAACATTTTCAGAACAAGCTACAACCTTCAGAAGATTTGGTCAGAATCCTCAGGGAGCTCTCCTGGGATGATACATCTCAGAGGTCCATAATATCCCTGGTCACAGTGGCTGGCCTGACCTCATAATCCATGCTACCTTCATAACTCCCTAACCACTAGCAATCTAAAAAGATTTAGACATTATGCTAGAATTTTCTTTAAGAAAGACTAAATTTTGAATGTGGCTTTTAAAAAATGTCATCAGAAAGATGAAAACAGATAGATTCATCTCATAGAAGTGGTTCTTCAATTTCAATGAGCATTGGTACTTGTTAGAATTATGAACTCACTTCAACTCCATTCCCTGCTAGAAAGTTCTGACTGCAAATGACAAGACTCAGGGACTTGTGTTATTTGAAAGATGGCCCACTGTCTCTATTTTCAAGAAGAGCTGTGTTGTTGTTGTTGTTGTTGTTTTTCCTTGTTTTTCATTTTAACACTTTCCCATGATTAGTGAATCTGTGTCCCTGGTTCCAGAACATACTGGGAAAAAAAAGAAAAGAAAAAAGAAAAACCATAAAGCAAAACAACAACAAAAATATAAAAAGATTTAACCCTATTCTTGTTCTTAACATATTATTCATTATTTAACCCCTCAAGGCAAGAGAGAGTAAGTGGTTTGCTCAAGCTCAGAGTTAATAATTGGTGAATCATAACTAGAACATGCATACCCGTCTTCTAGTTCTCTCCTCTAAACATGCCTCCTTCCTTCTCTAAGTTGTTCTGAATAAGGCAAAAAGTGGATAATAAAACATGTATCTTTATAAATATATAAAACACTTTTTAAAAATTACAAAATTCTAGACAGATGTTACTCTTCTCAAAGAAAATAGGGATTTGTTTTTCTGTTTGCTTGCTTATTTTTGTTTTTGTTTTTGAAACATAGTCCACAGGGAATGAAGGTGTCTATTTTGTGGCTTAAAACTAGGAAATCTTGATTTCTAATCCTGGTTTGGTAATTTTTTTTTTTTTGGCGGTCCAAAAAAAAAAAAATCTCTCAGTACCTCAATATCCTTATCAATTATCAATCTAATACACAAGGTAAAAACAAAGATCATAATTATCATTCAAAAAATTTAAAATACAAACATGCTCTCACAACAAACTCATTATATGACAATCAAAAGTTTTCAAGAGAGGTAAATTGAAGTGATTCTATTACTAAAAGATCTCTAACAACTCCTTGAAGAAGTACCCAGAAATATCTAAAATAAGATTTATCTTATAAAGATGTTCTTTTGAGCAACTATTCCCAAGATTATATTTTATATGATGGCAAAGTAGATAGCAAACATATTGAACATATTTTCTAGACAATTATAGCAAAAATAATGACACAGAGACTGTCCTTATGTCAAACAAGGACAAACTGTCCTTATGATCAAACAGCTAGATGAAAGCAACAAAAAAAGTCTATCCACATATCCCCACAGTTGGTGTAAACTGTACCAACTGATAACACTTGATAACAATTTGCTAATGCACTTCTTTTATTCAGACTAAATCAGCTTACTATGAATTTGGTAAGGGACAGACCCAGCAATTTAAGGCCAACCAGAAGCCAAACATTTTAAGTTTGATGCAAGGATAGAGAAAGAAGAAAATGGGAGTGAAATTATTTTTACATAGAAACTAAAATGGTACCAGATTCAGAAAGACATAACCATTGCTTACGAGTTAGGTAATAAGAACTCTGTGCAATGGCTAATGACAAAGAAAGATGAATACATGGCAAAATAGAGAACTTGCTAGTCAATGTTGCTCTTCATACAAGATGCAGAAGAGCCCATCCTAATTATGATCCCCTGTAGATTTCAATGTCTTCTTTAGCTGGTTATTTAACAATATCCTCCATAGCCTTCTTTTTCTTCCATCATTTTTCCCATCCATTCCCCCTCCTCATTCACCTATTTATTTTCTAGCCTCCGTACGCAATCTTAAAGCTTGGAAGAAATATCAACATTTTACAGAAAGATTATAAATCCCTTATTTTGAGCAATACCCTCAGTTGAAAGCAAAATAGATTTTGTTATCAAAAAGACAATCAAAATTTTAAAGTGGTTTTAAAAATGTTACAAATCGTGACAATTATACTCACAGGGATTTTTATGTCGTTGTTTCTTGATGCTCACAAAGAAAGTTTTAGGAAAATTAAGATGTATTTAGTCAAAACATTTGACATTTACTTCTTTAGGTGGTGCACTAAATTCTCTCTAAATAAATCCCATCCTGATCTGACTTTCCCCATGAAAATCTGTACAGTGAACTCCTAGTTTATTATGCCTACTTGAAAAGGGTAATTTAATAAGGCATCAGTACAAATACTTAATTGTGCAATGGCTATTGACAATGCCTTTAAACAGTTGCATATTTGCCAGATTTAGCTAATGGAAGTAGAATTGCCACTTAATGTCTCAGCTTGCACTGGTGGGAAATAAATTGTATCTGACATTCCTTTGGCTTTTAAAGGACATACTTAGATAATATTTACAGTCAAATTGATCTATTGTTGCATTTATGTTTTCTTGGGTTAAAAAAGGGGATCAACTGGGTTCTAAGGGATAATATTTCTTTATATCTGCTCAGTTTGGAAGGCTTTCACATACATATGCCTCATTTAGTGGGTGTCTAACCAAAGTCTAAATATCTGAATGGAGAGTGGACATTTCACTCAAGGCAAACAGCTGTTCTGGCAACATCTCAAACACCCAGTACACAGATCAGTTGGCCAGGCTGGGGTGGCAGATGAGGTAGATTGTTCAGTTTAAGTGGAGGTCATATGGACAGAAATTGCTTCATTAATCCACTTGAAACATTAAATATGAAAGTATCTTCTTTAACTAGGAAAGGGAAGGAGAAGAAATACAATATTTCAACATCTAACACTTGCCAAGTACTAGTCTAGATGCAACCATATTACCTCGTTTACTACTAAAAACAAAGCATTAAGTTAGCATATTTTTATCTTAGTATTTTTCCTTAGGCTTCTATTTCTATGAAATTCAAAGCCAGGCAAGTCCGATCATTCGTGACGGGGTTAAAAATCACTACTGTGTTTACCTTGAGAGATAGAAACTGGAAGCAAACACAAGGAGATGCTTCATGGACACTGTGGTGTTCCTTTTCCTGATCAGAGTGCTGGTCACGTGGAGGTATTTTTACGTATACATATCAAACTAGCTGCTGCCATAACAAAATATCAAAGACTGAGTGACTTAAATAACAAAACTCATTTTCTCTCAGTTCTAGAGACTGGAAGTCCAAGGTCATGGGCAAACAGGATTCTGATGAGAGCAACAAAGCAGAAATAGGCAAACAAGTTGGCATCCAACTACAGAACTTCTACAAAGCAAAGGAAACAATCAACAGTCAAGAGACTTGACTTGAATTAAGGAAGACAACATAGGCGATAAAAGATCAATTCAGTAAAGAGATAGACTTTCTGTAAAATAATCAAACAGAAATCTTACAATTGAAAAGTTCAATGAGTCAAATAAAAACTCAGTTGAAAGCCTCACCCTCAGACTAGGTCAAGTGGAAGAAAGACTATCAGGGCTTGAAGACAAGGCTGATGAATTGTCACATTCAGGAATAATAAAGGAAAAAAAAAAGAAATTACAAACATAATATACAAGACTTCTAGGACATGATTAAGAAACCACACCTATGAATAACAGGCTTAGACTAAAGAGCTGAGGTACAAGCTACATTAAGCATTTTTAAAAATGTATTCAATGAAATCATAGCAGAAAATTTCCCAAATCTTGGGGGAAATATGGACAGCCAGGAACAAGGGGTATTTAGAACCAGAAATAGACATGACCAGAAAAGTACCTCTTCACATCATATTGTGGTTAAACCGCCAAAAATACAAAAGAAAACAGAGAATATTGAAAGCTGCAAAAGAGAAGCACCAAGAGTCTTAGTCACTTTTAAAGGCAAACCCATCAGATTAACAGAAGATTTCCTAACAGAACCTCTAAAAGCCAGCCCAGAATGGAATGATGTGTTTTAAACCCTAAAAAAAAAACAAAAAAAAAAAAACATAACTTCCTATATGACTACTATCGGTCTGAAAATAAATGTTCTGAATTCTCCAGTCTTTTAAACACAGTCTTGCTTATTGGATTTAAAAGAGAGGGAAGAAGGAGGGAAGGAGGGCAAATTGTTTACTGCCTGCAAGAAACTCACCTCACTCACAAACACGTCCACGAACTGAGAGCAAAAAAATGTAGATTCTTTTAGAAGATGCATCACTCTTCCCCCTAAAAATAAAAAAATAAAATTAAAAAAAAAACACACACAGTTCACCAGAGGACTTCTAGAGCTAATAGATTTGGCAATGTAGCGGGATACCAGATCAACACTAGTAAATTGACTCGTGATTGCACTCATCTGTACTTCAATAGTGAACCTACTGAAAAAGAAATTAGGAAACTATTCCATTCACAATAATCTAAGAAAAAAAAAACAATACTTGGGAATGAATCTAATCAGGGAAGTAAAAGACCTCTACAATGAAAACTATAGAACACCAAAGAAAGAAATTAAAGACCTTAAAAGCTATAAAGATTTCCCATGTTCTTGGATACACAGAATTGATATCAGTATAGCCATACTACCAAAAAATATCATACAGATTCAGTGCAATCCTCATCAAAATACCAATAATGTTCTTCATGAATGAGAAAAAAATCTCAAAAGAAAATATAAACAGTGGAGTTTCACTCAGCCATAAAGAAGAATGAAATCATAGCATTTGCAGGTAAATGAATGAGGTGGAGAACATCATGCTAAGTGAAATAAACCAGACCTAGAAAGTCAGGGGTCAAACGTTTTCTTTTATATTCAGAAGCCCCAAAATAAGGGAAAGGGGTGTCATTTGATGAAAACAGACAGCAATTAGTGGAATAAAGAAAGAGAATTGACGGGGAGGAAGAAGAATTGAGAAAGGTGAGAACAGTAGAATGAAACTGACCAAATTATTCTCTGAATATATGAATATTCCATAGTGAAGTTCACTTCTATATTTATCTGTTGTGCACTGGTTTTTTTTAAAAATAGAAATAAATACAAAAAAGACTGATAGAAAAGGGAACAGGAACATGAAGGAGAGAAAAGTGGTAAGGACTGAATTGGAGTAAATTATACTGTATGCTTGTATAATTGTTTCAAAACAAACCCCAATATATTGTATAAAACTACAATGCATTAATAATTTTTTTCTAAAAATTAAAATTTTTTTTAATGATGGAGAATGATATTCTAATCAAATAGGACTCCCAACTAAGCAGAAGTAGTTATACTCGTATCCAGCAAAATGAACTTCAAGCCAAAAATAGTCAAAAAGGAAAAATAGGGTCACTTCATATTGATAAAAGAAATAATTTATCAAGAAGACATAAAATTATAAATATATATGGACCAAATATCAGAGCACCCAATTTTATCAAACCAACACTATAGGACATAAAAAAGAAATAAGCCCCACTAAAATAATAGTGACTTTAATACCCTACTTTCACCAATAAATAGATCTTGCAGACAAAAAAAATCAACAAAGAAACATCAGAGTTAAATTACACTATAAATCAAAAGGACTTACTAGACTTCTACAGAATATCATCCAACAACTTCAGAATAGACATTGTTTTCATCAGCACACAGAATTTCTCCAAAATATATCAGATTTTAGGCCATGGAAAAAAGAAGAAATACAAAATAATTTTTTAAAACAGTTTTGTTTTTCTGCATCTTCTCAGACAAAACAGAATAGAAGTGGAAATCAACAGAAAAAGAAACCACTGCAAATATACAAACGCAAGGAGATCGAACAACACACTTTTGAATGATCAATGGGCAACTGAAGAAATCAGGGGGAGAGGCTTTAAAAATTACTTAAATCATATATAAATGAAAATACAACCTACCAAAAACTATAGAACACAACAAAAGCAGTTATAAGAGGAAAGTTTATAGCTATAAATACCAATATTAGAAAAACAGATCTCAAAAAAAAACCTAGTGATGCATCTCAAGACTTTAGAAAAGAACAATCCAACACTAAAGTTAATAAAAGAAAATAAATAATAAAGAGTAAAAATAAATGGAATAGTGACCAAAAGAACAATACAAAGGATCAATGAAACAAATAATTCATTTTTTTAAAAAGACAAACTTAACAAGTCCTTAATGAAACACCAAAAGAGAGAGAAAACCCAGATTCATAAAATTAGAGATGAAAAAAGGGATATTACAATAAATAACACTAAAATCCTGAGGATATTTGGGGAATACTTTTAAAAATAAAAATTCCCCTAAAATGGAAAATCTAGAAGAAATGTACAAATTTCTAAACACATGTAACTCTCTAAAATTGAACCAAATAATCAATATGAAGCAATAAAATTGAAGCAATAATATGTCTTCCAATAGAGAAAAGCCTAGTGCTGGACACATTCACTGCTAAATTTTATCAAACTTTTAAAAAGCTAATACCAATGCTTATCAAACTTTTCCATAAAATAAAAAGAGAAGGAACTCTTCTAAAAATTCATTCCACAGAACCAGTATTACCCTGCCACCAAAACCAGATAAGGCACAACAAAAGAAGAAAACCATAGACCAATATTCTTGATGAACACAGATTCAAAAATTCTCAATAAAATGCTTACTAATTGAATTCAACATTACACTAAAAAATCATACATCATGAACAAGTTGGTGTCATTCCAGAGATGTAAGATTACTTCAACATATGCAAATCAATACATGTACTTTGCCACAAAATAGAATCAAGGATTTAAAAAAATCACATTATCATCTTAATAGATGCAGAAAAATCTTTGACAAAACTCAACATCCTTTATGAAAAAAATCTCTGAACAAATCAAGTATATAAGGAATGTACTCCAACATAAAGTGCCTTTTTATGACAAACCCATACCAACATCACACCAAATGGGGAAAAACCAAAAGCATTTTCTCTAAAATGAGAACAGAGACAAGAATGTTCACTGTCACTCCTCTTATTCAATTTAATACTAGAAACTTTTAGCCAGAGAAATCACAAAAGAGAAAGAAAAGAAATATGAATAGGAAATGATGAACAAATTATCCTTGTGTGCAGATGATATAATTTATATCCAGAAAACTCTAAAGAATTCACCAGAAATTTCCTAGAGCTCATAAACAATTTCAGAAAAGTAACAAGACACAAAATCAACATATAAAAATTGGTAGCTTTCCTATACATCAACAATGAACTCACTGAGAGAAGAAACAGAAATAATCTCATTAACAATAACCTCAAAAAATGCCTAAGAATAAACCTAGTCAGTGAGGTGAAAAATCTCTACAATGGAAATTATAAAACACTTAAGAAAGAAATTGAAGATGATACTAAAAGATGGAAAGACATCACATGTTCTTAGATTGAGAGAATTAATGTTATTAAAAGGGCCATACTATCAAAAGTGACCTACAGATTCCTAATAAAATACCAATGGCACTCTTCACAGAACTAGAAAAAATAGTCTTAAAATTCATATAGAGGCACAAAAGACCTCAAATAGCCAAAGTAACCCTAAGCAAACAGAACAATGCTGGAACCCTCACAATACCTGATATTATAATACATTATAACTCCATTGTAACAAAAACAGCATGGTATTGGTGTAAAAAATAGACGCAAAAAAATGAAGGAATACAATAGAGCACCCAGTAATGAACCCACACATCTGCAGCCATCTGATTCTCTAAAAAGAAGCCAAAATCATAATTTTGAAGAACAGCCACTTTAACACATGATTCTGGGGAAATTAGATATCTGCAGGTAGAACATTGAAACTAATCCCTGTCACTCAGCCTATATAAAAATCAGCTCAAAAATGGCAAGAATTGTCAAATGGAATTACAACAAATTTAAAATCTTCTGCTTAGCAAAAGAATCAGTCAACAGAGTGAAGAGACACCCTATAGAGTGGGAGAAAATCTTTGCCAGTATTCATCTGACAGAGGGTTAATGTCCAGTATAAATAAAGAACACAAAAATTTAACAACAAAAAATAAGTAATTCAATCAATAAATAAGGAAATGAGATGAACAGATATTTCTCAAAACAAAAAACAAATAACCAACAATTATGTAAAGAAAATGCTCAACATCTTCAGCCAATAGGGAAATACAAATCAAAATGACATTGAGATTCCATCTCATCCCAATCAGTATGCCTATTATCAAGAAAATAAAAAAATACAAATGTTGGTAAGAATGCAGGAGAAAAGAAACACTTATACAGTGTTCATAGAAATGTAAATTAGTACAGACTCTTCAGAAATCAATATGGAAGTTCTTCACAAAACTAAAAATAGAACTACTATATGATCCAGTTATGCTGCTCTTTGGTATAAACCCAAAAGAATCAAAATCATCATGTTTTAAAGATACCTGAATACCCATGTTTATTGCAGCACTATTCACAGTAGCCAAGTTATGGAATTAACCCAGGTGCCTATCAATGGATAAATGGCTAAAGAAAATGTGGTATACATTCACAATGGAGTATTAATCAGCATAAAAAGAAGAGTCATGTAATTTTCAGGAAAATAGATGGAACTAGAGATCATCATGTTAAGTAAAATTATACAGACTCAAGACAACATGAAAATAGAAGGGGGACCATTTGGGAAAGGGAAAGGAATCAGAGGCATGGTTAAAATAGGGTAACAGGAAAAGATCAAAGTACATTATATGCATGTATGAAAATGTCACAAATAAATTCATTATTTGGTACAATTAATATTCTCTTACAATTATAATAAACTTTTAAAAATATAAATGAGCCAAGGACCTAAATAGACATTTCTCAAAAGAAAATATACAAATGACTGGTATATATATATATAAAAATATTCAACATCCTGGATCAGCAAAAAAAAAAAAAAACCACAACTACAGTGAAATATCACCTTACATGTATTGAAATGACTATTGTAAAAAGTCTAATGATATGTGTTGGTGAGTTTGTAGATAAAAGGAAACTTCTATTTACTCTTGATGGGAATATAAACTAGTATAATCATTATGAAAACAAACGTAGAGGTTTCTCAAAAAATTAAAACTAGAACTACCACATCATCCAGCAATCACACATCTGGATGTATATCCAGTGGAAATGGAAGCAGTCGGTCAGAAGGTGTCTGCACACCTATGTTCATTGCAGCATTACTTCCAATTGTCAAGGTATATTTCAATTGAAGCATCCATCAGTGGATGTAGAGATAAAGAAAATGTGGTGCATCACACCATGTAATGCTACTCCGCCTTTAAAAAGAAGGAAGTCCTGTCATTTGGGACAACATAGGTAAACCTGCAGGATGCTAGGCTA
Source organism: Ictidomys tridecemlineatus (assembly GCF_052094955.1). Classification (NCBI taxonomy): domain Eukaryota; kingdom Metazoa; phylum Chordata; class Mammalia; order Rodentia; family Sciuridae; genus Ictidomys; species Ictidomys tridecemlineatus. Next base: position 28,584,758 of record NC_135481.1, read on the forward strand.
AGTAAAGTCAACCAGAAGCAGAACAATAGTACTGCATGATAGATCTCAAGGCATGTACAGAATGAAAAATTCCAAACCACAGAAAGGGGCTAAAGTGGCGATCACCTGAGGATGGGGAGTAAGGAAATTAGGAGATGTTGGTTAAAGACAAAAAATTTTAGTTAGGTGGAATAGGCTCAAGAGAGCTGTTGTACATCCAGGTGATAGTTAAAAACAATACATTGTATATTGGAAAATTGTCTTTAAAAGTCAGTGGAATGGATCTGATATAATTTTCCTATGTACATGTATGAAGACACCACAGTGAATCTCACCATCATGTACACCCACAAGAAATTAATTTTTAAAAAATGGGTAAATGGCAGAAAGATCAATAGAGAGAAGAGAGTAGGAGGTGGGGAGAAGAAAGGTAAGGAAAGGTACTGGGGTCTGAATTCAAACAAGATGTAAAACATGCTTGTATACTTGTGTCAAAATGGATTCTACCATTATCTGTAACTAAAAAGAACCCATAAAAAATGTTTAAGACTTATTACCACAAATGAGTTAATACATACGTTAAATACCTTGATTTAGACATCTACAATGTGTGTGTGTGCGCGTATCACCCTGTAGACCACCAACATACAATTTTGACCTTGCAATTTAAGAAAAATCTAAATTAAAATGGAGAAATAAAGCACCAAGAGAGAATAGAGGCTAAAACAGACCCAGGCAACAAAGTGAAACCCAAGCAAGGGTAGACCAGGTAGTTGAATTCACTATTCTGCACATTTAATTGATAAAAGAAGGTAAAAGTTAGATAGTTTAACATATCTCAAAGAAAAAAACAGCCTTTTCAACATTCCTTACCCTCGTATTATAATATGTTTCTAGATAGACAGGATAAATTTTATCCTTAGTATGCTAAAGGGCATTTTTAAAATTCAATAATACTCCAGAAGAATCAAAAGTGCCAAGTGTTTACATAATTGAGTTGAACAACTGTTATTAAATCAGTGGCAAAGGTTATCTTTTTCGATAGAAGGTAGTTTGGATAAACAGTAAAACTATTTCAAATTCCCATGGAGTCTCCACCAATAGTTAAACTTCCATTCCCATATCTAAGAAATGCCTGAGGGGATGATAACAATTTTCTCTTTCTCTTCCTGTTTTTCTAAACTAATAATAAAAAAAATCACAACAAGGAGTAATGAAAATCTACAGAATGAGGTCCCATGTATACACTCTAAGAAGGTGGGTTTATGAAGATCTTCTTATTCCAATCGGGGATTGTTAAAACTGGTGGATTCTATTGTAAACCATATTGGAAAAAAAAACGGTTTTAGAGTAATAAAATTTCATCCTAATTCAGAAGATCAGAACATGAAATGAACAGGTCAGAAAAACCTGATGGAGGTTATGGAAGGGTAAAATGAACAGAGAGGAAAAATCCATTTTTTAGGCCAAGTTAAGGTCAAATTCGACAGAGGAGAATAGTCATTCTGGGACACCAATAGGGAAGGTAATAACACAAACAGGATAATTTAAGTCAATCATTTTCAACCTGAATTTCTTTTAACCAACTAACTGAACTAACTCTCCTGATCACAAACTCAGAGCAACTGATTTAGGAGGTCCTTAGGATTATTTACTCCACTCTTCCCATTTTGCCTAGAACCCAGTCCTCTGAGCTGATGGTCTCTATACTATACTCCAGATCCCCTTCCTCAAAGGAAATCAACAGCTTCTAACAGTTCTTGAGAACCTACTATGTGCCTACTACTTCTTCATGGATGTGGAGTTAAAAAAACTCTCATGCTGGAGGGATATGAAATGGTGCCAACCTCTTTGGGAATACAGTTGGGCCGTTTCTTATGAAACCAGACATAGGCTTCCCACATGATCCAGAATGCATTCTTTGGTATTTACTCTCAATATTTGAAAATTCTTGTCTATACACAGCCCTACATAGTGATGTTTACAGCAGTTTTATTCATGATTGACAAAACTTGGAAGAAATTAGGATGTTCATTCAGTAGGCTAATGGGTACATAAGCTATACATCCAGAAATGTATATACATTGGAATAGTATTCAGCACTAAAACAAATGAGTTATCAAGCCATGACAAAGTTCGGGGAAGCTTAAATATGTATTACCAAGTGAAACAAAGCTAATATGAAAAGGCTACACACTGTCTGACCCCCAACTATGTATTCTTCTGGAAAAGGCAAAACTATGGAGACAATAAAAAGAGCAGTACTTATATGAGGTTAGGGTTGAGGAAGGCACAGAAGACCTTCAGTGAATGTATTCTGAATCATACTATAGATTCAGGTCATTGCACATTTGTTTAAACCCATAGACTGTATAATAAGCTAACCCCCCTGCAGACCTGACTTTGGGTGGTTGGGATGTGTCAGTGTAGCTCATCAGTTGTAGCAAATGCATTTCCAATGGAGGATGGTGATAAGGTAGAATGCTGTGTACGTGGGGTGGCAGAGGGTAGAGGGGAAATCTCTCTCCCTTCCTCTAAATTTTGCCATGAACCTAAAACTACCCTAAAAAATTATGTCTTGGAAAAAAAATGTCTACTCATTGTTTTTAAAAAATTAAGCCATACTGGAAAACATTTCAAGCTTATAAATCATCTGAAATGTCACCAGCAAGAAATACACCTATCATTAACCTAGAGTGAGATTTATTATAGCCCTTAGTAGGTAAATACAAAGTAAGAGGGACAGACACACTTGTACTTGACATTATTTGAATAAAAAAAAATACCTGAAATAAGACCAAGGAAATTGCAGCATTTAGAATAATGGTTCTTTATCACCTTCTGAAAATCCTAGAGTTTCCAAGGTTTGAAGTTGCCATCATTTGTTTTTAACACATTTCAACTTTACATAGTAATTGATATGAAAGATGAAGGAATAATCACACCTATACTTTCCTCCACCCTCCATCTGCCCAATCCTTTGATTTCTGTTAGTTATAATTTTACATCATCCATGGTTTATAATAGGAACATCCTGTTCAAGAGTCAAAATCCCCACTGCTGCGTAATCTTGGTTCTAAATTTAAGTGGACTCAGAACTCATTTTTGTTTTTATTATTATTAATAATTTTTTTTTGATTGACAATAATTGTATGTAGTTATGGGAGCTACTGTGACATTTCAATGTATGTGTGCAGTATGCAATGATGAAAACAGGGTAATAGGCACATCTATCACCTCAGACATCTATCATTTCTTTTGTTGAAAAAATAAAATATCCTCTGTTTGGGTATTTTGAAATATTCAATGAATTGTTTTCATATAGTTAATGTTCCGTAGAACATTAGGAGTTATTCCTCCTACATCTCTGTGCCCATTACCTATCCTCTTTCCACCCCTCTGCCTCCACCCCTTTCCCAGACTCTGATAACCACTATTCCATTCTCTACTTTTATGAGATCAACTTTTTAGTTTTTATACATAATTGAGAATAGGTAATATCTGTCTTTCTGTGGCCTCACTTATTTTTCTTCACATAATGTCCTTTAGATTCACTGAGATTGCCTCAACTGACAGAATCTCACTCTTTTTCATGGTTGAATGGTATTTCATTGTATATATATTCCACATTTTCTTAATCTATTCATCTTGATGTGCACCTGGGTTGATTCCATTTTTTGTCTTTGGGGATAGCCTGGTTTCTTTGGGGAAATGTCTATTCATATATTTTTGCCCATTTTTGTTTTAAGGTTTCTCCTATTATCGAATTCTAGGATTTCTTTATAAATTCTGAATATGAGTCCCTTATCAGATATATGAAGGACCCGGTGAGGCAATACTGTTGCTCCTTTGGGAGAACATTGGAGTGCAGTTGTTTCTTCAACACACTGGTTTTAATTCCTTTGAATACATACAGAGATGTGTGATTGCTAGATCATGTGGTAGTTCTAATTCTAGTTTTTTGAGTACCCTGCACAGTACAAACCTCACTTCTAAGTTTGGCCATCCTTTGTCCTTTGTAAGATCTTGGATATACACGTTTGATTGAATTGTATAAAGAAGGGTTATTTTTTTCTAATTTTGTGGCTGTTGGTTTTCTTTCATTCTTTCCTTGCTTTTACAGATACAGCCGCTTCCTGGGCCACAACGTGTACTGCTCCTCCCAGACACAGACTTATCTGTCATCTTTTCTCTTTAGCCACACAACCTAACAAATTCAAAATTTTTATTGAGATCCATTTTACATATAAAATTCAACCAATTTGGATGCTTAATTCAATGATTTATAGTCATCTTATTGAGTGGGACAACCATTGCCATGAACCCATTGCTATTCCCCACCGCACCATCCCCACAAAAAAATTCCCTGTTCTCAATTACAATTAATTCTTGTTCCGACTCCAGCCCTGAACAATCACTTTCTACACTTTCTGACTCTGTAAGTTTGTCTTTTCTGGACATTTTATGTAAACGGAAACATAGATTGCATGGTGTCTTCTGGTTGGTTTCTTTCATTTAATATAAAATTTTTATTTTCAACCGTGATATGACACTTACTAGTAGTTTGCTTACTTTTATTGTTAAATAGTATTCCATTGTATGAATATACCACATTTTATTCATTTACCAATTGGTGGACATTTAGCTTGATTCCCGTTTGGATTTCTGATCAGAATGCCACTATGAACATTTTCATTTTTCTTGGGGACATGCCTATGAGTGGAAATACTGAGTTATATGATACTTTTATATTTAACATTTTAAGAAAATCACAATGAATGTACCATTTTATGTTCCCCCCAACTATATAGGAGGGTTCCTATTCTATATATTCTTACCTACATATATTACTCTCTTCTTATTTATTATAATTCTTCTAGTAGGTATGAATCATTTCGCTAGTGATTAATAATGTTGAGCATCTTTGCCTGGCTTCTTTGGTGAAATGTCTATTCATATATTTTTGCCCATTTTTGTTTGAATTTTTCCCCTATTATTGAATTCTAGGATTTCTTTATAAAAATTCTGAATATGAGTCCCTTATCAGATATATGAAGGACCCGGTGAGGCAATACTGTTGCTCCTTTGGGAGAAGATCTATCTGTCCAGGCCCTCATCCTTGCTGTCCTTAATTTTCATGTTATATTTCTGCTTTTAGAGTCATGCTATTCAGTTGGGTCGCCACTAATCACATGTGGGTATTTGAATTTGTATTAACTAAAGCTAAATGTAATGGAAAGTCAGTTTTAAGTTACACTAGTGGCATGTGAACTCGGAAGTCACATTTGGATAGCAGCTACCCTGTGAGAAACTGCAGAGAACATTTATCTCAGAAAGTTCTACTGGATGGTGCTGATTTAAGAATTTATTATTGGTATTTTCACTGATTTGTATAAACAAAAGCTATTAGAGTAGCTTTATAAACTATAAGATATAAATGAGTAGCACTGGATTCTGGAGGCCTTATGGATCAAGGCACTTCTTAGATATCACATGTCCTCAGTTGTTGATATTTTTATTTATAATTTTTCATTCACTTCAAGCATTTATTCAAGGGATTATATAAAAAAAGAGTACAAACTTCATATACTTTAAAATCTTGAGTGCCTGGATGTTGAGTGTAAGGGTGACTGAGCACAGAATTCTTGGATCATTGTCTCGCCTCACTCAAAAAATTTCCTTATTCAATAACCTGTTCTTAATTCCTAAGTTCTTATACAAACATTTTATTCCCTTTAAATTAAGAAAATTAACCAAGAGATGCCCCAATTTTGCCTGGTACTTGAGAAGCACAACCCCCAAACATTCATGTATTTTTTGGTGTTATAAAATTTTCCATTATTTTTTATTGTATCTTCTCCATCTGTTCCATTCCAGCCTTCTAGAATCCTTATTATGTGTATATATAAATCCTGGGACTCATCCTTCATGTCTTTATTCTGTTTGTATTAATTATATTCTTTCATGAAAATCTTGGAACATTTATTGACCTTATTTTCACCTTCACTGATGCAATGTTTTGTTTTGTTTTTAATTGTAACCAATCTGCAATTCTCACATCCCTTTGTATTTTTCACTTGGTACTTTGTTTTCTATTATCTCACAACAATTCTTGATCTGGTATTATTTCATCTTTGAAAGGCCATTGTTAAATTTCACTGATATGCCGAATAGAGATTTTCTAAAGGTTTTTTTTTTTCTGAAGCTCTGTTTATTGAGGGGATAATTTTTCTGTTTCTAATCATTTATTTGTTTAGAATATGAGTTTTCAAGCCAGAACTGGGCTCCAATTTCTATTCTGCTACTTACTTGAGTAAGTTTTTTAAACTCAGTGGGCCTCTCTTTTCTTGTATGTGATATGCATAAAATTCCCAGAGTTTAGAGATATTGCCAGGATTCGACCAGGCATTTTATGTCAAGTGCTTAGCATCCGGTTGGTACTCAGTGAGTGTTAGCTATTGTATTACCAGACCTTTTCATTTTTGTAATAGCTTTTTTGATTTGATCATTTTGAAGCCATTGGGAGATACATTTGTCTAAACTTAGGAGTTGACTTGGAGTCTGGCAGAGACTATGTTGGCTTTTATTTGATGTTTCAGGTCCAGATGAGGGAACGGGGGAAACTTTAGAAATTTTGTGATTTTACTGTTATATTAGCAGTCCAGTGCCCGTGAAGAGAGGAAATACATATATATTCTTCACTTCCCCTGGCTTCTCTGCCCTCAGCGGAGCCTTGAAGATATTCAACTGCTTCTCCCTACCCCAGCAATGCCAAACAGAACTCCATGAATGTGGCATGGTCCCCAGCGTCCCTACTCTAGACCCCAGAACATCATGCCTTTCTCCAAGATGCTTTTAGAATCAAGATCCCTGACAACTGCCCGAGCTCACCTTCACCTGCTGTCTCTGCCTCTCAGAGATGCATGTTCCAGGGACAGTCTTCTAGAGGGTCCCTGCCAATTATTTCCCAGGCCATCTGCAGATTGATCATTCTGCCCTTCAATTCAGAAATAGCAACCTGACTTGAAGAAACTCATAAAGTTTCTATTTTTTTTTCTTACTTCCAATTCTGGTATTAGCTGCCTCTTCCACCTACCTGCCCTACCATATTTAGATTCCTTAGGCCATAACCTAAGGAATTTGGGATTGGAGGAATTAAATAACAGACTCACGTCTCCATCTCAAACAGCTTTTTAACCATAGTTTTACAAGAATGGTATATGGAAAAAGAGATTAAAAATGGTACTGGCATTGATCTCATTTATGGGAACTACAGTCAAAAATATTAATTATGGCTATGTTATTATGTAGTGTTGCCTTTGCTTCAAGAAAAAAAAAAGCATCTAAATTCTGCTTGAGGGAAACTGTTTCCCTCAGACTACCTACTCACAGAACCATGGTTGGTTAAAAGCTAGAACAGTATAGGTCAACTCCATTTTTTTCCCTTTTTTCAGGATATATTCTGGTGTCTAAAGGCAAACCATTGAGATGAGCTGGTCAGCTCCAGGGATCAGAAGCAGCTTTCTTCACAGCTGAACTGGGTTGCCCAGCAGTGTGTTCCAGGAAACATTTGGTTTGAACTGATTTTTCTGTCATAAGGCAAGAAGTTTCCAGCTGAACTGTTTGCTGATCTGGTGAGTTACTCATATATAAACAACAGACACACCACAGAGGGACACTACTGTAGCTATTTCCCTCCAACCACAATCCACCTGTGACTACTGAGCATGCAAAGTCTGGACTACATAAATCTTTTATTAGAGAGTTAAAGAGACAGGCATGAGAAGGGAAGATAAGAGGAAGACTTTACAAAGTGATTGAGCCTGAAAAAGAAAAAGGCTCAGCAGAGAGAAGGGCAAAGATGGAATGCTAAGCCTGGAATGAAACACAGGGCAACAGCCGCAGGGATCAGACATACCCTTGGAGAATCATTTTCATTCTTGATCCATCCTTTGAGTGCTTTCTCTGCAGCGCAAGCCCACTTCTCTGCACGGAAGCCCAGAGAGTTCTGGAGTTCGTTTTACAACCTAGTAAAAGTGGAATGGTTGCTGCCAAGGTGTCCCTTTTAAAAGACTGAGTTCTGACCATTCCATTGCTGAGACAGGCAAATCCACTCCACCCCTAAACTATGTCTGTCTTCTCTAGTATTTCAGGTCACACAGAGGTCAGAAGCTAATATCAGTAGAGTTCAAGACCACCCGAGGCAAGAACAAGGCTACTTGTTCTCACATGCCCCACTTGGGATTCCCTTGCTCCATATACGCCTGATTCAGCCTTGTCTGAAATTGCATTTTCTCTTGGGGATCACAAGTAGAGAAACAGAGAAACAGAGACAGAGAGAAAACCTGATGATAAGTGTTTGCCAGAGCCCAGATTTGGTCATTCAGGCATCCATGCAGATCCATGCAGAAGGAAGCATGAGTTTAGAGTCAGCTCCACAGGCCAAAGCCTTTTTTGAGATATGTGTGACATCCAGGAAGTTACTCAAGCCACAAATAACCACAAATCCCACTGGTATTAAGGGTGTTATAAGAGTCTGATGATTCATGTCTCATCATCCTGTTTCAAAATCCCAATTGAAAAAATATGTTCAGAGCCTAATATTTCAGTAAAGTATAGCATGGCTAAAAACCTTTGATTTCAAAATGACTAGTTGTTGTAACTAGTTGGTTAACTGGGCAAATGTATTTTGGTTATAATAGTAAGAAGCACATCACTGTACTTAAAAGAAAATATTTTTCAAGAACAGTGTGGAGAGTCCATCATAAGTGGATTTAACTTAAGTTATACTAGACAAGTTGGAGAAAAAGAGAAATGATTATTTAAATGTTGCCTTTCTGCTAAAACACATACCCTACTTGGCAAATGAGATAGTGAGTCCCGATCACCCCCACCCCCAGCAAAACATCTACTACTTTGTGGATGATCTCAGAGCCATTCAGGGATGATTTTGATCACTCACAACTGTAATTCTTTGTACACTTAAGCTCATTGAAATAGGGTTTAAGAGATTAGAGGCCTCTCAAATTTTCATGAGCTGTTAAACACTAGGAGACCTTCTCAAAGGTAGGTTCTGTTTGAGTTAGTAAGTCAGAGGCAGGGTCTCAGATTCTGCATTTTTAACCAATCCTCAAGTGATATTGATGCTACTAGACCACAGATCACACTTTGAGTACAAGAGCTTATTACATGGAATTAGATCCACATTCAACATACAGCAAATACTGAGCACCTACTATGTGCCACGTGCTATATTCACTGATGATAGAAGCATGAAATATACTGCTTCTCATTGCTCCTTATCATCAAAGAGTCCCAGTTTAGTTCAATATAGTAACAACTAAGAACTTCAAGAAATAGAAATTTTTCCCCCCAAAGTATGCCTTAAAATAACACTCAACCCTAATATAAGGATAGGGCTTTATCACTTGCAAAGCATTTTTTTCCAAATTTTATCCCACTGAAAACCTCTAACACAGGATCTCACCTTTCTTTCAGATGTAAGATGTTATTGATTATTTTTTTGTATTGATATCACTGCATACATACTTCCAAGGATGAAAGATGTTCCTCACCACCCCATGTCATAGATCACTGAATACTAAAAGTAAATTAAATAAAACCTATTCTGAAGTGATTTTGTCACTGTGTATGCACAAGCATGTGATCTAGGAAACAAAACAAATTCTGACTTTCATGACCTATGTAAAGTAGTGGAAAGCCCAGGATGACGTATCTCCTTAGCATGAGGTCTTCTGCTGACTAGCCATGTAACCACACGCAAGTTAGTTAACCTTGAAGGACCTCAATTTCCTCATTCTTAAGGAAGGAGCCGGAACTGGTGACCTCTGAGGTCCTTTTCAGCTCTACAATCCTATGTTCCATAAACCGCCCACCTTGAATTTGCTATAATCTGTGTTTCAGATCCCAAAGACAGATCTTTTCAACAGCATCAGCACAACCACACACCCCCGAGCTTTGGCTACACTGGCTCACACGGCAAAGCTTTGAAATTCTTGAATACTGTAAAGCTCCAGCCTGCCAGTGCCGCGTGGAGCTGCTGCTTCACAATTCAAGTAGTCAGCTATTGACTCGTGGCAATCTATATCTGCATTAAAATGGGAGTTTTGGATTAATGTGGAGCTGAAAGCCCGACTGAGGCTCTTTGCTGCCAGCCTGTCTCTGTAATTGCAGCATGGATTTCACCAACCACAAAGGGCAAAATGAATGTGATCATCCCCAGTAGTCGATAGCCCATCGATTTTTTCTTTTGACTCTATGATTCCCACAAATATTGAAGCTCATTTTTTAAGCAAGGAGACTTATTAATCTACATTCTTCAAAACTAGTGGCCCCTTCAATGAGGTGAATTCTGAAGGTTATTTGATATGCAAGACATGAGTAGATCAGTCACATTTTTTAAAAGTTCCTTTTCGTGTACGTGTGCACATACACACTCAAGTCCTCACTTCCATTTAAAATTGGCATTCCACATAGATGGTGGAACTTGGTGCTCATGGTCACACTATTATGTGTCTGATTGTTTAGGAATGATTAGGAAGGAAATGTTGGCAAAGCTCATTCTGGTCTGTGGTTGCTGTTTTCTTGGGTAGGCTTCATTTTTCACTCACTCCTAAGGTTGGAAACAGAATGTGTACAACAGCACCTGTGGTTCCAAGGATGGAACACTGATCTGGGGCCATTTCTTCCCTGAATGAAGGCTATTAATCTGCAGTAACAAATACATGGTAAGGCAGAGAAACAAAAGCAGCTCCTGCAGCGTTCAGTTGTGGTTACTCCAAACCATACCGGTTCTTTAATTTCTCAGGATGCATTTTCCATTTTATGTTGTTTCTGGTTGTTATATCCTCTGATCACTTCTCCAGCCTATTGCCTCCTTAATTTTGTTGGAAATTCAGACTCTGAATAGCTGGAAACCACATTTGTCAGATTTGGGTTTTGTGTGGTTTGTTGTAAAATGCAGCAGTCCTCTCTCTCCCAATAGCTCTATCTTTTGAGAAAAAAAAAATGATAAAACTGATCAAAGCCTATTGGCCTTTTTCCTCAGGAAAATTTTCTACATTGGCCCCTACTCTTGGCCTCAACTTTAGATCTGTTTTGCCTACATGGAACAGCTGGGACAGCATTTCATTTCATTTTTTTATCGAAGAATAAAGATGATGAGACTCTTGACCATGCAGACTTGGCTATACCACAGGTTCAAAATGATCAGAACTTGCTTGAGGAACTTGAAGTTCATTCAGGATCCAATATGGCTCTGACACTCAAGATATCTTGCCATCAGGAGTTTATTAATCACAGCCTGTGTCTAACATAGAGAGTTCATTCTATGCTTTCCTCTGAGCTTTCACTCTGACTTCTATTTAACTCTTTCTCTGAGTCTCAAGTTCAACCAAATACAATTTCAAATAATCCCAGTCACAAGATCTAATTGTTCAATCATCCCCTCTGGCTACATCTTTTGTGCCATACCATCCCATTGGTCTATAGATGAGCTATTCTTAGATCAAACACCCATTTGGATTCAATAATAACAGTTTCTGTCAATATAATGACTTATGTAGAAGACATACATTTTAAATGTAAAGGAACTCTTTAAAGAGAAAATATAGAAAGGCAGCATATTGAGGTTTGACCTATCAATCATGCTTATGGTGTCAGCTCATCTCAAACCCATATCATCACTTATCTAGACCTTTGCAATAATACCCTTACTAGGAACACAATGCCTAAACTCTGCCTTATTTAATCCATTTCTGATAATGATCTTCAGAAAGTCTTTAATATCTCTGATCCCTAATTTCCTCATCTATCTCAACTATTAAATGGGTATAATAGTTGGGAAGACTTGAAGAGAGAATACACATAAGGTACATGGTTATTTTTACCACTATTTTATGGAAAAAAAATCTTATCCTGGTTGTAAGGATTATATTTCTTTCTAAGCATCTTTCTCCCACAAGAACATGGACTCAATGAGGCCAAGAACCAAGTCTTATTGACTTCTTTAATGCCTTATCTGTGGCTCAGAATCTAACACAATCAGCTACTCAACACACATTGAATGAATGAAGGCATGGTTCACATTCCAGAGAACTCTCTATTAAACCGAAGACAAAAAATAAACTCCTAATTACTTCATTAATAAACTTTTCCTAATCTTCATTAAAATCATATGAAGCATCACATATAGTAAGATAGTCTAGAACTGTGAAAATTGACTATGCCTCTCTCTATGCTAGAAGAATGGAATGGGACCCTGTGAAGAGAGCACTTAGCTACAGAAAGTGTCACATGCCCTCCAATAGCACAGAATGTGAAATTCAGAGGGCACACTAACAATGTCTTCCAACCTTTTATTAATGAAGACCTTGAGACTCGAACAGATGACTTTACAGGGTTATGAAGCTTGAAAACCAAATGGTGTGTGTGGATTCTCAATAATAAGGATTCCCCTGTTTCCACGATGATAATTCAGAATGACCACCTACTCTGAGCTTTAAATTGACCAGAACAATCCCTGGACAAGTGTAATTTCACTCCTACTCTGTCACAGTAGTAAAAGTACTGCATTTTTTCTTCCTTCTTCTATTATCCATATAAAGATGAAAATCATTGAGTTGTTAATAACTGAATTGCCTTTTTGGGTCCTGGTGTTTGCATCTAGAAAATCAGAGTGGTAAGTGTGGTTACTGGTTTTCAAAGCTCTACGTTTCCCAAAGCTCTTGAGTTTCAGAAGATGCCACAAGGTCCATCGTGGGTTGATAGGAAACGGCTCAATCAGGACCCCAGCTTTCTCACCCATTTTCTTACTTTTCATATTTGAACATTTAAAACTTTTTATTTTCAATCAAACACAATATCTCCATTCATTTTGAAATGTTTTAATTATTTAACTCTTGCCTATGGCTCAAATTTAATTTCTCAAAAGAAATAGTGCAAAAGGAATGGTCCCAATGCTTCCAACCACTAGATTATATATTGATAATTTGACTGAGCCCAAGAAGGATTTGAACAGTGAAACACATTGTAAAAATTCATCAAGATGTGCAAAACTGCCCCCTAATCCCTAAAAAAATCTGGATATAGATAATAATACTTTAAAGCGTATGAATGTTGCAATATTATCTACCTGATGCACAAAATCTTATCGACATATAAAACTCCAATGAATTGAAATTTTAATATTTTACATTAATTGTTTTAACCAGTATTTTATTTTGTCCAATGCATTTTCAACAAATACACTTTTTTTCCCAAAATGGAGTCTTTTGTTTCTTGCCCTAGAGAAAAACTAACATGGAACTAATACAAGTTGAGCCAGGACTCAAGATTTCCTTCTGCCTCACAATTCTCCTGCCTCACAAGAAGTCATCAAGATAGCTTTATTCATTCATTCTTTTGGGGAATTGAATGGGACAGCTTTGTAGGTGCAGAGGAAAAAAAAGGCAAAGTTATTTATTCTACAAGCAGTCAGTACATAAATAATTAAAATGTCTGATGACAAGTGGAGATATATTCCACCAAGGATCAAGGGTTAAGGAAACAGCATGACATAAGGAAGATGGTAAAGAAGAAGAGGAAACAACCATCTAAGTAACTTGCAGGTTGCACAGGAATTCACAGAAGGATGGGCAATTCCACCAGTGATATAAGGCAGGGCAGTTATGTCTGCAAAACAAAGGAAGAAGTGAGGGCTAGAAGGATTTCCAGGCAGACAGACAACCTGTTCAGGGGCATGAAAGGGCATGATATTTCCAAGGAACCCTGAATAATTCAGAATGACAGGAGTATGGTTCCCATTGAGAGACGAGAGATGAGAAGGATCCAGTAATAAGGTGAAAATGTGGTCAGCAGTCAGGTAAATGCAAAAGCTTCCTGACAGGCCCATGAGAGAGAGTCTTTGTGAAGAGAAGGGGAGGAGGTAGTCTAGAGAATTATATTCCACAGAAGATGCAGGGCATGTTAGAGAAATCCTTTAAAGATAAAGATGATTCCATATATCAAAATAAAAGATGTCACTGTAAAGTGTGCAAGAATAAAAACCTAAACACAGTAGGTCACTCTGGAATCAGAGTTATGAATGACAGAAAGAAGAGCTGGGAATGAAGGAAAGGGCAAGGAAATGTCAAGCCAGTGAATAGAGATCGTGAACTCCTTCGAGAAGAAGACAGGGCCCAGAGTGGGTAACAAAATAACTCAAACTCTAAAATAAACTGACTATGCTTAGGGTGCTTTGCCAACTGCTATCTTAGACCTAATCAAGTGCTCCCCGACCTGCCCCAGAAGCATCGTGACATGAAAAGAACAAGGCAGCCAAAAGCTGGCTGAAGGAAGAAATTAAATGAGAAGCAGAGGGTGGAGTCTTCTTTTAGTGCCCCAGGAAAGAAAAAAATAATCACAGACACTGAAGTAAAACTTCGCCCTATGTTTCCCACTCGATTCCTTACTTAGCCAATAAAAGGACAAAAAAAATTTAATTGCAAGAGATGAGTCTGCCAAATGAAAGGAAATTCATGGTATGATTAGAAAAGTGTCCTGGGTATATTGACAAAGGAAGTGGTTACCTATAGGTAGGAATTCAAAAGTTGCAAAAAGTTCCTTTCCCTGAGCACTCTGTAAAACAGCCTTTCTTCTCCTGCAAAACACACACACACACAAACACGCACATAAACACACAAGTTTGCTTCTACCGATGCCGATGCCTGAAATTCCCATAATTATCACTCCATTCCTTTTGCCTGAACTTAACAGAATCTTCTTCACCAGACAAAATGTGAACATCCTGAAAGAGAAAGGGGCACATGATGAATTTTATCTATCATTGTACATCATTATAAATTACTTAAGCAAGATGGATAGAAAGGACATGGAACGAGCATATTCTTTACTGGACAGAATTGATTCCCCTATACAAACTGGGTGAATTCTGATTTGATGAGAAAATGTTTCTCCAGGGTGGGAAGTGAAAGAAGATGCAATACAACACACTCATGATTCTGCCTTGGATGCCCTTTGGTTCTGTGTGTATGGTTAACAATGTCAAGTGTCCTGAACTAAGTAAAAGTTCCAAGTAGTGAGTCCACATACATAAGACATTGAATTAGGCAATGGAGATAAGATCCAAGAAGGTCTGTGGTTTTCAAGAGCTTGGGTTCCCTTGTGAGAACAAGAACTGAAGGCTTGAAGGAAGACGACCTGACCAAGCAATTAGGATCACAGAAAGCATGATCGCTTCCATACAAGATAACATCTCACTGCTCAAAGATAGAACAGCCTCAGCTTTAGAATTCGTGGCCTTAGCTCAAGAACAAGTTTACCTAGAAAACAAAACTTGAAATCAAATAGTGGTTTCCCATATTATTTCATCTCTCAAAAATGTACATGGTGGGAGAAATATGCTCACTCTACGACTACATAGCTGGGCAACTGGGGATTGGGGATGGATTGATGAATAGTTGAATGGATAGTCAGATGGGAGGGTGAGGAGAAAAACCATGAAGGAAACACTGGCAAACATTCCCTTATCTCTCTAATTGAAATGCAATTATTTTCAAATGTTCTTTCACCCCCTATCATGACAATTGTGGAATCACTAGGATAAATTGAGAACTTTTAAATGAAACCCTATTGAAGAGATTTTTGTTATTTATAAATCTCTACATTGGCATGTTTTTATTTGTACTTTCTCCTTAAGTTTGAAGACTGGATTAACTATACATATTTTGGTGCCATAAGTACACATTTGCTCTCCTCTGTGTATGATAGAGGTGCTTTCCCCACCTTACTGACAGTCAATGCCGAAATCTTGACAAAAATGAGGCTGTGGGGAAAGAGTGTAAATTAGAGAAAGCTCTGCACTGGAGGGCAGGTGATCTTGTTCAGTTTCCAGTCCTTGATCTGCCTCTACATTAACCATCTTCAAGGTTTCTCTAAATTCTGTTCTATGACTATACTCAGTGGCCCATTTTTTATGATAATATAAATAGCCATTATTTATTAAATACTTATTATATGGTAAGCAAATAGGTTAAATACCTAATGTACATTATCTCATTAAAGTCTCATAGTGACCTCATAATGTTGGATTGGGGTTCTGATGCTCAGAAAATATTGCCCAAGATCACAGATAAAGTAAGGGGAAAAGGTATATTTCAGACCAGAGCTCTTGAATTTAACTGTGGCATGATATTGTCTGCCTGCACAGCTGACCAATTAATTGGGATTTGGTTGATATAAAACACTATAGAAAAAAGATCTGCTGCTCTGCCTAGTTCATGGACTCAAATTCGAATTGCCCTCATGCTAAGGAGAATAGGTAAACTGAAATCTCCTACAGAGCTTTATATAAGAATAAGTTAACAAAATAACATAAGTGCTGCTCTTGAAAAAAAAAGAAAAATGAGTGAACAGGTAGAATTCACTATCTCCCCTTCAGTGGTTTTCTCTGACATGTAAAATAGCACTCCACAGAAACTAAGTAAACAAACAGATAAATGAATTAATGAATAACGGAAAGAACCTAGGGGCTTTGATAGGGAATAAGGAAAGAAATATCACAAGGAGTAAAATAATATTACTACAAATCAGATGGCTGTTTTGACAGCACAGCAATTGACTTTCACTAATGTCCTCAACACTATCTAGCAAGTGTGGCTCACAGTCATCTGGTACCAACCCACCTTTCTATTTTCTCTGCCCCCGTGAGATAAGCTTTCCTTGCACTCCAGCCCAATAAACTCACTATCCATATACTTTATTTTATCTGCAATTTCTGTTTTGTTCATATATTTCCCTTAAAGCCCTTATTTTTCTCACCCACAGTCAAAAACCATACCAAAGTCTAGCTGGAATCTTATTCCTTCTCTGTAATACCAAGATCAGGGCAATGAGGCTTCCAAGAGCCTGCCAGTGATGAAAGAAGTCAATAGAGCCTTCAGCAGGAATTACTCCCTGATCGTTGTGAGCAGTTTCTGTTCGTTTTGATGCTGGGACAAATGAGAGTCACCCAGGAGGACTCAGTCTGTCTCACCATCTCATCTGGATTTGAAAGGGTTTCACATGTCCCTAATGAAATGTTGATGTCTTGGTCTCAGGCTAAGCATGATTCCAGAGCAGGTGAGCACACCATTAATTATAAGCACAGATGTTCCTGGCTGCCAAGATGAGCTCATGAAGCCCTCTACATCTTGTAAGTCTTGCTTCCATGCTACCTTACATCCACTCCCTGCTTGATTAGCCTCTGCTTAGCTTGGCCCCCCTGACTGCAATGCCTTGACCTTCCCTCCCTAATTACTATTCACCTTACTTTTCTCTAGTTAATCCCCTCTTATTCTTTAAGACACTCCCCTCAGGAATCACCCCCTCCAGGAAGACATCCATGACTCCAAATGCTCCTAAAATGTATGTACCTCTTCATCACTGCATTCACCATGTGAATTTTCATTTATTTTAGATGTCTGCCTTTATGAATAACTGTCAGCTTCTATGAAAAAGATTATGTCTCACTCACTGTTATGTCTTTTGCATTGAGGAGAACACCTGGTGCATAGTATTTAATATTTTTACTGGATAATTGAATGGAGGAAGGAGAAAACAAAGTGGAGAGAGCTCTGTCAAATCAGAAGATGTGGCCTCTTTCTTCTAGGTCATATCTCTCGATGAGAGTAATTCTCTGAAGGCAACCCCTTGTATAGACAAGAATTATGGCACAAAGCCTCTTTCACAATCAGGAGAATTTAACTGCCAAGAAAGCTGCCTGGAGATATGCACCCAGGTGCTGTCCAGGGTCCTGGACTGAGGGGGCTGTTTTCATTCCTAACCTAGAAGAGTTCTCTGCTCAGGCCATTTCTGATCTGCCACTTCAGCAGATTAAATTCTTGATCTCTGATAACCATCCCTACTCCTGCACCAGCAGCCTCTGCTCATGTGAGTTCTTCTCCAGATAACTTTCTGTTCTGACTTCACTGGATTTAGTTCACTGTCTCCTTTTCTCTTCCTAACCTAACCTTTAATACCTGAAGAATCCCCAGGTACTCCTTAACCTGGTATGTTTCCAATTAGGTCCCTGATTTCCTGTGTTGAGAAGAGAGTCATAGACCCAGACTTGACAAGAAAATGCATGGGAGGGAAGAACTATCATTTCTCAAGATAGCAGCCTCTCTCCAAAAGGAAACCCAATAGTTGTACACTGTGGTGCCTACCTGTAATCCCAGTTGGCTCTGGAGGCCAAAGAAGGAAGATTCATAGTTCAAAGCCAGCCTCAGCAACTTATTAAGACCCTATCTCAAAATTTAAAAATCAGGCTATGGATGTGGCTCAGTGACACAAGGGTTCAATCCCTAGCACCAAAAAATAAGTAAATAAATAAAAAGAAAACCTCATGATATGGAGGAAGAAGCACACTCATACATTTTTGGTGGGACTGCAAGTTAGTACAACCATTTTGGAAAGCAGTATGGAGATTTCATCAAAAAACTAGGAATGGGACCACCATATGACCCAGAGTTATCCCACCCCTTGATATTTACCCAAAAGAACTAAAATCAACATATGACAGTGATACAGACACATCAATGTTTATAGCAGCACAGTTCACAATGGCCAAGTTATGGAACCAACCTAGGTGCCCATCAACAGATGAATATATAAAGAAAATATGGTGTGTGTGTGTGTGTGTGTGTGTGTGTGTGTGTGTGTGTGTGTGTGTGTATATATATATATATATATATATATATATATATATGAAGGAAATTATGGCATTTGCTGGTAAATGGATGGAACTGGAGAACATCATGCCAAGTGAAATAAGCCAAAATGTCAAGGATCAAATGCCCTGTTTTATATGCAGAAACTAGAGCAAAATAAGGAGGAAAGTTGGAAATCTCATGAAAATAGAAGGGAGATCAATGGAGTAGAGGAAGGAGAATGAGAGGGAGGGATGAGGGACATGAAAAGAGAGGAACTGTGGAATGAAATCAACCAAATTATGCCATCCATGTCTTCCACCTTTATGTATATTTATAAAGCACCAATTTAAAAAACCAATAAATAAAAAGAAGGAAGACCACTAGAGTAAGATGGAAAGAAGAAGTACTGGGGACTGAAATGGAGCATAGCATATTCCACGTATGTATGGTTATGCCTAAATGAATCCCACCATTATGTATAACTACAGTGCACTAATAAAACATTTTAAAATGAAATCTCTTGTATTGCTCTGTAATTTACTTTTTCCACATTACAATATATAGTGTGTCTCTAGGTTAGGTCATGTGGTTCTATGGATGGGATTTAATAAATAATGCCATTCATTTTTAAAAAAGGAAACTTCACATTGCCTAAAGCATAGTGTGACACAGGTAGCTCTTATGATGTTCCATTTGCTATATTCCATCCTCTTAGCAGTCACATCAGGAGCAAAGAATGAAAAGAATCTAAGCACTCCTGGACCATGAAGCAAAGGTAAAATCAAACAGCTATTGTAATTAAGGTAGGACCTCTTGTCTCTCAATAGTTGCAAGTGAGTCCAGGGTATATCTCTTGTATAGGATAAGAATTAAATTGCATCTGAAATTACAACTATTTAATAATCATTCACGAAGAAAAAGAAAAAATAAAAGTTCCATTTAATGTTTTTGTTTTGTATCTATTATATGTACTACCTATCACTTAAGCTAAATTACTCTTAACATGTGAAGGATTTTGAAAATTTTATTTCATGTTCATTGAATGCCCTATGACCATCATAAGCCCCATTCATGTGTTCCTCACTATAATGAGGAATTATTGCTGATGTTTTTCTATATATACAGTTTCCAGATAGCAGACCATGCCCAATCCTACCAAAGTTTTCCAAGTGCCTTTGTTAAGGATTCCCAGGTCTGAGTTCCCCACCCCATCATTCCTTCATGCCAAGAGACTTGAGTATGGAGCAATAAGAACAAACCTCTCCACTGAAGCTGAAGCTTCACAAACATCAGACCAATAAATCCCCCAAAACTGAAACCTCTGAAAGCAGATTTCAAGGCTTTCTGTATTTTTTAGCCCCTTAAATCTGGCCATAACAAAGACCCCACAGACAACTCTTCCCAGTCAATCATCCTTTTTCCATAGGAACATTCTCTGAGCTGGGACACTAGGCTTTCTCAGAAAAGTTCTACTGCCACCCTAAAAACTCTTGCTTGTGAATACCCCTCCTTTTTTCTCTCATGAGTATATTAATGAATAACTAAATATACATACACATGTACATACACAATACACATTATATGTGAGTATGGAGTATGTATGTGTGTGTAAGGCATCTAGGAGAAACTACTGGTTTGTAGGTCAGAGAAGGTAAGAGAACCCTACATCCTCAGTTTAAGGTCTTAATGGATAGGTAATTTGTATGGGGGGGGCCAGCAAAATGTTCAGGTTTCTTCCCTCTCAGCTTAGCTTTGTAAGTGCAGCAACCACTGAGTTCAAAGGACACACTGGCCTCTGAGGAATTAAGGGTGCCGTTAGGAAGCTGATGACCTCAGCAGCTGTCAGAGCTGAAAATTGGCTGCCTTGTGCCTCTTGGCCAGCCCCTGCACATCTGTGAAAGAAACCAGTCACGCTTGAATCACTCCTCTTTTGTCTTCGTGGATTTTAATCTTTCCTCCAAGCCTAGGGGTGTTTATCAGGATATCAGAGAAAGGGAAGGAAAATATGATGTGTATTCCCTTGCTCACACCCCTCACAACCATATTCTATTATCAGATGAGCCAGCCAAGGTTTAAAGCTGGAGTTGGGCATTTTCCATATCTAGAGTATGTCACCCTCAAAACATTGACTATACCCATTAAAAGTTCTTGCTACTGAGAGCCAAGAATATTTCTAATCCAAACTTCAGATCGGGGACAGCTTGCTTAAAGAGAACACTTTGTCTTGCTGTGCTATTTGAAGCGTCTTCTCTTTTCTCATCACCCTTTCTGTACCACCCTAAGTCCCTACCAAACCCAGTGATCCCCCCCTCTGGATGGCCTTGGCCTCTGCTGAGCATTTGCTCTCAATGTCCATTTTCCTTCCAGTTCCTAATTCCTCTTTCTTTCATCTCTTAAACAACTTCAGAAAACCCATCTCTACCCTAAGTCTTGCCAAGTAGATTGGAAAAGAAACAGGGCTCCCACAACCCTGTAGAGGAGGAAGCCAGGACTCAACAGCAGGTCCTCTGAGGAACTGGCTGCACAACTTACCATCTGTGCCTCCACCTCAGGGCCCTCCAGTACCACCACCCACAAAACAAGAAACTTGAACCCCAAGGCCTTTCCGACCCAAGTCCTCTGCCCTGTGGCCCCATTCTAAATATGCTTTTCCTGTTCACTATTCTACAAATTTTTAAAAATATCTACTTAATGCTCACATCTAGCATTCATACCTTAGCCACATGTTAGCATTTGATTTCTGTGGACTTTTAACATGCTATTGTTCATATATTTCAATAATTAAATAAGAATATAACTAAAGCAGTTTTTTTGCACTGACATTATTATGATGTTCAAGTGAATTCTGAAAGTTTTAGCCAAATAGATGGGTTTATAATGCAAAGCATGTAGATATATAGAAATACCCAGGTACTTATCATGGGGATAAGCAAAACACCCCCCAGCCCATGAGTCATTTGGAAGTTTTGCCATCAGGGAGATAGTCTCTGATTGAGCTTTGAACATCTGCTCACGCCAGTATTAGCTGCTGCTGAAATAATTTTGAATGGCAAATATTCTTGATGATGATGAATTATCCCTTTACCCCTAGAGAGAGAGAGCTCACTTTTGAAACTCCATCCCTATCTTGCTGAAATACAGAACTTAATGTTTCCATCATCTTTGTCTTCCAGACCAAGAAATGAAATTTTCAAAGATTTATTCTGTGATTTTAGCTGATCCAAAAAGTTGGCATTTTTTCCAAAAATGTGAAGTTTATCTTTACCAGTGAAAATTAAAGAAGATAATAATTACCTGAATTAAGGCAAGAAAGGAAACTGAACACCAAATACAAAATGTTTAAAGGAGCTATTTTTTTGGGGGGGTGGGGGTAATCTAAAGTTGTATTTCTAATTTTTTTTTTTTGCATTATCCTTTCTTATAGACAGAGAGCCTAAGCAAATATTATTTAACAAAGCTATGGACTAAATTACCTGCCATATTTGCTTTTAAAATTCACAATGCATAGCTCATTTTCTTAAAAACACTGTTGTTATTTTTCCACCACCCTGCCTTCTGTCCCTGTAGGATAGGGAAAACCTAGGCAAACATCCTGAAATTGCCAGGGGGTGGGCAGCAGAATGTGCTTCTGACCACTGAAATACGCTCATTGTTTACACACCAGCCACACCACTGAGAGAGTGACCTCTTTCCAACACTGACAAGCGAACATGAACAGCTCTGCCGACTTTGATTGGCGGTTCATTGGGTCTCTGACCTTGAATGACATTGCTGGCAGATTTTGATTGGCAGACTGCAGCACTGCAGACCACCTCTAGTACACATGCCCACTCTCCAGAAATTAGCCCTTATCTTTTCAAAAACACTCTGTATGCACCAAAACATGGCTGTGAGCATCAAACACAGCCTGGGGAGAAAAAAAAAAAGCATGATCTTTAATTTATAGCCCTCATATCCTTCTGTAATTGACACATCCAGTGATGCAGCTGGTCAGCCTTTGACTGCATCTCCACGAGGCCAAACATCAAAATTCAATGGAGGAAATTCAGGGAGCCATACAGATACATTGTCTACAAAGCACCATCATTAAGATACTTGGGGCTTCTAGATAGTCCTTAGCACACAAACAAAACATTTGGATGACTGATCAAAGGCTTCACTTTTCTCTGGTTGCTAAGGCATACTGAAAGGAAGCCTCCTTCCCTGCTCAGGAACCTAGTCCTGCATTTGTCTGGGTTAGACACGGGTGAGGGTACCCTTTACATGATTAATTAAATATGAATTAAAATATGCTTTCACCTACCACTCTACAGAGGATCCATATTCACCCTTAAGAAATGAGCATATTTTCAAATAAAATGTCATACATGTTTAAGAAATGGTTGCCTTACTTTTAAAACAAAATCAAAATGCTCCAAAGCTGGAAGTAAAACATAAGATTCCCATACTCCTCAGATGGAAGCCCAGCTTACCGTACACCTGTGCTTGACTTTTGTTCTTCCAGAAACTCCACTCAAATAAGGATAAAAGAATGAAAAAACAATAAATCTTCAAGTATAAGAAAATGAGAAGATAACAATAGCAAATGGGAGATAGAGAGCAACACATTTTTCGAAGTCAGAAAGTAGTTGGAGGAGCCAGGCACAGTAGAACATACCTGTTATCCCAGAGGCTAGGGAGACTGAGGCAGGAAGATCACAAGTTCAAAGCCAGTCTCAGCAACTTAGCAACCTAGTGAGGCTAGTGAGGCCCTAAACAACTTAGCAAGATCTTGTCTCAAAATAAAAAGATCTGGAGATGTGGCTCAGTGGTTGAGTGCTCCTGGGTTCAATCCTTGGTACCAAAAAATAAATAAAAATAAAAATTAAAAAAACCACAAAAGTAGTTGGAGGAAATAAGAGTGATAAAAAAGTTTGACAACTAAATACTTGCAAAGAAGAATAAATAAGGAAATAAGCCAGTTGCCCCAACAGCATCCTGAGAAGACCCAGGGATTAGAGACTCCCAACATCATGAGAGAAAAGGAAGATAACATTGGATGAATGCAGCATAAAAGACATTCAGTTTCTCTGATTCCCTCCCAAGCAGTCAAGCAGCCAGCCCTCTCCTACCCCACCAAGAGATTTAGTCTATGGAAATGAACCAAAGCAAATCCAAACTTGTGACATAGAGGTGGGGCAAGAGCAACGCAGTAACAGCAAAGGAAAATAAGGAAAGCTTACATCCTGAACAGTAAGCCCCCAGCCTCCCATGCCACTCAACTGAGGTACTGCTGACAGCCAAGCACAGACCTCTCTGTCACAGGTCAGGTTCCCTGGGAGACAAATGCTGACTCAAAGATTTGTGTGCAAGAAGTGTACTGAAAATGCTTTCAAGAGCAACACCTGTGGAGAAAGGGATGCAAGCAGGACTAGACAGAGGAGAAGGTGATGCCCGCACAATGAAGGATGCAGCCAATCCCATGGGGAGCTCTGGAACTGGATGGCCCTTCAGGCTGAAAGCAAGGGACAAGATTTTTATATTCCCATATTGACCAGTTGGATTTGGGCTGCTCTCTTCTGTTAGAGAGAATTGGAGAAGGGGGAATTAGCTGGGAGCTGCCAGTTGCAAACACTCTTGGCATTTGGGGGAATGACTGATTGAGTGCCCACGGAGAGAGGAGGACATCTGAAGGTGGATTTCAGGGAGAATAAGATGCCACCTCTATCCTTGTCGAACTCACACCTGTCAACACTCAGAATGAAAAATGTACTCTAACAGGGAAGATAGGCTGGTGACTAAATAACTTTAACAAAATAAGTCAAATGCTCGCCAAAGTTATGGGACCAAGTGTTAGTTCTATTATTGGAGAAATGGTAGTACAGAGGTTCTGGGGTGTTTCTCTAGGTTGAGCACATAGGAACTGGATGTGGAAGAATGCATTAGAGTGTTTCCAGAGGGACGGGTACAGAAGACTCCACCAGATGGAAGGAAAAATACACCAATAGATACAAATATGTACACAAAATTAAGTCCGGTGTGGATAAGTAGTAAAGCAGAAGAGGGTGAAGGGATAAGTCTTTCTAAAAAAAAAAAAAAAAACTTTGGAATGGATTTCTCTATGCATTTGAGAACTTCCCAAGGTTCTGAAGCAGGTAAAGAAAGCACTGGATGGATGTAGCTCAGAGGTAGAATGCTTGCCTAACATGTGTGAAGCCCTGGGTCTAATTCCTGGTACTGCAAAAAATATAAAACTTTTAAACAGGGAAAGAAATTGACAATTATCACATGTCCTGTCTGTGTTTTATGGTCAGTGATTATAGGGAAAATATGGAACTAAGAATGGCTCCAGAAATGTGAATGGGAAGAAGTTTTACACAAGTTCAGGGAAGCAACACAAATGGTTTTTAAGGTTGCACACTGAGGGCTCAGGCCTGGGTTTGAATTCTCATTCTGCCACTCACCAGCTAGGAAATGTATGGACCCTTAAACCTCTCTTAAACTTCAATTTCTCACCTGAAAAACTGGGGATAATAATATCTGCTTTAAAGTAATTGGAAGGTAAATAAATGAGATAATATGTAAAGGGTCTAGTACAGTGCCTCACAGAGAAAGTGCTTATTAAATGAAATCGAATGGTAGCAACATAGCCAAGGACAGCAGGCTGCCATTACCCTGTGGGCAGGAGGAATGGGAAGGAAGGAAAGTCATGAGCACCATGAAATGAACTTCCAAATAATAATTTGTTTTGTCTATGAAAAAGACAGAAAACAAACAGATTCAATGTTGCCATCATGGTTTGACATGGAACAATATCAATACCATTGCTAGAATGATGGTGAGTGAAGAAGAAATTTGATAACAATTGAGACATTTGTTTTTATTTTATTTAATTTATTTATGTTGGTGCCAGGGATTAAACCCAGGGGCACTTAACCACTGAGCCACATCCTCAGCACTTTTTATTTTTTATTTAGAGACAGGATCTCACTAAAATGCTTAGGGCCTTACTAAGTTGCTGAGACTGGCATCAAATTTGTAATCCTCCTGCCTCAGTCTCCCAAGAGACATTTGTTTATAATAATCTAGACATTTGGTCAGTTACTCCAGGAACATTATCTAGTAATCACTAATGGAATCATTAGACTGAGTAAAGCAGATTGCCCTCCATAATGTGGGTGGGCCTCATCCAATCAGTAGAAGGCCTCAATAGAATTGAGGCTGGCCTTACTGCAGATCAGAGGAAACTCTTCTAGCCTAACTGCCTTGAGCTTGGCATCTCAACCTCTAACCTTGAATTCCAACTGAAACTCTGGCTCTTTCTGAGTCTTGAGCCTTCCAGCCTTTAGATTGGAACTCTAATATTGGCTACCCATGTTGCAAGAGAAGAGAGAATTTCTAGAAGGAGTTGAGAGATATGCTAACTATCTATATAGGCAAATGAAAACGAGATCAATAAGAAAACTTAGGGTTGGGTGGCCTTGATATAAAAAGCTTTAATTGATCAAGAAAACTAAATTGCTGAATAGAGGTGTTATATAGTCTTTCTTTTTAATCCAGCAAATTGCATCAAATATTCTTAGACGATATCTCAGATGAAGGTTGAGAGCCAAAAACCGCATCAAATACAATCCTTAAAAATACAATTATAGACATATAATAATAGCAAAGTGTCAATCCACTACACAAAGTATTTCTCAGAAGCAGGGATTTAATCTTGTCCGGGATGGTCTTAGTTGATCTTTTATCTGCCTGTGACTGTTCTAACAAATTACAAGTTCAATGCAGTAGAATTTATTCTTTCACAGGTCTGAAGGTCAGAAGCACTGAGCCAAAACCAATGTATTCCTAGGGAAAAAGTGTTTTCCCACTTTTTTCCAGCTACTAGAACTCCACCCCTTGGCTTAGGGCCCCTTCTGCTCTCTTCAAGGCCGTTGCCTGACATCTTCTCCTCCTGACCCTTCTGCCTCTACTTCCTTTATGTGGTTTTCTTCTTTTGTGTTTCTGGATCAAATTTCCCTCTTCTAAGGATACATGTGATTACATTTAGAGCCTTCATGAATAATCTTCCCTTCTTAAGATCTTTCAGTTAGTCATTAATACCTAGGTCTTTTTTTTTTTTTTTTCCGGTAAAAGGGAACATTTACAGGTTCCAGGGATTAGGATATGTATGTCCCTTAGGGCACCATTAGGCTGCCTACTGCAGTTAGTAATCCAAAGACTTTGTCAAAATACTCACCCTAACAACCCAGTTGACTCATCATCAGCCCAAATTCTAAAATCAAACACCCAAACTCAAGATCATGAAAGAGAAATACCCTAAAATCTAAGCCTAAACATAACAACAACCAAAAAAAAAAAAAAAGCATTTTAAAGAGAAAACAGGAGATAAGATCTCTTTAAGAAAGATAACCCACAGTTGCAGAAGGCCTGTCACTTAGCAGGAGCTGTGAGCCAATCAGATGCTCTGTCAGAAGGCAAAGCCAGAGAAAGCCCTGCCTAATTGGATTGGCTGCCTTAATGGGCCAGAAGTCAACAAGTCAGAATGAAAAATATACTCAATTCAGCCACCTGGAATTGGTTGTAAAAAGGATACAATAAAATAGGTCAATTTTCTGGGACTAGTAAGAGGGTCCATACCCAAATGGACTGAACCCATTTGTACACAACTGTTTGTCACTTTGTGACTGTAGCCTTAAACCTCTCAATGTGAGTAAATCTATCTTGTTTTTAAGGGGTTAACCCAGTGAATTAATTTATTCATTTTCAACCACCTTCCTAACCACTCCCAATCCCTAAATTGGTTATGAGTTTGACCAATTACAAAGTTCTTTTTCTGCTCCCTGACACACAACTCATCATCTTGAATATGTTAATAGTGTTTTGATGCAGATTTTCACTAACATACCATCTGACTTTTCTCTTTTTCTTAGAGTACCACCAAACTTCATGCAGCCACCACACTGCATAAATTATGTTTTTGTCTGCCTACAACAAGGCAATTGTTTTTGTAGTGAACTAAATATTTGTGATTTAAAAGGATCCCAAATACAAATGTAGTCTCTTACTTTTGACTATTCATAGCATTTAAATGGTGATGGAAGAGATGGAAATGGACACCTTCTGAGAATGGCTTCATCTTTACAGGTCTTTCTGTTGGTTTTACCTGACAATCTTAATTGACACTTTCACACAAGGCACTTTGCATGAGTGTCTACCTTTAAGACTCTCATAGTAAAATGGAACAAAGGCAGAAAGAGATGACTCACGCTGCCCAGTTTCTAGATTTGCATCATCTCTAGCAGTGGTGAAAATCTCCATGTGCACTATAATAAGCTAAATACTGCACCCCTCAAATTCATGTCCACACAGAACTTAAGAATGTGACCTTATTCAGAATTGGAGTCTTCAAAGTTGTAACTACTTAAGAAACTCATGATTAAATCATCCTATATTTAGATTGCTTCCTAAATCCATTTATTTATTAAGAACATTATCTATCCTTCTAATATAAAGTAAAAAGCATATTCTTTCATCTATGCCTTATGATAAACGTATTTCTATCATATTTTTCTCATTTTCATTCATTTTTTGCAAGTTGACAGTTCCTGTTTCACTGGTGTTGACCTCATTCCTATAAGCCTTTGCTTGTGTCTTCCATTTTCTTTCCTAGCTGACATGTCAGTGGAATTCCCACATGAGTATCTGCTGAAAATACTAATATTCCTCTTGCTTTTCTTTGGCAAGTTAGGTCTTTAGGTCTATTAAAGCTAAAGACTGTGTTTACGGAAAATTAGCATTTGGACTGAATTGACCAAATAACTGATATGGTATTTCCCTACCCTCATGATGGATTGTGTGCTTGAGTGAAGAGACCAAGCTGAACAAATGTTTGAACATCAATTGAATTCAATGCCTCTAGTTCACATTAAACACAGTCTTGACCAACTAGCTGGATTTAAATACAAATGGTAATAAAATTCTGTTGACCAGTGATACATCAGCTGACTAAGGGTGATTAGCCAACTTGTCCTCCATCAGTCAGACCACAGCCACACCTAGTAGACAAGAGAACGCCAACATTGAGAAACAAATAGGGACTGAAAAAAGAGATGCCTTTCTGCACCTTAAAACAAGAGATGAGGGCTGGGGTTGTGGCTCAGTGGTAGAGCACTCACCTAGCACATGTGAGGCCCTGGGTTCGATCCTCAGCACCACATAAAAATAAACAAGTAAAATAAAGGTATTGTGTCCAACTACAATTAAAAGATAAATATTTTTTTAAAAAAAGAGATGAAATATGGTCTTCAGCATTATTAGACCTGAAATCTTACTTGTCAAGGAGGGATAAGAGGAACTGTATTCTGCAAAACTGCACAAAGGACTGACCCAATTGTAGGAATATCATCAACATCATTTGGGACACATAACTCAAGAGAATAAGCAAAGGCTTGTGAATAAGGTAAAGTTATCTAAACAAGAAAGTGTGGGTGTAGCTCAGACAGGAAATAAACAATGTGCATGGCTGAGGAAGGAAGAGTCAAAACAAGGTGATTCCAACAGAATGTAAAATTCTCTGGAATCCAAGTAAATAAAATCAGGGAAGGGCATGGGAACATTTGCATATATGGCACACATGGTATATGTCAGGCACTGTGATTTGAACTTTATTATTAATTCACAGGCCCATGATATAGTTGAGACTCAGAGAGATTAAACACCTTGCCTATATAAACATAGCTGACAAAATAAATTCAAACTGACTTCTGTCCGTGTTTGGAGCCTATACTTTTTCTACTACATCAGTGTTTCTCAACCTGTAGACTGGAACTATCCACTTAGAAGTCACCTGAAATGATTATTAAAAGCACAGACCCTGCACTCTTAAAGCAGGTTTTCCTTAAGTGATTCTGTATTTCCAAAATTTATTGAATCATTCCCTCTCTGAGGGAGGCCTATCCTCTGGGAAAAGTATAGAGGATCCTGCCTCCCAGGATGGCCTCAGTCCAAGGAGGAGCCTTGTGTATTCATAGAATCAGATCTTAGGAACACGGACCACACACAGACTTCAAAACCAAAGGGACCAGAACGTGGGAATGAGCTAGTACATTCACCACATTGTCCCATTGGAGCAATGAGGTTGGTGTCTCCATGCTAAGCCCCATGTGGGCATTAAGAACATTTGCCTCAGGTTGAATAAACATCCTAGGTTCTGGTTGGGCTGAGCAACAAGTGGGGTGGAAGGCTTCCACTACAAAAAGGCAGGTGCAAGAATCCAGATAGATCTCTCACAGAGCTCGGTGAGTTCAGCAGCCTCCCCCATCAGCAGGCTCTGATTGTACTCTAGAGCTTCTACATCCAATCCAAGAAGGACCCAACCCACCAACTAAATGCCAAGTGGTCAAAATTGAGGTAGCAACCAGGCAACCAACTATGACATGAGACATAAAATCCCTAACATTGAGGGTCAGTTCTTTCTTCCTTGGTGTGAACTTCTCTTTGTTTCTTAACTGCCACTCCTTACAGTCTCAGTTTCCTTTTCTATAATCGTAACAGCTGTCATTTACAGAGAACTCCAATATGCCTGACCCTGTTCTTGGACTTTCACATGTGTTTGTGTGATCTTACAACCACTTGATGAATTAGGTACAATTTCTATCCCCATTTTACAGATGAGAAAGTTAAATTATCAAGAGATTAGACAATTTTCCCAGGGTCCCATGGCTGGCTAGTGCAAAAACTCAGATTCTAACCCAGAAAGTGTTTCCCCACAGGTCACACTCTTAGATATGACACTGACTGTCCTCTCTGACAATATGAATGTTATCATCTTTCACATTCCTAACTTGTTAGAGAGCTTTAGGAATTCCTACTGGAATCCAAACACTACCCTTCGCACATGTGCCTGACCAGCTGTGATAAGGAAGGTAGGGAGCTATCAGTAAATTTGATCCAGTTACATCAGATTCCTCTGTGACAGGATGGATGGAGCTGATCCCAAACCACAAACCAAATGGGAAGAGGGACCAAACCCAGCAGGTGCGCACACTCTGACTTGATTTGCCATGAATCCAGAAAGCACTGTGACTTCTCTTAGATGTCTAATTTGGAATCCAAAAGAGAGAGGGGGGTGAGGAAAAACAGAGAGATGAAATCGATAGGAAGGTGGATCTTTCAAGAGTACCCCCACCCAAAAAAAAAAAAAAAAGAAAGAAAGAAAGAAAAAGCAGCAGCAGGACATGCTGGAGAGTCATCTTCGGTGGCTGAAGTGTCTACAACTGACCAACAAGGTAAATCAAATCTGCTGCCAATACATTCTTTTGCTGTCCAGATAAAACGGCAGACTAAGCTGGTGAACTTTCACCCTTCACCCGCGCTCTTCAAGCCAAAGTACAGATTAAAAAAAATCAATAACCCCAATCGATGAGAAAATATTTTTAGTCTCTAACTGAACGATATGTTTTGACAAGGCCAAAGAGGAGCACAAAAGAATGGCAAAAGATAAAAGACAGAAAATTAGGAATTTGCTTTATTGGGTGAGGTGGAATCACCAATCACTTTCTCTTCCCCTCACTGACATTCGTCTAAATTACCTCACAGCAAGGAAATAAAGTCTAAGGAGATGAATTTATAAAATGGCCTGATTCACCCCCACGCAACTTAAAACCTATTATTGCTACCATTTTCTGTTGCCATTTTCAAGAAAGCAATCTAGAGAAATGCCCACGTTCTGAACAGAGGAGAAGGAAAGAGCATTTCCCCAAAGTGGAGAGAGCGAACAATGGAGCCACAGAGCCCCTGCCCCCACCCCGACCTGGAGATGGCATCCAATGCTGCACACGTCAGAAAGTGTTTAAAATCCACCCAATTTAGCTCCATTTTCTCTCGAAATATCCATTGTTTTTCATAACCCAGTACCCTTGAGGTCCTTTCATAACTGAGCAAATTAAACACATAATATCACCTTGTCTTCTGCCCCTTAAGCAGTAATTTATTTTCGGACGTATAGCCTGAGCCTGCTGTATTTCCAAAAATTATTTCACATTTTTCTTCAATTGAATAAAAATGATAAAGAAACATGAGACCCTGAATTTTTTTTAAAAAAATAGGAATTATCTCACAATTCTGTTTATTTTTGTACAAGAAAATCTTGAGCCTAGAGAACAGTCTCAACAATCGATTAACATTTTGAATTGTTTATCTCAGTAACAATAATTGGTAAATAGATATATGGGATTCAAAAATCTATATAAATCCAATAGACTGATAGTTGGAATAGTGGTGACCAATTTTATTTATCACTGCATTTCCTTTTTCCCCCAAATATCAATGCCCCATCTGTTATTTGAGAACATGTGGAGTGAACTTAATGACTATCATTTTACTACGATTCCTTATTTTTCCTTTCACCAGAAGTTTAAATATACATTTTTTATATAAATACATAGTCAGGCTAATGGCTTCATCTATGTAATAGCAGCCAATTCAACCCACAGAAATCAGTCAATTCAATAGAAAAGACTGCCAAACCAATGGTTTGACATTATATATTTTGGCAGTCAAAGCATCCATTCAAAAGCTCTTTGATTGGCCAACTTTTACAATGTTACTAAGTAACTTTGTTGTCAAGATCAACACAGAGTATACAATGGCAATTGTTCTGGCAGGGTGAAGAAATCTGGACTGTCCAATTCCCATGGACTCTTCCATAAGATCCCATAAACCTTGTACACGTGGGTTCTATTCACCCAAGTGATAGAAAACTTCAGGGGATATAACTACTTTCACTTCACCAGCTCCTCAAATATACTTTGATCTACTCACAATTTTGTAATTAGGAACAACGTACCTCTCTCTCTCTCTATTAATAAAAATCATACAACACTTCTCTTTCTTGAGCATTTATTATTCACTGAGCTCTCTGCATTTAGTGTTTTTACAAATTTGATTTCATTTAATCTCAGAATAAGCCTACAACATAAGGAATATTAATCTCAAATTACAGACTAGAAAAAAAATATTTAGGAAGATGAAGTAAATGCCTAAGACTACACCAGCTAAGTGGTAGAGACAGGGTATAAACCAATTTCTGTCTGATTCTGATGTCTACACAACCATCTCATTCATCAATGATATCGCCACCCACCTGGAACAAAGCTGGTCAGAATTACTATCTATAGTCATTAGAATGACCAGAAAGTTATACTGGATCAAGTTTTAGTTCACAAACCAGTCTGCCATATTCAAACAGGCATGAAAGTCACTTTTAATTTATCATTAATGATAATGAATGTATTAAGCATCTTTACTTCTTTTTTTGTCTTTTAAAAAACTGTGTTTTATTTTTTATTATTATTATTAGTTGTTCAAAACATTACATAGCTCTTGACATATCATATTTCATACATTTGATTTGTGTGGGTTATGAACTCCCAGTTTTCCCCCGTGTACAGATTGCAGAATCACATCGGTTACACATCCACATTTTTACATAATGCCATCTTTACTTCTAAGATATTTGTGTGGGTACAGTTTACTAATAAATTCCCAATAGTTCTCATGGTAAAAAAAAACACCTGCTCTCATACAGTGGAACATCAATGCATTATAAGTACTTTACAACACCTTCTATGTATACTTCATAAGCGGGTGAGATGCCAAACCAAGGGTGCAATATATGTTACCAATGAAGACTCATTTCCTTAGAATTTTGCAAGATAGTCTTGCAATATTGAATTGCCATATTTCACACATTTCTCAAAAACGGATGTCAATAAAATGTCATGCTTCATGTTGCCCATTTGTTCGGTTCTTTTAGCAAAGTGCCCGGAGGACTTTGGACATATGCTTCATCTTTTAAAAATTCCCTGGAATTACTTACCATGGTGGTTGATTGTTGAAGCACTAGTGATTGAAATGAATAGGTAATTATGATGTTGAAAGCTTTCAACATGCCCAGGGAAGTGTGATGACTGCTTGAATTAGCTAACGAACACATGTCAAGTCACTGCCAAAAGATCTATCAAAAAAAATCCATTATTTACAGTTGGGAAGTTACCAACAGTGTGAAAAGAAAAAAAAAAACAGAATGACCCTCTATAACTTCAACTAGATAGTCTGTTGCTCCATCATTTGCAAGGAAAACAAGATATGTGAATGTGAATCCCAAGATGTCTTCAGAATGGGAAGACATCACAGACTCAGTGATTCACTGACTGTTACGATGCCCAAAATATTTTATTTCCAGTGGAGGCCCAACTTTTCTTAGCAAAATCAATTAACCTAGTCAACTAAATAGAATTCTGCCTTGTTTGGGGCTCACCTGCCAGTTGATTCCCAGGTTCTTGAGAGGGAGACTAAGGTAGGAAGTTGACCCACCAAGACTAGCCTGTGTTGAATTTTCCTCAAGCCCTCCAATCTAACTTGTGGAACTGGAATCAAATCCAGATTTCCTCCCAGGGCTTGAGGGCCGTGGTAGCTGTGTGGTGGCTGCCTGGAATTTACTACCTATGAATCTTTTCATGGCCATTCATTATTCAGGTCTCTGCTCAAACATATCTCTGCAGAGAAGTCCCTCCACTCCACCACCTCTCTCACGCTTTATTCTTTTATTTTATTTTCAAAGCACCTATCACCATCAGAAGTTATCCCTGTAGACGACAAGTTCCAGGTCCACCATCTTATCTCCACTGTCTGGAT
Organism: Ictidomys tridecemlineatus; assembly: GCF_052094955.1. Lineage (NCBI taxonomy): Eukaryota > Metazoa > Chordata > Mammalia > Rodentia > Sciuridae > Ictidomys > Ictidomys tridecemlineatus. The sequence goes on from NC_135481.1 coordinate 28,619,125, forward strand.
CACAGCCTGACAAAGGTAAGGAATTCGGTATTTGTTGAATAAATGGATCTCCAGTGCAGTGGTGGGAAACTGGCCCTGATTCAGACTTTGTATTAAACCAACTAGGAATCAGGAAAGTACCAACTTCACCTATCACACAGCAATAACATGATTCTTTAAAAGATCAAATACCAAATTCTTCATTTCAGGTCACTTAAACACACAGACATACAGACACAGTCTTAGCAGGACAGATTCTCTGCTCCTGGGCTACCTGCCTATTCTTTGCCTTTTCACATATTCCCTCTGTCTGGAATGCTTTGTACCTCCACCTGATAATCTACTCAGTTTTCAAACATGTCTAAGTAAAACCCTCCTTATTGGATGCACATGGGAGTGGGGATCTAACCTCTGCCTCTACAGTGCTCCTGCCAGTCTTCTTTCATATTCCATTCTGTACAACACTGAGACTTTTACCAAATTCTGTCACATGCTCATGACCTATATATCTACTTCCCTTCACCAGAAATTGACTTCTCTGCCATATTCTTCTGTGGATCTCCTACTTATCCTTCAAAACTTCCTCCAGTGGTTTACCACCTCTGTGAAGACTTCTATAAATCACTTCCAAATCAGACAGAATTAATCATTCCTTCCTCTGGACAACGTCTCCATCATGAACACAATTCATTTTTGTATTTTTCATGCCCTTTAAGAAACATTTATTTTCAGCTATAGGACCCCCTCTTTCCCACTAGGCCAATGCTTCTCAACCCAGATGATTTTGCCTCTCAGGGAACATCTGTCATGTCTGGAGACATTTTGGGTTGTTACAACCAGGGAAAGTCGATAGAGTACTAGGGGCACCTCAGTGAGTGAGTACTGGTGATACTGCTAACCAGTGTACAGTGCTCAAGGCAGCACACACCAGAAAAGTATCCTACCAAAAATGTCATTAGTGCAAGGCTGAGAAACCCTACTATACACAAACATCCTTGGGAACAGTTTCTTTGTTTTTGGCTCACCTGCTCAGCACCCATCACAGGCCTTGAAAACACTGTACTTTTTCTGGGCCATGGGGTGTGAACCACCTCCCAGCTTCAAAGAGAGTTGCATCCATAGCCCACCTTTCATCCTCAAAAAGGTATGTCCTGGGGGTCACTGAGCCACAGTAAAGACCCAAAGAGGCAACTTTCCAACAACCATCCATCAGAAGCTTCTCCTGGTGGAAAAGTTCATCTCATCTAAAGGTCCATATGGATATCAACAGTTAGTTTTTGAGTTATTATGACTGTGCTTACCATATAATCATGTTCCCATGGACTACACAGGATATATAATCTTTGTTAGTCCTTGTCTCAGTGGCTTTTGCAAAGTTTCAAAATGCACTAAGATATTGGCTCTTCTCTTCTATGGAAAAATTCTGAAGTCAACAAAGAGGTTCTGTACTGAGAATTTGTTTACTCTTAAAACAGTTGCAGAAGTGGAAATTTCCCTCTGTCATCTATGCTGGAAAGGAGAAAGCTGAGGCTCACATCCTATGAAGTTAGCAAGAACTCAGTTAACTGTCTTCAAGGTATATGTAAGGAGGTGAAATCGCAATAATGGATACCCCAAAAGGCAGCAAGTCAAAGCCATCTGACCTCGGAGCTTGCTGGGTCTGGGGCAATAAGGGTGGACTGAATGTAAAGGACTCTGGTCCTATTTTCTACATGCTACATAAGCCTCCTAGGTTACTTGGGGAGAGAAGAGTCCCAGGCAATGATTAAGGCTGAAGTTCTCAGCGGCCAATCAAAATGGAGCTTCTGAGCTAGATTTCATCTGAGTTGAAGTAAATGAAGAAGTGGTCACTTTCTTTCATATGAAAGCATGGACTGAGATTCCTGCCTGTGCGAAGGCCTTATCTGATCAGTGAGAATTGAGCTGGAAAGGCTTTCAGCTTTCCTTTTATCTTTGCAAAGGATAACCTGGATGAGGGGAATGTTGCTTTTTCCTAATTCTATAAGTTTCTTCAGATTTTTTTTTTCCTTAAAGAAAAGGGAGACATACAGGGTATTTGCAAACAAGGTGTCAAGAGCCTAGGATTCAGAAAATCTGAATCCTAGGGCTATGCAGCCTTGAACAACTCACTAAATATCTCTGAGCTCCAAATCAATAGGATGCAAATAAAATCACCTCACATGGTTGTGCAGAAGATGAAAGTCACGTGTATGAAAATGCCACCATGCAAGGTAGAAAGAGCCAAAATCAGTTGCAATTTTGATTTTAGTTCTTGCTATAAAACCACTTGAGTGTGAGCCATCAAGATACCTGTTTATCAATGTACACACTCAATATCATACAGGCAATGGAAGTCCCTTCTTACAACCTCTGTAGTTCTTAGAGTAATGAAGGCAACTTGATCTAAAATACCTGAGGCAAACCAGCTCCAAACCTCACATCCCATATTCCCACTCTCGTTATTTCCGTATATGTCCTGTAACATGTGTGATAGGCCAGCAGTTGGGACATACAAATCTTAAAGTTTGGATTAACTTGGCAGATCCATTTCTTGATCTTACAGCAGTCCATGTAGGTGCAGGTTAGAGAAGAATAGGTAGATGGATGCTAGGCTCTATTCAGTCATTTGGGGATCTGGGCAGCCAATGGCTCTGCCATCTTCCACATGCAGTTTCCAAGCTCACTCTGGGTCTCAACATCTAGTGGGAAGACAGTGGGAGACACATAGTACAGCAGGCACATCTCAACCCAAAACTAACACATGTGTCACTTCTATTCACATTTTCATAGGTAAAAACAAGTCATATGGCCCCAACAAGATGTAGAGTCAGGGGTTTGGGATATATAGTTCTTGATTTCTCAGAAGTTTCTCAGGAACAATTTTACATTGTAAAAGGGGAACAAGAGAGTTTGACCTTTGGGTAGATTGCTAACTATCTCTGTCACATAAAGTATGAGTTACCAACTTTACACTTTAGTTTTTTGTTGTTGTTTTATTTGTTTGTTTTGTTTTATATTTATTTTTTGTTTTTAATTAACACATAATAATTGAGCATATTTGGGGGGTTTAAGGTAATATTCAATACATGAATAAAATGTGTACTAATAAATTCAGGGTAATTGGTATTGCCAACTCTTTTTCATTTTTTTCTATTATAATTATTAACACTTTAATTGAACAAATTGATGTGATTCACTGTGATAGTTCCATACATGTGTGCATCATACAGTGATCGTGTCCAACCACCCTTCTATTCTTTCCTCCTTTTCCCCCAAGCATCCTCTCCAGTTTCTAAGAGTCCCTCTTAATTTATTTCTGTACCCTCTTCCCTTTGCCTTTCCCTGTCTCTAGTGACCTCTACTCCATTCTGTACTTCTACAAGATGAACTTGCTGATTTCCTTATATGAATGAGACCATGTGGCATTTGTCTTTCACTGTCTGTCTTGTTTTACTCAACATAAGTTTCTCCACTGGCAACTTTTTCACTGCAAATATGGATTTCATTTTTTTAATGGCTGAGTAGTATTCAATTGTGTAAATATACCACATATTTCTTTATCTATCTGCCGAAGGGCATATAGATTGATTCCATATTTTGGCTATCATGAACAGTGCTACAATAAATATGGAGATGCAAGAATCTTTTTGGTATAAAGTTTCAACTCCTTTGGGTTTATACCCAGTAGTGGAATTGCTGGGTTATATGGTAGTTCTATTTTTAAGGAATCTTCATACATTTTTCCATAATGACTTTACTAATTTATATTCCCACCAACAGTGTTTAAGAAAGAGGTCCCTTTCCTCCACATCCTTGCCAGCATTTGCTATTTCTTATCTTTTTGATAAGGGCCATTCCAACTTGGGTGAAATGTTATCTCATTGTAGTTTTGAGTTGTATTTCTCTGGTAAAACTGAACATTTTTCATGCATTTGTTGGCCACATATATGTTCTCTTTTGAGAAGTGACTAGTTCACTTTTTAATTTTTTTTTTACGTTCATCTTTTTGATGTTCCTTATTTGTTCTGGATGTCAAAGCCAGATGTACCATTTGCATGAAGCCAAATGTGCATCTCACTTATTTGAGGACATATCTCTGCCTATAAAGAAATGAGGAGAACAATTTCTTCACCATTTACCCCCCCCAAAAAATAGAAAAAGAACTACAAACTGCACCTTAGATATTTCTTCCTATTTTCTACTCAAAGTGTGCTTCCTGTCACAAAAGTCAATGTTATCTTTTAAGAGATATAACAAGAACATTTTTGAGTGCATTGATTCTATTTTACCATATCACATATGCCAAATCAGCTAAGGGACAATCTTAAGATCACCAACCAGAAGCAGGGAGAGTAATCTGCACAGGAAGAATGAATGAGCCATCCTCCGGAGCTCAGCTCCCAGAATATTTGGTCAGAAAAGTCATTTGTGAAGCCCTGATTGACCATGTTTTGGTACAGTTTTTTGGTACTCAAACCAATGGAGAATTGGTAAATGTGGCACATTCATATCATAGAACATCTAATATCATTAAAAAGATAATGTACTTGTACTTTAGAGAACTAGAAAGAAAAAGAACAAATAAACCCAAAGTCAGAAGAAGAAAGGGAATCATAAAGATTAGATAAGAAATAAAGAAATGGAGAATAAAAATCAATATAAAAATCAGATTTCTGGGTTGATTTTTTTTTAAAAGAACAACAAAATTGTCAAAGCATTAACCAAAACAACTAAGAAAAAAGAGATGACTCAAATAACAAAAATCATAAATGGAAAAGACTATATAACTGATTATGAGATAAAAATCATCACGAGAGACTACTAAGAATAAGTACATGCCATTGGATAACCTGTAAGAAATGGATGAATTTATAGAAACATACAACCTACCAAGGCTGAATCATGAAAACTAAGAAATCTGAACAGACATTATAACTACTAAAAACATTGAATCAGTGATAAACATAAAATAACTTCACAAAAAAGAAATGTTCAGGACCAGATGACTTCCCAGGTGAAGGTGAACTCTACTGAATATTTAAGTGAGAAGTAACACCAATCCTTCATAAACTGCTCCAAATATACATATATATGTGTGTACATATATATCACATATACACACACATATATATATATACACACAAATACATTCAAATGCATATTTATACCCATCATATGGAATCTCAAAGGACTATGAATAGCCAAAGCTCCCTTGAGGAAGAAAATTAAAGCTGAAGCCCTCTCACTTCCTCATTTCAAATTATATTACACAGCTATAGCAGTCAAAGTAGTACGGTACTTACAAAGACAAATATATAAACCAATGAAACACAATACAGTCCAGAAATAAACCCTCATATTATGTGACCAAATAATTATTTTAGTCAGCTTTTTCACTACTGTGACCAAAAGACCTGACAAGAACAATTTTAGAAGAGGAAAAATTTACTCTGGGCTCATAGTTTCAGAGGTCTCAATTCAGAGACAGCTAGCTCTGTTCCTCTGGGCTCTAAATGAGGCAGAATATTATGGTGGAAGAGTGTAACAGAGGGAAGCAGTTCAAGACATCACTTCAGGAAACAGGGAGAGACTAAGTTCAGCTCACAAAATATATACCCCAAAGGTTCACTCCCAATGACCTATCTTCTCCAGTCACATCCTACCTACCTTCGGTTGCCACTCTGTTAATCCCTATCAAGGGATTAATTCACTGATTGCATTTAATTTCTCCTAACCCAATCATTTCACCTCTAAACTTCTTGCATTGTTTTACACATAAGTTTTTGGTAGACACCTCACATCTAAACCATAACAATAATCTTTGACAAAAGTGCCAAGCTTCCATACAATAAGGGAAAATAATCTCTCCAACAAACTGTGCTGGGAAAACTCAATACTCATATGCACCCTTAAAAAAATGAAGTTGGAACTTCACCTAATACCATATAAAAAATCAAAATTGATAGACTTAAGCATAATATCTAAAACTCCTAGGGGGAAAAAAAACAGGAAAATAGTTTTTCAACCCCAGATGTGGTAGTGATTTCCTGGCTATCATACAAAAGCACAAGTAACAAGAATAGGCAAAGGAATGCATGAACCCTAAAATCTCTCATGAAGAAAGGACATAACCAACAGAACAAAAAGGCAGCTTATGAACTGGAAGAAACTATTATCAAGCCATATTATTTAAAAAGGGGTTAATGTCTAGTATATATGAAGACCTTCTACCACTTAACAGTAACAAAAGCCAAAATCATTTTTAAATAAATGGCAAAGGGCCTGGACCAACATTTCTTGAAAGAAGAAAATCAAATGACTAACAAGCGTGGAAAAAGATGTTCAACAACACTATTCATTAGGTAAATGCAAATCAAAACCTGAAAGAGCTCTGCTTCCTTGTTGCCCCATCCTGAGCGGCTTTTCTCCATCACACCTTGATGTTCTGCCTCACCTCTGGCCCAGAGCTATGGAGTTGGCCATCTATGGACTGAGACCTCTGAAACCATGAGTCAAATAAATTTTCTTCCTCTGTTTTCCTTGTTAGGTCTTTTGGTCACAATAGCAAAAAAAAAAAAAAAAAAGCTGACTAAAACAGAAATAAGTAACCAAGAAGTACCTGTGAGTCCCAAATAAACATTTCTTCCTCTAAAAAGAAACACAGAGATATCATCTCATACCCATCAGGATGACTATTGGAACTCCTAAAATCATACCTATGCCTTTTCTATAAACTGGACCCCAAACACCCACTAAATTCTTTAATTTGTACCATTTCTTCACATAAATTTTCCCTCCTGACCCCTAAAATAAAAAAAAAAAAGCAGAAAATAAGAAGTGTTGCTGAGGATGTGGAGAAACTGGAACCCTTGCATACTGCTGGTGAGAATGTAAAATTGTATAACTACTATGAAAAACAATACAGAGTTTCTTAAAAAACTTAAAAAATAGAATTACCATGTGATTTTTCATGTGATCTCACTTCTGGAAAAATATCCAAAAAAAAAGAAAAGATTCAAAACAGGATCTTGAAAAGACATTTGCACAGCTATGTCTATTACATTATTCACAAAACTGAAGGTATGGACATAATCCAAGTGTCCACTAACAGGTAAACGAGTAAAGAAAATGTGGTATATACACGCAATGGAATATTATTCAGTCTCATGAATGAAGGAAATTCTGACACATGCTACAATATGAGTGAACCTAGAGGACATAATGACAATCACAAAAAAACAAATTAGTCTAGCTCTTAGAAACAGAAAGTAAGATAGTACTTGCCAAAGGCTGGAGGGGAGAAGAAAAGAGGAGTTTATGTTCAACGGGAGTAGAATTTCAATTTTGAAAGAAAAAAGTTCTAGTGATTTTTTTTTTGCTTAATGAGCTACATATGCTTAACACTACTACACTGTATACATACAGTTGATTCAGATAGTATAAAAAATGATATGTGAGTACATATTGTTGACTATTTTGTTACAAAAAGAAAGGTGAAAATAGAATGTATAATATAATCTCACTTTTGTAAATAAATATATGTATGCATGTGCAATATGTATTTGTATATATCTACTGCCTATATTACACTTATATGTCTTATACAAAAATCTTTATACATTAAATATAATAGAATATAATCACAACGTGGCAGAATACATATATATCTGATTCATCATTTTATCCCTAGTAATCAGCACATAGATGACTAGAAATATCTGACAAATAAATCAGAAATATGCCATGAAAAAGACTGGAAAGTTAGACACCAAAATATTAACAACAGTCATCTCTATGATTAAAAGCTTTTTTTGTCTTACTTGTCATTATTTCCAGAATTTCTTCAAGTTGAATGATATTATTAGTGCTTGAAAAAAATTTTTTTGAGGTGAAGGATGGAAAGGAAATGTTTAGAATTCAAATGTGCATAGTGAAATGGTGAATTTTCAGTGTAAATGTATCTTACCTTAAATTCACTAGTAAAGTGAATAAAATTTCCCTTTCTACTTTGGAGAGAAGGTGTGTCTGAGAAACACAGCATACAATGGTAAGAGAGAGTTTGTGTCCAGATGTAAAGTTAGAGGAGAACTATTGTTGCTGGAGACAGGCCTGTGCATGTTCCACAAGTAAACAGGAAGGAAAATTTGCTTCAAAAGATAGAAGATGTTTCAGTCAACTTCTGCATCCTTGTGAACAAAATACCTGACAAGAATAACCTATAGGAAGAAAAGTTTATTTTATTTCATGGTTTCAGGGTTCAGTCCATGGTCAACTGACTCCATAGCTCTGGATCCAAGATAAGGCAGAACATCATGACAGATGTGGAGGAGGAAAGCATCTCAGGACATGGCAACCAGGACACAGAGCAAGAGCTTGGCTGCCCGGAACAAAACATAAACCCCCAAATCATGTTCCCAGACACATCTTAACTGCCTACAGTTACCACCCATTTAATCCATATCAGTGAATTAATCCTCTGATTAGGTTGCATCTCTCAAAATGTAATCATTTTACCTCCTAACATCCTTGTATTATTTCAAATATGAGCTTTCAGGGGACACATTTTATATAAACCATAATACAAGATCCAAAATAGCATGAACACTGGATATATGAGGTGGATTTTCATGACAAGAAGTTGAAGAGGAATTTGACCTTTGAAAGAAATGAGATTGGTAAGAGAAGAGAGTCTGATTGTTGGGGCTCTGCCTGTGGAAGCTTAAGAGTTTGTACTTTATCCTATGAGTGATAGAAAATCATCCCTATTTTGTTAGCAGAGGTACAGCTTGACCAAAGTGCTGTTTTACAAAGATCAGCTAGTTGTAACACAGGCAAAGATTGGAGAGACTGGTTAGAAAGCTCAGGCAATATCCCAAGTTTGAGGTGATAGAGACCTGGACCAAGGCAGAGAGGGGAGAAGCAGAAATAGATGACTAAGACAGATGAAGAAATTATGAAACAAAACAATTGGACTTAGAGACTGATTTTGGTAGCCCAGGGAGTTGTAGTACCAGGAAAAGCACTGGAAACCCTCACTTTTTCTGCCCTCTGGGTAAGATCAGCTTAAAATAAAGATCCAGAACATCTTTCTGAGGGAAAGCAACTTCAAAAGGAAGTCTGTATAGGCAAAAAGGTCAGACAAAGACTTTGAGGTTTGGTGGGTATTTGTGTTTTCTCACAGGGGCTAGCAGGCCTGTGGGAATCTTAAGTAAAAAGAATGAGATGAGCCAGCACAGTGGCACAGCCCGTAATCCCAGCAGCTTGGAAAGCTGAGACAGGAAGATCTGGAGTTCAAAGCCAGCCTCAGCAAGAGTGAGGCACTAAGCAACTCAGTGAGACCCTGTGTCTAAATAAAATAAAAAATAGGGCTGGTTATGTGGCTCCATGGTCGAGTGCCCCTGAGTTCAATCCCTGATACCAAAAAAAAAAAAAAAAAAAAAGAATGAGATGATGGGAAGAGAAAAACTGAAGATGAAGGAAAGGTAGGATGACTGAACTGGATCTCCCAGGAGGAAGAAGAGACAGTCCAGAGCAAGGCAGACAAAGGAGAGGCACCCCCTCTCCAAGACTCAAAGCAAGATGAAAAGTTGTAATATTCTCAGATAAAGTGAGGATGGTGAGTTCAGTGCCATCAGAAAATATCTATTTTTGCTGTAGGCATTCTGGAGGTTACCCACCTTGCAAGGGGCCCGTAAGGACTGAGCAGAAACAAGTTCATCTAAAGCATCAACATGAATGGATCTCATAGAAACAGAAGATGAACAAGAAGTTAGAGAGGTAGCTGTGGCTGTGGGTCAAGTTCACAGGACTCAGCAACTTATCCTTCTAATGCCATGGAGAAGGGGTCTCTTAGCAAGGATCGGCCAGGCTGGAAAACACAGGGAGAAGGTAGTGGTGGGTTCAAGACACAGGAAAAGTTGTTGAGGCTGCAGTGGTCAGACAGAGAGGACACAAGGCCCACATGAGGTAGAAGCTGCTGACTGATAGGAAGTCAGGTTTGCTTTCAAACCCTGATCACTACCTTCGGTGTTTGGGGTGACTGCTTTAGTTTTGTAGGATTTCTTAAAATTTTCTGCTAGTGATTTTATGGATTCCTTATATATTTTGGATATTAACTTTTTACCCAGATATGTAATTTGCAAGTATTTTCTCCCATTCTATAGATTGCCTTTTCACATCGGTGATTGTTTTCTTTGCTGTTTGGAAACTAAAATGTTTCATGTAGTTCCACTGTTCTATTTTTGCTTCTATCACTTATGATTTTGGTGTTATATAAAAGAAATCCTTTGCACAGTCAATATCAATAAACTTTTCCTTCCCCCCCTCCCCCGCAAGAGTTTTACTACTTCAAGTCTTATGCTTGAGTCTTTAATCCATTTGGGCTTGATTAGTGCATTGCATGATTATTGTAAGATATAGATTCACCATTTGTTAATGAGAATATTCTTCCCCCATTGTGTATTTTTGATACCTTCGTCAAATATTAGCATATGCCTGGGTTTATTTATGTCCTCTCTATTCTGTTTGCTTGTTCTCTATAATTGTATGCTTGTACCATATTGCCTTAATTACTGTAACTTTGCAATGTATTTTTAAATTAGGGCACATGATGCCTCCATTTTTGCTCTTCTTTCTCAAGAACACTGTGGCTATTCAGGGGCATTAGTGATTCTATATACACTTTATAAATGTTTTTTCCTATTTATGTAAAAAGTGCCATTGAGATTTTGATGGAGATAGTTTCAAGTCTGTAGATCACTTTGGATAGTACAGATATTTTAATAATATTCATTCTTCCAAGACATTAACTTGAGATAGTTTTCCACTTATTTGTTCATTTCTCTTTTAGTTTTTGTTCATCAGTGTATTATAGTTTTCAATGTACAAGTCTTTCATCTCCTTGGTCAAGTTTATTCCTAAGTATTTTATTCTTTTTAATGCTGTTGTAAATAAAACTGTCCTCTTAAGTTCTTTGTGGAGATTGGCTTTTAGTGGATAGAAACATAATTAATTTTTGTGGCTTGATTTTGTTTCCTGGAAATTTGCTGAATTCATTTAGTAGTGCTAACAGTTGTTTTCTGTTACATTTATAGTTTTCCATGTATAGGATGCTTTCATCTGCAATAATGTTATATTAAACTGCAGTTGTTGTTGCTGATATTATTATTATTATTAAGAGTTAAGTTAAACTCGTGTGTGCTTTTTATTTGCCGGAATCTTTAAGAGCATTATCTCATAAAATTCTCACCAAAAATAAAAAAAATATATTTCCTTGATAAGGAAGTTGAAATTTTGAAAGATTATAATAATATTTCACAAGTTGGCAGAGCTATCAAGTGGGAAGTCAGGACCTGAGACCCAGTCTCTGTAGAACCAAAGCCCAAACTCCGAAGCACTGGGCCATTCTGTGGGTGTTTGAAAGAAGGAAGATCATGCAAAGCCAAAAGGTGAGGACTTTCCAGGTAATTATGTGATAATTCAAGAGCCTCCTTGCCAGGGGCATCTGCAACACTCAGGTTACCCAGATATAGACCTACAAGCAGTTAGCTACAACTAAAAAGAAAAATCAATCGAAAATCCTATGTTTGGTAGAATAACCCTAGAAACATCCCTAGCATCAAAGACAACCCAGATTAAAAGAAGGCACTGTTTAAAGGGCTTCCCAGACACACGGATAGCTCCCACAAAGCTAGTCAGGACATGCTTCAAGGTGACTCCATTTATCACCCTTCTCAAGAGATCCTGGTGTAGACCTCCTAATATCATCATATCCTGGGAACTGTTGGTTTCTAGGTCACCGCCTTTAATATTGGTTGTGACTGGGAGTTATTCAGAGTTTGTGACATCTTGGATCAGCTAGGATTGGAAGAAAGCAGGGGAGACAGGTAAGGGTTCAAAATGGCATTTCCCCAGCAGCTTCTCACATGTATGTGCTCTTCACCTGTAAGCTCCCACCTTCCTGCTCATCCTGACCTAAATAGAATAATTGTCCCAATCTACAGAATACTTTGGGGAATCAGAAGACAGAATTTTAGTTAGAAATGCAAGCTGACATTTGATTCCAGTGAAGAAACTAGTACATTCCAGCTTCTAAACTTGAACAAGTAGGTCTCCATCTATACAAAAAGTAAGTAGAGACAGATAACCATAATGAGACGAAACAAGCCAACAACATCTTGACATCTTTATGTAAATATTTATGGGGGTTGCTCAGTATCTAGAATGCTAAATCAAATACCTATAATTATTTAAATTTTTAAATTCTTTTTCTAAATTCAGTTAAATAACTCCATGTGGACAAAATCCAAATCTGATTCATCTTTCCTTCCCTCACCTACCAAGCTCATTATCTGATACACCTAGATACTCAATTCATTTTTGATAAATAAGAAATCTGTTAACATTTATGAATGCAGCCTATTGCCTTTTTAAAAAAATCCAGAAATCAAAGTGTAGTAATCAAAGCATGGCATGGATCTGAATCATACACAATTTAATCCACTACAGTCCAAGGGCCCTGTTCTGAACAGAAAGATTGAGAGCCACAGTAAATAACACTGGCCAAGTTTGCATATGACTGGTTGCAATGTGATTCTATAGTACCAACAACTCTATTATATCTTTGAAATAATCTTAATCACTCCTGAGAATGCTATTTCTATTAGACTTAGCCTTCATGCAAATAGATTATTTTAAAGAAACATAATGCTTTAGAGCCAAAGTATTCTTATATATTAGCTGGTCCAGAACTCTTAATTCACAGAGAAACATAAGCCTAGGAAGACACAGGGAGGGATCTTGCCTGTACTCACAAGTCTAATTGGTGATAGGACCAGGATGTCAGGCTCAGCCTGTGTCCTCACTTTTATCCACTCTAAATTCTGCTCCTTCTTCAGCTCTCACCTTAAAGCCTTTTCTGACTTCCACCCCCATCTAAATTAGATCCTCCTCCTACTCACCCTCATAAGTATTGTATTCTTTGTACAATTGTTTCTAGTATTCCATGCTGAATGCCTGCTCTCCCCCAGGACCATATAATATATCAATAGCTTGCCAGGCACAGAATAGTCTATAAACATTTGTGGAATAAATTTGGGAATGAGTAAGGGAATGAATGAATCCTTCTATACTTCCCAATATAATGCACAGACTTTATTTTTCTGGCACATCTTTTGATTTTTTTTTATCTATCCCTCCAAATTATCTTTTTTGTTCATCAAAACAACTGATGAAAAACCTTAAAGATCATATGTATATAAAAGAAATAGAGAAAAGCTCCTAGACATATTAGAAACAGAAGTTTTATAAGTCATTTTTGGGGACCTCTAATTCTTCAAGGGCTAGGACCATATATTCTTGGTCTTTTTGTGTATTGCCTAGCACATAAGGAGAATAACAAGTAATAGGAACTCAAAGGCATTCGTGGAATAAAAGAATAACACATGTCCATGTGGGCAGATATTGGGAAATGGTCCGAAGGATAAATTCAAATGCTACTCAGAAATTTGGTTTTAGGTTTTCTCTGGAATGAGCCGTTTGCACGTTCTGGGCAGAGCCCATTCTGAGAACTAAGCAGGTTGATGGCTTATTCTCTCAATTCAAAGTGAGAACTTGATCCTGGATACAGAAGTTAGGAGTCTTGTCTCCTTAAAAGCAGCGAGATACGTCGGGGGGGTCACAGAGAAGAAGAGGAATACACTGCTCCCTGCCAGCCTCAGCAGCAGGGGCTCCGGTGCCAGGAGCTTCCCATCTGCGTTTAAACCGGCCACGCAGCAGCGAGCTGCCCCAGCAGCAGCTCCCGAGAAGCCGCCCACCGCTCCAGTGGAGCCAGCACACAGCCGCAAGGGCAGCAGCGGCCACCCCACACCGCCAGGCTGACCTGACCTAAACGCCCTTCAAACAGAAAGTGCTTTTCTGAATTTCAGAGCGACTGATTGTAGCCACCCCCGCGGCAGCCTTAGGCTAAGTCCACGAAAGCAAGGGTTAACCTACAGTGCTGTGCAGTGAAAGCACCGCCTGCATTATGTTAAACCCCCTTCATATAAAAGGAAAAATCCAACTGTTGTGCAGAAAATCCCTACCCTTTCCGATCGATGCTTCCTACCACTAGGGCATCTAGTAATTTCTGATTCAGTCTCCTGTAGCCTTTACTTCAATGACAGGGCACAGCAGGCCAGGGGCAGGCGGCAGCCAGGCTCCGCATGGCAAACCATCAGCCCTGCCAAGAGGTGTGAGTGCGGGGAGGTGATGTGCAGAGCAGAGGGGGAGGTCACTGTGGGTCGCCCTGGGACTGTTTTAAGCCATGCCCAGGTCCTCAATCATAGACTCAGAGTTCAAAGGGCTGTTAGGCTGTTGGTCACCGATCTCATCTCTAGGTGATAGTCACCTCTGGCCTTTCAGCAGACAGCAAGCCCGCTGTCCATCCATCTTGGAGCAGCTTGACACTAGATTCTCTACCCATTTTACAGCCAGTGAACATTCCTTATTGATTTATTGATCTGTGTCCGCCGGTGGAGGGAGCTTGGAAGAGACTCTGTGCACTCACAGCCTCCCACATGGATTTTTCCCCCTCTTCTCTTTTCTCCTTTTTATCCAGGCATGTTAGTGGTCCAGGATGCAGCAAGAATTAGAGCATGCAGGAGCCCAATTTACTGGTGGTGAATGTGCCTGCTCCTGTTGGTTGGTCTATTTTTCCTTTCTCTTTTCATTCTGTCCCAAACTCTGAATACTAACCCCTCTCTCTTGTTTTGTCCAGTGAGCCCTTTCTTCCCCTTACCTTAAGGTCTTTAGTAAATAAAACATAGACCAAACAGAGAGAGGAGTTAGAACCTACATACTCCTTTTCCCCTATTGTCCTTTTACTGTCATATTCCATTGTGGAAAGAGAGCACTTTATTTCCAAAAACAAGAGTCCCTCCTCACCTTCCAATTTTTTAAATTAAGCAATGTTTGATTGCCTCAAATCATTTATAATTCAGTTCTGGGTTGTTCTGATTGCACTGCTTTCTCTTCTGAAAAACAAATATTTTTCAGAATACTTATCCTTACTGGAATTTCATGAATGAGCATTCAGGAGCCATGAAATCTGTGTGGTCCTTTAAGCTTTCTAATCTGCAGTGCAAGATTAAGAAAAGTGCCTATGAAGCAAATCCCTTCTTTCAAAGGAGAGACAGAGACATGAAGTCCTCATAAACAACCACATATCGATGGTGTATAAGGTGCAACAATAAAAACCAGCAGTTAATGTCTCTTGTAAGCAGACCACACAGTTATGCTTAGCATTAATTACTTCGAGCCCATCTCAGATGGATCTACAAGTCACCCTCTGCATCCCACATTTCTTCACTACCTTTGGAATTTCAGAGAAAGGAATCATTTATCTCCTTATAGGAACTAGATGGAATGAGGTCTGTGGTATCCTATGAGAAAAACATTTCATTGATCTGGGCATTAGATACTCAGGTCACGTTTTATTCACAAATATATTTTCTCAAAAAATGATAGCAATTTTTTTTTTGGTTGAAATGAATAAATCCTCCTAAAAGTGGAGTTTTCCAAATAGACAAACTGGGGGACAGGCTGCCATAAAGAACTGTCATCCAGCCTCAGAGTCCTAGAAATTCCTTTATGCATATGGAGTGATTTCAGCCCCTGGTGGCTGCATAGCCTCATTTTAATCTGCCTTCCAAAAAAGTCTTCCACCAATTGTCTGAGAGACCCAACTTGACTGATACAAGATAGTTTTCTATGTTTCCATTTGCTGACTTAATCATATAAGTGTCTTACAGATTTTGTGATTTTTTAAATTACCTGCATTGAATAATTTTTAAATTTTTAAAGGGCCTCAAGATTCCAGTAGTAAATAACTGAAGTAGGGAAAGACAATTAAAAATAAATTATTTAAAATGTAAATTAAAACATTACCATTTTCTACCTATTAATTAGCCAAACAAAATGACAGTTTATCAAATTAATAAAATAAACATGTAGATAGTGTCAATTGGTAAAGCCATTTTGAAAAATAATCAAATAGCATAAAACTTTAGTTCTTAAAATATAGACTGTTTACATACATCTATTGATTTAACCTAAATAAATACTTTTAAATAATGAAAAACAATTATGCTTAAAGAAGTCCATAGCAGTGGTACATGAAAATAGAACAAAAGAGGAAATAATTTTCAAAAATATAGAAGGATTAAGTTGTGGCATATGCACTCAATGTAATGAGCCTGGATGTATAAACAATGAAAACTGTAAAGAAGGAGTAATTTCCCAACTACAATATTAAGTAGTGGATATTACCGAATATTATCAACAATATAATTAATACTACATAGAACGAAATAGTCACAGAGAAAATACATTAGAAAAAAAGTTCTCCAGATGCCAGTAATAATGTCAAGTTGGAATCATGAGATTATCATAATATTTTTCACTTACCCAAATGTTCTCTCAACTTCCATGCATAGCATTTCTAATAAAGATAAATCAAAAACTTGGAAAATGTAGAACATTAACTTGTCCTTAAAAATCATTTGGAATGGCTTTCAAATATGTAATTAAAGTTAGTATTTTTATTTTCCTTACTGAGAAGTCACCTATGGAGCACAGGGAGGGACTAGAGGTAGTTGCTTTGATAAAATGGTTTTGAAAACTGTTGGAATTTTTTCCCATAGCAATAGAAGGTTTTTCAGCATGGGACAGTGAACAAATCAACAGTGAGACAGGAATGAGTAGATTCATTGAGATGGTATGGTATATGAGAAAGGGATTTTTATAAACACTATGGATTCTAAACCCAGTACAGAACTGCCATTAACTGATTGGGGGAAAAAAATCACTCAATTTCATACTTTGATAATTTTTCCATTTAAACAGAAAAAAAACACATTTAGGTTCCACATACACATGAAATTATTCAGTTGTGTCTTTCTTGAATCTGACTTGATTTGCTTACATAATATTTTCCAGTTCCAGCCAAATAGTGTTGTAATGAAGGAGTTTCCTTCTTTCTTACATCTGTAAAGTATTCCATTGCATATATATAATACATTTTCTTTATCCATGCATCTGTTGTTGGATACTCAGATCCTGTGTCTTGACTGTTGTGAATAACACAGCAATGAAAATTGGAGTGAATATATATCCTCAACATACCAATTTTAGCTCCTTCAGATATATACCCCAAAATGGGAATGCTAGACCATATGTAATTCTATTTTTAGGCTTTTTTTATGAATTGCCATACTATTTACAAGATGACAGTATCAATTTACATTCACACCACGTTTTAGTCAGCTTTTTCACTGATGTGACTGAAAAATCTGACCAGAACAATTGTAGAGGATTAAAAGTCTATTTGAAGGCTTACAATTTCAGAGGTCTCAGACCATAGAAGGCTGGCTCCATTCCTCAGGGCTCAAGGTGAGGCAGAACATCATGGTGGAAGAGTTTGGCACATGCAAGAAGCTCACATGATAATCAGAAAGCAGACACAGACTCCACTAGCCAGATACACAATATATACCTGAAGGGCACACCCTCAGAGACCCACTTCCTCCAGCCACACCCTACTTACCTTCAGTCATCACTCAGTTAATCCATATCAGGCTATTAATTTACTAATAGGGTTAAGACTCTCATAACCCAATCATTTCTCCTCTAAATCTTCTTACATTGTCTTACATATGAGCTTTTGGGGGACATTTCACATCCTGACCATAACACACCAACAGTATACAAGAGTTCTCCACATGCTCACCAACACTTACCATTCATCTTTTTGCAACAGACATTCTAACAGATATAAACTTGTACCTCATAAGTGGCTTTGATTTTCATTTCCCTGATGACCATTTTTTTCATATGTATCTTGGTCATTCATATCTCCTTTTTTGAGAGATGTGTGTTCAAATCTGTTGCCCACTTTGAATCAAATTGCTTATCTTCTTGCTATGAATCGAGTTCCTTATATGTTTTGGAATCAGTTACTTAAATGACATGTGGTCTGCAAATATTTCTCACATCCCTTGGTTTGTCTCTTTACTCTATTAATTGCTTCATTTGCTGTGAAGAAGCTTTTTAGTTTGATGCAACCTTTTTCGTCTAATTTTGCTTTTATTTCCTGTGTCTTTGTAGTCCTATCCCAGAAAAAAATGTCATGAAACTTTTCCTTTATTTATCTATTTTTTTGGCTAGTAGCTTTACAGTTCCCAGTCTTAAGTCTTTTGTCCATTTTGAATTGATTTTTATATATGGTGTGAGAAAATAGTTCAGTTTCATTCTTCTACATGTAGATATTCAGTATTTCCAATATCATTTGTTGAAAAGATTATTCTTTCCCTATTGTGTGATTTTGCACTTTTGTCAAAAACCAATTGATCATAAATACTTTGGTTTATTTCTAGGCTTTCTATCCTGTTTTATGCTGTTTTGGTTATGATAGTTTTATTTTGAAATCAAGAGTGTGATGCCTCCAGCTTTATCTTTTTGCTCAAGATTGCTTTGGTTATCCACGGTCTTTTCTGATACCATAAACTTTAGGATATTTTTGCTACTTCTGTGAAAAATGGATTTGAAATTTTGGTAGAAATTGCTTGAATCTGTAAATCAATTTACATAATATAGGCAGTTTAATAACATTAAGTCTTTGATTCCATGAACATGAAATATCTTCTATTAGTCTTCTTAAATTTCTTTCATCAATTTTTTTATAATTTACAGAATATATACATTTCCCTTCTTTGATTAAACTCATTCCTAAGTATTTTGTGTGCTATTGTGAGATTGTTTTCTTAATTTTTTGTTTGGATAGTTTATTGTTAGTATAAAGACTTACTACTGATTTTGTGACTTCACCAGGTTTTTTGTGGTGTTATTAGCAGTTTCTATATATAAAATCATGTAATCAGCAAACAGTGATTTCATTTCTTTGTTTCTAGTATCAGTGCTTTTTATTTGTATTCTTATCTAATTGCCCTCACTGATAGATCTCATAGAACCATACAGAGTAGAAAGGTGTTTACTATAGATTTAGGAGGAAAAGAGGGATGGGGAAATGGGAAATATTAATCAAATGGTAAAAAGTTTTAGTTAGACTAGTAGAGCAAGTTTCAGTAATCTATTACATTTCCTAGTTACCATAGCAGATAATAATGTATTTTATATTTCTTTTCTTTTCTTTTTTTATATAAAGGATTCAGCCCAGGATCATTTAACTGAGCCACATCCCAAGCCCTTTTTATTTTTTATTTTGAGACAGGGTTTCACTAAGTTGTTCAGGGCCTCACTAATTGCTAAGGCTGGCTTTGAATTTTGCAATCCTTCTGCCCCAGCCTCCAGAGCCATTAGAATAACAGGCACATACAACACCCAGCAATGTATTTTATATTTCCAAATTGTTAAAATAATAAATATTTAATGTTCTCACCACAAAAAAGTGATAAGGAAAATGGATGTGTTAGTTATCTTGATTAAATATTTCTATAATGTAGTCATAGATCAAAACATGACATTGTATCCCACAAACACAACTCTTATTCCAATTTTTAAAAATACCTTGTTGAGGACATACCATGATTATGAAGGTGGATTTCCCAGGATGAGACTTATCTATTGCACTCCAGATGTTCTGTTCCCTGAAATTTCCCTAAATGCAGGAAATCTGACTCCATAATTCGTGGGAACTGTGTTTGTACTTTCCTCTGGAAGTTTGTATATTAAAGATAAGGCTTAAACAGAGAAAAAATTCAATTAATAATGTAAAGTAAAAATTTACTATTAAAATGAAGAATAAAAAATCAATATACAAAAATCAATAGCTTTTCTATATATCAATAATGAGTTAATTGAAAAGGAAATCAGAAAAACAGCCCCATTCACAATATCCCCATCCCAAAATAAAATATCTAGAATTAAATCTAACCAAGGAGGTAAAAGACTCCTACAAGGAAAATTATAGAACACTGAAGTAGGAAAATGAAAAAGACACTAGAAGATGGAAAGAACTCCTATGTTCAAAGATGGGCAGAATCAATATTGAAATGACTATTTTACTTTAAAAAAAAAAAAGCAATTCCCTGGTTTCAAATTAATCTATAAAGCTATAGCAACAAAAAATGCATGGTGTTGGTATAAAAACAAACATGTAAACCAAACAAACCCACAGTTATCTGATCATTGGAAAAGGTGTTTTTAAAACCTTTTTTAACAAAAAGTGCAAGGAAAACTGGTTATCTACTTGTAGAAGAATGAGCAAAGATCCATATCTTTCACCATGCACAAAATTTAACTGGATCAAAGACCTAGGATTAGATGAGAAACTTTGCAACTGCTAGAAGAAAATGTAGAGTCAACACTAACACATACATGCAAGAAACAGCTTTTTCAATAAGACTTCTAAAGCTCAGAAAATAATACCAAGAATTAATAAATAGGATGACATCAAATTAAAGTTTCTGCACAGCAAAGGAAATAATTAAGAATGTAAGAGAGGTCCTATAGAACAGGAGAAAATCTTTGCAAACTACTTTTCTGACATAGGATTAATATCCAGAAAAAAATATATATATATATACTCAAAAAACTACACCAGAAAAATTAAATAGGTGGCAAATGAACTAAACAGAAATTTCTCAGAAAAAAAAAAAGAAATGAAGGACTGGAGATATAGCTCACTTGGTAGAGTGCTTGCCTTGCATGCACAAGGTCCTGGGTTCAATCTGAAGCACCACAAAAAAAAGAAGAAGAAATGCAAAAGACCAACAAATATAAGAAAAAAAAAGTTCAACATCATTAGCAATTAGGGAAATGCAAATAAAAAACTGTACTGAGACACAAATTGGCGTGAATATACTATGTATACAACCAGAGATATGAAAAATTGTGCTCTATATATATAATAAGAATTGTAATGCATTCCACTGTTATATATAAATAAACAAATAAATAAATAAGAAAAAACTGCACTGAGATTTCATCTCATTCCTATTAGAATGGCAGTCATCAAGAATGTAAAAAATAATGAAAGCTGGACAGAATGTGAGGGAAAAGGAACACTTTCACACTGTTGGTAGGATTGTAAATTAGTACCATCACTCTGGAAAACGATATAGAGGTTCCTCAAAAGACTAGGAATGGAACCATGATATGACCCAGCTATACCACTCCTTGATATTTATCCTAATGAATTAAAGTCCTCATACCTACTATGCAGTGATACATGCATATCCATGTTTATAGCAGTACATTTCACAATAGCCAAACTATGGGACCTGCCTAGGTGTCTGTCAATGGATGAATGGATAAAGAAAATGTATGTATACACATTGGAGTTTTATTCAGCCATAAAGAAAACTATAATTATGTCATTTTTCAATAAAAAGGATGGAACTTGAGAACATTATGTTACGTAGAAACCAAACTCAGAAAGTCAAGGGTCCTGTTTTCTCTCGTATGTGAAAGCTAGAGAGAAAGAAGGAGGGAAAAAGATGGCAGCCTGTGGGTCTCATGAAAACAGAAGGGAGACCAATAGAGTAGAGGAAGGGATCAGGGAGATGAAGCAGCGGGGATACTGGGGACAATGTGACCAAATAATTGTGTGCATATATGAATATGTAACAATGAATGCAACTATTATGTGTAAATAAAGTGTATCAATAAAAATATGGGGAAAAAATCATGAAACAAAAAGTAGTGTTGGAACATGGGCAAATGGCAAAATACCTGGTGTTACTCAGTTCTGGCTCTCACTCCTCCTTCTAAAATAACAATTATTTTATTTTTCTTTACTCTTCTTCTGGTTAGACGGAAGTAGCTCCTCAGTTTTGTCATCCAATATTGTGTCAGCATAGATGTCACTCATCCTTATGACAGGATAATTGTGCAGGCTGATGATAAGCCTCACTATTTCTGAGGGGAGCACTGACCAATGGCACAGGCCCCCTCGGGGGAGTGGCAGGAGGACAAGCTGAGCCAGTCCATTGACCTGCATATATCTGAGACCTGGGCTACAAGAACAAACAAGAATGAACGGTAAGCCCTGATGTTACAGCAAGAGAACAAAGGTTGAAGCTAGGCATACTTTTAACAAGGTTAAATCAACAGTGAACAGAATTTGCTACCTGGGAATCACTTTTCACTGAGTCACAATTATCAGATCCAAGCTTCACAAGAATACGTTCTCCACAAAAAGAAAAAAAAAATGGCCAGAAGTCTGAGACCATGCCCTTGGCCAAAATAAATACCAATGATTTTACCTGAGCTGTCCTATGAGTCCAGATGGTCAAGTCACTTGTAAGAACTACAGAGGAAAGTCTTGAATTGATTCATTATTTAACCAACATGGATCAAGCTTCCATAACGTGAGAAAGGCTTGAAAAGAAGAGTAGACATAATCGTAGTCTGTGAGGAGTTTTCAGTCCACTAAATAATAACCAAGTATTATACATTGCCTGTCTTTCTCTGGATCTAGTGCTCCCAATTAAGCCCCACATCTAATCTCAAAGAAACCCTGTGATAGCTTACTAGGTGAAAATATAGCAGTCTGTAATTGGAAATAGACTGTCAGACTGAGGAAAATATTTGATTATGACTTAAGGAGTTGCCTCTATCCACGTTTGAATAGCCAAATATCCCAAGAGAGAGGATAAAATAGAGAATGAGGAAGCCCCACAAAGATGAGACAGTATATAAAAATTGGAGTAGATCTATATCACAGCATGCTATTCTCTTGTACAAAGGAGAAAAGAAATACATTTTTATGTTTCCCACAACAATGTGCCCTCAGGGTCTCAGGTAGAGGGACTAAGGAGAAGCAAATTCTCCTGGGACTTGGATGAGAAGCAAGGTGCCTTCACTTCTTAGGAGTACTTCAACTTAGGAGTACTTAGGAGTGCCCAGCTCCTCTGGCTTTAAGCTTTCCATCCCACCCTTGTGGTTCAGGAAACCTAGAGTTGGTAGAAGAAAGTTCTGGGGAGGAGTCCTAAAGTTGGCCCATCTAGCTGCAAACTTGGTGCTTATTTTCTCATCAAGTACTCCAGAGTTCACGCACAAGGAAACCACTTTCTCAGGGGGCAAAGAGCACTCAACCACTTCCTTTCTACTCAAACCCACCCCTTGCCCCACTGCCTCAATCTTGCTGCCCCTGCATGAAAGCTATGGAAAAAAGTCCTACAACGTCAGAGCCAGCATAGACCTTAGAGATCATATTGTACAGTCTTTACTTAAAAAAAAAATTAGAGCCCATAGACATACCATATCTTGTCTAAGGCCAGTCAGCCAGCCTCCAAATTCCTTAAGATCTAAGCCTTGGTGATCTACTCACATGCATCCATTCATGCATTTATGTAAATAACACTAGAGCGAGCAAGGATCAAATTGTGTATTTTCATTTTAAGAAGCACCTTAGATACAATATATGTTTTGTACTGTGGAGGAAATGAGGTTGAGCTGAGTATTTCTCTCCTATCTCTGTATCATGAATATAAACATGGGGACAAAACAAATACAAATGTAGAAACTAAAGTTATCTTAAAATTATTTCACCAGTGTTGCCACTGGTATTCCTCATTGATTAGAAGCTACTTTGGCTTACTCACAGCTTAATTTTGCTTGTTAAAGAAAGTAAATCAGACTCCAAACCATCCAATGCACCTGAGGTATGATATTTGCAGCTTTCAACAAACACTGGTTAGACAAGCTGACCATGATACAAAATCATTCCTTCTCACCACCTTTCTGTCAGACTACTCGTGTGTCCCACAACCACCCTTCTGGCCCCCTCTGTCTTGCCACTTGCTGATGCTATTTGCCAGGGAGTGAAGGTGTCTGTGAGCTTTGAAAATTGGATCACAGGGACAGCTCCACGCTGGCCCCAGTCATGCTGACGGCAAGACTGATCAATCAATACCCTGTGTGACACTTTCAGAATTCATTGGAAATGATGCCCTTTTCAAATGACACCCACATTTTATCAAGGGCAGCTCCAGCGAGGGGGAAAAACACCAATGTGTTTTTCTAAGATATATCTGATTCCAGTAAACTTTGTTGGTTAGGACCAAGAAGTCTGTATCTCTAGCTTCCCTGCACCCATCTCAAAACCTTTGAACAAGGAGGAAACGCAATGTTTAGACAGTTTTGCAAGCTGAAATTTTTCTGAGCCCCTAAATCTCACATATAGAATAGAAATGATCATTCCCGAAGAGAGTTTTTTGTTTTGTTTTGTTTATGCTAGGTTTGTTGTGGACTTATAGCACACCAGATTCACAGAGAAAACAAATGGAAACTTTCATTCAGAATGAAAGGTTAAAAAATTCATGGCTACTGTTTAAAACAGGAGTTGACCCTTCTTTGTCCCATATGATGTAGAGGAACATAAAGGCAATAGTTAGCCTGCCTTGTGGTAAAATATCTGAAGGGGGAAAGGACACAGGGTCAGCAACATAGGCCAGCCCAGAAGGTTAACTGTGCTGCTGCAGAACAAAACAAGGTGGCAAGCTCTGTTTTCACTAAGTTCTAATAAGGTTACAGAGTGTTCTCAGCATATCCCAACACTAGGTGGTTCACTCAGGCTCCAGGAAGAGAGACTTCAAAGGGCCTCGAGGAACCAAGAAATGAGAGGAGTGATTCTTCCAACTAGAGGCCTCCGAAGGAAAGGATGAGGAAAGACAGCAGACAGAATTAGGATCAAATGTGTCACTGTGTGAACAAAACCCCCATTCCATCAGAGCACAAGTTCTCAACTTGAGCAGGCATCAGGATCACCTGGCAGGCTGGTTAAAAGACAGGTTGCTCGGCCATGGCTCCCAAGTTTTTGATTATGCAGGTCTGGGGTGGGGCCCAGGACTCTGCATTTCTAACAAATTTCCTTGTGGCGCCGCTGTTGTGTCTCTGGCGACCACAGTTTGAGTACTACTGGTTTAGAGTAGTATAAAATTACCAACAAATGAAACAAACTCAGCTGTATAAATGCAGCAGAATTGTTTTTATTCTATCCTTCCCACCAGGGTAAGTACATTAAAGCACATCTTTAATGAAACCAACTTTCCAAAACGATGTTCGGTTTCTGTTTGTTGTTTGGTTTGTTTCTGTTTCTCTGACTGGTTGGTTTGATATTTTTTTATCACTTTTGGTTTCAAGGGGTTTTTTTTGCCTGGTACTATGAAAGACCAAAGGTGGATGAGAGACTTCTCTTATGACAATGACAATTCTGAAAATAAAACAGGCATGTGACTAGTCCTTGACAGTTCCAGCCCCGCTTAAGGTTCAGGGAGCAATCACTGGGGCCTTGAGTATCCAGGTCAACTGAGTTAACCAGATGCTGGTCAATCATGGGGCTCTGGGCTGTCACAATGAGTGGGCAATCAATGGGCCATCCTGTTCAGATGCTGAAACACTCAAAATCTAATGCCTGACCATTTGAAGTTCTGATTACCATGAACTCCAAGTAAGCTACCTTTCAATGGTTCAGTTCTCAAATATGAAGCGATTTCATTGGTCTCCTGGTAATTTCCCCCTCAGCCAGTTAGGTTAATTATCTAACACAACGCCCCCCCCCAAAAAAAAATCTTAAAAATAAAACAATTAAGATAAATAATTTTCATGTTTCTGACAGATATTCAAGTAGATTTTATGAGAAATTTGTTTTTTATTTAAGATACCAAATGGAAACAAATCTATGAGCATAAGAATATAAAACTGAACAGAGTATCTTTCTCCAGCTCTTAGCTCCTCTTTACACAGAATTCCAGTATCCATGGATTTGCTTCTGAGCAGCTTTTCAGCAACGGGGAGAATTTCACTTTTCTGATGCAGTGTGTGAGATTTCTAAGGCCCTCCATCTGGGGATAATTAGAAAAGAAAAAGTGATGTAGAGAATAGGAAAAGCAGCAAAACGGACAGTAGAACACAGGCTTCTCTCTGTCAGGATGAGGCCGGCCTCAGAGCTACACTCAGGTGCCTGTGGAAGGCAGGAAGCAGGGTGTGGTGCTGAGCATGCTTCCGCATGAAGCTAGTTGAGCAAAGAGAGTTTCTAAATCTCTGAGTATTAGGAATAGAAGGTGAGAAACACCCCACTCAGTGAGAGGGAATTGGTGAGGGTTTGCTTACTAGCTTTTGTTTCCCCTGTCTTTTCTCCATCTTTAACATCCAAGTCATTCTGCACTTCTGAATTCAAGTAGGCCCCGAGAGATGAGAGGCCACAGCTCTAAGCTGCCAAAGTAAAACCACAAATGAAGAGCTCAGGAGAAGCCTCGAGAAGTTACTGTCTTTAAAAAGATACCACACTTCTATGCATCCACAGCCAAGGGTCTTGTCTGGATCAGTGGTGCACACCTGTAAACCCAGGTACCTGGAGGCTGTGGCAAAGAGCAACTCAAGTTCAAGTCCATCTTGGAAAATATGGCAAGACCCTGTCTCCAAAAAATATATTTTTCTTAATCTTGTAGTGGGTTTGGGCCACTGTTAGTCAGAAAAGCAACAATTGAGAAGATGAGCTAAATAAACATGGCACAGAGAAGTGCAAGGATCAGCAGGTTCTGTGTTTGATCATGACAAACTTCCAAAAGTAATAACTGCTACATCTCTCCTACGTTTCAAATTTCACCCAAGTTCTTTTGAACGACTCTAACCAGAATCCATTCAGGGAGGGGGTCTAAGAGGTATAATCCCAGTTTAACAAAACTGGCATTGCCTCATCCCAAAGCATAGTTGTAAGAAGGAAAACTGGCAAGAGTATTTTGAAACTAAATAATTTGTCCTATTCCGAAAAAACTAGAAATTCATTAAAGGTTTTAGCAGCGAATTGCACATCTAATTTCTCTTTATGAAAAAAATAACTAAATGTGTGTGCTGTATATCACAGAGAACAAGAGGTTCTTTTACCCACCTCTAAGTTTACTCAAATTATTTCTTCTCCCTAATTGTTCCTACCCTTGCCCAACCAGTTGGAAAACTCTTCCTGCTCACAGATGCCACTCAAACATTACCTCCTCTGATAAGGCTTCCCTAACTTCCCACCCAAAAGTTTTCATTCTCCCTTCTTAGATTCCATAACAGCTTGAACACATTTTTATTGAAGTACTTTTCATTTTATGCTGTGATTTTCTGTTTTTGTATTTTTTTTCAGTAAATTATAAAGCCCTGTAGAAGAGAGTTCATATTTTATGTCTCATTGTTTACCCAAAATCTTGTTCATAGTAAGTGCTCAACAAACATGGAGTGAAAAAAATGAATGGATGATAAATGAATGAATGAAACCCAGTGAGGATGTTAATGCACTACTTCAGGTGAAAAATCCAGAAGGCTTAGATTAGAAAAATAGGGATGGGGAGGTAAAAAGCAGGGAGTATCTAAGTGACATTTCAAAACAAAATGACTACAATTTGTTTGATACAAATTGGATATAGAATTTGTGGGAGACAGACTCTGATAAATGCTATAAATGAAATAAACAAAGTATATGATTATAGAAGGAATCATGGTAAGTTTCATCAAAGAGATAGAATTGTTATAACATTAAGAAAATTATATGTCCATAAAGCAAAATAGAATCAAAGCACTTTCCAACAAATGGCTCAATTTGTCAAGTAGCCAGCCAACTAATAGAGGTGAAGAGTATTATATATTAGAATTCTCTGCAGGAAACCTTAATTTCTGAGCTTCCACCTCTATTTTCATTTTGTTTCACTTGGCAATTATCACCAGGCAACTTTAATGGAATCAAAAGAACTATAAAAACACATAATGACTTCTAATGTAATTTTAGCATGAGGTGTCTGGCATCATTGGCTCATTTCAGATTTTCAAAATGGCCCCACACTAAGCTAAGCAAGCCAGCAAGCTTCTTTTTTTAATTTTTCCTTGATAGACAGGATTTCCTTTCACACCAACTTGGGTTTGAATTCCAGCTCCACTCCTTCTTCAATATATGATCTCAGACAAGTCTTTAAACCTTCGAAGCCTTCAATTCACATCTATAAAATTGCTATAAACAGTGACTTTATTTTGTATGGTAAATGCTTAGAAAAATATCTGAGCAGTGATGCAGTTCTTCTTTGCCTGTTTTTTCTTTTCTTTTTTTTTAATTTTACAGTTTGAAGTTATATAATACATATATGACCCCAAATTCAAAACGTATATAAAGGATGTTGATGAAAAATTCTTCTCTCCTTATCTTTTAGCCACATAGTTCTATCTTCAAAGGAAACACTATATTATTAGTTTTTTAAATATGCAATACAGATTATTATCACATGCCAGTTAGAATGTCTATAATCAAAAATATTTTTTAAAAAACAAATACTGTCAAAGATATAGAGAAAGAGACACTCGTGCTCTGATTGATGTGAAAGTAAATTAGTGCAGTCACCATGGAGAGCAGTCCGGGTGCTCCTCAAAAAATTGCCAATAGAGTTGCTATATTATCCAGTAATCCCATTACTAGGTAAATATCCAAAGGAAATAAAATCAACATATCAAAGAGATATCTGCACTCACATGTTTGCCACTCTTCAAAATAGCCAAGAAACAGTAACAATCTAAATGACCATCAACTGATGAATATATAAAGCAAATGTGATATACATGGTAGAATACTATTTGGTTATGAAAAGGACAAAATTATGTCATTTGCAGCAATGTGGAAAGACCTAGAGCTCAAAGTTTTAAGTGTCATTAAGCCAGGCCACAAAAGATAAATACTCCATGATTTCATTCATATATAGTATCTTAAAAAGCTGAGCTCATAAATGTAGAGAAAAATGGTTACTAGAGGCCATGGAGAGTAGGAAAGAGGGGTGGATGGGGAGAGATAAAAGGATACGAATTCTAAAGTTGGATAAGAAGACTAAGTTCTGGTGCTCTATTTACACAGAAATGTGATCATAATTCATAATATCATATTGAAGAGAGGGTTTTGAATGTTGGTCATCACTAAGGAATGATAAACATTTAGGATGATAAATTACTCAAGTGTCCTGAGTTAGTCAAAATACAATATATGAATGTACCAAAAAAAATTCACAGTGCATCCCATAATATGTACAATTATTATCTGTCAGTTTTTTTTAAAAAATTAAGCATTTTCTATAAGCACAAATGTTGTATATTATATTAACTATTCTGAACCCTGTTTTTTCCTTCACTTAATATTGAAGAGCTTTCTGGATAAGTATATATTGCACTATATCATTCTGTTTTTTAACAGCTTTTCATATTTTTTCATATGTATTCTTCATAAACTAACAGGTCCCAATTACAGAACATTTCAGTTAACTCTCATCTCTTGATGTTGCAAGTAATGTTGTAATGCATATCCTAGCACACACATCGTTTCGATCACTTACAGTTGTAGCTATGAAATATACAAAAGTGGAAATATTGGTTGAAATATCATACATACATTTTATTCTCTTTTTAATCATTTTCAGGAAATGTACATAAAATTTTTAAAAAATACATTTCAATTAATTATCACAGCCAGAAGTATCTTACTGTTGTACAATATAAAAACTTTCTTCTACTCTAGTGGAAGAAATCATCTATCGGCAAATGATTCCCTGAGCTATCCCCAAGAAGCGCAACAGGTAGATGATACAGTAGCATATTAGTACATATCCCTAGCACAGTGCCTTTGCATGGCAACCACTGTATGGCAGTCTGTGGAGTTCGTGGAGCTGTGCAGACCCTGTCTATGTGACCATTCACAGTAGCCCTACTCTCTTACTGCACTGAAACGTTCATATTCCTCAGCTAATGTTCCAGCTGAAGCAGGTCAGAAGCCATGTATATCAACCTTGTATCTCCCATGACATTCAGCTCAATGCCTAGTTCCTCTGTTCAATAAATGCTTGTTGGTAGATGAAACAAAAGATGACTATCTAGACAGAGAGACAAATGACATAAAAAAAAACTGAGCAATTTTATTTCCTCCTATAGAGATTGGGACAGAAATCCAGTAGAAATAGAACTGAGATAATTTTTAAGTTAAAGTATGATAAATATAAACAAAACAAGGATCAAGTAACAAAGTCAGGGTCGATGAAAAGGGCAAATAAGAATATAATTATCCTCTGGAATAACTGAGCCCAAAACTACAAAAGGACTATTAAAAGGGGCTGGGGATGTGGCTCAAGCAGTAGCGAGCTTGCCTGGCATGTGTGCGGCCCCAGGTTAAATCCTCAGCACCACATACAAAAAAAAAAACTAAGATGTTCTGTCTGCCAAATACTAAAAAATAAATATTAAAAAAAAATTCTCTCTCTCTCTCTCTCTCTCTCTCTCTCTCTCTCTCTCTCTAAAAAAAAAAGGACAATTAAAAACTGAACTTTAGTTGCAGATGTGTTGAGTTCAAGCAAATTTAAAATGCAGACATTTGGGGTTACACCCATGATCATGCAAACAACCGCTCAGGCAATTCAGTAGTGAATATCATATTTCCTGGGTATTTAAATTCAACTTTTTCCTAAGCCCTGTTTTTGTTTTTGTTTTTTCATGATTACTGGGCTTCCAACGGAATTTTTTATGATGAAAGCTGGTTCAGAAAACATCTGAAGTCTTTGAATAAGACATCAATACTTATTGATATTCTCTTCTCCCCCAGATTTTTCGAAGTATGTAGGAACACATGTGTATACATGCACACATACATGAATGCTCATGTTATAGGAGATAGTAGTAGATTTTAAAAAGTGATTCCCAAGTAAGTTTGAAAAGTACTATGATTAAATACAGGTACACAAATTTCTTTATTGTTCTAAGCTACTTTTCAACTCCACAAGAGGCAGACATGATATGTAAGATCTATATAACAAGATCTAGAACGTTTTGCAAGACAGTGTTCTACAGAACACACTTTGGGTAAAGGTAACTTAATCCACAGACTTTCAATTTTTAGTCTAATGTATGACCTTGAATGGAAGAAGGTATCTTTGAACTTTAGGATAAAAAATTAAGGAATATGCTAGTAAATGGTCAGTAGAAACCAAGGTTGGGACCTTTAAAAGCAGATGTGAATTTTCATACATGAGTAATGAGAGTACTTTAAGGGCAATTTGGCAAATTACCCTACAGATATACATGGACTTGTGCTTAATCATATCTACATATGGTTATTAATTTCAGCCGTATTTGAAATAACTAACAACGACCCAAGTGTTTTAGCCATCTTTGCATTGCTGTGACCAAAATACCTGACAAGAATAGCTTAGAGGAGGGAAAGTTTAGGTGGGATTCAATTTCAGAGGTTTAGTTCATGGTCAGTCAAGTCCATTGCTCCCAGCCCAAGGTGAGGCAGAACATCATGACTGAAGGACCCAGCAGAGGAAAGCTGCTCAGCTCATGGAAGGGTCAAGAAGCAGAGAAAGGGAGGAAGGAAAGGGACGTAGGGAAGATGAACCCCTTCAGAACACACTTCCTCCAGCCACACCCCACCTGCCTAAAGTTACCACCCAGCCATCCAACCTCGCATGGAATGATGAGGTTATAGTTCTCACACTGTAATCGCTTTACTCCAAACATTCCTGTATTAACACAGGAGCTTTGGGGGACACTTCATACCCAAACCATAACACCAAGTGACTACAGAATACTTATTAAAGTAAGATACACATATACAATGGATCCTATACAGCTAGTCAGGTCACTTAAATACAGCATTTCAGAAGACATACATGTGGAGCAATTTCACAAGCAACCCTGCCATGCCTGAGTACCCAAAGCCATGCTTCTCCAAACTCAGACTCTATGACAAGAAAAGGGCAGGTGGTTATGTTTCTATCAGTCCAGCAAAATGCAAGAATTAGATTGAGTCACAGAAAAAAGAAAGAAAGAAATCCTATGAGCACAAAGTCTACAAAGACTAGTTGTGTCTTGTTGACTTTTTTAATCTCAAAGATCTAGTACAGATCTTGAAACATTATATGTGCTCCATAAATATTTGATGAATATAAAAGTAAACTGAATGATTGAATGAAAGAAAGAACGAAAATTATAGCCCTTCATACCAATGAACTTAATTTTCAATTTTTTTTTCCTTAGGATCATAGTAACATATCATTCAAACATTTGTTTTTTTAGCAAACATTATACTTGATATACAGAGAAAAATCCAGGAGGAAAGAAGAGGAGGGTTTGCTGGAGATATAGTCAGTGGTAGAGCACTTGCCTAGTATGTATGAGGCCCTGAGTTCAAGTCCCAGTAACACCAAAAAAAAAGTCAGAAAAAAAAGAACTCAAGTCTCTCACAAGCAAAGTTTAAGATAATAAAAAATAAGTGCTATGGGAATTCAGAAGAAAGAATCATTACTTGATCCATTCAATCATTATCAAATTACAAATACACACTGAACAAATTAAGGAAGGTTCACAAGAGGCACTATCTTCTTGAAATACTTTCGTTTCTTTCTATGTGGCTGACCATGGCCTCCTCCCCCATGGACAGGAAGTAGTTTTTGATTATTAGAATGTTGCTCATGGGCCTGGAAGGAGAAAAGGAAGTCTTGCTTTCAGCAGTTTGCTGTTGTGGAGTGATTGCTTTTACATTAGCAGATTACTTTCTCATCTCCTGGTATTTTTCCATTTTTCATATCATCATTCCTTCCACAAACTCTAGCCGTTAAACTGTTCTATGCTTTGATTCAGAGTAAACTTTATAAAAACAGATCTTCTTGGCTCCTAACTCCAAAAAAAACTAAACTTTTAGAAAGCCAAAGAGAGAGAAGTTGGGGAGAAGTGGGATCTGAGGTGTGTGAAAGTTTTTAAGGTGATGAAATTCAATGTTCCTTACTAGAAAGCCAGGCCCTGGCAGAGGTCAGGGACTAAGGCAGGAGGTGAAGCACAGTGAATCTAAGCAGATAGTGCATTAGGAAGCCTCAATGAGATCCCCATGTCCTTAGACAGCAAGGCAGAGTGGAATTACAGCCACACATAGGAATAGCAGAGAGAGCCACTAGGTTTGAGCAAACCATGAAGGAAAGAGGAAAATCTCATGGGTACCAATGTGGGGGCCAATGTTGGAAGATGATTTGAAAAGTGGGGAGCATTTCAGAAGACAAACATGTTGAGCAATTGCACAAACCTGCCTTGCCTTGGTACCCAAGTCATGCTTCTCCAAACAGACTCCATCACAAGAAAAGGACAGGTGGTTATGTTCTGCCAATCCAGCAAAATGAAGTAATTAGATTGAGTTACAGAAAAAAGAAAGAAATCTGTGTTTTCTGCCACCTTGGGTTGTGGGTTGTTATAAAAGCAGGCTACAGCTATCTCCACATGCCCTAGAATTCCTGCCATTACCATGCACATTCACGCAGAGAAACCTCTGGGTTTCGAACCATTCACAGAGGTCCCCTTGTGAAGGGTCTCCAACATTGTCTGGACCCCCCAATGTGGACTTTCCAAAGTTGGCCAGTGGAAGTTTCCTTCCTCATAACGGCTAAGACACAATGAGTTGAAACCCAAAGCCACTCACTCTCCAAGAATGTGGTCATTAGAGCTATATCATCCGTCACCTTTGGGTGGTAATTAGAAAAGGGAAGTCAATAACATTAGTGCATAACACTACTTTACCAAGATTTAAACAAGTTGTAATATTGTTGAACATCTATTGATGAGTCCAAATGTGCCACAGGCTATTGAGCACAGGAGGGCTTTGATGGGAGGCTTTTCATTATTAATTTGATGGGGTGAGGTTTATAGACATCACTGCATACATTTCATTTGTTCCATGAGCCCCAGCCTCCCATAGCCATCACATCTAATCAGTATCGTGTAGGTGACACCCAAGGAAAGGGGACTGCCTCAAAAGTCTCTACCTGGGACTTGCAGCCCCATGAAAGGAAAAGCGCCAAGCCTTGTTGACTTTGTACGCTTCTTCCCCAAGTGTAGAAAAGATTGTATGGAAGCAAACGAAAAAGAACCTGTGACCCTGGGAAGAAAAAAAATCTCTGAATTGGGAATCAAGAAGCCTGGTTTTTATTTAAGTTCTGCTAATAACTACTTCCATGCACTTGGGTACATGCCTAATGTCATTTCACCTCTCTGGAGTTTCTTCATCTACACAATGATCATCTCTTAAGGCCACTTTCAGGCCCAATATCCTGTTTTTGCTCTAATCTGGGTTCTCTCTTCCAGTCTCATAATTTAAATAGCATCTAGATGCTGTTACTTTCTATTTTTATCTTTATTCCCAACCTCTCTTCTGAATGCTAGACTCACAAATAGAACTATCTCCAGACATATTCACTTGGATGGCATCTCAAAGTTCAAATAAACAAAATTGAACTCTTCATTCCTCCCAACACCTGCTTCTCCCTCCTCTACCTTTGTCTTCTCATCACAGCAAATGACAACTGCATACCAGAATTTCATTTGAATCCTCTCCCTCTCGTGTTCTAAATCGAATCCTTTAGCAAATTTGTTGATTCTACCTTTGAAACACATCCATATTCTGATAACTTCCTCCACCACATCTTTGTGCAAGTACTCACCTTCTCTCAGCTCTGGTGCCTCTTCTTCCAGGCTTCCCCATCCCTGGGCTATTCTCCTTGCCCAGCAAGAAGGGTCATTCCTTTGCTCCTCCCTGCATTGTCCTTATGGTTCACTCTTCAAGTCTCCATTCAGAAGACTTCTTATCAGAAAGAATTTTTCTGACCATCCTATTTTATCATATTAGTTTTCTGTGCATGCTATATAATGAATTACCACAAATTTTGTGGCTTTAAAAAAAACATGCATTTATTTTTTCCATAGTTTCTGTGGGTCAGCATAGTGTAGCTTGAGTTCTCTGTAAGGATATCATCAAGGAGTCAGCTGGACTATATTTTTATCAGAAAGCCTGACTGGGGAAGTATCTACTTTTAAACTCATTCATGTTTTTGGAGGAAATCATTGCCCCTGAGATTCCTGTTTTCTTGCTAGTTGAAAGCTGAGGACTGTCCTCGGCTCTTACCAGCTGCCCTCAGGCCTTGCCATGTGGTCCTTCCATAGACAATCCACAGCATGGTTATTTGCTTCATCAGACCTGCAGGAGAATTTGTGATCTCCAGGAGGGCCTAGTTCCTCTTTAAGGGCTTTTACCTGATGAAGTCGAACCTATCCAAAATAACCACCCTTCTGATTAACTCAAAATCAGCTGATTTGGAACCTTTATTGTATCTTCAAAATCCCTTCACCTTTGCCATGTAACCTAAGCATAGGAGTGTCTTCTCATTATATTCCACTCACATTCAATGTGGAGAGTAGGGCAAAGGGGAATTCTACAATGGATGTGAAAAGAGAATCTTGGGAGCCACCTTAGAGTTCTACCCACTGCATCATTTGTACCATAACCTTTATTTACTTCTTTTTCTATTTTTTGCCTCCTGTGACATAGATTTGTTCGTTTGTCTATTGTTTAATTTCTCCTAAGTAGAATGAAAGATTCCTGAGAAGTACTTTACCTTGTTTACTGTTATTTTTTCAGCAACTAGAACAGTATCTGGCTGGCATATAATCCACACTCAATAACAATTTGTTGAATAAACAAATGAATTAATGCATTTAAACATAAATCTCTTTGACTCCCTCTCATCACAGTAAGCTTACTATATTATCTCCCGTAGTTTGTCATTCTTCTAACAGACCCTGGTCACATGCAAATCAGTGTCAGTGAATATCTAGTGAGTAATTACTCTTTACCATCCACTTAAATGAACTATTGTTGATCCTCACAATAAGACTCTCTAAATCACACACTCTCTTCTGAGTCTGGATGGTAGAAAATTGAATTTCAGGCGTACTGTTGGGAATCCGACATTCCTATAATGGGGACTAAGTATTTCTCTCGTCTATCATTCTTCTGTTTAGTAATTAAACCTCTCAATTTTAACTGAGCATCTGGCCACCTGATTACAAACCATACCCCCAGCCCTGAATCTCTTGAAGGTAAGTGTGACCATAAGACCAGGTTCAAGCCAAAGGAAAAAAATGATGGGCATGATTTCAACACCACAGAGAACAGATTGCTTTTCCCTGATCTTTTTGTTGTTGTTGTTGTTGTTGTTGTTGTTGTTGTTGTTGTTAGAGTTAGAACATAGCCATGGAGATGAGCCAGATTCAATACTCCAGATCATGTCTTTAATCTGAAGTTGATAGATCTTCAAAGAATTCCTGGGTAGAATTCAGAGTGCCCAAAACTTGAGGAGGGAAGTTACAACTTTGTTTTCAGTAACTTTTAATTCAGTGTTTTCTCTAGTTGTGAATATAAGCAACAAAACACAGTAATATGAATATGCTGTTCAAAGCATTTAGGAAAGAACACTAAAGTCTTCAGACTTCCCTTTACAACTGATGAGCAGATTTCCCAAGCTTGTATGGTTCCTACAAGACAAACAACCATGGGAAGTGGGACTTTTTAATGCCTGCTTATCCTAAGGCAACACCTCTAAAGGTTTGGCGCATCCATCACCCCAGCTTCACCAATCAAAAGTCCCAGTGACACCACTGAAAGGGAGCAGAGTGATGTTCTTGACTACACAGAAATTACCAAACTCTACATTTTTCTTTGTTTTAAAAGAAATTATCTAAAGGACCTCCTTCCTCATTTAACTTGGCTCACTTTTACCTTCCAAATTTAGTCATTCATCTCCATTTCCCTTTCCCCTCTGAAATGGCCCAAAATAATTATTCTCAATGTTCTTAGGCATTTACAAATAAAATCTGGGTTGGAAGCTCCTCTTTTTGCCTTACACTCTCCCCTTCACAGAAGTTCCTTAGAAAACACAAAATCTGTTACCATCCTGTTGTACAGAAAAGAAAGACTGCTATAGTAGTGAGGCAGGAAAAAATATTATCTAAGTAAATTCTCTGTGGCTAGTGCATCAATCCAAATACAAGGTCTTCTGAGCTGATTTTGAAAGGTGGTAAGAATTGACAGTGAATGGAAAGCAGCGATAGGACAGAGTGTTTAGAGATAAAATAAAAACCAAATAGTGACTGGTGAGATATAGAAGAACCATGGAAAAGTAGAAAACAAATTTATTGAAAGATTGAGGTTAAAGTGAGCAAAAGAATGATAAATGAAAGAGAAACATAAGCAAAAGCACCATTTTGGAGCCAAAGACAACAGCTTTTAAATAAGTTAAATTTGAGGTTAGATTGAAAATCCAAGTGGAAATCCCCAAGAGGTATGGGGATGAGAACTCCAAAATTAGTATCTAACTAGAAATACTGCTAGAGACCAAGAGAATGAAAGAGCCCACCAAGGCAGAGAACTGAGAAGGGGGAAAGCAGACCAGCTCCAATCCACTGGAAACCCTCACACGTGGGAAACAGAAGAAACCATCAAGGGAGACAAGGAACAATTACAGAAGGAGGAATAAATTTAGGATAGAGTAATGTCACAGAGAGCCTGGCAGGAAGTGGCTTCCAGCCAAATGCATAGTGAAATTAAGGATAAGAACAGAGCAAAGGCCTGTGGGTTTTTCAATAAAAAGATAGTGGGTTAGTAGATAGCTTACTAATAATAGGTATCCATATAAATAGGACACCCTGAGGTGCAGATATTACCAAGGGCAGAGGCTGTCAAGATTCTTTTCAGGGCCATAAGAGAGTCACAATCTTTCTTTAACTCCTTTTCCACAATTTCTGGCAAATTTCTGAAAAATATATCTACTTGCTATTTATAATCATAAAATGTCCCTGGTCCAAAAAATATCTACATCCCAGAAGGCATCATTCAAAGGCAAATGGGCTTGGAATTACTCAATGTATTCCACTGGATCAATATCATAGAGAATACTTATTTTCATTTCGGCTTATCAGAAAACTACATGTATTACATACAGTACCTCTTAATACATGAAACATTTTCCCCCAAGCTGTTCAAATGAAGATATTTCCCTCCATTTTCATCCTATATTAAAGAAATAACGTAAGTCCTATTTAGTGCAGCAGCTAGTGCTTGCCTAAACCCTGTAAATGTTCACCCACAATGGAATCAATAGGCGGAATATAGAATTCATCTCACAGATGAATGACGCCTAATGGACCCTAGATTTTAATTCTGAGACATGAGCCCAAACTGAAAAGCTTTCTTTAAAAAAAGGAAAGGAAAGAAAGAACAAGTTTTTTTTTTTCCCAAGTCAGAAACAGATGAGGTACACACATTTGGACAAAGGAAAAAATTATGCAATTAACAATGTCCTCATAACCTCTCTAGTAAACATGAATAAAACATTAGCAAGAATTGTACAGATTAAATATTGAGGTCCTGGATGTTGGCACTCACTACAAACAATGAGAACCTTTTACAGTGATCAGTTATTTCCTTATTAAAAGATTTGTGAAGCTCAGAAAAAAAAAAAAAAAACATGTTCTGGGAAAATTTAAAGAAGCATATTATCCCTACCATTAATTCCCCACCCCCCGAAAAAAAAAAAAAGACAAATTTAGAGTATGCTTAACTTGCCTAACATCTGATAATCTAAAGCATTCTCATTGCTGCATGAAGTTTTCAATTTCCCTCCAGCGTGCTATCTGGTAGCATCTGAATGCAGGTGTTCAGTTTCCATGTTCTGTTTTCATTAAAATTAATTGTGTGGTAGCTGCTTTGGGGTCAGATCAGCAGCAATAGATGGCACTGGGCAGGCTCCCAGCTGATACAAGGTTCAGGAAGCTGACATGAGGGGACCTTCCTGGTGTCCCTATCACAGTCCCTGTGTGGTTATGCTCCATTTTTCTCTCAGCCCAATCCCAGGATCTCCTCGCCACTCTCAGACAGATCTACTTTGCTGATTGGAGTTACCCGGCACACACTGCCTCTCCAACACTTGCCCCCATCTATCTCTGCATCCATCCTTCTCTCCCGTCTCCAGATAAAATGAACTTCACTGTTCTTCAGAGCCGACCCCCTCCCCCACTGCTCAACTTCTACTTTTTCCTTTGTCAATTCCTCTGAGATGGTGGTCACGGGCTCATCAATCCTTGTCAAGCTTCTTCACTGGCGCCTTACCCTCTGCTGTCAAATGACTTCTCCCACTTCAGTGAGGGCTAAGAAAGGCCCACCTTAATTTCTAGGGATGTTCATTTATCAATGCATATTTCCATAGACCTCCTTTTCTTCTCTGTCAACCTTTTCTAGAAGTAACCTACAGTGGAAAGTGAGTATATGGAAGTTAAAAAAAAATAAAATGGAAAAATACCATCCATGAATCGAGGAAAACATTGAATAGCTAAGAAAAAATTAACAAGAAGAACATTATAAAACTTTATTGACAGACTTTTAATAATTGGACATGTATTCTAGATAGGAAATCCAATAATCAAAAAAAGTGGTAATCTAAGTTGGATTGTATTTTGTCTATGCATATTAAGAACCTTTAAAAAGCAAGTCAAATTTAAGGTTTTTTTCTTTATTTTATTGGTGCCTTATGGTTTAACATAATAATGAGATTTATTAGGACATATTCCTATATGCACAACTCACAATTTTGTCATTTTGTCTCAGTAATGCCATTTCTAGGAATCCATTTGCTGGAAATAATCATAACCACAGACAAAATGTACACACATTTTGAATGTCCACGTGTATATTCATTTTCATTTTATTTATACTGATGAAAAAAACTGGATATATCCTAAGTTCTAATAAAAGATGAATGGGTGAGAAAATTTATGGCACACATAAATAATAAAATGTTTGCAGATATTAAAACTCAAGTTGACAAAGTGTAGAGGGAAAGAGCTATTTTATATGATTAAGGAAGGCAATGATATGGACTAGCACAAATTCAGCCGTGTAAAACACTATCCAAGATATTAAAGGAATGAATACCAATATTTTAACAGTAATGGCCTCTGTCTAATGGCTTCATGATAATGGATGTTTTCTATTCCTTTTATACTTTTCAGTACTTACCAACCTGTCTAAAATGAGCATATTCAGACTGGGATTAATATAACCTGTTTCATAGGAACTTCCCTTTACTTCAATTTCCCAACTACAAAATGATAAAGAAGGCCACTTTCTCTCCCATTTTTTAACAAAGAATCAGGAGCTGATGCAGATAGAATATTTTCTTTTTGTGACCCACAGCCCTGCAGTGGCTGCCTTGAGTTTCAGCCGACTGTATGGATTTTTAGTTTTGAATCTGCCGTATGTACAGTCTCATCTCTCAGAAACCAGATATTGATCCCTGTCTCACTGGGTCTACACAAACTGGATTGCCTGAATTCAGTGATTTTTTTTTAAGGAACAAATTCAGTAAATTAAATGGAATAGACTTTTTTCTATAAATGCCAACTAGCAAGTTTGACTGCATCTTTTGCTTTTTACCTAGCTCTTCTGCTAATACAAAAATCCACAATGCAAATGGCTTCAGGGAAGCCATTTTTAATGGCTCGTCAAGTCAACTTTGTCATAGGTGTAACTGTGCCCCAATCAAGCACTATAATTCGGATGCATAAATACAAAAAGAGGAGCTAAAGAAGACAGCCTAGTGCTGATTCACAGATGAGCAACAAAATACCACAGATCTGCCTCCATGGTTGGTAGATTATAGTGTCTGCAAATATGTTGAACACCTCATGATGTGTCAGGTGCAGAGAACAAGACAGACCCAGTACCTATCCTCAAAGGCTTTCATTCTACTAGGAAAGATGGACCTTAAACTAGTGAATGGGGCTAAGGAGAGAGAGACCAGGAGAGTAAAAAGTGTAGTAGACCCTCAGTCAGACCCATCTTAACTTAGAGAACAGTTCTTAAGGACTTATCACTTAGCAAGGATGGTGGAATGAGATGGTCATCATTATACAAAGTACATGTATGAAGACTTGAATTGGGTGTCAACATACCTTATATACAAACAGAGATATGAAAAATTGTGGTACTTTAAAAAAAGAATTTATTACTTAAGCCAAGCCCCCCAAATTTGACTAGGTTCATTTGGGACTAGAAGGGAGTGAAGGGCAAATGGGAGAAAGATCATTCCAGACAGAGGGAGCAAAGTGCACTGAGGGGCAGGGATTAAAAACAGCATAGCCTGATAGAGAAACTGAGAGAAGTCTTTGAAGGCCAGTGGTACAAAGACAAGGGGGAAGCCATGTGTTCTGTGTGGAGGGGTAAGTTGTGTAGAACACAGAGAAGCAAGCAGGTAAAGACTGAGCTTCCAAAATGCAATAAAAATTCGTCTCTGAATCTGAAGTTTGATTTCTTTGACTGCAGTGAAAATAATTGTTTGAAAAAGGGACATGACCTAGGAGATTCTTGCCAAGCAAAAGATGATGGTGGCATAGTGACAATGAATATGGAGAAAAGGGACAGATTTGAGGAAGAGTTCAAATTATAGTCAGTCTTCAAGTCATACTTCTCCCTCCTTCTACTGAGTCAACAGCCCAATACATCCTTCCCAACCCCCTAAATCCCATCATCCTGAAAATAGGAGAGTAGGGAGAGAAGATGCCTTTCCCTTAAGCCATGAGGCATTTTTTTAGAGCTTGTCTATCACACTTCCAATTATCAGTTGGAAAGAGGCCAATCATGTACATACATTGAACACGAATATCCATATCCACATCCATATCAAATTAGCCAGTTTAAAAGAGGCCAGTCTCAGCTTTGTCACTAACATCCCAAAGTGATCCTAAAAAATCGCATAGTTCAGGGCTCTGTCCCCAAAGTTCTATCCACCTAACCATACAAAATGAAAATGGTGGGCAGCGGCAGGCTGGGAATGGGGATCCTCACTCCTCCTCCCTCTCAGCCTTCACAAGACTCTGACTGCTTCAGGACTAAAATGGACGTTGATCACAGGTTCTTAAAAGGACAAAAAAAAAAAAAGTAATATGTTCCCTCCTCTATTGTGTGTTTTCCCTAGAAACCTTCTGTGAAGGGTTTTCATTATCCAAAGGTAGCTTTTTAGATGTTGCTCCTGCCCTAAGTGTATTTGCATTAAGGTACAGCTTATTTCTTAGGTCTCCAAGAATTGTGCCCTCTTGCTATTAGTACATTCACAACCCTTCACACTCACAACAGAACAAGAGAAGTCAAAGCAGATGAAAGGCACCAGATCCATTTGCTCCTAACCAGGCCCCTGAAGAGCCTCTTAGAGGATCCCAGGTTACAAATATGTTCATCTTTTCTATTCACGAATACCTTTTTGAAGGCAAAGATGGAGCTATAAAATGGAAAAAGAATAAAGTCTGTCTTTTCCACTCCCCCTT
Source organism: Ictidomys tridecemlineatus (assembly GCF_052094955.1). Classification (NCBI taxonomy): domain Eukaryota; kingdom Metazoa; phylum Chordata; class Mammalia; order Rodentia; family Sciuridae; genus Ictidomys; species Ictidomys tridecemlineatus. The sequence continues at coordinate 28,661,299 of NC_135481.1, forward strand.
CTAGACTCCTTCCTTCAAAATGTTTTTTATCTGCCAGCCACAAGACTGGCTTTAGATGTATACCATTTGTCCCCAAAAGTGTTATACACATACACTTACTTCCGGAGACTGTGGGTTTCTGTAGCATTTTTCTTTCTACTGAAAGTTGTGAACAAGGGAAAGAACTTAATACTATTGTTTTAAGGGACAGAGAGAATTCAGGGCTTTATGATCACTTCCCTACCACATAATTGCATGTATTTTAACAGAAAGTTTGTATTGGCTTGGAAACCTGCAGGAACAACTGCTAGTTTCCATGACAACCATACCTACTGCATTTAGTTTTTCCCTTGAACATTGGTGACACAAGACATGACACTATGTGTATGGTGGGTTCATTTATGCACATGTCGCAGCAAAAAAAAAATCTTGGGAAGACCACTACTTACCCAATACAGTGAGAGTTTACAGTATTGTGTAGCTGACCCTTTATTTTTTTTATTAGTGCTTTATGGTCATACATAGTAGTTGAGCTCATCCTAACAAACTTATACATGCATGGAAATCAATTTCCCCTATAACTGACCCCTTAAAGCAAACATAATACTGGGTTCCAAAAATGAGAGCCTGTAAAAACAGAGATCTTCTATAAACTCAGATGCAATCTTTGAATGTGGCTGAATTTGTGTCTTAGATCAGAATGCATGTTTCAGGGAATGCAGCACCCAGATATAAAACACACAGGGTGTTTTTACCTTTCCTTGATTTTCTCCAACACCCTTTTTCCATTGTTAGAATGGAGTAATGCTGAAAAATACACTGGACATAAGGGCAAGAATCCTTATCTGAATTCTCCTTCCAGTCATCCTAATCGAAATACAGACTATAATCTAGAAAATCCTTCATCAGAAACAACTTTATGAGAAGCGGAAATGGAAATTCTCTCTGAAGGATGTGATTTTTGTCCTCTTCATAAAGAAGCATAGACACCCTTGAGTTAGGCAGGTGTAGGCTCAATACTGGCTGTCATTCTCATATAAATTACAGTAAATTATTAAGTTCCAGTTTCTCTTTCTATGAACCAGAAATAACTACTTCACAGAATTGTTGGGCTTAAGATACTGTACTAAAAAGTTCAACATTGGGCCTGACAAATGTATTATTCATAATCACATTCATAATAACTACAGCTGAATATATTATATTTTAGCTCAATACAATGACAGAACTTCATGTTCTTTTAGGATAGAATGATAAATGCTAAGTTATAAATATCATACCATAATCCAGTTTTGAAGGACTTAAATATTTGTGACACTCTGTTAGTAATCAAATGAAACATATTTGGAACTCAAAATATGATTTTAACTAAATTTCCTAGATAATTCCTTAAAATCATATTTTACTTAAATTACCCAAATAATGGAGTCTGTTATTCACATTCCATTCTAAAAGACTCTAGATGTGTCAGTGATATTCTAAATTCATGCTCTAAATTGGTGTTTTTAGGATTTAGTCTTTTTGGACAACTTCAACAGAGCCACACTTACACTTTTAGTGGCCTGAATAAAGTTTGACTATCCAATGAGGAGGGTCTCCTTCCACCATCCATGCAATTGCCATGATCTTATTATTTTTTAGTGCTGAGTAATATTCCATTGTGTATAAATGCCACATTTTTTTATCCATTCATCCATTGAAGGACATCTAAGTTGGCTCCACAGTTTAGCTATTGTGAATTGTACTGCTATAAACATTGATGTGGCTGTGACCCTGTAGTATGCTGTTTTTAGGTCCTTTGGGTATAGTCCGAGAACATATTTTGCATACAGAGATATGATAAATTGTGGTATAAAGGTATATTAAGAATTGTAATGCAAAAATAATAATAATAATAATAACAGCTCATGTAAAAAATAAATAAAACTTTTTTAAAAAAGAAAGAAAAAAAAGTTTGACTATCCAGCCTCTCAAGGTTCTTTAGACTTATTTTATGAGTTTAAAAATAGTTTTAATGTTACAAAAGTAAAATAGGAACCTGATTCAACAATTTCTTTCCTGAAAGTATAAAACTGTTAGTGTAAGAAAATCCACTGTCTCTCTTAAACACTATGAGCTGTCATTCGCTGAATTCAGTCCCTGAGGAGGTTTCCCTAGATTACATCTAAATGCAGAATAAACACCATTAACTTTGACTATTCCCTCTGGCTGGAGTTAAGAGTGAACAGCTGGCCAATCAAACCAGATTTATCACTAGATCTTAACCCCTGTTTAAAGTGGTACCTACATCTAAACCAGTTGGTTTGTCTAGGAAGATCTGGGCTTCAATTAATTTACCTTAACTATCAACATGATGCCTGCCAAGGTTCATTTTGGGGGCAGCATGCACGCCCTCCCTCAGCTTTGAATTCTTGGTCACCCTGGAGTTTCCAAAAGTTCCTTTGGCCTGTGCCTAGGTCATCTGAGGGCTCTGACCTTGCTGAGAGTCACCATTTCTTTCTCCTCCTGCAGGATCAATCAGACAGTTGAGTGAAAGGACTGTTTCCAAGGGTGTGGGCATCAGGGGAGGGTAAACCACCCAACAGATAGACCATTAAGACACCAAAGTCTGAAAGAACAGGGAGAGAGTGGCATCTCCAGAATCAATAGACAACTGTTGCTTTGGAACATCCCCCTGGTAGGAGCCATTGCCTTCAAAAGACTGCCAACCCCAACCAAGAGGGAGCAATAATATCCCAGGCTTTATCTTCCTCCTTTACCCTCTCTTCTCCTGCTAGTGACTTCATGGGCCACATTCAATCAGAAACCACAGGACAAGAGACTCAGAGGGATGCAGTCCATGGAGGTCAGCCTTTTGAAGTAAAGTTCAGAGTAAAGAATGGTGAAGAGTTGATCTGGAAGGGCAAATGGAAAATTCCAGCCCAAACCTTTTAGGATCCTCTCTGGCTGTCCACCTTCACATGAGACAGTTTTTCAGATTCTGAACAGATTTTGCAAATTCCCATAAGGCAAATGTCCCCCTGGTGAATGTCTCTGATTTAGTACTTGAAATGAGGTACAGCTATCCATAGAGTTATCCTCAGTCCGAATTACTCAAACAGGGGAGATGAAACTCAGACACGTGGAAGGGCAGAGGTGACAACACTGAGGAAGAATCAGGTACGTTGCTTAAAGTGAGCAAAAGCAGTCAAAGGGGAAGCATTTCCAGCAATGAAAGGGGACAGAGACGTGTGCAATCTGCAAGATCTCCAGGAAATATGGGTGAGTCTAGTGGCAGAGGCCTCCCAGGGATGGGATAGGCCACATGGGCAAGACACCCAAGACAATAATCTGGGTAGATGAAAGGGATGGTGGAGGGTGGAGGGTTAACTCTTTTTATATAGCTAGCCAGCACTTTCAATGCAGCATAGATCAAATAATGGATATAATTGTACTTTTTAAATATAATAGGGAAAACAGCATTTGTAGTCAAGTTTTTGAGTGCCTACTAGGTATAATTTGCTACATTACATACATTGTCTCAGATGATCCTCACAAATTTCACATAAAATTATTCTGACTTCACAGATGATGATGTAGGGTCAGAAAGATTGAATAATGTCCAAGAATTTGCAGCCAACAATGGCAATTTGTTGACTCTACATCCTGTATTCATTCTACTATACTTCAACAATCTAAATAGAAGTTATTACTTTATGCCACCTTCCTGTACTCTCAATATGGCAGGTTTCTTCCCTTTAAATGAATATAAAAAGGAGTATCTTTTATAATAAAAATTCCCATGATCATTAGTATCTAGTGCTTTAGAACATGACCAGCTAATGTCCACAGCAATAATAAGAGTTATTATTGTTGTTGTTATCAATTTATCAATTGTGTTTTTGCTAGAATAATTACCCTCAAAGTTAATTTTTTCATTAACAAACCTCTGTCAACCTATAGCTCCAACAAAGAGGGAGTAAAATAATTGTTCATCTCTCTCTACCCCATCCTCACCCACCCCGGACTGCTTTTTGAGGTATCATTGCTTAACCCAGAGCCCTAGCAAGGCTGAGTCTTAAGTTAAATATTTGCAACTCACCCTTGTCTTTTCTAATTAAAAAAAAAAAAAAAGTATTTGTTCCTGAAAAGGCCATCATGTAAGATGGCAGACTAAGGGAAGATGGTTGAAATGGAGAGTGAATGTAACCCAATGTAAGAGGTCATATATAACTTAACTTTTTTTTCTTTCTGACCAGAGTCATGGATGAGTCATCATCATACCATCTTCATGTAGATGTAGAAGACTCAAGTCATGTGAGCATTTGGTTAGGCGAACATTCATACAAGAAAGCAAATCTCCCATCTGGTCAGTTGAACTTTAAGGTATGAGTTATTCCTTAATGAGCAGTGTAAGTGCACACCAGACTCCTGACAAAGCACGTAACTGCAAATTTCTAATCACTAAACTTTCAGCATAAACCCAATTATGAGACATCAGGCTTCCTTCTCCTATTGCACTCACTTCCTCCCCTGGATGGTAAGCCATCCCGCTATGAATCTAGCTATTCATGATTGCACCCTTGGATCAAACCACACTATCTACACTTTTCCTTTCATGTCTTCTTAGCCTCTTGCAGAATTGCTTTCACTGAATTGTACTACCACCCTCACTCTGGGCTTAAATAAAGACACATTATTTTTTTTTAAGTTTTTTTGTTGCTGTTGTTTTGTTTTCAGAAAGTCAGCTTAGTGTCAAGGTTGGTGGACAAATGTAATATTTATATAGAACACTACAATCTGCATGTTTATGCCCTTTAATTTATCTTTTTTATTTTCTATTGTATTCATATTTTGATTCTAATTTTTAATTTAATTTTTATTGTATATATTTTTTCAGACACATCCAATGTCTTAAAGGTAATAATAAAGGAAATACTAATCAATACTTATGAAACACTTTAGTGTAAGGGCAAGTGTTATAGACTTATACCAACATAATAATTGTCATTTTGACTCCATAGCCTGTTTATATAAATCCAAAAGCAACTTTCAGAGATCTTCTATCTCAATATAGGAAAAAAAACTTGCCACATCAAGGAAAAAGGAACTAGACTCTTCCAACGTCTTAATTTTTACAGTTGTAAAGGTTTAAGCTAAGCATTACTGGCAGATCCATTCATTCTGGAACATTTACTGAGCACAAACTATTTTCATAGCTAAGAATAAGAAGGCAGTAGAATGTTTCAGAACACAAAGTTTAGAGCCAGACTGGCTGACTCTTGAATTCTTGATCCACTACTACCAAGCTCTATGACCTTGAACAAGTCACTCAACCTCTCTGTGCTTCATTTTCCTATTTGATTAATAGATTTAATAATAATACGTGTTACATAGTGTTATTTTGAGAGTCAAATGAGTTAATATCTGTAGAAGAGTGTCAGGCAATTACGGGGTGCTCTGTTAGCTATGATTATCACAATAAAGAACAACAAAAAAAAAGAGAGCTCTGGGCCCTCCTAGAATCTCTGTGTCTAATGAGGACCGATGCATGGTTTAGGGTATTATTATTATTATTATTATTATTATTATTATTATTATTGGTTGGGAGGGTTAGTGTAATAAGTGCTATCCAAATTCAAGTGCAAACTACCGAGGGTACAAATAACATTCCTATTTTTTTACTATTTGGCAAACATCTTATCCAAAAATCATACACTGCCCTTCCATTTGCATTCCTATCATTTTCTACATAAAATGAGCACCCAAGAGAATTTTCTTCCTCAAATTCCCATCTAACAACATTTGATAGTTAATATTTCACTGGCATTAATCTAATTGCCTATATGTGATGGCAACTATTGTAATTTTTATGTCTGATATTTGTGTTATCTGAACACATTGTGGCCCACAAGCTATAACTGTTTGTTCAATTGTCGCCTTTAATTTTCCTGGATTGGGAACCAGATTCAGCACCAGCCTACACATACTCTTTCACATGCAAGCAAACGCACACATAAGGACATCGACACACAAAAGGAGATGTCTGGGTGCTGAATTCACCCCTGAACTCACCCCTGTTCGGTCCAACTGCTTTCTTTCCCCCCATCATTTCAATCGATTGTGCAGTAATCAACTGGACTGATCATGTGGCCACTCGACCTGGTCATTAAGACAGCTGTGATAACCAGATCAGCTGGGAAACCTTCCACTTCCAATTTCATCTAGAGATGACAAGAACCTCCCATGTTGAAAAATTTGGCTACCCCAGGATAAACTTTACTGTTTTAAGCCAGCATTCCTTTTTTTTCAGACCATTCACATAATTTGGATCTAATTATCATGTCCCCTTTAAGCATCATTTTTTGAAAGGAGATCACAGGATGTGCAATCAAAACCTGAAATGTGGATGCTAAATCTACAGAGACTTTACTGTTAAATAATGCAGTTGGAAAGAGACACCACTGAGAAAACAGGCTTCTTGGCTCCTGCATAAAGCAATGAATTCTTAGAGTGCTTAATTCCCCGATTCGTAATTCCAATGTCTGTGCAGCAGCAATGTCTAGTTAGCTACATCTTCATGTCTTGTAGGGTGGTGGGTGCAGCTGGGCAGAAGCAGGCCGCTGGTTCGGGTTGATTGTGTGGCCTGGCCTGAGGAGCCCCCTGGGACCAGCAGTGTTCTGCAAATTAAAGTCGGCCTGGCCTGAAGGTCAGCAGCCATCCCCCAGCAGTCACTGGCCGTCCCAGCCCACTGCCCTTGAGAAATTGGTGCACTGCAAAACATATTTGCTCAGATACAGAGAGAAAGCGATTCTTCACCTAATTACATCCATTTGGCTCTGAACAGATAGATCAGGTGTCTTTGTGAGGGGAACAAAGCAAGAAAGAAAAGGATGTTTATGCTTATTTGTTTCTTAAATCTCTCCAAATTTTTAATAGGGAAGCTGTGCAATTAAAATAGGACAGAGAAAGTGTATTCTTTGTGAACTCTGCACTCCATAGAAAGCAAGAGAGATGAGAAGAGAGACAGTGGGACTATGCACCCCACTGTTGGATCCTCTTACACAAATAGCCTCAGTGAATCCCCATTTACATGTACTTTCCAACCACAAAGGCCTTCTCTCTAACCCCCACCAAAATGGCAGTCATTCTCTGTCATTCAGGGGCCTCTCTGAGAGCTGCTCTTCAGTCATTCTTAGTGCTTTGTGTCCTGCCTTTATTCATTCTCAGAAAGAGCTGAGTTCTAGCCAAGTATTTCACATGTAAGCTACTTTGTTAACCAGGGGTGAATACAGTGGTCAGAGAAGCCCAGAGCCATGTTCTGGAATTACCATTGGAGCAGCCTGAGAACCACAGAAACTTGGGATGACAGCCCATGGAGACAGGGCCAATTGACCTTAAGACTACTTGGGCAAAAAGGCAAAGTAACAATGCTCTTTGGCCAAAGAGGTTTCAGATAGTTTATCCACTATCTTCTCTATCAGCCATTGTTCAAATGAGCTCTCTCATTTTTTGTCGAGTTTTTCCCCATCCCCATCCACACTACTCTCACCACCACCCCCAATTTTGTCCTCTGAGACCACTCATTTGCTCTAAAACATATGGCATTTCTCTTGAGTTTCCTTATATGTTAACAAGAACCGACACTAAAGAGAATTCTACATGGCATTTCAGGCCTTGATCATGGAAGAGTGTGGGGTCTCATTAGCTTTTCCACATCCCAGAATATCCTCCCTCAGAAGCCACCACTCCTCTGCCACTCTGTGTTGGGCCCTGAGAATCATCCCTTGTAGAAGATGCTTCTTCACACAGCCATGAGGAGAGCTCACTTAGAAATGATCTTGAGCATGATATTTGACCCAGCAGCCCTGGGAAAACATGAGGCGGAAGGAAAAAAGGAGGAGGAAAGAGCAGAGAGTGAGAACCAGCTTTCACCTCACCTCCATCAAAGTCCTCTGAAAAATGAGGGTGTTCATTACCATCTATTTACCACGTGGCCCCTGGCAGAAAGCAGTGGAAGTCTATCTCCAAAAAGCTTTGAAATCCTCAGATTAAAGGGATTGTACAGTTTAAGAACAAAGAGATACAAACCCCTAATGTACAGTTTAAAACATTATTACCGTCCTAGTTTCTAGTCTTTAAGAAAGAACCACAGCTTTTCTAGTTATTTTGTCTTAATTTGCAAGCAATCCTGGCTGAATTGTTCATTTATTTCCAAGATCATGTCGTTAGTTACAAGGTTAAGATTCAAATGGGCAGGGGAGAAGAAGAAAAGGAAAGCCGGTGGTAAGAAAAATGGGCCTTGTGACCTTTAATGAGCATTTTGTTTGCAAAGCACGCATTTCCTCCTAGCTAATGGTGAGAACAAACACGTCTGGGACTGTCTCTTCACTTCCAGTCCCAAGGATCTAGGGTCTATGTGACTCACCCCACTGGCTTGGGCTGAACAGCTTTGGAGCCTCATTCTTGAGGTACTATCTCTTTTGTTCCTGACTATGAAGAATTCCCTATTCTTGATTGAAACCCCTAAAAACGGGTTTGTCACATTAGAGAATCATGAATTTGGCCTTAAGAAAAAGGAGTTAATTCAAACAATTCATACTTATATTCAGTTCAGAAAACTCAATACAAAGAAAGAAAAGAAGAAAGAAGGCAATATGGAGGTCTCTGATATGCATTAACATTTAACATATTTAGTTTAAGAATATTAACCAATCTTCTGCACCATGTTCTATTAAAGGATCCATCCTCGGCTCAGTCCAAACTTGTATTCAAGTTTTAAAAAGAAAGAGAAGAACAAAACCGACTTCTTAGATTCTATCATTAACTGTGAGAAAGTGATGGTTTTTCAGCCCCTAGATAGCTAAGGGCACTCCATAATAGAATCCAGAGCCTTTCACCCCTAAATCACTGATTTGAATCCAACCCAGGTCACTATTGACCGAATGTTATTACCTCTAGGTGCTGTCTGGTGGCCCATGTGGAATGAGTTGATGGTCTCTGTCCTCTTCCATGTGGACAGTTGCCCACGTCACCTTGCTGTCACTTCCAAACGAGAAGCCAAGGAGTTAATGGATGTGGAGCCTGAGCCCCCCCTTGCACTACAAGGTGGTGCCCTGTAGGTCAGAGTGGAGGGCACTGGCTTCGAGGTGTGAAGCGGGGCCCCGATCTCCCTCATCACGTTCCAGGACATCAATCCATCTCGTTGTTCCACAGTCACCTTTGTGAGAGATATAGAATTTAAAAAAAAAAAAAATGTGGCTGGGGTTTCAGCCAGGATTTGTTTCCATTTTTACTGGCATGGGAGATTCCCAGGGATGGATTCAGTTGATATGAATTTTCAGTTCACCATCTAATTAGAAAAAAAAAAAAGAAATTGGCAATATCAAAGCAAAGCCTTATGAATATTCAGCTTGCAAATCAAATGTTATCAGATTATGTTTTCTGCTAGCTTTGGTGCAATACATTCTGCTGCAAAATAAATGATCTGAAATTAGCCAGAGCCACAGGCACAATACTGAAACTGTTATTCAAGGGGACAAAGACACACGTATTTGAGAATGGATATCTATACCCTGTGAATGTGTATATTCTGACCTGGATGAAATTTTTCAGATCAGTATTTCAAATTATCTCCCCCCTCGCCCGTTTTTTGTAAGAAAACTGACATTGACATAGGCCAAGTGTCTTGTTAAATTTTACCTAGTGAAAAAAACAACATGACTAAGGCTAAGTCAGAAGCACCTGGACTCATAGTGCAGTGCTCTTTGACTGAGGCGTTTCATTTCCTTTCGTTTAGCAGGTGTTCATTGAGCACCTCCTGTGGGTCAAGCACTCTGCTGGGTCCTGTGGGTGGTGGTAGAGGTGGGAGCAGAAGAAGAGAGTGAAACCCACCCAGCTCAGCATCAGCACAGGGCCTGGCATAGTGAGATGCCAATGAATCACAATAAATAAATGAATGAATGAACAAAAGCCTTCAGAAGAGAGTGATTTTCTGTTAGGTTTTTTCAAAAACATCCTGAAGCAAAGACTGACACACAAGTAGTTTGTTTGGGAGGTGATGCCAGGAAGCAGTGTAGAAGATGGGAAGTGATGGCGGAAGGGAGAGAATGGGCTACAGAGCCTGTTAGTGAGCAGGCTGCTGCTGAGTGCACCTGAGGTTTCTGGAAGAGATGAGAAAATGCCTCAGGGTTTGAACACCATAAGGTGAGGACCTGGACTATTTACCGACCAACTCCCATCCACCATTGGCTGAGGGCTAAACAAGCAGTGTGTCAACTCCTCAGCACTTCTGTCCTGCGGGTGTGGCAGCCATGCACACTCCTGCTGCCACCGATGACCTCAGACAGAGGGTTGCCGATGCTTGCAGTAAGAAGACATCAACCTTTCCAGTGGGGTGTCGACAGCTTCCGCTCTTGGAGTTTATGATCTTTTTAGGAATATATCTAACATTTAGAAGACAGCAAATAATAAAGGGCAAAGATGAAGGATTCAGAGAAGAACTGCTGTCTGGAGAGCAATTGCCCTGAGTGTTCCGCGGGGGCAAGTTCAGGACTGCACTGCCCAGGAGGTCTGTTCACTCCCCTTCCCATCCACAGCAGGCATCTCCCTGCTCTCCCTCCCGCTTCTGCTCACTGGGCTCTGCTGCCTCTCCATAATGGCTCCTCTATATGATTTCTTCCTATAAAAACCCCTCCCTGCCGGCTTCCAGCCCCCCTTCCAGCTCCCACCAACGCGGGCCCCTCCGTCTTCCTTGTCTTGTTCTCTGAGTCCCCAGAACTGTGGTTTCTCCCTCATGTCCTCTCCTCCAAATGTCTTCCTATATTTCCACCTCCTCCCAACACCCATGGTAATAAATTGGAATTTGTTTCTGAATAACAGCAGACGATAGCTGCTCCAGAGATTCAGTGAATAAATGAATCCCCATATTACCAAGTCGAGCGGCTAGAAGTGCACATAAGAGAACAGACCAGACCTGGGCTGAGAATTTTATAGCAACTCTTCAGTCCAACTCCCAAAGAAAATTAGAGAAGCCTCCTAGCCCTCAGGAATCAGATGAGTTCCAATGATGTTTGCTGGTAAAACTAGAGAAAAAGCCCCTTGGAATTCTCATGCCCAACAACTGTGCAATTCCCAGAATCTTCCCCTGGCTCCAATTTCTCTCAAAGAAGCTATCTCAGTAATGTACACAGTGCAGCAAGATTGCTAAGTGCACAGTTGCACGGACATTAAAATAAGGTGCAAAGAGGGGAATCTGCCTCGGATGTCAGTGGAAATGAGAAATCGTCTTTTGTTTCCCTCGTGAGCAAACTGAGGATTTTGAAGGGGAAAGGTTATGCAGAAATAGTTATAAGAATTTTTTACATTGTTTTTTTTTTCCTTTTGAGAACTTCCTTAGTAGTTAAGAAGTACCTATTCCGTACAAGGAATTATTCCAATTTATATATTAGCTCATTTAATCCTAATAAACCATAATAATAATAATAATTGGCAATATTTATTAAGCTAGTATTCTGTACTATGCTAATTATTTTAATATAATGTCTTTCTGAATCTTCATAACACCTTAGGAGACAGATATAATTATTATTGTCATTTTACTCATGCATAAACCAAGGCTTTAAAATGTTCTGTGATCTTCTCAAAATTGCACAGCTCACTTGTAACTGCTAGATCTGAAGATCCACATACCAGTTGTCTAACTGACTCTATAAGCCATTTTGTTTCTTCTTTTTCTTCCCTCCCTTCCCACCACTCCCCCCTATCCAATCTGGTGAACCTCCATCCTCCCTCCCGTGCTGTGCCTATTGTGAGTCAGCATCCGCATATCAGAGAGAATATTCAGGCTTTAGTTTTGGGGCTTTTGGTTTATTTCACTTAAAATGATAGTCTCCACTTCCATCCACTTACTGGCAAAATGCCATAATTTCATTCTCCTTTATGGCTGAGTAGTATTCCATTGTATATATGTGTTAGGGTCTGGCAAACGTCGGAGGAAGAGACCACCAAGAGACTCGTCTCATGCAAAAGCAAAGGGGTTTATTGGGGGGAGGGGACCAGTTTCCTGAGAGAAACTGGAGCCCTGAGTACAGCTTAAGCAGAGTTTTTATACAGTGTTTAAACAGGGAAGTTCATATGGCAGTTAGGGTGCGAGGGGGGTTGTTACAAAATAACCATTACAGAATAATCATGCGTTTTGTCAGGGGGTGTTGGGCCAGGGTACATTTTGACATAAGTAACTGTTTTTAACATAAGTTTCGGGTTCCAGGAAAACAGAACTTAAACTTACAGAAAAGCAAAACTTAAACTTAACAGGAGAGAAAAACTTGAATTTAACCTTTACATATGTACCACATTTTCTTTAACCATTCTATTATTTTTTTCTACAACCCATTATGTCAGGGGAGCCAGTCCAGAAATCATCTTTGCGTAAGGGAGTCAGTCATGAAGTAAGCGGCCATACAGTTACTTTCATGGTGTCAACTTCAAAAGTTTGAAACATATACCTTCCAAAGACCTTGCTTCTTTATTAATCCATATTTATCCAAGACTTTGAGGCTATATACAATGAAAGTTTCCTTCTGGTCTTTCCAGTCACTTGTGCAATCCCACTAAGGCCAGGAATAGTAAGAAAACATATTTTCCTCTACTTCTGCAAACCACAGCCTTCTGCTGGAAGGAAGAAGAGGTCTGAAGAATCTGGAGTAGCTATGTGCCTAGCTCCCAGTACTGGGCCCACTTCCACAGGGACTGAGAGGTGAGAACAGCACAAGGAAGCCCAAGATACATCTTCATCTCACTTGTTCATCTGAGGGACAGGTGGCTGAGGGTGCTTTTTGTTGAGCCCCGGAACAACCTGACTCTACTTGATAGAGCCCACTGAACTCTTTTTTTTAGCAAACAACTTTAAAAATAAACCAAAAAGACATGTTGGGTCAAAAATTCAAAAGCTTTCTGGTATCTTACTAGTCTCAGGGCCTCAACCATGGTGATCATTACCAGCCCACAGCCCAAATCATCTGAACAATTCTCTGGTTCATAGTTAGAAGCACACAGATTCCATATTACAATTTGGCTGGATCCCAAGAGCCTCAAAAACGATTCAAGCTGGCATTTCCCAGGGACATCACATGGTTAAGAGTGAAGATTTTCAGGGCAGCGCAGGGATCCCACCTAGCTCACCATGTACTGCAACCCAGCTTCTTTGGTAGCAAAGTAGCTTTCAAGCTCCCACTGGGAGAACTCCCTTAGAGACAGGATGCACTAAGCATGTGCAGAGACAGTTTTAGGAGTGGCCTCAGGGAAATAGGATGGGACTTGGACTCTGTAGTAAGGAGCCCCAGGGGTTTCTGCTCCAAGAAGATTCCACCCCAAAATGAGGGTTCACCAACAGGTCCACCTTCTGCTCTAGCAACTTCAGATGCAAAAAAGCAGGCGGTGGGAGTGGGGAGTGACCCCTCTCAGCATGTGGCGAGGAGGCATCTGAGGGCCAACAGAAAGATTTCCAAATGAAGAGCAAGAATTGGGGGTGATTTCAGTTCTCATCTGCAGAAATGGGTAATGACTAATACCTCATTCCCAGCGATCTTGTGAGGATTAAGAAAGTGGATCAGAAAGTGACCCTCATAGCATATGCCACTTGGTATACAGCAGATACCTGGTTCTTAGGAGCATATTGGCATTGTCAAGGAAAAGGATATGATGATCACAACCATAACAATTTATATTTAGGTAGTTTTTCTCCTTTCATAAAACAGTTCTGAATATTGGAATTTGGATCTTCGTAGCTGTCTTAAGGTGGGTATTAATAGTATTCCCATTTTGCAAATAAGGAAACAGAGGCTCTAGAGAGTTCTGTGACTTGGCGCATATGCAGAAAGTGTGGAATAAAGCCGTGAGACTTCTGACTGTTACCTACAGGAAGTAGTTCACAGAATTCTTGGTTAACTCTAACAATTGGAAAGAGCAAAGCATCAAAGTGAGGTTGGGATGGGCAGTCAACATTCTCCCAAGCTCCACAAATTTGTGTTTCAGAGAAAGCAAATATAAGAATAATGATAGAGCAAAACAAGGACATCTGCTAGAATCTGGCTTCTTTTTTATTCTTCTACTCCAATTCCCTACATAGGGATAAAGACGACTGATTCTGACACTCCACTCGTTAGCCTGCTGTTTGCTCCCAGGGACAACCAAGCTCATTTTCTGAGCACCCATATTCCTTCTTTCAATTTCCCAGCAAACCAACACTTCAGAAAAGGAGCCATTTGCCAAGCCGAACCTTCTGCACTTTAAGGTCAGCAAAGTCTACAACATTTCTCCGATAGCATGCACCCTTCTTTCCTTTTTCCTGGATTCTCCGAGTCCTGTCAAAGCAGACATGGTTGGGGACCGTAGGTCAGGGATGAGCATGGCCTGTAGTCATCATTCCAGCCCAGACGACACAGCTCGGTCACCGCCTCTAGTTGTGCACATATTTTAAAGCTGAGGCTATTTGATCCGTCTGACCTTTTCTTTCCCATCAGCGGCCGAGCGTTGCCATGCCTAGCCATGGAAACAGGAGGGAAACAGGAACTTCTTTTGTCTATTTGCTTTATCAAACCACAGTCACAAAAAGTCCGTTCAGAACAAAGATGTTGTCTGTACCCTTCACCTGACATGTGGTCTTGGCAAGAAAAAGTGTATTTAATGATGAGACAGGAAGAAACAGAAGTGGAAGATGTAGCCCCAAACAAAGGCCATGTCACTTTCCTTTTTTAGGATTCTTACTACATGCTGTCCCGAAACAATGAACAACGTTTACGAAGGGGAAAAAAAAATTATTTCTTTGGCTAAACATTAAAACAAAGGCAGCCCAGAGCTGGTTAATTCTTCAAATGAGACAAACATAAATGGTGCGTGGATGTGCAATAAGGTGTAAAAGAGGAAGTGAGATGCATTAGAACCAAGAGTGCATAATGTATTATCAACAGCTCTGTGGCTTTGATGGGCGAAGGCTTTTATACAGACGCTGTATTGATAGGTATTTCAACCAGCAGTAAAAAACCGTTCTTGACATTCATCTATAGGGAAAAATATCCATGTACTCTTGGCTGTAGGACCAATTAGTCTGTGAAAGCAGCAGGGTGGGGGGACAGAATATAAATGCAGGATGCATCCGCACTTGATTACTCTAATGAAATGTCCATTGATTCCTATAGATTAATGTGAGAAGGACAGCAGCTGCAGAGTGGCTAACACCTCCGGGTCAGCAGCTGTGTGTGAAGAGTGCGTGTGCGCGTGCGTGTGTGTGCACATCCCCACGAGGCTTGTGCCATGCAGAAGAGAGAAATTAGAAGAGTATGTGTCCGGGTGAGGTGTGGATAAGACTGGTTATGCTGGACAGGATTAAGGAAAGGAATGAAGGGTCTGGCTCCTTTGGAGCAAAGCAAGACGGAGCTGCATGTGTCAGTGGACAATGAGGAAACAGGCTCGGCCATGTGCAAAGACCAGAGCTGAGAGCTCCACTCCCCTCCCCTCTTCCCACCCTATTTGACTTTGCTGCGAGGGGGACAGAGAGCTCACAGGTCACCTAGTTTTGTTCCATTAATTTCAAACAGCCTTTAATCACCCAGAGCAAATGTAGAGTTCAAATCTGGCTCTCCGCCAACTCACTAGTGCCCACCCTCCACCCAGAGCTGACATTCTGCCATGGGTCCGAGCCAATGCTGTGCCTCGAGTACATGTGCCAAACTAATCATACACTCTCCAAGCTTCAAGGACCCAACTTTCTCTGTGCAATTACTGGAACACTATTCTATCCCTCTTGGAATTGGCAGCAACTTAAATTCTAGATCTCTAAATCCTGAATGTTTAAAGGATGCTGTCTTTCTCATTACCAAGTAAGCGACTCTCCTGCCCTGCAAGGATCTCCTTTAGTAAACACTGCAGACTTGCGACAGAAGGCCTGAATTCTTTTTAGGGTTTTCTCTAAAATCTTGCCTGGTGTTACAAATGCACAAAAAATCATTTACATAATTTATAATTAGTTGTATATTTCTGTTTCCATCTGATTCACAACAGTTTCTGCTTACAGAAAAGGAAGTACTAGAAAAAGCTGGGAACCAAGAGAATGCTGCGCCTGCAGGCAACCAGCAGCTGTAGATGTGCTCTGAGAAAACCCAAATCTGCTACATCAGTCATAGAAAGGAGAACTCGGAGGTTCCTGGGGACACTCACAGGAGGTCTGCAGAACAGCAAAGATAGGAACACTAGTGAGAAGCCGCCAACCAGCCCTGGAAATCTTTTCACATCCAGAAAGGTATTTCTGCACCCAATGAAGATGAGCCCCATCTAAGCTCAATAAGGTAGAATCAGCAACCTTGGTGTTCAAAGCCATTTTCTTTTATTTCCTCAGAGGACCCTAATGGCTAGTCAGAACATGCTGATCACTCCTAGCTCTACTTCTCTCCATCACTATTTGTTGCATCATGAGCAAGAAAGGGATTCTTCACACTAGAGTTGAGAAAAATGGATGATAAGGCAAGAATTCAATAGCAATGATACTGCTAGTAAGATATTTAACATGGAGATTTCTCTGGACATTTTATCACAAAATATATATGTTCAGCATCTGTGTATTTTCTCAGCTTGTTATCATTAACTTGGTTTTAGCTATGATTAGCTGCAGATCTCTAAACTCAAATTTTGTAGAGATCAATAAATCAGTATATACTCAAACTATACATGTGCATTGAGTCTGATTGATGGACGTGTAGATGTGCTATGTGAATGAGTCATAGTCTTCCAATGGCTCTCCAGCTAAGACAAGATTTTCCAGTTCTCCAAGTCTCCTTCACCTGTCACACCATACAAGTCCATGTTTTCAAGAGAACAGGCCCAACACTCCTTTTTTTTTTTTTTTTTTTTATTGAGAAGCTGGAGAACTCTAACCGGTGGTTCAATAAATTGTATTACATCCCCCTCACACTGAATGCCCTACACGCTTTGGCTTTCCATGTGTAATTGCAAGCTGTTATTAGCCCTGAGCTGTGTCCGTTACTGGCCACACTCTTGCTGAGCGGTCAATTTTTTCCCCTGCCATTTCCTTTGCTCACACCATGCTGACCACGTTGGCCAGAGGCGGCCCGAGGTTTATAGTGCAGCATTGATTTTTCTTTTCTCTCAATACTGACAGAATCATAGATCCAAGGCAAATAAAGAAATGCATTCTGGGGTGATGAAATGTCTTTCATTCAGGCTGGATTGAATCAAAGCCCATCACAGAAATGCAGGGCTCTGAAATGCTAGGGAAGCTCATGCCTCAAATTGTGGAAAAATAAATTTTATGTTTTCTCCACTTTCCTTTGGATTTGTAAATCACTAAGGACATGGACAGTACTTCCAGTATCCAAACTTGGGCAGTGGGGACATTGCACACAAAGAGCAGCTCTTAACCCCTTCATCAGTGAGAGTTTTGGTTGTCTTCCTGTTTTGAAAGATAGTCGTTTATTAGCTTATGTAACACCCATATTATTCCATAGAACTGTCCTGTTGTAAAAATATTGACTGAGGCTTAGCCTTTGCTAAGAAAGGCACAAGAACAATTCACACAAATTTGAGAAATTCAAGCTCATTGCCTATTACCGAGAGGCAATATCTGACTGCAATAAATTGAGGAAATCTTCATGCAAACAAATAACTCCAGTTGACACTTGATGAAGTGTAAATATGACCTTCACTAATTAATTTGGTGATATCCATACTTTGTTTATAAAGATTAATCCAAGTTTGATCTTGAGCACACACGAGAGTACATGTTCACAAAGGCAGTAAGATATTCAATGGAAAGACTACCAGATTGAGAAGTCAGAAGACCTGGATTTTCATCCTGGCTCTTCCATTAACAACAAACCAACAGCTTGAACATATTATGTGGCCTCTCTTGGTCTTTGTTTCCTCATCTGCAAAATGGATACGGTAACATTGACCATGGGTGCTTTCGATGGTTCAATGGGATAAAGTACTTGATCAGCTGCTACAGATCCTGGCACATGTCATTCATTTGCATCACAAGTGTCTTGGTGCTAACCATGCATAGGCACCAAGATGGGCACTAAGCCTACAGTAGAAAACAGAGCTGGTTCCTGCCTTCCTAGAGATCATGGTCAGGTGGGTATTGCACATGTTGCAGGTCTGAAATAATATGATTTTCGTTAGTTGTAGTACTTTATTTTAGAAACAAAGGAGTTGGGCTCATGAAACTAGGATCTTTCCAATTCTAAGACCCTTTAATCCATGATCAATAAGACTGTGTGTTTGTATCATATCTGATTATATGTATAATTAGTATGTACAAAATATTTGTTCTTAAGCAGATCTGTCTGCTGATAGCTCATTTTCTGTATTCAAATTTGGGGCCATTCCTGACTGTAAAAGATCCATGAAAAATCATCATTTAGTTTATAGTTTGCTTTCCACCTCACTGAGCCGTTCTGCAGTCAGCATCGGTTTTCTGCTCAGTGCATATATGTGATGAAATTAGTCTCTATGATGGAATTAAAATGTAAAACATTCATTACCATTTACATCTAAAGCACAAAATAAAACCAGTCAACATCTCTAAAAACATTTTGGAACCATTCAAAACTCATGTATGTATTTCTTTTTACACTTTGCCTAATTCCAGGAAGTAACTTGAAATAGTGGAATTTTTTTTTTCATTTTGTTTGTTTCTGCAACTGGGAATTGAACTGAGGGCCTCACATATCCTAAGGCAAGGGCTTTACCAAGTGCTACATCTCTGTCTTTTTTTTTTTTTTTTTTGAGGGGTGGGGGACACTCGACTACTGAGCCACATCCCCAATTCTGTGTTTTGTGCTTTATTTAGAGGCAGGCTCTCACTGAGTTGCTTAGCACCTCGCTTTTGCTGAGACTGGCTTTGAACTCACGATCCTCCTGTCTCATCCTCCAGAGCTGCTGGGATTACAGGTGGGCACCACCGCAATTGGCTCCCAGTCTTTTTTAAAATATATATTTTATTTTGAGATAGCATCTCACTAGCCAAGGCTGGCCTTGAACTTATAATCCTTCTGCCTCAACTTCCATAGTATCTGAGATTACAGGCCTGCACTACTGCTTAAGTATCATTTTAAATGCAAGTTGAAGCACGTGTGATGCCTTGGGTTTGATCTCCACCACTGCAATCAATCAATCAATTAATGGTAAACACAAGTTGAAGCCCCAAGAATGCACACACACAAAAAAAATTATTTATGTTGTTCTTCATCCAACACATCAAATCCAAGTCCCAGGATGCTATTGGGTATAGCTCAGTAGAGAGTTTGCTTAGTCTACACTAAGGATAAATGGGATAAATCCCTATTACAAGTATGGCCAATAAGATTGACTAATAACAGGTACTTGGAGATTGCAAATAGTACTAGGACATCTTTGGTTTCTACTCATAAAGACTAGAAACCTCTCTATAACTTTTAAATTTTGAAGAAGATGCCTATTTTTCTTTCATCCCTGGTGTCTGGCACATAATGTAAGCTTAATGAAATCTGGGTCAGCCAACCAATTTGTACCCCAGTCAGTCAGGGCCTGTTTTAGGATTTGCAAACAGCAAAGGGATCTGTTTTCCTTTATGAATGGCCAGAACTCAGAGCTAGGTAGTCATGACACATTGTGGGTTTAAAGTGTTCAAGTGTGTCTATAATTTGAAATTTAAAAACCTTATCTGGGAACCAGGAGAATTTCTTATAGTTTTATGTGCTTTGGAGAACATGAATGCAGGAAGTCATGGGAGAGATGAAACTCTAAATCTGATATGTTCAGTATTTTCTCTCTGTTCCAGCTAAGAATAGAGAAGGAAGCAAGGCTTTTCATCTTTGCTTCTGATTGATTCACTGTCTCAAATCATCCTCTAGAATGCACACACACACACTTAAAAAAAAAAATCCACATTGTTCTTCATCCAACACATCAAATCCAGTCCCAGGACACCAGGATATAGCTCAGTGGTCCAGAGTTTCTTGGTATGTATGAGGTCCTGGGCTCAATCCCTAGCAACTTAAAAAAAATCCAGGTCCCTCCAAATCTAAAAATTTTATAAACATAGCCAATAAGCTTGTCTCTGAAATGAGCTCTTTATTTTGTTTATTGACACTTTAGTTGATTTTGCGAAGCCCTTCCCATTTTTCTACATGGGGGCAATAACAAGTCACCCTTTTGAACATCTGTTTGACTCTCTACATATGACATAATTCCAATGACTGAACCAAAATTATAAGCTTAAATGGCAATACTTATAAAATGCTAATGTGTATAAAATGCACTCCTGCTGTTTTTCAGAAAAGCATCTAGTCGATTTATGAAAGCCATTACTCACACAAGGCACATATGTCAATTTAGCATGGTTCTTATTCCCAGACTCTACTATTCTTCGGTAATTTATGTAAAGTAGATAGTATAATCACTTGGGCCAGGAATTACTCTACTCGGTTCTAGCTTTGGCCCCAAGGAATGTGTATTCAAAATGCATTTCGTAAGCACCCACGACATGTCAGGATCTAAGTCTCTGCCATCCTGGACAGCCTTGGAAAAACAAATGCAAGTGAATGGTCAAGATTCAGTCAGTGGGGGCTATGATAGAGGACATGGTCATAAACGTGCAGGTCTGAGGAGATGGTTGGCTTCTGGAAGGAGAGGCACCTGCCTGAAAATACTTCCCAAGTATTTATGAGCTGAGTTTTGAAAGATGATCTAAGAGGCAAAGGAAGTTGAAGCCAGAGAAGTAGCAGATACAAAAGAGGGTCCAGTCCAGGAGCCAAGGAAATGAGTTCCTAGATTTCAAAAGGAGACTTCTCTTGTATGCAAGCTCTAGAGTACTCCGAGGGAGGAGGAAGAGCAGAAGTGTAACAGTGCAGAGAGGGGAAATGCCCCCTGGGGAGGGGCAAGTGAAAGCAAAGGCCACACACCATCACCATGTGATTTATCCCCAGCTCAACACAGCCAGAATCTACACTTCCACCTGGGAAGTCACTCATCCAGGGTCATAATCTCAGCGTTGCAGATCACTACAAAGTTTTTCCCCACAGACTCAACCGCATTCAACCAGCTCTTGGAATTCGGACAATGGCCAATAGGATCTCTGGAAGGACAAGGCCCACCTGTCACTTCTCAGGATGAACTGCATGCAAGATTGGCATAGCAGGGCTCAGTCTCCATTTGCCTCAGTGATGGATGTGAGAATGGGGTCAGGGTATGAGGCAGAGGGAGATCGTGGCAGCTTTGAGGAGGAGAGGAAGGCAGAGCTAGAGTCAGCCTGAGGCCAGGAGGACAAAGAAAATTCACCCTGAAAACTCACCCAGTCTCAAACGAGAGTCTCTCACGAGGCGGTCTGACAGTGCCCGTTTATCATTCACCTTAATTCAAATCAATTCTGATTTGCGGGAACATCAGCTGTTTGAAGAGATAGGTGACTTCGCCAATACATTCCTGCTTATCTTTCTCACTGGCTAAATTAGTAAATTTAACAATAACGACAAAAAGAAAAAAAAAACTTCAGGGCTTTGAAAAGGGAAAATGTTTGGGTAAAATTATGGCTCATAAAGGGTTGATTAAAATGTTTATTTTGTGTGATGGGTGGCCACACAGATATGGCATCTTCTGATTTTACAGGAAACTTCAATAATTTAAAGAATAAATGGTGCCAGACATTAGATGCCAAAAAACAATGTGATTCATTAAAAATGAATGATGGATTATTATTATTTTATTATTACAACTTAAATATTTTGGAACTAAATGGATATAAAATTTTTAATCATATAGTATTGTTCTTGCAGAGAATCCTTTTAGAAACCAGAGATGAAGTTGCCCAATTGTTACCCCAAATCTGAGACGGCAAACAGATCGTCCAGCCTTGGATAGATTTCCTATGAATTCCATCAGGCTTGACTCTCTGACTAGGACCAAATGGAGACATTTAAGAAAAGATGATCTCTTCTCTGGAATAAAGATTTCCACATGCCAGTGAAAC
Organism: Ictidomys tridecemlineatus; assembly: GCF_052094955.1. NCBI lineage: Eukaryota > Metazoa > Chordata > Mammalia > Rodentia > Sciuridae > Ictidomys > Ictidomys tridecemlineatus. The sequence continues at coordinate 28,683,278 of NC_135481.1, forward strand.
TAAGCCTCAAGGGATGGACTAGTGTGGACATAATTCATTCACTGTTGTATCCCCCACACCTGGAACAGCTCCTGGCACATCAGAGCTACTCAATTACTATCTGTTGAATGATAAGTGATGAATGAGTGAATGAATGATCAGAAGCCTTTTTCCTGATAAACTCATACCAAGCCCTTTTGGCTTCATGTCACCAGTGTAACACACTGGACATCTCACTCCAGACCCACAGGGTGTTTCCTCTGCCTACAACTCTCTTCCTAATGCCTTCCTGACTAGCTCTTTGTCATAAGTTTCTGCCACTTGCCACCTCCTCATAGTGACTCTCCCTGACCACAATATTAGAGAGAGAAAAAAAAAGACCATTCCACCAAGAGTTTCCAGTTAACTCCTCCTCCTGTGATATCTTCTTCGGAGTAACTAATACTCTAGTAAAATGCATTAGTGTGATATGTGGATTTTCTATGGCTGCTGTGACAATTACCACAATTTTTATGTTTTTATTAGTGTAGTATTAGTTTTAGAGTCATACACAATTATAATCATAAACAATATTGAGGTTCATTTTGAAATAATCATACAAGCATGGAATAAAATTGCTACAATCTTAGTGACTTAAAAACACATTTTTAAAAATATCTTAATTGGAACAATATTTGTACATCTTTAACAGGATGCTTTATGGTAATTCAATACATGTATACAATATGTAATAATCAGATCAAAGTGATAAGAATTTTCATCTCTTCAAACATTAATCATATTTTTCTTTTCTTTTTTTATTAGTGCATTGTAATTATACATAAAAGTGGAATTTGTTGTTACCTATTTGTACATGCATACAATAAACAATATAATTTGGTCAATTTCATTCCATCTTATAGTTCTGTAGATCAGAAGTAGTTCATTTTTCTACAGTCCTGTCTCCTTCCAACCACATTCAGGAAATATTTTTACTTTTAAGAATCTCTGTGTTTATATTCGACCCACCCGGATAATCTAGAATAATCACCTCATCTCAAGGTTCTTAACTTAATCACATTTGCAAAGTCTCTTTTCCCATGTAAGGTACATTCACAGGCCCAGGAATTAGGATGCGGACATGTCTGGGGTACATTATTCTGCCTACTTAGTACATATGATACTCATTTATTTTTTCTTATCTATTGTCTGAATCCCACAGGCTGTAAATTCCATAGCAGCCAGGACTTCTGTCTCATTTGCTACTAACTGAATCTGCAGCATCTCAAACAGCATCTGGCATGTTAGTCACTTAGGAAATATTTGTGAAATGAACAAATAAAACAATACTGCTCTGTGTATGAAAAGCTTGTTTGGGTTGATCTTTTGCCACCCCACTGTCTTTTCCCAGCTGTAAACCTTTTATGCTCCACTTAAATCATCCTCTATATATTTGCAACAATGACATAATTACTCAGAATTCTTCAAGAGCTTAGATAGGACAAGAGCATTTTGTGAATATTTGAAAGTATCACACACATTTATTTACTCTATAGGAAAATCAGTTGTAGGTTTTATCAGAATCAAGCTTCACCAGTATCCCCCCTTCCTTTAGCAATGTTTTACCACATAGAACAAGACTGGTTGAAGCAAGATGGTATGTCAATTGCAAGAGATGGAAAGATTTACATCCAGGACCTGTTCTTTCCAGTGAAGGGGCTTATATAATTTGGTCCAAAGGAAGACAGATTAATAAATTACAGTCCTTTCAGCTCATTAAGGGCAGTGGAGTATCACATGAAGGACATGTGTCAGAGTCCTCAGTTTCCCACCAATTTCAAACCATGTACTTCTGGGCAATCTGAATTATCAGCCTGAGCATCATCGCACCAGAAACAGGAAGAACAGTGCCCTTCAAGAGCTAAATGAGATTTATGACAGGCATGAGTGTGGCACACAAAAAGCCCTGGGTAAGGATAAGTTCCTTCTCCTTCTCCTTGCTGCTCATACACTGGAAGGTGGGAGATGGAAAGAGGGGAGCTAAGAACTAGTAGAAAGTGAACAAAGACAGAGGAATGAGCCTGCTGGCAACAGAGGCTACTCTTCCAAAGATGATGGTGATGATGATGATGATGATGATGATGATGATGATGATTAATTAATAATAATACAGTCCCTGGGTAAAATATCCAAGGAAAACATGGGGTTTTCTCTCAAGATAGTGGGAGAAGATAACTCGAGCCTGGAATTCCATTCTGCCATCAGCTAACCTTCCCTAATTCCACTGATTTGCTAACATTCCTTCTTCAGGGAGAATCCAGGAAAACCATCCATCAAGACAAATTAATCCCTGAAATGATTCAACGTTTGCTGGGAAGATTCATTGCATGACCCTACACATGAATTGTTGTTCCAGTTTGTTCAACTATAAAGTAGAGATCCAAGGCGTCTTCCCTCCCAGCACATAGAAAAAAGACTGAATTCATTTTTCAGGAAAAGGAAAATATAATGAATTAGTGTGTTTCTTTATTGTTCATGGGGTGTCCCCCATCCAGAATGTCCTATTCTTCCTCCCATCCCAATCTTATCATCAGCTCCAATTCTTATATTAAACCTTTTTTGATCACTCACAGCTTTGATGATATTTTCATACCCAATTCTTTAGAATTTATAATCTCTACCACTGATTCCCAAACCTAAATGATCATCAAAATCCCCTGTTTAAGGATAAACTGCTGGCTTATATTACAGCAAAAAACACCCCAGTGTCATGACACGTAATCCAGTGGAGATTTGTTATTGACACAAAGCCCACTGCAAGTCTGGACAGTTTACTGTGCCATTTCATCTTATGAAGTGACTCAGAGACCCAGGCAAAGGACAACTCTACCATTCTATACCTGAATTGTCCAGAATGTATGACCCCCCTTGACTAGCACAACAACAGGAAAAAATGCTGGATTATTTGACACTGGCAATTAAATGCATCAACCCAGAGGTGGTATATATCACTTCTACTCTTAACCCACTAGTCAGTACTAGTCACATGGTACACCCAGCAAGAAGAGGTGAAGGAAATGTAATCTTCCCAGTTGGTAAGAAGAAGAGCATGATATGGGTAACTCTTCTCAATACCAAAAGTATTTTTCAGAACTGTAGAGTACCAAGAATATGTCACAAACACACAAACCTCTTGGAGTGGCTCCCAAAGATCTCACATGAAGAACTGACTAGAGGATTTATTTATACCATTCATTCTTTATTCCCTGGTATTTTTTTCTTTTATGTTCATATATACAAGCTCTCAGAGGATGAATATTATGCCTTCATTTTAATTCAGGAAGTGTTAATTAGTCATACACATGGAACCTGAACCTGACATTGAAACTTGAACCCAACATTGAACCTGAACCTGAACACAGAACATGAACATTGGTCTGGCATTCAGAACATGGGTACTGTCCCCATTTCTGCCACCAGAGAAGTCACTGGTGCAAAATATTTTATTTTTTATATATAATTTACATACCATACAATTTACTTTTAAAGTGTATCCTGCAACAGCTTTCAAAAATTCAATTGTGCAACCATCACCACTACCAAATTTCAGAACATTTTCATCATTCCAAAAACAAACTCCATACTCATTAGTAATGATTTCCCAGTTCCCACTTCCTTTCCTTTGGCAATCACCAACTTATCTCCTTTCTGTCTCTATGGATTTGCCTATTCTGAACAATTCATATAAATATTATCATATAATGAGAGGGGCCTTTTGTGTCTGTCTTCTTTCCTTTGTAATGTTTTAAAAGTTCTTCCATATACAAGCTTGTGTCGATACTTTTTTATTGCTAAATATTATTTCATTATAGGCGTACACACCATTTTGTTTGTCCATTCATCCACAAATCTTAATTTGGATTATTTATATTTTGAAGCTATTATAATAATGCTGCTATAAATAAGAATGAATCAGCTTTTGTGAACACCCGTTTTCAATTCTCTTGGCTATTTACTTAGAATTGAATTGCTCATCCAGATAGAGAAGTGTTTTACAGGTAAGTTTATTTATCTGTAAAATGTAGTCCCCTTCACTATGAACCCCTGAAGGATACTATGAGAATCAAATATAAAAGGGACTCTGTAAGTATTAAAAGCAAATAAGCTTCAGGTATTATCATCATACTTGGAAAGCACTTAGCACAACATTTTACACATAGTGGGTACTCAATCTATTGTGTGCTGAATGATTTCTGTAATTATAAAACAGGGAGAAAATAAACAGATTCCTAAATGGTGCTATATCCTGAGCATTGTTCCAAACAAGCAGAAGCACAGTTATTCAGTAAATATCATGAGTCTGCATTTGATTTGTTTTCCTGAAGCAGAACAATGAATATATTCTTGGAATAAAATAAAATTGACCTTGCTTCTTTAAGAGGTTTCCATACTCCAATGTATTTCTTAAGACAGGTTCTGGAGTGAGTAGTGTGTGCATGTAACAATGGTGTCCACCAGGGATGTGCAATATTTGGGGAGGCTGCTCAGTTCCTTTATAGAAGAGCTCTGTCGAATCCCCAGTATTTTTTAGGAGTTAGATGTGGCATCATGTCCCTCCCGAACAGCCTGAAGGAGGAAGCAGGATTTTTTTACTAAACTGCAAATTGGCATCCATTCATAGGAGACATGAATGGATGTCACTACCATTTCAGCAGTGTGTTCATTCAGGTGTTCTGTCTAAATTGAGACTTTTAGGCACTAATAATAATTAACTACTTTCTTAGCAATGAAAAAAGTCTTAAATGCCTATTTACTTAATGGTCCCCTAGGGTGTCTTTGTTTTGAATGGGATAAAAAAAAATCTTAGCTGCAAAATAAGCAGGTGATTCTAATCAATAAAGCCAGAGGACTATATTGATTACAAGAACTCCATTCTTTTGTCATTAACCCTGTGAATTCTCTACCAAAGCAGAGTAAGAGTATTTCTACCCCTTAGAACATAGGCTCATTGAAAAACTGGTATCTCATTTCACTTCCATGCCTCCCATTTAGCCTACAGGGCCTATTTCAGGAAATCCTTTCCACAAGCTGCCTGTGGGATAAGATGACTTTCATGACCCTCTCTCAGTAGTGTATGTGCTTGGAGGTCTTTGAATTTTTCCCCCCATGGGTGGTGATGGATTTGATGATGAGGCATTAACCTAGCCTGGGAATTTCTTTCGTAGGGGCACTTCCTCTTCTCTTCAGTGATTGTCAACATTTCTGCATTTCAAAAAGAATGTAGGGATAAGACACAGCAGTTGATTTTACTAGGAGAAATAGTAGTTAAAACAATAAGACCCATGGGATCTACCTGGAACCAGTTGGATTCCTGAATCTTCTTGAGTTTCAAAGTTTCAATTCACTGGGATGTTTTGAAGTGTGCATAGTTTATAATCATTGCTTTTCTCTGATATTCCATAGCACCTCATAATAAGAGATGACACATTGCATGCATACATACCCCAGTAAAAATCAGTGGCTGTGGGTTCAAGTCTTCACTCTCCCACTAAACAAGCTAAATTATTACATCTTTCATGGCCTATATCCTTGCTTATAAAGGATTTAGACTAGATTTGTGCTTCTTGAGTTTTAGTGGGAATATGAATGACCTGGGGATCTGACAGATTCTCATTCAGTAGGTCTAAAGTAGGTCTTGAAATTTTGCCCACGCAAAGCTGAAGCTTCTGGATCATGGGCACACTTTGAGAGGCAGAAACCAGATGATATCTGAGGTTACCACACCCGGGCACCATGTCTCTGTGCTCTGTGTGCCTTGAATGGCATCAATCCACTTATAACTTGTGCTCTGGATATTTTTGTAACTCCCTAATTAAACTGCAAGCTCTGATGGGAAAATGATTGTTTCTTTTTGTGTCTTCTCTGTATCTCAGATACTACATATTATTTAGCATTTAACTGATGCCCAATAATTATTTGCTAATGAATGAATGTGAAGATATAGTATCTTGCTCTTTCTGAGAACACTATGTGGAATCAGAGAGATGGAAGGATGTTGGAGGCATCCAATATAACATTCTCATGTAATCCAGAAGCCTAAGACCCAAATTACTCAGGATCACATGACTAGTTTCTGACATCTCAGAACGGATATTCAACCTCCTTCCCCCAAAGTCTGCACTCAACACAATAACTTCCATACAATGCTTTATCATTACTTCATCATAATTGATTAGGGATCCAATCCAGAGAACATGAAAAAAGCTAATTCCAGGTAACTATATAATATAAAACCTACTTTGCATCTATCCAAAAGAAAGAAACAGGGAGGACTAGAGAGGAAGTTGGGATTAAGAAATGAGGTTGGTAGGAAACTGTATGTTCTTGGTTCCCTCATATTTTGAGAAAGAATTTGAGAGGGGATGCTGAAGAGCAATTAGTTGACAAAGTTGAAGTGCAGTAAATGAGTTTCCAGACGTGAGTACATTGCCAGACTGGTGCCATTTACCATCAGCAGATGGACAACGTTTCCATTTTCAATTCCTTCTTTACTTTCTTTTGTTTCAAGTAGATAAACATAATATTCATCATTGTTACTACTTTTCAACAAAGAAAATTTGTCAATCCCCATGCTACTGTGCAAGCAAATTATGTTCATATTCATGTATTACACATTCAACAGAATTTACAGAAGTGTAGCATGTATGAACAAGAGTTCAAGTCAAGGCTGGAGCCTAAGTAAAGGCAGATCACAGATAGCTTGGTCTGCCCAGAGAGAGGGCACCCAGGCATGGGAGTATCATGTTCAGATCTGAGGTCTAAGTAGTAAACTCCAACAGAATGGATGGAGGAGGGACAAGGCAGGTGGCCAGGAGCTAAAGTAGGAGGCTGATGCAGAAACCGTTACGAGAAAACTGGGAACCTAAGCTCAGATAATGCTTATATGAATACAAAGACAGAAATTTCACAAAAGATTTGAGGATATCTCTGAGGAAAACACCAGCATGCTATGGAGGTGAGGAGTTGAAAAAAATCAGGCCAGAAATAAAATAAAAATAATAATGGAAAGCAAGACCAAGGAGGGGGAAGTGATACTAATATGCAAACCACAGGATTTACATAGTGATTATAGGTGGATATATATATATATATATATATATATCAGCATCAGCATAAGTAATTCTTATTATTCAAATAGACCCAAACCATAAAATACCCAAAACCAGTTCTTTATAAGAAGAAAGGACATCTTCACATGAGATTTCAAAAAGAAGGCACCACAAGTACTTTAAACATTCTCAGCCATCCTTAGTGTGCACACACAAATGACTTTAACCAGGGCATTTCTGATAAGGACCTCAATTGAAAAAACATATAATAAGCAGAGAGAAATTTGGCAGGGAAATGGTACATCAACTGTTGAGAAAGAAAAGGTAAAATCCAATCTTGCCTCTGAGATCTTAACTAAGTGGCTTCCATGTCTTGTTTACAGCTTCTGCTCAAATTCCTGACAATTAATCTGAATGATTTTGTTATTGTTATGACGGTTCCTTAATCATTAGACAAGAGACTATTAACACAGCCTTATTAATTGTGACCAGTTTTCTTCTCATGATTGGTTGATTTCTAGGAATTGGTAGGCATTTACCATTCTCAGCTTTACCTCCTCAATTAAAGCAACCAGAGAACATTTATCTTATTGGCTCTTTTTCAATAATATAAGGGATCTGTTGCCTATTTCGTATTTAGCAGAGTAGGTGCAATGCCTAGGCACCTTTACATCAAGGTGACCTTATTTTTGTTTTCTTGGACATCTTTTAAAAAGTTTTCTGTTGAATTGTCAATGTATTAATTTATCACAGATCCTTGTCATCATTCTCTACTTAACTGAAGATGAGGAGAAGTAATAGAAGAAATGAGGAGGAAGAGAAAAAAGAGAAAGAGAAAAAAAGATGAAAGGAAGGAAAATGAAGAGGAAGGAAGAAATGGAGAAAGGAGAAAAGGGATTCAAAGGACTAGAATATAAATGTTCCCAAGTCAAAGTTCTCAAGGAAAATCAGGCTATCTTTGAGGCAAGAGTAAGGAAGGGCCATTTTCACCAAGGAAAGATGTTTTGCCAAACTTCCCAAAAGGAGAGAATGGAAAGCCTAAATGGACATTTTCCAAGATGGAATTGCCTTGTAAAACTGGGAATGGAACCACCATTTGATCCAGCTATTCCACACTTCAGTCTATACCCAAAGGACTTAAAAACAGCTTATTACAGAGACATAGTGTTTATAGCAGCACAATTCACAATAGCTAAACTGTGGAACCAACCTAGATGCCCTTCAGTAGATGAATGGATAAAGAAAATGTGGTATATATACACAATGGAATATTACTCAGCATTAAAAGAGAATAAAATCATGGCATTTGCAGGTAAATGGATAGAGTTGAAGAATATAATGCTAAGTTAGCCAATCCCAAAAAACCAAATGCTGAATGTTTTCTCTGAAATAAGGATGCTGATTCATAATAGGGATGGCGGGTGGGGGGAGCATGGAAGGAATAGACAAACTCTAGATAGGGCAAAGGGTAGGGAGGGGAAGCAGGGGTATGGGGATAGGAAAGGCAGTGAAATGAGATTAACATCATTACTCTAAGTACATGTATATGAATGGTGTGACTCTACATTGTGTATACCAGAGATATGAAAAATTGTGCTATATATGTGTAATAGGAATTGAAATGCATTCTGCAGTCATATATAACAAATTAGATATGATTTTTTTAAAGTACAAAAGATATATTAGTCTCTTATATTCCACTTATTATATGGTCAATAAACATTAATTGGCTAATGAAAGCCTAATAAAAAAGTTAATAACGTAAAAATATAAAAGATGGAATCAGCTGGAGATGAAACAATTTCTCTATAATTTGGCCTTTTTCAGTTTACAGGTGAGGTTACCCATATGACCACCTTCCTTATTTTTTAACCTGATTCTTCTGTCTGCCACCACACAGCTAGATATGAAATACTGCTTGTGCCTGATGCTTAAGCCTGATCCGTGAATGACAGCATCTTGCAAACACTATCAGAGGTCAGATCAGTTCACAAATCTGGTGTTTCAGACCTCCCAACCAACCTCATCTGCAAGCCCAATTAAGTTCATGTGTTGAACCTTCCAAGGGTTTTTAATTCTTTTATGCCACAGAGTGTGCCTTCTTTTCCTAATAATGACATGGTTCCCTAGGAAGTATCAGTTCATTTAAGCAAGTATTGAAAGGTATTAAAGAAGGAGAAAAGATGAATTCTTATGGAACCTCAAGAATATAAGTTCATTGAGGGAAATTTGCTAACTGCTCAAATCTCATTGCCTAGAAAGATATCTGGCACCCTGTAGGCCTTTGGTGAAGGTTTGTGAAATGAGTGGATGGACAGGTGAATGAAGATCACTGAGACAGACTCAGGAGGAGGATGTGCCTATGAAAATACACATGCATGTTTTTAGAAACACTTCTAGAACCACAGAAAGTTGGAATCGGAAAAGAACTTAAAGGTCTTCTAGTCTAGCCTGAGGCTCTGAAAATGCTGATAATGATGATAATAACCATGACATTAAGTGCTTGTTGAATGCAGCCACAAAAAGAAAATTCCTCAAAGTCACAGAGTAAATCTACAGCAAAGCCAAAGACCATGTGTGGCCACCTGATTCCCAAGTCACCACCCTTTTCACTGAAACATAGTTCATAGGCAAATAACAAGTCATTGTACAGGTTGCTGTCTTGACAAAGAGGCTCATGAGGCTGGCTGACCTCAGAAGAAAATGTCCAAATTTGATTCCAAGCCTTCTGCATCATAGAGGCGGGGGGCAGGGGAGAAATCCATGGAGAATGGCATAAAGATGATTAAAAGATTGTTCCTAAGAAATATGTGTACTGCCCCCCCACCATCCAGAACCTCCCAAAACCTCAAATAACCTTCATATTTGTTCAGCCTAGTGCCTTTGTAGCCATTCCTTCATTGAATGTCACAAACTAGCATCTTGCTGGCCACACCTATCTAGTCCACAGACATGATTTTTGTGGCCCACAGATGAACACATTGATTCCCTCATTAATAACCTGCCTTCATTCCTGAAAACCTGGCTGCAAAGTAAAAAGCCTTAAGTGAAAAATATACTTCCATCCACTTGAATGTAGAAAATTTTTATGTACTCTATCCCAAACTAAGAAATCCAAACTATTTTCTCACATCATATATTTTAAAAGAAGGTATGCCACTTGAATAATGAAAGCAAGTATACAGGTGATAAACAATGATTTGAAAGTAAATAAATACAGTTTGTAGGTAAAATGTAATGTAATAAAGGTTTATTGTGCTCATATTTTTTCTTCTTTCTGCATCATTTTTTTCATCAATTTTTCTACCTTGTGGGGGCTCATGGTTATCTTGCACTCAAACTGCACTTGAAAATAAAGTTATAACACAGAAAAACACCCTCAGGGCAAAATAAAAGCTAAATAAGAGAACACTGCAAAATGTGGAAATAGTACACACTTACAATTGCTGGAGAGTCATAAGAAGCTGCCAGCTCTCCATCCCTGGCACTTGGCATTCACAAAGCAAGACATTGTGGATTCATCCAAATATGGAAAATAATTCAAAACAATTTTGTATGAGATTCTTCCCTATAAACTGGTGTATTGAATAGGCCAGTATTTTTACCTAAAACCATAATGTAATAAATCATTTATGTAGCGTATATACAGGTAAAAAAAAAAGCCACTATACAATCCCAATCAACTTCACCTGCAAGCCCAAATAAGTTCACATGTTGAACCTTCCAAGGATTTTTAATTCTTTGATGCCACTGAGTGTGCCTTCTTTCCCTAATACTGACATGGTTCCCTAGGAAGTATCAGTTCACTGAATACAGGAGGAGACCAAAATGTGCTATAACATGTTCAAATATCATAAGGTGAGAAGTCTTTCACTGAGCAAAAGTATTATTTATGTAAGTCTATATTTTAAAACTAGAATTAGTTGGGAACAGTTAAAAACATAATACCACAAAGATATGTAGAATCCTATCTCCCAGTCTCAACATTTTTGCACAGTAACAGTCAGCTGGAGGAGCCGTTACCATTGGAGCCACACACACCGCAGCACAACGCAGTCCTCTCCCAGCTCACTCACTCACTGATACCCCTGACCTCTCCCCAGTAGATGTCTGCAGTCTGAGGAACCTATTTTATTTGACTGCTCATTGTGACACTCCGACACAGGCAGGCTACCTTCCCATGCAGCCTGCTTTCTGCAGGGAGACTCAGGCAATGCTGACAATGAGTGCCTCTAGGATGGATGCTTCCGGGACACCAAGTTCAAACGAGCAGTTCCAGGGCAGCTGTGCTGACAGGCTGTTGCCCAGGCCAGAGGAAATAGAAGATTTGAAATCTGCAGTCTCTAAATATCCCCTGCTCTTGTCATCACTCCATGCCTATTACTCTAGATACTTTAGTGCATTCCTTTTCTCCCCTGTTAAATTCTGTATTTCTTTTACAACTATTCCCCTACACAGCACCACCACCACCACTACCACCTCCTCCTCCTCCTAGAACAGCGACAACACCCTAGGTTCAATGGATTATCAGTCTCCTCCCTCAGAGTTCCCTTCAGAAAAATTTAGAACTCAAGAAACAGTAGATAAATGGAAAATAAAGTACTCCAAAGTCAGAGTGAACTCTTCTAGGTATCCCTCCTTTAAATTACTGCCCACCATTTGGGAATGTCACAACTGGGAAGAAGTCCACAGAAGCAGAGACCATAACTGAGTTTTTCCTTCATGGGAGCAAGAAGTGGGTAAAGATAAGTGAAGCTTAGGTTTCTATCTCTGTAGTGCAGTAACTACCCTCCTCCTGAGAAAACACAATCCAATGAAAACCTGTACCCTGACCAAACATCTTATTGGCTGGCTGGGCAAACTAACTGGGGAGGTGACGAGGAGCTTGTGTAGATTGATACAGCAGGAGTGGGAGCCGTTTATTGTAGGACAGGAGGGGTATATATACGTTCCACACAGCTTATCTTAATTAACATAAACTAGATACAGCAGTCAACCAATAAGGAATCTCCACACTTAATGGCTCCCTGGCGTTACTTCACAAACCACTCCCTCTGGCAAAATGCCAGGCACCATCCTGACTTGTTTACAGACCCTAACAGACCCTGGGGTAGAATCTAGGCAATAATTGCCAAGAGGATAGAAATATTGCGCCTCCCCCCCCCCCCCGTAGGTACTAAAGGAACTTAACTAATATTGTTTAGACAGCCCAGGCATTATTCTCCAAGATGTCATGTGATATAATCAAGCTTGGAAATGTATAACTAGACTAAAGTCTAGGTTTTTTCATTTGAATTCTGCATCCAGAGCATTGTATTACTAAGTGATGACACAGCTAAAAAAACTGTTGAAGAAATTTGAGCTGTTTTACCCACACTGCCTGCAGATTCTATTTGGAGAGCCTGGAAACAGGCATACTTTCAATCCTCTTTGGCTTCCTCTAATTTCTATATTTCCCATGTGTGGTGCACATTGTTTCTCAAAAATAGCATCTGGGATCATCTTTCAGTCACCAAAAGTGGATCTCAACTTTGGCTACAATACTAGATTTACCTGGGGAGTTTTAACACATACTGATTTCATAGTCCCAGCCCTAGGAATTCTGATTGATCATCAGGCATTCTTTAGATAAAGGCTCAGAGGGTTTATATAACTTGGTCAAGGTCATTCAGCTCCTAAGAGAGAGTACTGCTTTTAACCCTCTTTTTTGATGGCTCCTTAATCTGCCATCAAGCTTGCACATGCCCTGAAGCATCAGAAAATGCCAGTCCATGAAAGCTAATTATATTCCCCTGGTTAAAGTAAAGAGTTGAGTTGAAGTCCTGGTATAAACTTCCTTTGCAGAAATTTATAATCCAAGGCGGGCAATACCTAGACCACTGAACAACCTAAACCAAGAGTTTCAATAGTTTCAATACTCATGAGAGTAAATGAAGATGCTATTACAACTTGGTAATAATGAGGGAAAAATATATTCTCTGGGAGGGAAAAGGAAAGTAATGGAATATTTGAAATTTCAAGGATCAGTGCAGTGATTCTAAAAGACACAGAATACATAGCAAATTGATATGAGCAAGTGGGCCCTTCAAAAATGTGTTGTGATCATAGGGACTAGAATTCAGAACTGCTTCCCTGTAGTTTGATCTTCTGACCTATTGCTTTGAGACTCTTTCTCCAAAGTCTTTCCTATTATAATCTTACCTCTGAGTAATAATTTTACCTCTGGAAAGAGTTGGGAAAAGAAGATGTCTTGAAGATTTAGAACAGACAGGAGTCCACATATTCTGCCTTCACTCTGATTAGGTGTTGAAGCATGCTCTGTTCCCTGTGATCCAACACTTGTGTTCTTTGTTTGTTGCTTAATTAATCCACATATGAGGTGTGTGCCTGCATGTTAGGGTATTTAGCATTTTTGAAAAAAAAAATTACAAAAGGTCTTAGCAATGTGTCTGATCCAATTATAGGAGCCCACAGAAAAGCACATAAAGGTTCAAAGGAGCCCACAATAAAAGAAGAGTCCAGAATCACTTTGTTGGTGGTCTTGAAGAGCTGGGCTAATACACCTCAATGAGCCATTAAAGGAGGAAGGGGAAAGAAAGAGGACGATAAAGATGCATCTTAGTCCCAAATGTACTCATCACAAAAAGCCTGCTTTTTCCATATGGATAATACCCAACTACCATTCATTTTTTTAAGTAGTGATAAGAGCTATTGAAGCAGACAAGACCCTTACCTGGAGAACCATTAACAAAAACTCTTAACCAGAGGAGGGCAAGGGCTTCTGACCACACACTTATCTTTTCAGCTAAATGCATATGCTCAGGAAGCAATTCTGTCCCAGGGTTGTCTTCAAAAAAAAAAACCAAAAACATATTCATCTACCTGGCAAAGCTCACAAACAAAAAATAGTCCTTTTTACAGAGGCTGGCCTTTCTTAAAAATATGTAGGCAGAACCTATTCAAGCATAAAGATATATATTTTATCTGGGATGCAAATAAAACAACAAAGATGATATTACAGCACTTTTACTGCATTGAAAAACAAGCAAGTTCTCTTAATAGAGGGAATTCTCTTGTATTCAAGAACTGAGTTTTTATTAAATAAGCAATATTTCTACATCGTTAGATTTGGAATTAGTCATTGACTTCTATTCTTTAGGCATTTAGGATTGTCAAGGAACAGGCATTGTTCCTCTGCCACCCCTCTTCCTTCAATACATGACCCTAGAATTTATCCAAGCCACAAGTCAAAGAATTATACCTGGGCAGACTTAACACTCTCAAGATCCTTGACAACAACACCCACAGTCAATGAAAGCATTTTTTAAAGTCCATATTAAAAGAAAAATATAGATTCAGGATTTAGTGAGTTCTGATCCCAGATGTCTCCTGACCTTGGCCAAGGCATTTTTTTTCCCATAAAATCAGTTAAGTGGAACTACAGTCTCTTTTCATATTCTGTTTAAGTAGGACAATCATAGGAGTTAAAAAAAACAATGTTCAAGAGGAGAAAAAAAGCATAGAAAATCAGCTGCAGGCATGTGATAGATCTGCAAGGTTGGTAGGCAAGAGCATAAAAGAAAGTGACTAATTCCAACTTGAAGACAGCAAAGGCCACGGAAGACCTGAGCTTCAGTGTCTTGATGTCCAGAGTCAGCAAAGAAATGGGGCATCATTCTCTAGCTAGCATGGCAGGTCTCTTCTAATCTGTCCAAGATATTGGGACTAGCACACTAAAAGTGCCTGGAGGTTACATTTGGGACAAATCTTCATTGCTTGGTCCTATGCCTACCCTAAGTCTTGATTATATTATTGTTGTTTTTCTTCACTCTTTACAGAGCCTCCATTTCTATGAGGAAGCCCAATCTCAAACTCAAGGATACAACCTCAAAAGTGGAGCTTCTAAAGACCACCGCCCCCCCCCAAAAAAAAAAAGAAACTGTGGAAGTGTGTGGGGTGTGTATGTGTGAGTTACTTGAAAAATAACCGTTGTACGTATTTATGGGGTACAAAGTGATATACCCATGACTGATGGGGCAACCTGGTCACATTGTCAAATTGCCTGCAGCTTTTGAGAGGGTGGTGATTCCAACATCTCCAGCCAGATAACCAACTTGAAATATCAGGAAAAGCTTCCCAGAGGAGGTAGCTTTTGAGCTTTCTTTTGAAAAAAAAATAAATAGAATCTTCATGACTTTTTGTATATCTCTGCTGAAGGCAAGAGGGAAAGAGAGAGAAAGGATACTCCAGGCAAATAGATGGTAAGAACAAAGGCGCTAAGGTGGGCATGTTTATTTTCTGGTAAACCAAAGGGACACAGGTTAACCCCATGCCAGTGGGGAATTACAGAGGTGGCTACAGCAAGTTTCATAAGGATTTTCCACCCCGTGCCAGGGAATATTTAAGGATACTAAAGTTCCAGTCACAGTATTGACACATAAAATTAAAAATCATGGATCAATTCAATTACCTCAGCAATTGAGACACATCATCTCAAGGCTGTGGTCTTTGAACACTAGAAATCATGCTTACATTTGGATGAGAGAACTTCTGGCTATTTGTGTATTCACTGAAAAGATAGTGCTTAAATTATTCTTAAATACTATTTCCCTATTTTAGTACAAAGGCCAAATTTAACTGTGAGTGACAGTGTAATGAGTCCAACAAAGCACTAGAAATTAGACTTGGACAAATCTCAAGAGTAGATCCTTGCCAAGTTTAAGGGCTGGGGGCAAAAAGATGAATAAGAATGCCTGCACCTACTCACTATGGATCCCTGTGCAAGGGTGCTATGGAGGCCTCACTGTGTCTGAGCCCTAAATCCAAGTTCAGCTTTGTGGACTAGCGAATTATTGGTACCCCAGAGCTGCCATGGTCTTCCAACCCAATGTCCAAGGATTCTCACTGGTTTTAGAGGCTCAATCAGCCATGTGGTCTGACAGCTGTGGAAGCTACCAGCAAAGAACTGAGCAATGTCTTCTGGAACCAGGCAGAAGCTAAGAAAGGAAAACAGAATATGGGAATTCCTTCCCATCTGCAGCTCTGTTGGGTATAAATGGCAGAGAGATGAAGTAACTTTCCCTTTACAAACCTGCTTCCATTCAACCATTATTTGTTTCCACTCCTCCAAGCTATCCCTGGGGCTTCAATTCCTCTCCATCAACCACCCAGCTTGGTGTGCAGTACATAAGGAAAATTGTCAGGAGTGGTATTTGCTACTTGACATTTTCCACCAGAATGATAAAAAAAAAGACTACAAAAAAAAACATAAAATAAAAAGGAAGGAAAATCATCCATCTTCTGTAGATGCTACTGGTCTACGAAGACTCAGACTAATCTGACATTCAACTTTGCTTTCAGTGACCTCCACTCCTAAAATTAACGACAGAGAGGGTTTAACCCAGCAGTGCCCACTTGCCCATATACAGAGGGGAGCCCAGGCCAAGAGCTAACCATAGTGCATGCCAATATCATTTGAATCCAAGCTTTATAATGCAGAGCTTTCTGTGACAGATATGCCCTTCTATTGATGTTAAACTTGGGCTCTATTAAATTGTCTTGCATTCCCTGAACCAATGCAGTCAAAATCATTTGATTAATTCAACACACACTTAATAAGTACTTCTGGATCAAGCATTGTTCTAGTTGCTAGGTCCATGGCAAGAGATACAAAATCTTTGTTCTAATACAACTTTAGTGGGGAAACTACATGTTCAGAGAGAGAGAGAGAGAGAGGCAAAATAGATTAAGATAGATAGTGACCATGTGATAAGAGTAGGTGCTACTACTTTAAATAGGGTGATCCAGGAAGATGCTAGTGGGAAAACATTTGAGCAGATCTCTAAAGGAAGTGAGGGAGCCAGCTATGACACTCTCAGGGGAAACCACACAACAGAGAAGAGATAGTTTGTGCAAAGGTCACGAAGGTATTCTTGGGGCACATAGGAAACAGCAAGTGGGAAGTAATGGAGACAAAGGCAAAAATCACTGATATGGCAGAGGGTTGCCCCTAGAGCATGTAGGGCCTCACAGGCTATTGCCAAAGTCTTGCTTTTATTCAGGAAAAGCCATTTCATGGTTTTGAGCAGAGATACAGCACATTAGACTTGTGTTTTTAAACCTGGACAACTTCCTTCATGCACTAAAGTATCCATTCTCAGAGTGTCTATAGTACTCAGCATATGCTCATCTCCACATGGGGTACCTAAGAATGCCCAGTCCCTCAGAAAAATAGCTGAACTTGACCCCATCTCATTCCTGTGCCTCCTGAGTCAGGAGTCCTCCCTATGGCCTCAGGAAGTTCCTCTGGCTTTCTGCCCAAACATTACTCTGCCTTGCTGGTCCAGCAATGGCACATGCTGCCTCGGTTCCTACCGTGGGTTTATTTCAGTGCATATCTCAGCCTGAAATAAGTTTTCATGAAGCCAGCCTACATGTATAAACTCAGTTCACCCAAATCCAGATTGAGCAAGTTCATCTTACTGGCAGGGTTAGAAGTGACAACAGAAAACTTGTGGCCTTCCAGCCAGTCCCTCCCAGCCTTCAGTCACCTTTTGGCTTTTCTTCCATAGTGTCCCCAAGACCACAGAAAGGACACTCCTCTTTTCACATGCTCACCAATGGGTCACCTTCCCTTGGAGATTCCTTTTTACCGAAAGCACCCATCAAAATTTTTTCCTCAAATAAATATGGCACTTTTCCTAAGAAGTCTGGCTAATAAAATGTTTTTTAATACTGTTATTTTTATTTATATATTTGTATGTGATGCTAAGTATCAAAACCTGTGCTTCATACATGCTAGGCAACTGCTCTACCATTAAGCTACAACCCTAGCCCCTAAAGTGTTTTTCTTTGGTTGCATAAAGTTATGCAAATAAAGAAATTCCAAAGGAGCATACAACTGTCAGCTAGACCAATATTTGGAAACTGTACCAGAAGGAAATAAGTGGAAATTCTTAAAGGTTAACTAATAACTAGATACAGCCTCATCTCAAGTATTTGAAGTCACTTAACCTGATTCTTTTAACAAATATGTATTTCATGTCAACTATGTGCCAGGCACTCTCACACTTAGAAGTATCTAAGCTATAATACTTTAAAATATAATGCTTAGCTACCAATCTGTGCTTCACTGAGTTCTGTATTTACTAAAGGAAGATTGATAAATGTTGATAAATGTGTAGTAATATGTCAAAGAATGATAAATGCATGAAGGAAATAAATCTTAATGGAATTTTGCTGAAGAGTGTATACAACCCACTTAAATGTAGGCATGCAAAGGTTAAACAGAAATCCACCAGCAAGAGATTCTAAGGAACTATGAGAAACCTTGCCAGAGAATACTTTTTTTCCCTCTTATTGTCAAGAAAATCTATAAAACCCCTTATCCCTAGTTCTTGAAGATATTTGCCAACAACTATTTGTTAACACTGAAGGAAAGTTATATCTCTCTCATTTTTATGGATTTTACACTTAGCAATTAAGCACATAAATAGCTTGGAGTCTTAGAAGGCAGTTTATAAGCCTGTGAAGCATAATCCAAAAGTCTATCCCTTAGGGACTAAACTTGGAGTAATTACCAAGGTAGACGCTAAGTGTTCTCTATCATGGTGTGATAGCTCTACACAAGAAGTGGCTAGTCTAATGTGGACCAGTGGTGAACAGAGTACATCTGGGCCAGCCTGAGACATCGAAACACATAAACAGAACAACAACAACAACAAAATGACCAAACAACGGTTCTCTGAATATTCCTGTCTAGAAACCCCATCAATGGCCTGGTGAGATGGTAGAAGAATGACCACCAAATGCACCTTGAGATTCCATCTATATCTGGTATTTAGTGTTCTATGTAAATGCACAGAGGGCAGAAGACCTACCCATTGCAGAAATCTCATAATGGTTTAGCTAATTTAAAGAGCTGGCTAGGAAAGAAATAAAAATACTAATAGACTCATACCTTAAATTTTTCTATTTGATCTTAAAACATATGTATATATTCCTTTGTTAATCTTTGAAGTAAGAGCAAGGACTGAATGTGGGTTCTATTACAGGTGTTCTGTAAATTCTTGTTTACGGACACTATACCCATAGCACCCAACAATGACTTCCAGTCCTCATTTCTTTAAAATAGGATGATAACCTAAACACATTAACAAGGCATCTGGTTTGTACCATTTTTGTGTAATTTTCCCAGTTATTTACAGGTATCCTAAACATCAGAGGCTAGTTTTACCAAACTTTTCCAAAGCATTCAAATTAGTCTTAGTAGAAATAATTCTCTCTAGGACCAGTGGCACACGCCTGTAATCCCAGCAGCTCAGGAGGCTGAAGCAGGGGGGGATCATGAGTTCAAAGCCAGACTCAGCAAAAGCATGGTGCTAAAATACAGAATAGGGCTGGGGATGTGGCTCAGTGGTCAAGGGCCCCTGAGTTCAATCCCCAGTACCACCCCCCACAAAAAAAAAAGAAAGAATTCTTTCATTTAATATTCACACTTCACTAATTTATATAATATTTAATTATTTATATAATTATTATAATTACAAGTGACAAACAAGTTACATTACAAGTTGTGTTTGTTCCTATACCTAGGAACAAACACAACTGACTGGTGAGTAAGCATCATGTCACTGGGAACAAGTGTCCTGAGTGCCAGAGAACATCCTACTGGTCGCCAGTGTTACATGTGTCTTGAGCTCAGTCATATTCTTTCCAGAGGAAAATGCAGAAGCAGATTAAGAGGAGGATTGGTGATATCTTATGGTATACACATTCGCAGGTACACTTATATGAAAAGTCAAAATAATCCCTTCCTGTGTGAGTAGTCCACCTTTATCCTTTGACTCAGAAAAAGTTTTTCTTTCCTTCTTTGCTGAACTTCAAGCATATGGGGAAAGTTCATAGAATATCTAGTGTGTCTTTGTGAGATTCCTAAATTGTTGGCTAAATAGAACAGAGAGGTTAGAAATGCTGTTAGAATGGTTCAGGCAGTGAACTGGTAGGGGCATGGCCAGCTTTCAGCTCTGTAGAACAGGGTCACCACCACAATATTTTCCTGCCTCAAAATATCTCTTCCGTTTATTTGCCAGCAAATGACATGATATTCATAAGTTAGTCTAAAATAAGGGAGATAAAAACAGAGAGAAAAGAAATGGTGGGGTTGGGAGATTCCATAAAAATAAAAGAAAGATTCGGGGGAACAGAAGAAAGGGATTGAGGGGGGAGAGAGGAGAGATGGGATAAGGGGAAAACAGTGGAATTAATCTTACCTAACTTTCCTATGATCATACATGAATATACTATAATGAATCTCAATCTTAACATTATGCATATCCATAAGACACCAATTTGTTTTAAAAATGTAAGTAAATAGCAGAAAGATAAGTAGAGTAGAAGAAAGTGAATGGGGAGGAAGGAGGGAAAGGGTAACAGTAAGTACTGAGGACCGAATTGGAGCAAATCATATTCCATGTATTTATAATTATGTCAAAAAGAATCTTAATATTATTTATAAATAATATGAATCACTAAAAAATGAAAATATATTACCTCCACAAGTATGGGAATCATCCAATTTATTGACTGAGCCTTACTATAAGACAAAGAGAGAGCTAATTCCTTCGGCATAATAAAGTAATATTTTTTCCAACTTTCTGGAGAATCCCAAGACAGAGATGTTAAGGGCCTTGGACTTAGGGAAAAAGGAGAAAAGAGACAAGTGGTCTGAAATGGATGGTTATCTGGCATCAGGCAGAGGCTGAAAGCAAAGATGGCCAAGAAGAGGTCCCCAGTTATAAAGAAGATTGAGAAACTCTTGCTCAACTATGCACATCATATTTATTTGAGACATTTACTTATTTGAGCATTGATGTATGTACCACTCCTCAGATTCCCCAAAACATTCAGTGAAAATCTTTGATTTATGACATCATTTGCCATTAGTGCTTTGGGAACCAGCACTTTTATTCTTAACAATGTGGGACTGACAGAAGACAGAGCTTCAGGATGCAAAACACTGGGTGGGAACAGAGAGCCAAGCAGTGGCAGAAATTTGAAGTTAAGAGGTGACAGAAGTCCTTTAGGATAGCCATAGAAACGTGAGGCATGTTTGGAGACACCATAAGCAAAATTTGTGCCATTGAGAAATTGACAGAATTATTAAGGAAATAGTGTGTGTCCACACAAAATGTTAACATAAGAAGAGAGCGCACATGAGTGCACTCTTATGGATGACAAGTCTCCTCCATGGTGGAAGTTGCACACCAACGAATAGCTGTGCTGACAGGAAAGTATTTGATAGGTGCTATAGTTTGACTATGTGTGCACCCTCTCAAAAAAAATTCACATGAAATTTGCCATTGTAACAGTATTAAGAGGTGGGACTTTAAGAGGTGACTGGAGCCTCCTGGGTGGGATTAATGTGATTATAAAAAGATGAGTTGGAGGGGCTGGGGATGTGGCTCAAGCGGTAGCGCGCTCGCCTGACATGCGTGCGGCCCGGGTTCGATCCTCAGCACCACATACAAACAAAGATGTTGTGTCCGCCGAGAACTAAACAATAAAACATTAAAAATTCTCTCTCTCTCTCTCTCCTCTCTCACTCTCTCTTTAAAAAAAAAAAAAAAAAGATGAGTTGGATCCCCTCCTCTCTTGTCCCTTCCACCTTCTACATGTGAGGATCCAGCCTTCCTCCCCTCCAAAAGATGCAATGTCCAAAGTGTGATTCAGGAGTATGGCCCCACCAGATACCAAATCTCTCTACACCCGACCTTAGACTTCCCCAACTCCAGAACTGTGAGCTAACAGATTTCTCTTCTTCGTAAATTACCCAGTCTTAAGTGTCCTGTTATGGCAATACAAAATGGACTTAGATAAGAGGTTACCAGTGCTTCTACCTCCTGGTATCCTTCCTTACTAGAAACCGCTGTTTACATCTAGAAGAAAATGAGAGCACCAAAAAAGCCAAGTACTTCCTCAGATGCCATCCCCCACCACGGTTGCTGTCTCTACAAAAGGCATGACAGGCATGGATAATTTCCATTGTCACAAATTTGCACACAATTTTCACATTGATCTTTGCTCTAAAAGTTTAGTTTACCAATATTTGAAATGAACCTTCATAAAGAAACCGAACTGGCCAGATAAAGCAGTCTCACTTCTGTAATCCCAGCTGCTTCAGAGGTTGGGGCAAGAGGATCTGGGCAACTTAGACCTGTCTCAGAATAAAAGAAACTGCGGATGAGGGTCAGTGGTAAAGTGCCTGTGCTTTCAGTCCTCAGTACTGTGAAATACAGAGGGGGAGAGGGAGAGGGAGAAGGAGAGGGAGAAGGGGGAGGGGAGAGGGGGAAGAGGGAGAGGGAGAGGAAGGAGAGGGAGAGGGAAAGGGAGAGGAAGGAGAGAGAGAGGGAGAGGGAGAGGGAGAGGGAGGAGGGGAAGGGGGAGAGGGAGAAAGAAAGGGAGAGGGAGAGGGAGAGGGAGAAAGGGGGAAGGGGGGAGGGGAGAGGGGGAAGAGGGAGAGGGAGAGGGAGAGGAAGGAGAGAGAGGGAGAGGGAGAGGGAGAGGAAGGAGAGGGAGAGGGAAAGGGAGGGAAAGGGAGAGGAAGGAGAGAGAGAGGGAGAGGGAGAGGGAGAGGGAGGAGGGGAAGGGGGAGAGGGAGAAAGAAAGGGAGAGGGAGAGGGAGAGGGAGAAAGGGGGAAGGGGGGAGGGGAGAGGGGGAAGAGGGAGAGGGAGAGGGAGAGGAAGGAGAGAGAGGGAGAGGGAGAGGGGAAGGAGGGGGAAAGGGAGGGAAAGGGAGAGGAAGGAGAGAGAGAGGGAGAGAGAGAGAGAGAGAGGAGGGAGGAGGGGGAGGGGGAGAGGGAGAGAGAGAGGGAAAAAGCTACAAAGCTACACTTTCCTGTGTCAAATATTCCACTGTGTGCGGATGGAGTTCCTGGGCCCAAGAGGACATGATCATTACTCATATTCTTTGGATCCTATGATGCATGTCCTGACAGGAAGCACAGCTTCCTTTGTCACTGTCCACTCTTTCTGCAGTGGCCCATGGTGGCCCTTTCCATGGTGTTGTGGCTGCAGTGCCCAGCCGGGCAGAGAATCGTGTAAAATGGATATTTGCAGAGACTGCCTGGGCTCAGGTCAATCTAGTTTAGAAAATCCCAATAAGACACCTAAAAACATCTGTGGAATTGAACAGTTCTGAAGCTTCATGGACGTCTTAGAAAGGTAAGATTTAAACATTCTCTTTTGCACAACTATATTAACAAAGAATACAATGAGAGCTAGAATCAAAGGAAGTTTCCAGTATGGGTCCTTGGATAAGTGTACCCACTCCATCGTTGTCACACACTTCAAGTAATTATTACTTACTGCATGAAAGGAAAAAGGTTTTCTCCAACCATTCCCCCCTCCTCCCATCTGCTGTCAGAAAGGTCATTATGATGGAATATGTGTCTACAGAATTGCTCAGAACAAAACAAAACACAGCACTACCACTAAAAGGCAAAAGTGAGTCTCCGTAACAGAATATGAAGCCCCTGCTCTCCATCCCAGTAGTACATCTCAGGTTATTACACACGAGTTTGTAAGATGGAAAGGGAGATAAACTATACAGACATATACTGCATCTTTCATGTACAACCACACATTTGATTTTAAATGAAAGGGTCTTAAAGCCATGTTTTAGCTCATACTTCCCTATTCCCTTCCCAGGCCCAGTTTTGAACTTTACCTTCAACATGCTGTGTTTATCATTCTTAAAAGGTCGGAGATATAGAGCTGGCAATAACACTAGGTCATCTGAAGAATGCATTCTAAGTTGCAGAGAAAACAGAGGTTCTGGTTTATTATGCTGGGGCTGTAAAGCTTCGAATACAAAATATGGCTACCAGTCACCTTGCTTTATTTTTCTTCTAACAACTTACTAACAGTGTATAAATATAAAAGCAAACTTTGATTTTTCTATCAGAGCTCTCTGAAATGGGTACTAGAGTGCATTTAACATTGTGACCAGAAATATTGAAATTTGACAGCTGGGAGGTTAAAGGTCTCAAATTTATACATTGAGGTGTTTGTTCCTGTCATCATCCCAGCAGCTTGCACAGAATAACCCCTTTTGCTTACTGAACCTTTGAGAAACAGAGAACATTAAGTAATACATCTTGGCAGACGTCCTGAGATGCTACTTCCACAAGGAAACAAGCCATTCTAAGCATCACTAACAGAATTCTGTGGATATTAAAGGACATCCATGCAACCTGGATATTTAACCACATTGTGCAGAAAAATCTATGGTTTGCCCCTGCCCCACTCCAAAACTGTCAGCCTATATTCCTGAACACTGTGCTTAATGTGTACATGCCTCTCACATGGCACATTGTTCTACAGAAGCTCTATGTGTTGATAACATGGAAAGTGACCATTTGAGCTCTTCCCAAAAGGTGGGAATACGGCCTCACTCAGGCAAAATTGACGTTCAGCACAAACACTCCCTTCCCTTTGCACTGTCCATTTCAGTGCTACTTCAGAACGACTACTAAAAGAACAAGGAAAACATTGTCATAGTACGATCTCACATCTGTGAAGCCTTGTCTGGCCTCATTCAGTCTGATGTTCAGTCTTTGACCACTAAATGGATTGCGTGTATTAACTCATTTAATCTTCCTAACTACCCCATTAGCCCTGTGTCATGTTATCACCCCCCACCCAACAACAAAATTACAAAGCTTCTTTTTTTTTTTTTTTTTATTAATGCTGGCTTAAGGTAAAGATCGTGGATCGTCTCCTAGGCTCACACACCAGAGATAAACCTGGTTCTCATAGCAAGATGTACACTTACAAAACATCATGAATCTTCAAGATCACTTGCAAATCATTGAAGCTTAGAATGGTAAGCCCTGGAATACCAGGGGTTTGCCAAACACCCATTCTTAATAACATATGTTTCACTGATTGGTTATGTGCTACACCTCCCAGGGGTGCATGTCATCTAAGACTATTTTAAACCAGGGGGATTAGTGGCCAAAGACTGAACATCAGGCAGCACCTTCCTGCAAAAGAGGAGAGATATTCTGATCTCCCCTCAAATTACACATGACCAAATCATGATTTCTCCATCCAGGTACAAGGCCTTATCTGGTTAAAGTAAGACAGAACAGAACAAAAATTCCAGACTCAACCCTGGCTTGCCATCACTTCCAGTTTTGCAAGAAGGAAAGGACATAGCAACTATAATTGGGAAGTTAAACATGTTTATTTTTAAACAGTAGTTATTTCTTAAGAATTTCCCCCATTGATGCTGTGCTTTCAAGAAAAAAAACTTCAAACATTCCCTTTAGCCAGTGGCTCTCAAACTTGAGCCTGCTTTAGAATGGCCTAGAGAGATTGTTAAAACACAAATTGCTAGACCCCCAAATCAGACTGCATTTTTAACAAGTTCCTAAGTAATGCTAATGCCGCTGATCTAGGGACCACATTTGGGAACTACTGTTTCTTCTAAGGCTAAGGACAGATTGTCTGGGTTTTTTCCAGGTGTTTTTGAAATGAGTCAGTGAGCTATCAAAGTTTTTTTTGCTACGAGTGCTCCACATCAAATACATGTTGAGCTCCTAAAATGTGCCAAACACTGTGCCAAGGCAGAGAGGGAGAGTGATACCAATATGTGATGGCCAGGGTGTGGGTGGGAATTGCTGCAGCCAAGAGGCCTTGGCAAGAGCTGCCCACCAGTGAAGGGTCAGGCCACTGGGTAAGCCTCAGTTGGAGGCTGAGCTGCAGGGATGTGAGCAGTCGGATCAGCTTCAAGACAGAGAAGGAACTCTGAGGCTCAGCTCTGGGGCTCGGACACATGGCCTCCAAAATGGCACACAAGCCTGGGCAGAGCGGGCAGTGCACATGAGCACGTCCATGCACACAGACACACCCACCCCAGAAACTACATAAAACAGAGGAGGTCGATGCTATTGTTCTCTTTAGGTGAAACCAAACCCAAGGTGGCCTGTTTATCTCCCTCTAAAGAAATTGATATTGATAGGAATTTCCCCCAAACCTAAGCAGAAACAGTAAAGGGGGAGGTGGAGAATGCCACCGATAAATAGGTATTTTTATGTGTCAGCCATGAAACACCTGGGTAAAAAAGGTGGAGAGGTGGGGGGAGAAAATCTATTTTACACCTCAAATCTAAAGATTTTACATTCCTTTCAAGTTTTTATGTTAGGGTCTGGACTTGGCATTTTATATCAGTAGCCACTCTTTATAGCTCTCTGATAGAATAAATGCAAGGGAAAAAAATCAAGATAGACAAGTTACCACATTGCCCCTTCCTCACATTTTGTGAAAATTATCTTTTCTAAAACTCACAAAAGCCTCAAACTCTGCATGATTTACTAGGAAAGCTTTAGAAGCCCCAGCTTTTGTGGGCTTTTCAACCAGAGCAAACCGGCTCAAGTTTTTCTTAATCCATCTACAGGTACCAGATTTATCACCCCTTATGGCCAGAAACGTTCAGTTATGCTACATTGAGGTTTTGGATGATCTGGGGTTGCTCTTTCACCCCCTTTATGCCCTCCAAACATAGGAGCACACCTCATGAGCAGTCTCTGCAACCATGAAACTTATGTCCCAGTTCCCATCTACAAACAACAAGCTAATAAGCTAATTGACGTCTTAACATCAGCTGTGCTCTTTCCTGGAATGACAGCCCATCTGCTAGGTCACAGCATCTCTTCCCAAAAAGGAATGCTCTCTGTCGATGCTCACACATCACAGCTTCTCCGAGTAACGCATTTTCCCACAAGTCTTAAAACCTGTTATGAAGGCAGCCTCCAGTGCCATTTAAGTGACTTGGAAGCAAGCCCCTCGCTAATGAATATTAAACCCTTGGGTCAGTGAAGTCCCCTGCTTCCTTGGCAGACAGGGTAAGAAAAGATGCCATTTTTTGCTTTGGCTTTCTAATGAATCTCTCTACCTGCTGATTTGTTTCCATCTCCAGTCTGGCAAAAACAAAAAGACACGTGGCCCCCTTCCATGGTCGCCTGAGCTCACCAACCACCATGCAAAGGCAGCAATTTTTCATTATTGATAAAATGTAATGTCATAATGTCATGGCCTTTCAGGTCATCATCTTTGTAAGTCAGCAATGACATTATCACGTTTTATAATGATAATAAATGGCCATAATGTTTGCATGTAATTTTCATTGGCTCCTTCGGAATTCTAATTCCACCTCGTCAACAGATGGAACTCCATAGCAACTTCAAATGTCTACCTCCTTAGATCTGCTCAAGACTAACAGTAAAATCAGCATGAATCAAAGCTCATTAAAGGTACAAGGGCCATGTCCCTCTCCCCTATTGACTAAATGCTTCACTTTAGAAAGAAGAATTTTTGCCAAATGTATTTATGCTGTTGGATTTTGGCATGTAAATGCATTAAATATATCTACTTGCTATTCATTCATGAACTCTCACTAACCCCTTTCTGTCCTGTTCATGCCTGTGCTTCTACAATCTGTATAGTGATTTTTGAGTGCTGAGTTCTGCCAATTTCATGGTAATCATAGAACACTAATTGGTGTAAATGATAAGAATCATTCACGGGGCACTTATTTCCATATATTAGCTTTCTGAATCCCCTCCTCACTGAGCAAGCATAAATATTACATTACCTAAGCCCAGAACTCAAAAAAGCCTTCTCTAAAAAGTGATTTTTTTATTGGGAGGTGGGGGTGGACAATTCATTGAGAAAGAACAACAGAGCCGAGTGAGAAGAAATCTATACTCCAATTCTAATACCCTTAGTCTAAAATACATTTTGAAGACCTCAAAAGTCATTTACAACTCATTTAGCACTTCAAGAAGAAGGAAGGAAAGGAGAGGAGGAGGAAAGAGAGGGGAGAAGGGAAATCATCGTTCGCTGAGCTCTGCGACAGGGCTTGCTTTCACATATCATCTCAGTTAAATCTTCCAACCCCCAAAAGGTAAGATTCATTCTCTGATTTTAACAGATGAGGAAACTCAGGTTTGGGGAGATTTCACAACAAATAAGTCATAAAACCAGCACTCAACTCTTCTGTTTCAAAATCCCATGAATGTTCCATTGCACAAAACTCCCAATGTAGGTATTCCACTATGTCAGAAAGAATTAAATCTTCCAGACAGTCTCAAATAGAGTCACATATTCAGAGTAACTACAGATATGACTAGATTTCAGATGCAAAACTCCTCTCTCTTGCCATTAATACATCCATTTAGACTGCTAGTGCCACATTCTCAGGGTAGGCACATCTTAATTGAGTTAATGGTTTCAATGCAGCTGTGAGAGGTCTTTCCACATTATTCAATGGGTTTCACTATTGTCATTGAAAACTGGGCCAAATTAGGTAGTTTCGTCAGATTTGTAGATTAGTAGTTCTTTGGCTGACACAATAAAATCATGTAAAACAGTATCTAATGGGGTTGGTATGACAGTTTCCCAAGCCTGCTCTGTCAGAGGAGGCCCTTATTATCACTTCCTATTTAAAATGAACATTTCTGAAGGGCTTTACAGCTCACAAGGCACTATCCATTATGTTACTATGTTTATCCTCACACCAACTCATGTTCAGATAAGGAAACAGATTACTTGGCTTGTCCAAGTTCACATTGATACTAAGTAGCAAAAAATAATACTCAAAAAGAGGTCTTTTAGCTCAACTGCCCATGTTCTCCCTGCTCTAAAAAGATCTAATGCATTTGAGGCAAATGATTTCCATAACCAAGGCACTAATATTTGGGGAAAGAGTAGGCCTCCATCCGAGGGGCAGACCAGGCGGATGTCAGAACCTCCTTACATTTGAAGGTTTCTAGAAGTAGAATACTGGAGGGATGCAGAGGACATCAAAAGAGTGAAGTCTAATAATGTGTTCAATCCAGCAAATAATATGAAACGTTATTTCAGAAAATGTTATTTCTCTTCAACTAAAAAATCTTCAACCAAAAAATCCTGAGTATTTCTTCTTCATTCACTCACTCATGCAACACACATTCCTGAGCATTTCCTCTAGGCTAACACTATAAGCGCACTAGGGATACAATGATAAATGAAACACAGATTTGACCTTGTGGAAGCTGTGTTTATGCAGATGAGAAGAACATTAATGTTATGACCAATCAACTCATTATTTTTGGCATAAGTGGACACAAGTTATGCTACAGGAAGATTGGACCAGTCCCAAGGAGTTAAGGAAGACCTCTGAGACTTCGTTAACTCTAAGTAGAGATTTTAGGCATGAGTGAATAAGAATCATGAAACAAAATATTAGGGAATCAGCGGAATTTTCCATTCTTGCCTCCATCCTCAAGGCTTCTTCCAGCTTTATTAGCCAAATTCCATGGCTACCATAATGGTTAGTGACTCAACAACCATAATTCAACGTTTACCTGGTCTAACTCATAGCCTCTTTGGAGAGCTGAAAACATGTAACTTTGACAGGTCAGAGGCAGCCTGACTGACATGCCTGATGGTTTTCTGCCTAGTCAGATATTAAATCATAGCTAGTCTGACATTGCTGTATTGACCACCCTGCTCCCTATCTGTCTCCTCACACTGAGCCAGATACGCCCTCTGCACACTAAGCACACAGGACTCCTCATTCCCTTCCTTTTCTGTCCTCCCTTTCCTCTTTACTAATTTTTTCTGGGCTTGAATATTGCTATGGACTGAATTGTATCC
Organism: Ictidomys tridecemlineatus; assembly: GCF_052094955.1. NCBI lineage: Eukaryota > Metazoa > Chordata > Mammalia > Rodentia > Sciuridae > Ictidomys > Ictidomys tridecemlineatus. The sequence goes on from NC_135481.1 coordinate 28,713,046, forward strand.
CCCAAAAATCTGTATATTGAAACCCTCACCTAATATGACTGCATAAATGTGGTTGATATCAGAAAGAGCTGACAGTTAATTATTTGCTAGGAGCAACCTCCTCCCTCAAGACAAAGATGATAAAGTCATTGTTTCCAATAAAGGATTAATCTAAAGACAGGAAAAGCTTTAAATAAAAGTAAAAATTTTGACAACGTTTTCAGGCTTCTCCAATCTTGTAGAACTTCATGTTCTTGGTGGTCATGCAAACGGCAGATGTAGGGCTGGTGACATAGTTCAGAGGTGGAGCTCCAACCTCACTTGTGTGAGGCCATTTATATAACACTGAAGATCCAAGTGCAGGGAACTACACTCCAACCAAAATGAGATCTAAGTTATATGGCCAGGATCAACAACCAGAGGTGGTAAAGTGAATTCCTTCATGGGGAAAGGTGTGGGGAAGAGTGAATATTTAGTTGTCATTAACCACAAGAATGTTTTCCCTGATTTATAGACTAGAAAATGGAGGTCACTTGCCCAAATTACAGAGCTAGAATTTGAACCCAAGCTATAGTTTTCCAAAGTTCATACTCTTTTCATTCTATCTGGAACCCTCCAGGTAACAGAAATGAAACTATAATACACATAGGTAAACACTTTAATCCATATAGGCAGCAATGGACCAAAGAGACATAGTTATAATCTAGGGTCTAGGGATAAAGGGTTCTCAGAAATGGAAACAACAAATAGAAGACAGGCTAGTCTAGCAAACACCGTTCATCTCATCTAGTCAAAAATGATTTAACTAAGGCATGGTGACCATAGATGATATAATGTATTATATATTTCAAAATTGATAAAAGAGTAGATTTTAAACACTCTCACCAGAGGGAAAAAAAAACAATTAGGTGAAGTAACAAGCATACTAATTTGCTTGTATTAGTCTTTCAACAATGTAGAAGTACATCAATTCTTGTTAAATAAAAGTAAATCACAATATATAATATATAGAATGAGCACAATATATATATAATAAACACAGAGAGAAAGAGCTAGAGAGAGCACTAGAGCACTCACAGAACACCAGGCACTGGGGTGGATGCTAGGGAAGAACAAAATTATCATCTGACAGAGCTATCTGTCAATGTTATATGATGTTTGGTTAAATGAAACTCCACTGCACGGGCTATGCTAGTGCCCTCCTGGACCCTCCTCTCACAATGAAAGAATTACAGTATGTGTTTCCTAGAGTTATTCTTAAAGAACTTCTCCTAAAGACAAAGATTTATTCAAAGAAATAAATCTCTAATGGCTGAGATTATGGCCTCCACACTAAGATATACAACAAAGATGCCATCAAACATAATTACTCTGGAGAAAAGTAGCTCATTTGCATGCAATATGGAAGGATTTCTTCTGTCATGGAAACAAGGTCAACCAAATAGACAGTAAGATCAGTGATCTCTGTGATGTGACCATGGAGAAACGCCTGAAGTGTTCTACCCTCAAAATGTAATGCCATTAGAATCTTTCTGAGTACAGGCATGTCCAGAAATGTAGTTTGGAGATTATCAATGGAATATATGTTATCCTTTCTCTTTCTAGATCCCATTTACCGTAGATAATTGGGAATTGACTGAATCAGATGGACAGTAAATAGGTTGGCTTTATTTCTACAAAATGTCAGTCAACTGCTTATGCAACTCACTTTCTTCATCCATTCCTTTCAACTGTTAGGTAAAGTAAAATAAGGCATATCTAAGATATTTATCAATCAAGAAGCAATCTGTATAAAACCAATTACAACTCACCAAGAGGAAAATATGGGTGGATACTTACATGATCTATATAAGAGAAACGTTTAATCATAAAAAAGAATGAAATAAGCAATAAAGGAAAAGATGCTTTCTTTTATAAATATAAAACTTTTATAACTGTTATTTGTACCAAATGATGACTTAAAAAAAACTTTAACATGGCTTATATACAAAGAGTTCCTGTAAATCAATAAAAAAAATAAAGAGTTCTGTAGAAAAAAATAAGTAAAATCATAAATAGTCAATGAACCAAAAAAAAGTAAATAAAATATATTTAAATGTTTAGCCACATTAATAAGAAAAAAGTACACTTAAAAGCAAGATAGATTCTCAGAAAAATGTTAGTAAACTAAATTCAACATTACATTAAAAAGATTGCATACCATGATCAATTGGAATTTATCCCTGGGATGCAAAGATGTTGTACATCTCATTTAAAAGAACAAAGAGTGAAAATCACATGATTATCTCAGTAGGTGCAAAAAAAAAATCATTGGACAAAATTCAACTCAACACCTTTTCATGACAAAGATACTCAATAAACTAAGTATGGAAAGAATATACATCATATACTAAAGACTATGATTGACAAGCCCATAGCTAACATCACACTCAATGGTGAAAAACTGAAAGCTTTTCCCCTAATATCACAAATTCAACTAAAATGCCCCTTCTTGCTATTTCTATTCAACTAGAATTGAAAGTCTTTGCCAAAGCAATTAGGCAAAAGAAAAAAGAAGTAGGGGGGAGAAAACAAAAAAAGAAAGGTAGATAGATCATTCAAATTGGAAAGGAAGAAGTAAAATTGTCTCTGTTTTAATATTACATGATCCTTACATAGGCAATCCTTAAAAAAAAACTCTTGAATTAATAAACAAATTCAGTAAAGTTTCAAGATTCAAAGTCAACATAACAAAATCAATTTCAGTTATACATACTAAAAACAAACTATCTGAAAAGGAAGTTAAGAAAATAATATCATATATAATAGCATCAAAAAGAATAAAATATTTAGGAATAAACTTAACAAAGGAGGGTAAAAAGTTTTACAACATAAACTATAATAAACTGATGAAAGAAATCTCAAAAGACATAAATGAATGAAAAGACATCTCATGTTCATGAATTGGAAAAAAATAATATTGTTAAATGTTCATATTCAGCAAGTTGATCTTCAGAGTCAGTGATATTCCCTAAAACTCATATTGGAATTTTTCTCAGAAACAACAACAACAACAAAAAAAAAACTCCTGAAATTCATATAGAAAGACAAAAGACCTGCAATAGCAAAAGAAAACTTGATTTAAAAAAAAAAAAACAAATGGAACATAGCGTTCTTTCTGATTTCAATGTATTACAAGCCTACAGTAATTAAAACAGTATGTTACCAGCATACATAAAGACAGACACACAGATCAGAATAGAAAGCCCAGAAACAAGCCCACATACATACTGCCAACTGATCTTCAACGAAGAATCCACAGTGGGCTGATGATGTAGCTCAGTGATAGGGCTGGGTTCAATCTCAAGCATTGAGATTTCCATACACAATGGAAAAAGGACAGTCTTTTTTACAAATGATAAGGGGTAACTGTATGCACATATGCAAAATGATGAATATGGACCCCCATCCTACATCATTCAGAAAAAAAATCTATTCTGAATGGAGAAGATTCAAACATAAACCTGAAACTGTGAAATACCTAGAGGCAAATATATGAGAAAATCTTTTTAACATTGGTCTTAGCAATGATTTCTTGAATATGATTCAAAAATCTCAAGCAACAAAAGCAAAAATAGACAAAGAGACTATGCCAAACTATAAATTTTCTGAACTGCAAAGCAATCAATCACCAGAATGAAGAAGCAACCCCTAGAATTAGAAAAAAAAAAATACTTGCAAACTATATACCTGATAAGGGGCTAATCCCCCAAATTTATAAGGAACTCTTACAACTTAGAAGCAAATAAATAACCCAATTAAAACATAAGCAAAGAACTCAAATAGATATTTCCACAAAGAAGATATGCAAATGCCCAACAGATATATTAAAAGGTGTCAACATCACTTATCATCAGGGAGATTCAAATCACAACTGCAATGAGATATCATTTTATGCATGCCAGGGTGGCTACTATGACCAAAAAAAAAAAAAGCTAACAAATGTTGACAAACATGTGGAGAAATTGGAACCTTTGGATACTACTGACTGGACGGTAAGATGGTGCATCACGATGTAAAGCAATATGGATATTCCTCAAAAAATTAAAAATAAAACTACCATGTGATCCAACAATCCCACTTCTAGGTGTATATCCAAAAGAACTGAAATCAAGATCTTGAAGAAATATTTGCACAACCACTCTACCACTTGTGAGAACATCGGTAGACCTGGAAGATATTGTGTGAAGTTAGATAAGTCAGTTACAGAAGGGCAAACACTGCCTGTTTGTTCCACTTACATGAGGTATCTAAAACAGCCAAACTTTAGAGAAGTTGAAAATAGAATGGTGGTTGTTAGGTTGAGAAGGAAATGGGAAATTGTTGTTCAATGGGTATGAAGTTATAACTATGCAACATGAGTAAGTTCTAGATATCTGTTGTGCAGCATAATTAATGCCTGTAGTAAACAATACAGTGTTGGGCAATTTTAAAAATTGTAAGAATTTTAAGTGCTCTTATCTCACACATACAAATAGGACACAAGGAAATTTTTGGAGATGATAACCATGTTTTTGCCTTGATTGTGGTGATGGTATTCCAAATGTATGCATACATCCAAACTCATCAAATTATACATATTAAATATGTACAGTTTTGTACACCAATTATGCCTCAATAAAGCTATAAAATAATGAAATTTGCAAAATATTTTAATGATTATACTCAGTGTTGATGAGGACATAGCAAAATAAACAATTTTATATAATGTTGTTGGAAATTTGACAATCAATATGTACTCATATTTTATATAATTTTATCCTTATTAATTTGTTCTAGAAAATAATCAGAGATTTACACAAATATTTATTTATAGTGGTATCTCCTATAGTGTTGTTTATAATGCAAACACTAACAAGAACATTACAATAAAGAAACATTAACAACAAACATTAATAGTAATAAAAAAATAATGAAACTATAACAATAAATAAAGGCTAAGTGAGGGCAAAGGTTGTAACTCAGTGGTAGAGCCCTTGCCTGGCATGTGCAAGGCCCTGGATTCAATCCCCAGTACTATCAAAAAATAAATAAATAAATAAATAAATAAAACAGAAAGGCTAAGTGAATAGTAACAATCACAATAAAATGCTATGCAACCACTCAACTTATTTAATTTTGGAAGATTATATTTTATAAAAAATGATTGAAGCAACAATTCTGGTCCGAAGTGCTCTTTCAAAGCCTTGTCGTTTTACACCTGTGTCGGGCTGATGATGGCCTCCTAAAGCTATCCACATTCTAATTCCTGTAATTTGTGAATATGTTATCTTACATAATGAGGAACTTGGCTGATATGATTAAGCTAAGGAGCTTGAGATGGGAAAATTATTCTTGATTATTCAGGGAAGCTCAATTTAATCACAAGAAGAAGGTAGGAAAATGGGACAATAGGAATCAGAAGATGGGACGATAGGAGCAGACAGTTGCAGAGAGAGGTTTGGGAATGCTAGGCTGCTGGCCTTAATGATAGCGGAAGGGACCACTGCCAAGGAATACAGGCAGACAGCTCTACACACTGGAAAAGGCAAAGAAATGGACTCCACCACTGAGCTTCAAGAGAAAGTACAGCCCTGCCAAAACCTTAATTTTGACCCAGTAAAACCTATTTCAGACTTCTGACCTCCAAAACTGTAAGATAATAAATCTCTGTTGCTCATAGAACTTGTAATTTGTTAGAGCAGCAATAGAAAACTCACACACCACTCAGGATGTCTCCCCCTGAACTTGGATGGGCTTTTGTGACTGCCTTGATAAATAGCACAGGGTGGAGAAATGCCATGTGATTTCCAACCCTAGGTCACCTTGTAAAAGGTGTGCTGGCTTCAGCCTGGCCTATAGACATATACTTTGGAGATCCTCAAATGCCATGTAAGAAATATGGCTACATTGATATCAGCATGCAGAAAAAGACCACATTAGAGACAGACAGAAATGTTCAAGAAATCCAGCAGGTATAGCCTGCAGCAATTTGAGTCTTTCTAGCTGTTCTAGTCAGCTTTTGCATCATTGTGACCAAAATACCTGAAAAGAACAACACAGAAAAGGAAAAGTTTATTTGGGCTCACAATTTCATAGATTCAGTCCATGGTTAGCCAACTCCATAGCTCTGTGCCCAAAGTAAGGCAAAATATTATGGCTTGGAGGAGGAAAGCAACTCAAGACATGGCAATCAGGAAGCAGGGAGCTCCATTCACCAGAAAGAAAATACAGGCCCTAAGGCACTACTCCAGTGTCCTGCCTCCTCCAGCCACATCCTGCCTGCCTACAGTTGACACCCAGTTAATTCATATTAGTGGATTAAAGCACTGATTAAGTTAAAGTTCTCACAACACAACCACTTCACTTCTGAAAATTCCTAAGTTGTCTCACACACGATCATTTGGGGGACACCTCCTATCCAAATCATTACACAAGGCCAGACACCAAACGTGTAGTAAGTAACCTTCAGAGAACTTGGCCTAAGCCACCATCTGACTGCAAGAATGTGAAAGACCCTGAGCAAGAACTACATCACTGAGCCTGGTTAACTTCCAGAGCCATAAAAGATGATGATGATGATGATGATGATGATGATGATGATATGATTCTGGTGCTTTATGCTATTGGGTTTCAGAGCAGTTTGTTATTCATCAATAAGATTAATGATAAAGAGAAACGTTCACAATATACTATTAAATGAAAACATGAGATAATAGGTCAAAGTGTATGTGCATACACTTGAGTCACAAAACGTATATAATGGTTACCTCCAGGTGCTAGGTGAAGGAAGGAGTTAAGATCTTTATAATTTTCTTTATTTTCAAAGTCTGTACAATGAACATGCATCATTTTTGTAGTGAGGTGAAAAATATTTTTAAGCTTCTTAGATACTCTTACTTCTAAATATGTCTTGACTGTGGAAAACACAGTCACGGGCATGTATGTGCATGTTGAAGATAAACATCAGAATAGGGGAGGGGTTACTTGGTTAATCTAAGTGAGAACATGAGCCTTTAAACCATGCTCTTATTCTTCCCTTTCCTATGGTGGAGATGGCAGCAAATACCTTCTAATGTCAAGTCAACCCCTAATCCTTTTAGCCACTCCCAATGCTACTGTAATTGATGCCACTGGGATTGGCTTCTGTTCTGTAACAGGGATAAAAGATATCTACAGTTTCTCTTGCAAGAAGAGAAATCACCCCTTCCTCTGGCCTAAAATTCACCCAGTTTTGCTGTTCCTTATCAGTACCTCAGAAAGGAAAGGTTAGGGGTGAGATGAGAGAGGGGCAAAAAGGTGGAAAGCCATGGTCCCCAAACTCTACAGGGTCCCATTTAACTCTGATGGCTACCCTGGGAGGGGTGACTAACAATCCCGAATTTACAAATGCAAACATTCAGGCTCTGAAAGATGAAACAACTTACCCAGTTCAGAGAGCTAATAAGTCACTTCAGAGAGCTCCTGGGGCACTGGAGACATGGGTGATCACTTTTGTGGTCAGGTAAAAACATTGTCAAGCTCTTTAGATGCTCTTACTCTATGTCATGAATGTCGGCAACGTGAATGCACCTCTGCGTGAAAGCCTCTGCTTGGTGACTGGCCATTTTAAGGCAGGGAGCAACCTACCAGCAAGGTTACTTCCCCCATGAAAACTCAAGCAGGGTCTGCAGCCCACATGTAGCAGCCTAGGCGCTCACCTCAGATGCACATTCCCCTCGCTCTTTTTCAAAAAGCACAACAGCTCTCACACAGTTGGAGGACTGTCGTTAAAAGTCAGCCGCTCTTGGCCAAAGGACGTGATGATTCTAATGGCACTGACAAGAGACTGAGGGAGCAGGGGGACTCCTCCACACAAACCTGTTTCTTCTATAACATAAATGAGGAGGGGAATGGTGTGGGGCCAGGATCTGCCTTCTAAATGCACTGAAAATTGAGGCTCCTGTCTTTTGGCATTTCCTAAAAGGCCTCTGGAGCTTTGCTCTGCAAGCCCGACATTGAGGGTACTTTCAGCTGTTTAAGCCTTCCTCTTCTAACAGGGGTCAAAGGGCTGGAAAGATCTTCTCAAAAGGATAGAGAAGGAATCATTAAAAGGGAGGAGAATGAAAGTGACAGAAGGTCAGCCCCCCTTTTTTTCCCCCTAATGGGTGCATCCCTGGGGGGTCGGGTACAGTGGCCCAGGCACCTGGCTTCCTAAAATCTGCAGTATTTTGATTAACACTTCCCTGAAAGGGACACCAGAGGAAGTGCAAAGGAGCAGCCAGTGGCGGGGGTGCAGATGAAATCAAACACAATGAAAATTTGATTGTCATAAGTAAATTCCATTAATGCATTTAACTTAAAACACCCATGTTTCAATAAGTGGGCAAGAACAATTCTTGAAGTCTTTATGTGTTTCAACTCTGTCATAAAGCTTATTTCCTTCAAATATAAATTTACTCTAAGAACATCATTCATTGCATAGTGCAAAGCTTTATATAAGAACAGGTTTGGGATTAAAATTCATCTTTACATGCAACCCAAGCACACAAATGGTGAAGGTTTTCACTGATTTTTAGTCAACAAGCAATAAACTGCATTTGCACCCACCTACTCCTAACACTCCATCTGGTAACATTTCCACGTTTCAAGGAAAGAAATCAATAGCAATAATCCATGAGGGACTCATAGGGTGTATATTTTTTTATCACACTGCCATTTGAAGAAAAAGATTTCCCCTATCTACTTAAAGCAAGAGTGTTCTTTTTGTATATTTACATGAAAATCTCAACATTATTATTGGGGGGAGGGAAGTTCAAAGGAAAGAAGAGAACAAGCCAATTAAAACACATGTGAGAAAATAAGTTCTAAACACAGGTTTTTAACAATATAGGTTCTATTTGAACAACCCAAATGATCGTCAGTGCACAAGCCAAAAAAATCCCTGGTCAACCTACATATTCAAAAATGTATTTTGACTCTGTGTCTAAGGAAAGGAGAGCTAAAATGCATGTTGATGTAACTTCTCAGAGAAAGCCACCCTGTTTTCAACTTGCAGTGCAAGGAGAGGACACTACGGCTGAACCCTGAAATTTAGAACTATGTCATTGCTGATTTTCTGTACAAGAAGGAAATATGATTCTTTGTTACTGCTCTTATTTATTGCAGACCTTGTCTGGAATCTGGTATTGAAGCCGCGCTTGATGAGTTGCCGCCTTGAACTTTCCCACTGATCAATGCCGGCGCTGCCGCTGCATGAAAGAATAGCTTTCCCAAGGAGCCGCTGTCACACGGGAAACCAGCTACCCAGCAAGCTTTTAAAAAATGGGCCAGAGGCTTGTAGGCTTGAGCTTCGGAACATGTTTCCACCCCCACCCCAAAAGAAATGGCAAATGGTGACTGACCGTTTGAAAATTGGAATGTTACAAGAGCAAGAGGTAAGGTCAAAAGCAGAAATCCTCCTTTCTGTGAAATGATCAGACACCACGGGATGAAAACATGCAGGGAGAGGAAGGCTAATATGAAGTGAGAGGACAGGAATCATATTTCTTCTCAGCAGGGTGACAAATAAAAAGTTGCCTTTATTTTTCTGTGCAAATAAACTTTACTTTAGGAATTGTAGCAGTGGGTTGGTGTCCCATAAAATAGGTTTTATCTGCTACGGTGACAACCTAAGGCAGGGAGGGGTTAGAAGCGGGGTAATTGCCATCTTTTCCATTATTTTTGTCAATATTTTTGTTATTTTGTAGAGCGATTGCAGGGGGAGCCTAGACAAATGCTATTAAGAATGAGGGCCAAGAGAAAGGGTTTAATCCAATTCTTCGGCAGTTCATGTGGAAAGCATGTGTCACTGGTGTAGGCTGGGACAGAATCCTCAAATACATCCAAGCTGATCTCTGCAAAAAAACCCCAGCCTGTCCCAAAGCTGCACACTTTAGGATGGGTTGCCCATCGTGATAGTACCTACTGGAAAGAACCTAACATTTGAGAAAGAAGGACAGTGAGCCATCAGGAGCTGTTGGGAGCCTAGACTTTCCTCCAGAGGGTCACAGCCAACAACCAAACCAAGGAGCAATCAGGCCCACAATCACAACCCTCCCTCTATTTTAATACATAAATCTAAAGTGAGACCCGAGCTTTGGTAAGCTTAGCCTAGCTGCCGCGCCCACTGTCTTCTTCCTGGGCATTTCATAGGCAATGAGTACTCTAAATATTTACTAATCCTATTGCGAGTCACTGCCATCCTCATGTGTTTCTTTCATTCTTCTCCCTCCTCCAGACACTCCTAAACCTTTTTGTCTCCCAGGGTCATGGTTAGTGTGCAAACTACACCTTCTATTTCAGACCACTAGCTGCTCCATCTATGTCTTTCCCTCTTTGTACCCTCAATGGTCCCTAGCTCTTTGCTCCAAATATAGGAGATACCCAAATATTTGTTGAATGAATGAATATTATAAAGTGGCTTGTCCCTTAGTGTTGCCATCAGAAAGTCACAGCAGACAGTCTCCTCCAGCTCTTGTTCCTAGTGCAATCTGCTTGGCCCATCTCTCAATCTACAGACCAATCATCATACCACATTCAGGCAAACAGCACCCAGCAAGGAGGCAACTTGGGCTTATCTCCCTATTCATTAAATCCTTCCAGAAGTTTCCTACTCCTCCACCTTGCCTGGCTTATCCTTAAGCCCTGCTTTTCCTGGCTCTAACCTTGGAATAATACTGCCACAGTCACCTCAGTCCCAGATCAGAATAAAATGGATTGTATGGTGGGTTTTTTTTTTAGCTCATGGTTTGCCCAGAAAAGTTCAGTACTTATCTATCAGAACTCTCCACATCTAGCTGTTACCCCATTCCCCCAGATGCAATTCAGACAGCAATCCCCCTCACTGACCTGATCCTCCACAGCTGAGTGCCTGCCAGTACTGGACCCCAAGCTCACCCAGAGGTTCAGGTCTAGTCAGCAACCCCCACTCCCTAGCCATACCACCCACCTAGACCACTGTATCACAGCCATTGTTAGAGAGAACTGCAGCACCCCAGTTCTTACTCCAAGACCAGGGGGTGAGGGGGCAGGGTGACAGGTTCTCTGACTGTTCAAAGAAGAGAGGCTGCCCCAGATGCTTTAAGGGCCAAGGTAAGGGTCTTTAACCATTGCCTTATTTTCCCTGTAAAGACACAGTATTAGTCCATTTTCTACTGCTAATAACAGACTGGATTAGTTATCAAGAAAAGAGGTTTATTTGGCTCATGGTTCTGTTCCAAGGTAAAGAGGCTGCATTTGGTGATGGCAGTACTGCTGGCAGAGTCCCAAGGCAGCCGAAGAGGGCATCATATGGCAAAAGATGCAGAGCACACATGTGAATCTTCATCTCTCTCTTTTTTATAAATTCACCAGTATTCAATCATGTGGTCTCTGCTCTGATGACCTTGTCTCATCTTAATCACCTCTCCAAAGCCACACTTCTTATATAACATCATAGTGTTATAGTTTGGGTAGTAGGTGGCCCTCAAAAGCTCATTCATGAGACATGCAAGAATGTTTAGAGGTGAAATGACTAGATTATGGGCTGGGGATGTGGCTCAAGCGGTAGCGCGCTCACCTAGCATGCGTGCGGCCCGGGTTCGATCCCCAGCAGCACCACATACCAACAATGATGTTGTGTCCGCCGAGAATTAAGAAAAATTAAATAAATGTTAAAATTAAAAAAAAAAAAAAAGAAATGACTAGATTATGAGAGAGAAAACCTAATCAGTGGATTACTCCACTGATATGGATTAACGGGATGGTAACTGTAGGCAGGTAGGGTTGACTGAAGGAAGTAGTAACTGTGACATGACTTTGGAGTTTATATTTTACCCCTGGTGAGTGTAGAGAGTTAGTGGACTCTCTCCTTCCTGTCATGTCCCTGAACTGCTTTCCTCTGCCACACCCTTCTGCCATGATACTCTCTCTCAACTAAGGCCCAGAGCTATGGATTTGACTGATGATGAACCTCTGGAACCATGAGCCAAGATAAACTTTTCTTCTCTAAGTTGTCCTTTTCAAGTATTTGAGTCACAGTGACAAAAAGCTGACTAAAGCAGTCAGATTAAGTTTCCACCTTCAGTAATACCTCACAATGGGGACTAAATTTCAAGATGAGTTTTCAGAGGAGCCAAACTATATTCATACTACAGTCAACACCATAGTCCACGTTCACCAGAAGTGGGCAGATTTAGCACTTCCACTTGGTGCCTACCACTGAAGAATGTATCCATAATGGAATTCCCAAGTTCAATGCATGACACACCTGTGTGTACCTTGCCCTTTGGCTTCCTAGGTACCACCAGGCATACTTCCTCATTTAACCCAAAGCTCCATGGGGTAATAGGACTGCTTCAGTTGGGGTGCCTGACAATGTGAGATACACACAACTTGCACATGCAAATACTCAGACTGAAACCAATATATATGTGTAAAAAGCAGAATATCTAAATGAATACTGATGAATGGATGGGCTTTTTGAATGAATTTTCAAATTCAGACTAAGGAGACCAGCCCATTTCATACTGAGCCACCAAAACCCCAGAGCACATCATCAAGGACTGCTGCTCCCTCCATGCCAAGGATTCTCAGCAGCAGGATCAATTTTGCCCTCCCTGAAGACATTTGGTGTATGGAGACTTTTTGGTTGACTACAACCATTGACGATGTTACTGGCATCTAGTGTGTAGAGGCCAGAGATGCTGTTAAACATTCTACAATGCACAGGACAGTCCCCCCTCCCCCACAACAAAGAATCTTCCCAGAAATGGCAATTGTACAGAGGCTGAGAAGCCCTGCTCAACATTCTACATTTAAGCAGCCACCTTTGATGCTCAAAATTCCCACTAAGCACAAGAGAAAAAAAAAATCTCCACATCATTCCTAGGCAACATTCTAAAATCTGTGAATGCTATCTTTTTTCTCTACAGGTGGTGTTCTCTTTGTCCTCTCCACCCTCCACCCCCAACTCCACCCCCACCCCACCCCAAATTTCTAGAGACAGAACACAACAGTACCTTTCACTTTCAAAAAAATAACCAAAGGACTAAGCTAAGGGCCTTCATTGCCAAATCAGGGAAAGAGAAGAACCTTGGGAAAGAATGCTGAGAATGAAGTGTGGTAACTCAGTCATTAAGGTGCCACCTGCACCAACACAGAACTATGAACTCACTAGTGAAGAGTCACTTCATCTTTCCATATTCGGGACTCCAGTATCCTGTCCTACAAATTGTTGATGTTTGGTTATGCTTTAAACCTCACATCTACTTCTGAGTACCTTCTGTAAGCATCAGCTTGAAGGAGGAACAAGGAGTCTATGAATTTAACCCAGAGAAAGCAAATAGGCAACTGTGTCCTGGAATAGAAGGACAGTGGTGCATTATAAGAGGTAAGATACACTCCAAGTGTGCTATGCTTTCTCACTCAGTACACACCAACTCACACAGACCCAGTACCAATGGCTCACAGTTTAGTATCTATAAATTTCCAAGTCCAATTCAAACTGCTTGTAGTCAATCCCAAAAGCTGTTTGCACTCCTGATCTGCTACTTTTTTGATACAGCCCACCACCTTAGGTTCTTGCTCCTTTATAACTGTTCTCTCAGTTAAAATACTTAACGTCTTAAAAGTAAAATTATTATCCTTATCCCCATTTTATGGATAAGAAAATTTATGCACAAAGAGTTCACATAACTTTTCCAACTAGTGAGCAGCTAAAACACAATGTCAATCCAGACAATTTGGCTCCAAAATCTAATATCTTAATTGCTCTGTTATTGGACTGTTCCTTAGCCAGAAGTCATAAGGAAAGAATATTCTAACCAGAGACAAAAGAAAAAAAGTATAGGAGTTATATGTGAAGTTCTAAGACTTCTTTTTCTCTTACATAAAATGGGGATAATAAAAGTGCCCACCTCATAGTCATTATGAGAAATAAGTTATGTGAAACACTTACCCTAGTGCCTGACCCATAATATGTTCCCTAAAAATGTTAGATATTACCATAATTATTATCACAAAGTGATATTACCATATTTATTATCACAAAAACTCAGTTTTTTCCAGCACCAAAGTCTAGACTATAGAACTATCAAAGAAAAAAGATAAATTCTACAAAACTTATTTTAAAAGTTTAGAAGTTATTAAAGATAATTTCTCAATGCATACATTATTTAATACATTGCAATAATTTTGTGGTCTTACTTTTTTAATACTTAACTGTATTACCATTGGCTTCATGAGCCTCTAAATTGTAGCTCAGGTGGAAAGATTGTCTGTATTTTAAGAATTGAAAGAAAGGATGATAATGACTCCACAGCCTAGGCTAAATTTAAAACTGATGCTAGAGGCTTTTGGTCTGAACATTATGTGAGTTTGGTCCTGAGCCAAAGAATCATTAAACCATTGAGCTTAACCAAAGGGACTTCCAGAGGTCACACAACGCCATCCTTCTGCATCCAGAGGAACAGAAGTCCACTTTACTTCACTTAGCAACTTGGCATCTGCTGAAAAGAGAAAGCATTACCCTACAGCTACATATTTTTCAGCACATGTTGAAAAGATAAATAAAAACCGTGTTTCTTAAGAAATGGATGTGTATATGCCTGTATGCAAATTAAGTCTTTTCAAAATCAATTTTTAGATTTCAATACAATTCTATTTTTATGCTGATTCTTCTATTATAGTTTTTCTGAATCCCCAAAGGAATCAAACTTGTTATCAAATTTTTTTAAAGAGAGAGTGAGAGAGGAGAGAGAGAGAGAGAGAATTTTTTTAATATTTATTTTTTTAGTTCTCGGTGGACACAACATCTTTGTTGGTATGTGGTGCTGAGGATGGAACCCAGGCCACACGCATGCCAGGCGAGCGCGCTACCGCCTGAGCCACATCCCCAGCCCAAACTTGTTATCAATTTAGTACAGTTCCACCTTGGTTTGAAAACTAAGAGTGTTTAATTATTTAAGCACGTAGTTCATGGTCATTAACCAAGTGATGAAGGACATGACCTGACAGTCCACTCAAGGTCAGTCTTTGCAGATAATTTCCTGTTCTACTCATTTGCATTAATAAGGAATACCCACCCATATCAAACTGATACAGGTCCTTGCATCCCCTCTATATGACAAAAATCTTCTCATATCTGAACTTTGTTTTATAGTTACATTTGTCATCCCACCCTTGAGGAGCTATCCTCGATTTGAATCTTTATTACACTCCTTCTGCAGAGTCACCCTTTTGCATAACTCCAGGGACACCATAATCATCATGGTCCACATAGTTAGACAACAGAGTCATTCAGCCTTCTTGATGATGTTCAATGTACAACTCAAATAGCTATGCACAATAACTCTAATCTTCTAGTCCAGACAAGATTTTATCAAAAGAAGTCAACTTTTTTTGTTAGAAGAAATGTCAATCTTGCTGCATTTCTCTGACCCATTTGGGCAGTAAGAAGGAAATGTTTGTGTGTGTGTCAAATTCCTAATAGACATGGAAAAGGAAAAGGTAAGTCTTGCTCCCTGTAGAGGATCCCAAAGATGATGTAATAGAAACCCCCATGAGTTTGGAGTCCTACCATTTTCTACTTTAAGATCTACCCCTGTTTCTAATATTCTGGCTCGGGAGCTCTTTCTTGGTATCATGTCCTGGCAGGAGAATTTGATACTGAAAAACACAAAATAGTGTTTCTTCCAAGTCTAAAGAATATAACCTTTTGTTGGAAAGTACTCTAAGTGAGAAGCTTTTATTTTTTCACCTTAACTTCACTCTATTGTTCAAACAAATGAAAATTCTATTTATTTACTTGTGTATGCTTTTACCACCAACATTAAGTTTCTCAGGTTCTTTAATTTAATTGCATAATTTCAAATTTCTTAAGGTAGCATCACTTTTGTTAAACCACATTATGTCTAGAGCATTAATGATTTCCACTTGCATTAGGTGTCAGCCTCTTCTGAATGCCTAATTTAAGGCAGTGTTCTATGAAATTAGATAAGCAAGAAGGTTTAGATTGTTAGAAATTTCATATTTTAAATGCATACAATGACTACCTAATTGCTACCTAAGTGGGGATTCTGTCCTTAAAAGTCATTTTATATTCAAATATCTCACTGAACTTTGTAAATACATTAGAGTCACTTACCTGTTAAGACTGAACATCCCCGAGAGGTTATTTAGTCTAGTAACTATCTTTACCCAAGTAAATATCCTAAATGAATGAGTTCTCCTGCTTCTTGGCTTTTTCACATTGAAGGAGAAGATCCTGGCTTAGCATGCATGACCCTGAGTTTAATCTCCAGCATACTCCTCCTCCCCTCCCTCGCCAAAAAAATAAAAATGAAGACGTTGAATATGTCTGAGTTTGAAAGAAATGAGTCAACACACTGGAGAGGGTACAAGCACAGAAAAGAAGATGGTAACCAGAGTGTGTCCCTGAGGAGCAGGCTAGAGACAGAAGCAGGAAACACCAAGAGGAAGGCTTTATCTGGTCCCAGGATAAAGGCTTTATCTGATAACTATTCCAAAAAGTGGCCTCCGTTTCCTCAAGTTAAACCATTACAAAGTGGAGAACTTACCTTTAGGAGCCACATTAATCTCTATACTATATCTCCCTTAACTCAACCAGCATGTTCCTCTTTCCACCATTATGCTGATATTCACTTACACATATTTTCACTACATTGCTCATTACATGTCAGAAGATTTTATATTCTCTGTTTCTAACATTTTCTTAAAGAGGAATTTGAAACCCATTAGTATACTTAATTGCTGCACCATCAAACTAGATGTGAACACTTTTTGCTTTAGTGGAAAGATAGCAGTGAAATAACTCAAAGGAATAACCACATCTCTCTGGTTTCTAAAACTCAAAAACTAGTACAAAGCCAGAGCTTTAGAACTGTCCATTATCATCATCATAAAATAGGTCTCTTGAAAGTCCATTCACTTCTTTCTTGTCAAACCCAAGCCTTTTCCCTTGACCCCTCACCAGATAAATCACTTTTAAATTCAACTCCACAAGCAGGGTTCAAGCATAAACAGTGCAAAACTCCGTGCGTCGATGGTGAAAGGTGGCGAGTGAGCTATGACACAAGGCCTCATGGACATGGAGAAGAACAGGCACCAACAAAGAGACATGGAACCAAGGAGAGAACAACCTGCCTTGAGGTATGAGCAGGTGCCTGAGACCCAGCAATTGTGCAGCCCTCATCTCCCTCACCAGCCACTGCTCTTCCCCTTTCTAAGGGTTGCTTTCCCATACTCTGCCAACCCTAAGTCCTCATTCCCACATTCTTCCAACATTGCTCATCCATCAGCTCATCTCCTATCATTGCTTAATTAAATGCCCCATCACCAAAACTCAACAATCTCAGGACTGAACCTTTCTTCTGGGTGAATATGCCTTCCAAGATCCCTGAAGCCCACAAGTACCTCTCCCTTTTTAAAATCTCTCACCTACACCATTTAAACTTTTTAATTTCTTTAATTATTGGTTTCTCTTAGTTATACTGTATACTGTATGCCACTGTTCCACCAGCTCCCTTATTCCTCTCCTATTTGACTATAAGTATTTTGGGTTAAGAACTATACATATTGCTTCTCAGAGAAATTTCTCAACTCCTCACCTTGACTTTCCCCATTGCCTGATATATGCCATGAAACCCCCTTGGCTACCCTGTGCTCATGACAAACACTGCCAATCAGACACAGAATGCAAATTTGCTTGACAGTATTTTCAGCATTGCATTTCAGGCTCTCAGTTTAAAATGTAAGACTAGTACCTTAGACACAGACTTACACTTTAATCCATATCCATAGATTGAATTCTGGCCTTCTTGGCCAGATAGCCACAAATTCTGGAAACAATTTTATAGTAAGTGTAAGTAATTAGTATTAAATAGGGAATATAGAAGAGGATTTGAAGTTTCATCAAAATATGTACTGATTTCCAGCTAACCCTTAAGATGTAGAAAGCTGGAAAGAACATTCCCTCCCCTCCAAGCCAATACCCTTAAAATGAAAGTAAAGACAAAAAATACTCAGCAATTTGAATCATAATCTTTTGGATTATAATAATCAAATTAATTTATTTCATATAACTTGAATCATAATTCTTCTTGCATCCACAAGAGAGCTGACATTGTAGGGAAAATCAGTAGCATGAAATCTGAAGACAGACATGTTCCTCCAGGAAGAAACAGGACATGTGCACTGGTTTACCAACACCATATGAGCTGGCAATAAGAATTCACCTAAAAGGTTTACCAATTGCTAAAGACTGAGTATGGTCACACAAAAGATAAAAGGACCCTGAAAGCCACCAACACAAGGGAAATCCATACCTGTCCACTGGTTCTTCACAGATCTCACTACATAATCACTACATAAACCAAATTAAAAGTGCACCAACAGAGTAGACCACTTGGAAGACAGGACATCAAAATAGGAAGACAAAATATATTTGAAAAGAACATAGACCACACACTGATAATGGTAAGAAACCATGAGCAGAACATTTAAGAAATATGGACTAGCATAAAAAGACCAAATTTAAGAGTTATTGGGATGGGGGAAGGCATAGAGATCCAAACCAAAGAAATGAACAATCTATTCAATGAAATAATATCAGAAAACTTTCCAAACATGAAGAATGAATTGGAAATCCAAATCAAGAAGCCTACAAGACGCCAAATGTACAAAATCACAACACATCCATACCAAGGCACATTATAATGAAAATGCCCAACATACAGAATAAGGAGAGAATTTAAAAAGCCACAAGAGAAAGGAATCAGATTACACAGAGGGGAAAACCAATTAGGATAATGGCAGATTTTTCAACACAGACCCTGAAAGCTAGAAGGTCCTGGAAAAACATATATCTAGCTCTGAAAGATAATGGGTGCCAACCAAGAATCTTGTATCCAGCAAAATTAAGCTTTAGATTTGAAGACGAATAAAAACCTTCCATGATAAACAAAAGTTAAAAGAATTTATAGCTAGAAAACTGACCCTACAAAACATCCTTGGAAAAATACTCCATGAAGAGGAAACAAAAAACAACAATGAAAATCAGCAGAGGGAGGTAGTACGCTAAAGGAGAACTAGTCAAAGAAGAAAATTAAGTTAAATTAAATAACAAACATAAACAAATATGGCTGGGAAAACAAACCATGTCTCAATAGTAACCTTGAATGTTAATGGCTTAAACTCACCAATCAAAAGACACAGGCTAGCAGATTGGATTAAAAAATAAGACCCAACAATATGCTGCCTCCAGGAGACTCATCTGATAGGAAAAGACATATACAAACTGAGGGTGAAAGGTTGGGACAAATCATACCAATCACATGGAATGCAGAAGCAAGCAGGGGTTTCCATACTCATATCAAATAAAGTAGACTTCAAGCCAAAGTTAATCAAAAGAGATAAATATGGAAATTACACACTGCTCAAGGGAACTATACACCAACAAGACTTAACAACCATAAATACATATGCCCCAAACATTGGTGCAGCTGTATTCATCAAACAAATTCTTCTCAAGTTCAAGAGTCAAACGGATCACAACACAATAAACTTGGGTGACTTTAACACACCTCTCTCACCACTGGATAGATCTTCAAAACAAAAGTTGAATAAAGAATCTATAGAAATCAATAATACTATCAATAACTTAGAGTTAACTGACATATATAGAATATTTTAACCTGCATCAAGTCAGGGATGCCCTCTTTCACCACTTCTATTTAACATAGTCCTTGAAACACTGGCCAGAGCAATTAGACAGACGAAAGAAATCAAAGGGATACATATAGGAAAAGAAGAACTTAAACTAGCACTATTTGCTGATGATATGATTCTATACCTAGAAGACCCAAAAAGCTCCACCAGAAAACTTCTAGAACTAGTAAATAAATTCAGCAAAGTATCAGGTTATAAAATCAACACCCATAAGTCAAAGGCATTTCTGTATATCTGTGACAAATCCTCTGAGAGGGAAATTAGGAAAACTACCCCATTTACAATAGCCTCAAAAACAAACAAACAAAACCCTTGGGAATCAACTTAATGAAAGAGGTGTAAGATCTATACAATGAAAACTACAGAACCCTAAAGAAAGAAATCAAAGAAGACCTTAGAAGATAGAAAGACCTACCTTGCTCTTGGATAGGCAGAATTAAATGTTATCAAAATGACCATACTACCAAAAGCACTATACAGATTTAATGCAATTCTGATCAAAATCCCAATGACATTCCTCATAGAAATAGAAAATTCATGAAATTCATCTGGAAAAATAAGAGACCCATAATAGCTAAAGCAATCCTTAGTAGGAAGAATGAAGCAGGAGACACCACTATACCAGACCTTAAACTATACTACAGAGCAATAGTAACAAAAACAGCATGGTATTGGCAGCAAAGCAGACTGGTAGATCAATGGTACAGAATAGAGGGCACAGAGACTAACCCACAAAATTACAATGATCTAATATTAGACAAAGACACCAAAAACATGCATTGGAGAAAAGATAGCCTCTTCAACAAATGGTGCTGGGAAAACTGGAAATCCATATGCAACAAAATGAAATTAAACCCCTATCTCTCTCCATGAACAAAACTCAACTCAAAGTGGATCAAGGACCTAGGAATTAAACCAGAGACTCTCTGTCTACTATAAGAAAAAGTAGGCCCTAATCTTAATCATGTGGGATTAGGCCCCAACTTCCTTAATAAGACTCCTATAGCATAAGAATTAAAACAAAGAATCAATAAATGGGATGGATTCATACTAAAAAGTTTCTTTTTAGCAAAAGAAACAATCAGTGAGGTGAATAGAGAGCCTACATCTTGGGAGCAAATTTTTACCCCTCAGATAGAGCACTAATCTCTATGATATATAAGGGACTCAAAAAACTAAACACCAAAACAAAAAACAAAAAAACATACAAATAACCCAATCAATAAATGGGCCAAGGACATGAACAGACACTTCTCAGAAGGGGATATACAATCAATCATCAAAGATATAAAAAAAGTTCATAATCTCTAGCAATCAGAGAAATGCAAATCAAAACTACTCTAAGATACCATCTCACTCCAGTCAGAATGGCAGCCATTATGAAGACAAACAACAATAAGTGTTGGCGAGGATGTGAGGAAAAAGGCACACTCGTGCATTGATGGTGGGACTGCAAATTTGTTCGACCAATATGGAAAGCAGTATGGAGATTCCTTGGAAAGCTGGGAATGGAACCACTATTTGACCCAGCAATCCCTCTCCTTGGTCTGTATCCAAAAGACTTAAAAAACAGCATACTATAGGGACACAGCCACATCGATGTTTATAGCAGCACAATTAACAATAGCTAAACTGTGGAACCAACCTAAATGCCTTTCAGTAGATGAATGGATTAAAAATTATGGCATATATACACAATGGAATATTATTCAGCCATAAAGGAGAATAAAATCATGGCATTTGAAGGTAAATGGATGGAGTTGGAGAAGATAATGTTAAGTGAAGTTAGCCATTACCTCCCAAAAATATGGCGAATGTTTTCTCTGATATAATGTGAATGACTCATAGTTGGGTAGGGAGAGGGAGTATGGGAGGAATTGACAACTCTAAATAGGGCAGAGGGATGGGAGGGGAAGGGAATGGGCAGGGGGTTAGCAATTATGGAGGAATGTGATGGACATTATTATCCAAAATACATGTATGAAGACATGAATTGGTGTGAATATACTTTAGATACAGAGATATGAAAAACTGTGCTCTATATGTGTAATAAGAATTATGATGCATTCCACTGCATATATTTAAAAAAATAAAAGCAATTAAAAAAATCTAGACACAATCTAAAAATGAATCATTTCTAACCTTCACAAAAGTTAACCTAAAATGAATGATCGACTTAAAAATAAAACACAAAACTAAAAATTCAAGAAGCTAATATGAGAGAAAAACTAGATGATCTTGGGCATGTGTAATGTTAAAGCATTATGATGTGTGAAGCTGCTCATTTGGCAGATTGGATCTGACAGACAATAAAGGCACTCTCTTTATACAAGATAGCATTTTTTTTTTTTTTAGTAATTGTGTAGAAGAGAGTGCAAAATCAAAAGTGGTAGGCAAAAGAGAGGAGATAATACATCACCCATATGGAGGAAACACCAACACCCTAAGTCACGTACCTGGGGAATCCCGGAGCAGCTTTTCAGGGTCCTGACTGGGAAGTCCCAGCTACAGCATCCTTTCTATGGGTGAGACTCCAAAGTCTTATTGCCAGTGGGGTTAGATACTAATTAGAACAAAGAAATCTCCAGTCTAACAACCTGTGTGACCTAGTGATCCCCTGAAGGACACTTTATCCCCCCAAGGACCTTCCAGATCCCCGAAAAGAGGGAGTGAGATAAGTGAATGACTCTGAGTTCTCCTGAGGGAGCCACACCCACAGAGAAGCCAGCATTCTCCAGATGTTCCATCAGGATGTGCACAGGGACCTGGGATCTTTAATAATTCCCTTAGCTCTTTAGCATGGAGGTGACTTTTGGATATAACTCCAAAGACATGATTCATTAAAGAAACATTTGATCAGCTGGGCTTAATTAAAATCAAAAACTTTTGCTCTTTGAAAGACAATGTCAAGAGAATGAGAAGACAAGTCACAAACTGGAAGAAAATACCTGCAAAAGCCACATCTCATAAATAACCATCATATAAAACCATCATATTCAAAGAACTCTTAGAACTCAACCATAAGAAAACAAACAATCCAATAATAAGTGGCCCAAAGATCTTAATAGACACCTCACCAAAGAAGATTTACAGATGGCTAATAACCATATGAAAAGGTGCTCCATATCATATGTCATCAGGGAAACGCAATTTTTTAAAATAATTTTTTTAGTACTGGGGATTGAATTCAGGATCTCACACACGCTGGGCAAATGTTCTACCACTGAGCTATATTCTCAGTTCAGGGATATGCAAATTAAAATAATGCAAGCCAGTGTGGTAGTGCTTGCCTGTAATCCCATCTACTTTGAAGGCTGAGGCAGGTGTGTTATCAGTCCAGGGGTTTAAGATCAGCCTGGGCATAAAAGCAAGACTTTGTCTCAAAAACAAACAAACAAATGAAGTAAGGAACCACTACACATATGTTAAACACCACATACTGATGCAGATGCATTGCTGAACTCTCATTGTTTGCTGGTGGAAATAAAAAATGGCATAGGCACTTTGAAAGAGTTTGGCAGCTTCCTAAGAAATGAAATATATTCTTACCATGTAATTTAGAAGATCAAAACTTATGTCTGCACCCAAATGTTCATAAAAAACTTTATTCACATTGCTGAAACTTGGACACACCCAAAATGTCTAAATTTTTTTTGCAGATTCTTTGAGATTTTTCTACATAGACCATCATGTTGCCTGTGAAGAGTGAGTTTTATTTCTTCTTATTGCAATATGTATGGTTTTATTGTTTTGCTGTACTGGCTAGAACCTTCAGGATGATGCTGAATAGAAATGGTGGCAGTTTGACAACCTTGCTTTGTTCTTGATTTAGGTGCAATCATTTAGTCATCTATCATGAAGTACGATGCTAGCTGTAGAATTTTTGGAGATTCTCTTTATCAGGTTGTGGAAGTTCTCTTCTATTCCTAATTTTCTGAGTTTTCCCCCCTTAATCAGTAATGGGGGTTGGATTTTGTCAAAGTGTTTTTCTACATCTCTTGAGATGATCATATAATTTTCCTTCTTTAACATGTTGATATGCTAAACTATACTGACTGGCTTTCAATGTGGTGGATTGCTTTTGCCTTGCCCAGTGTGAATTCTACTCAGTCATGATCTGTTCCTCTTTTAATATATTGATGAGTTCAATTTTATAGAATGTCATTGAGAATTTTGTAGCTATTTCAATCAGGGGTATTGATTAGTATTGATTAGCTCTTTGTTGAATTCCCTATCTGTTTGTGCATGTTTTCCACCATTTAAACTTGAGCCTTTAACATATTAAACATAATTGTTTAAAATTTCATGTTTGATAGTTCCAAAACTGAGTCATATCTGAGTCTGGTTCTTTGCTTTGTTTTTCTTGCTTATTTATATTTCTTATAAATAGTTTCCTTGATTTTTGTTTCTTATTTATTATGGATTATGTAGTGAGATAATAATAATAAATATTTCTTTCATTTCAAGGACCCTGTTGAGGTGATCTTTTGCTTCCTGTATTTGTTTATGTAGTTCCTTGTCGAAGTGATCTTTCACTGCCTGTATTTGATCTCTTATACTTTCCTTGAGTTCACAGAACATTTTAAGCAGGTACGTCCTAAACTCCTTCTCTGTCATTTCTTCTGTTGTGGCTGTCAATGATTCTAAAGATGTGGTGTCTTCATTTGTTTGGGACACTTTCTTCCCTTGTCTTTTCATGTTGCTTGTGTGTCTTCCTTTCCAACTCTGTGGGTCTAGATTGTTATTGTTTTTACCCTATAGGTTTGTAGTGCTCTTGTAGGGTTCTAAGACTTCTCCTTTGTGGGGAAGGACAATGTTAACAGGTCCTAATATCAACAATATACCACCTATGAACAATTTGTTGTTATTAAGACGTTTACAGTTTAGTCTCGATGTACAGAAATTTTGGATTCGATTATTATCTAAAATATAATCAATAGTTCCCTAAAAATGTTTACAGTTTCTATGGTGGATAATAAACTGGGGATGGGGCTTAGGATGATATGCTGAGGAGGTAGGATGTGAAGATATAGAGTTAATATATCTTAGGAAATGTGAAGGAGAAATCTAATGAAGAGGGTTAGTAGTGAGAGAATAGACGGGAAGTAATTTAGGGTAGACAAGTATGTGGGATGACAGTAGAGTACATAAAACAAACACACATATGCATTTAGAAAGATACAGATGTTAAAACAGTAAAATTTGGAGGGGAAAAGAAAAATGAAAGAATAAAAAGGAAAAGAAAACAAAGGCATATACAACACCTCTATATTATATTATTCAGATGACTCAGACCTCAAAGTTCTTGGTTTCACATATGTTGGGAATGTGAGGGCCGGAGGATAGAGGGTTAGAGGAGAAAAAGCAAACAAACAAACAAACAAAAGACTCAAAGAAAGAAACCAGGGTAGTAGCTAGCTTGTATCTTTCCTGTTTCTCTTCTCATCCAATAGGTGGGGTTGTCTGTTGTAAGCTGGTGTCTCTGCCCTCAGGATGGTAAAGGTAACCAGGGTGAGAAGACTGGTCCTGGCGTGGGGCGCCTGGATACAGGGAGTGCCACCCACCAGTCCCTACAGAAAGACTTCACCTCACAGGTCTCTTTTTGGAACTGCTTGTTTGACTTAAGTGCCTACTACTATCTCTCTCTCTTGCCTGGAGATTTCCCAGTTCCTGGTCTGTTTGGCTCCAGACTTTAGTCCCATCTCCCTCTCCCCTAGCAGTTCCCAATTGAGGAAACTCTCACCCAGGGCTCCTGTGGTTGGCTCCCTGGTCTCACTGCACACCTGTGTTGGCAGCTACTGTGTTGGGTTACCGCTGCTGGGGAAGGGGGAAGGTTGAAAACCTGGTAGCTGGCTACTGGAGATCCGATCTGGGAATTGCCCCCAGCTAATATGGCAAGAATATTGATCCAAGATGGCGGCGGTCTGCTCTCAGCACAGGGGTGTCAGGTGAGGTGGGGGGAGCCGGGTGATGGCTTGTGCTGTGGGTAGGTAGCAGCTGAGTGATTTGCGTGGGAACAGAGCGAAGTCTTGGCTTTCTGCAGATGTGTTGATAGGTGATTCTGCTAAGGTGCTCGCTGAGTCTTGCGTGGGCTAGAACTTCAGCCTTGGGGTCCTGATCCAACGCCAGGCATCCTACTCAAACGCTGAGGCCCAAAACCCCACATGGGGTCACAGCGCTGGTGATTTCTGTGGAAAGCAGCTGTGTAGGGGTCCTCTAACACTCTCAGAGATGGAGTATTCCGTCTAGGTGAGATCTATGGGCACGGCAGCCTAGGGCACTGGGTGACTCACTTGCTTCCTGCAGCCATGTTTTTTCTTGTCTGGATTTTTTTTTTTTTAATGTAGATGTTCAGTTATTCCTGCGCTATTTGTTCAAAGGAAACTTTTCCATATAGCCTTTACTGTTTTGCCAAAGATCGATGGACTATGTTTATATGAGTCTGTTTCTGGGCTTTTCAACATGTTCCATTGAGCTACATCTGTTCTTTTACTGATACCATAACATGTTCAGTCCTGTAGCTTTATAATGAGTCACAAACTCAGGTAGTGCCAGTCCTCCAACTTTGGTCTCCTCCTATATCATGTTAGCTATTCTGTGTCTTTTGCCTTTCCATTTAAACTTTAGAATAAGTTTTTCAGTGTTCACAGATTAATTCACTAGGATTTTGACTGAAATTGCGTTGGATCTATGAAGTTGGGAAAACTACTATCTTGACAATATTGAGTTTTTCTATACATAACCAGGGAATCTCTATTTATTTAGTTCATTAATTTTTCAACAGAGTTTTGTAGTTTTCTTCACATACGTCTTATACATATTTTGTTAGGTTTATATCTAAGTCTTTTGTTTGGGGGATATTAATGTAAATTATTTAACTTCAAATTCTGTTTGTTCATTACTGGTATAGAGGAAAGCAATTGGCTTCTAAGCATTATCCTGCACTCTTGGATCCCACAACCTTACCATAATCGTTTATTTTAATTCCAGGAGGGTTTTTCACTGTTGTGCTTTTCGGGATTTTCTACATAGCTGATATTTCATCTATAAACAAAAACAGTTTTATTTCTTCCTTCTCAATCTGTACAATTTTAGTTCTTCTTGTTGTCTTATTCCATTATCCAAGATTTCCAATACAATGTTGAAAAGGAGGGGTGGGAGTAGACGTCTTTGCCTTGTTCCTTATCATAGTGGGGAAGATTCTAGTTTCTCACCATTAAGTATGATGGGAACTGTAGGGTTTTTGTAGATATTATTTATCAAGTTGAGGAAGTGCCTCCTATTACTAATTTACTAAGAATTTTTATCATGAATGGATGTTGGATTTTTCAAAATGTTTCTTCTACATATATTTATATGATTACATGGTTTTTCTTTTTTAGACCATTGATGTGATAGATTACATTAATTGATTGGAAAATGTTGAACTAATCTCTCATACAGGGAGGAAATTTAAATATGTATTTAGAAGTGAAAGAAATCAGTCTCAAAAGGATTTATACAGTATAATTCCAACTACATGACATTCTGGAAAATATAAAACAATGAAGACTTCATTCCATGCATGTATAATTTTATAAAAATGGTCTCTTCTGTCATGTATAACTAAAAAGAAACAATAAAAAGGAAAAAAATAAATGATGCTGGACCATTTGGATATTCGTGTGCAAAAATGCAAACCACAATCCACACCCATACTGAATATAAAAATTAACTTAAATAAATCATAACTAAGTATAAAACATTAAACTATAAAACTTCCAGAAGAAAATAGAGTAGAAAATCTCTGTGAATTTGGATTAAGCAAAGATCTTGTTTAATCCAAGTTCACAGATGTTGTTAAATACAACATCAAAAAGACAATTCATAAAAGAAAAACATTGATAAATTGAACATCTTAATAATCAGAAGTTTGGGTTCTTCAAAAGATACAGTTATGAGAATGAAAAGACATGGTTATAAGAAAGAAAAAGACAAGTTACAGATTTTAAAAAATACTGGCATTTTTAAAAAAATAATTATTTTAAAAAATAATATAGAACTTATACATAGAATATATATATGGAAAAGTCTCAAACTTAACAATAAGAAAGCAAGCAGTCCAATTAGAATTTTGAGTAGATGATTAACAAAGAAAATAAATGAGTAACCAATAAGCACGTTAAGTTTGTTTAACATCATTTTTCATAAAGTAAATGTAAATTAAATCACAATTAAATACTATTATATACCTATCAGATTTTATTTTTTTTGAAAAAGCATCAATGTTTATATTTTGTAAGCCAGATACACTGTACCTATCAGATTTTAAAATTTTAATGGATAATGCTAAATGCTAGTGAGGATTCAGAATACCTGGAACTCATACATTACTAGTACAAATATGATATTGAGCAACTAATTTGAAAAGTAGTTTGGCAGTTTCTTATAAAGTACACTACCGTATGACTCAGTAATCCCATTCAATTTGATTTATCTATGTGAAATTAAAATGTATGTTCACACAAATCTAGTATTTGACTGGTTATAGTACATTTACTCAAAATTGCCACAAATTGGAAATTTAACTTCTGAATAAATAAACAAACGTTGGTATATCACACAAGAGTACACAGCAATAAGAAGGAAGGAACTACTGATCAACTCAGCAACATGAGTGAATCTCCAGTGCAGTATGCTAAACCAAAGAAGCCAGAGGTTAAAGCTTTATTCTCTGTGACTCCATTTGTATGACAATCTTGAAAAGGCAAAGTGGTAGGGTCAAAGAATAGATCAGTGATACCAGGATCTAGAAGCAGGAGGAAAGGATGATTATAAAGGAGGAGCAAAGGGGAGTTTTAAAATTATTTTTATACCTTGATGGCTGTGGTGATGATACGACTATGCATTTGTCAAAATTTGTAGAACAACACACTAAAAAGTTACTTTTAGTGTTTATAAATTGCATTTTTAATTTAAAAACTGGGCAGGGGAAAATATGCTTGTGGTCATAAATTTGAAATCCCTGCCATATCCTCTGTTGCAATATTTTAGGTTGAGTAAGAACAACGTGTGCAGATGGCTCCCAGATCCATCCCTGCTGAATTTATAATCAAGGACTTTATGTCAACATCACCTTCTTTTTGAGCAAAGACTAGGCTAGGCAGCCCCTTGTGGCTAATATGAACAAAGGAGGAGTGGGGTGTTTTAGTTAGTTTTGTGTCATTGTGACTAAAATACCTGATAATAACAATTTAGAGGGAAAAAGTTTATTTGAGGCTCATGGTTTCAGGTTTCAGGTTTCAGTCCATAGATGGCCAATTCCACTGCTCTGGGCCCAAGTGAGGTAGAACATCATGGGGAAAGGGCATTGCAGACAGAAGCTTCTCCCCTCATAGCAGCAAGGAAGCAGAGAGAAAAGGAAGGAGAATGGGGCCATAGGGAACATGCACTCTCCCAGCACACACCCCAGTGATCCACCTCCTCCAGCCATAACTGCCTACAATTATCACCCAGTCAGTCCATTCAAAATAGGATGGACTGATTAGGTTTCAGTTCTCATAATCTACTCATTTTACTTCTATATTCCTGCATTAATGGAATTTTTGAAGGATTCCTCATATCCATGGGGAAACATGGGAAACCCAACTCTACCTCTTTGCTTAATAGGAATAATTAGAGGGAGAAAGACAAGAGGAGAAGGAAAGCAATATGACTGACATGCCTATTGTATTAGCTTTACATCACTATGACAAAATAACGGAAAGAAATCAACTTAAAGGAGCAAAGATTTTTGGGGGCTCACAGTTTCAGAGGTTTCAGTCTGTGGTTGCACAAAGCAGAGGAAAGACACTGGGATCATGGCAGTTAGGAAGCAAAGGAGGGCTTACTTATTTAACAAATCCCCTCCCAAAAATCTGTTAATCTATGAATCCATGAATGGATGACTCCATCGATGATGTCAGAGTCCTCAGGATCCAGTCACTTCCCAAAGGTCCCACCTCTGAACACTGCTGCCTTGGGACTAAGACTTCAAGCTATGATCTTTTGGGGAATATTTAAGATCCAGATCATAAAACCTCTAGACAAACTTTTTGGCCACTGAAGCATCTAGCCCTAAAGTTTGCTCAACATGATACCTGATAAAAATCTATTTAGTTTAGTGATCCCTAATTTACTAACCAGGTATGAGGGAATTAATTCTAAGTATCCAGGGAACCATGCATTATGGTCAATAAACATTAAAAAAATACATAATGCATTCTTCATAATCTAAGTGATTTAAATGGGGAGTCCTGAAAACCTAGAAAATTTTAAAAGTAGTCCAAGTCAAATTTGCTTGCTTCATTAGTTAGAGAAATAAGGGCAAATAGCTCTTATGCCAAGGAGACTTTGCATTAATTATTTGTCAATAAGGAATTATGTCTCAGCGTTCACTGACTCTCTGGATTCACTAGGAGCAGTGATATCTTGCTGGAGTACAAATTTCAAATACAACACCTATTCTCATGACTTGCAAGTATTTATTACAGCCCCATAAGCAAATGGCACTGTGAAACATGTCTGCCGCTATTCCTACACTAAAGAGATTACAATCTCAATAGACTGCATTTACATGGACAAAGGGCACACAGTGGTGTAATGGCCAACTGAGAATAATAATTTAATTAAATTGCTAATTCAATATATTCTGTATGTAGAAGCATTATGTGACAAATATTGGAATACAGTTTAGCAGCCCAAATAGATACAGAAGGCTTGGTTGACCCTATGCAAGAATCTGCTGGTTAAATAGACCAGATTATTGGATGTTAGACAAAGAATAGAGCAAAGTTGCTGACAAAAAGAATGAAATGAGGGATCAAGAGAAGAAGGACAAATTGTATAGGCAAGCAGTACTAGTAGTGGCAATTTTAAAAGCAATCTTATTTTGAAGGTGAGATGTTATTCATAGTGTTTGGATGGGGGTCACATGCTCAAAAATGGTACCAGGAGAAAACTACTTTGCAAAAGTGTATTTGAAAGATAATAAAGGGCAAGGGTCAGAAGCAGGGGGATCAGTCTGCAGATTAGAGAGAACAGATGGAGACAGATAAAGTGATAAAGAAGGAAGTGGTCAACCAGAAGATGACAGAAATG
The DNA here is from genome assembly GCF_052094955.1 of Ictidomys tridecemlineatus. NCBI lineage: Eukaryota > Metazoa > Chordata > Mammalia > Rodentia > Sciuridae > Ictidomys > Ictidomys tridecemlineatus. Next base: position 28,743,907 of record NC_135481.1, read on the forward strand.
GAAGGCAATTCTGCATGTTTTGCTATAAAGGAAAACAAGGTGAGTCCAGAGCAAAGAGTACTGACCCCCCACACACACAGTGTGAAAATCACAGACACTGAAGATATCTCTGAGATGAGACCACAAGAATATGTAGAGAGAGCAGAGATTGCCAAAGCGGGAAGTAAGTCAGAAAGAAGGATGGAGAGACCACCATTCCACACAGCAAACTCATGTGGCAGCTATGGCAGAGTCTCTTTCTGCAAAGTAAAAAGATGAAAGATGAAAATGACCAACCCAAGCAAGGGATCACCTATGCCAGGTGTTTCCACATTATTTTTAGGCTCAAAAACTTTATTCAGAAAATATCCTTGAATGTGAATAGGCAAATACAGATAGTCCCCCACTTAACCTGGTTTGACTTGAAATGTTCCAACTTTACGATAGTGTGAAAACCATGCATATTGGTTAGAAGCCATACTTCAATTTGTTTATTTTGATCTTTTCCTGAGTTTACAATATGTGGCACTATACCCCCTTCACATTGCTGGACGGTGGCAGGAAGGACATGGATGAGTCACCAGGTCACAAGGGTCAATGACTGATCCTCCCACACTAAGCAGTGAGCTTCCACATCCCAAGTTCTGCATTGGAGGGGTCAACTAACATGGATGGGAAATATCAGAGGGAAAAAACATCTGCAATTAACATGCATAGACTTTTCACCATTCCCAAAATAATATAACATAACACCTATTTACATACCACTTATACTCTATTAGATACTACAAATAATCTAGTGATGATTTAAAGCAGACTGGAGGATGGGTGTAGGCTATATGCAAATATTGCAAATACTACACCATTATAGATAAAGGACATTAGCATCCAAGAGGATACTAGAACCCAAACCCACAGATACCCAGAGATAAATAACTGTACTGTGTTCCTAAGTTATGATGGTAGGTTAGGTATAGTAAATGCATTTTTAACTTATGACATTTCAACTTAGAATATATTTATTGAAATGCTACCCCCAACATAAGCCAAGGTGCATCACTGTAGTAGCAACATTTGACCTATTAAATCCCCTCCTCTCACCTTTGTAGTGGCTCATAAAGGAATTCGTAGGATCTCAAGGGGTCCCTAAAGCAAAATTTAAAACTACTAGAAGTTATCCCAAAAAGATATTCCCACTCTCACATTCTAAAAAGCTTTCCAAGGGTGCTTAAAAAGAAGTTCAGAGAAAAGATTTTGTGTAAAACCTGGAGAGAACATAAAAATGAATCTAGTTGGGTGTAGTGTTGCTCATCTGTAATCCCAGAAGCTCAGGAGGTTGAGGCAGGAGGATGGCAAGTTCAAGGCCAGTCTCAGAAACTTAGAGAGACCCTGAGCAAGTTAGCAAGACCCTGTCTCAAAATAAAAAATGAAAAAAGTCTGGGGATATGATTCATGTAGTTAAGGGCCCCTAAATTCAATCCTCGGCACACATATGCACACACTCACACACATGTACACACTCACACACATGCACACACTTACAAACACACAAAATGAATCCAAGTTACTCAATCCACAGTGGCAAATATTCTTAAAACAAACACATGGATTTAACCATCTCATGAACCCCTGCTCTTTCCTCTTCAGTTAAATTCTTTAAATGGTAGGTTATTATTGCAAACAATAATAAATTTATTATTGCATATAATAATAAGTCATATTATTTTCTGTACATTTAAAGTACAATAATTGTACTCACCCTCATATCTAATAGATATGAATATTTTTCCATATTTGAGTACATTGTTTCTAAAGAAATAAAACATTGCAGTGATAATTGAAAACCCCTTTCCCCTCCTTCTAAACCCCATTCTTCCTCAGCCTTTCTCACCCCAGATAACCATTATCCTGAGGTTGATGTTTATTCTTACTATTAAAACTTTTTTGTTTTATTCTGCATGTATATATCCCTAAACCCATGATGTTACTTCCATTTTTTAATAATACATATTGTCTTTATCCTTCTACATCTTGTTTTTTCACTTAAAATAACATTTTGAAGATTTATCCATATTGATGCGTGCAACTCTGTCTCATTTGTTTTAAGGGTAATTATTTCTCCATAATCTGACTATACTTCATTCACCATTTCTGTATTATGAACATTTAGGTTGCTTCTAATTGTTCACAAATTCAAACAATTCTGTGATGAACATTCTTGTATTTGTCTTATTGTGTGCATGTTTAAGACTTTCTTTAGGATGTAACTCAGGTAGACTCATCAAGTATAACAAAATCTTGATCCTTTTTTAATTTATTTATCTATTTACATGTGGGGCTGAGAATTGACCCAGTGCCTCAATACATGCTAGGTGAGTGCTCTACCACTGAGCCACAACCCCAGTCCCCAAGTCTTGATTCTTTAGCCTTTCTTCAGTTGTCACTTCCTTTGAGTGGCTTCCCCTGGCCTGTTTTCTTTCTCTAGTCCCAAAAGACCTTGCAAACTTCTCTCTTTTCCTGCACTCACCACAGAGGAAGTTGCATGTCTGTCTCCACAAATAAGCTATAATCGCCCAGAAGGCGAGGATCCTGTGCCTAGCTCATAGTAGGTCCCTACTCACAGCTGAAACTGCTGGAATTGGCCCAGACCCTACCAGGGAGCTGTGCCCAAGCCAGGAAGGAATCCAAACCAAAAAGTCAAGAGAAAAAAAAAACAGTATAAAATCTAGAGAACACCAAAATTAATCCAAGCCACTTCTGGGTCATATTGCAAAGAAAAAGCTGAGTCCACTACTTTAAAGGATACCATTACTGGTAAAATAAGAAAATGGTCTTAAAATTAATGAAGATATTAGCCTGAAGTAAAACCTAGTCATAAATGGCAGAGGAAAGACCAAAGATTACAGTGCTTAGAACTGATTGAGAAAGATATTAAAGTAATGTGTTTCTTTAAATCTTAATTTTGCATCTATTTTTCAATTGTGTGACTTTGTGAGTAAACAAGCACTCTCATATATTCTTAGTAAGCATGTTAATTGATTTACCCTTACTTGACAATCCCTAACATAATAATAATTGCAAGCATCTTTTTTTCACCCCCAGTAAAAAAAAAGGGTTTATTTAATATACAGTGAAAGCATATTTGAATAGAAAAAAAACAAGGTTAAATTTTGCTTGTACTCTCTATATAGAACTTGTTTTCAGATAGATAAACAACTTAAACAAATGATTTTTAAAATACATTAAAAGGAAAGCTAGGATACCACTTGTACAGCTTGAAATAGATGAGGTTTTAGTAGGCAAAACAGAAAACCCAAAGCTGTAACAGAAAAAAAAAAACACAATTGACAACATAAAGTTTTTTAATTTTTGTATAAAAAAAGATAGCATAACTGAAATCAAAGATGATAGACTGGGAAAATAGTTGACAGATCTTGGGTTGATAGTCTTAAACAAGTGAAACTTCATGTACTGATCAGAAAAAGAGAAGCAATCCAGTAGAAAAATTATTCAAATAATATGAGCAAGCAATTGGCAGAAGAATTCCCAATGGCCAATATATATGAAAAGAGATACACCATTACTGCCAACTAAAGAAACTCACGCCCCACACACACACACACAAAAAAAAAAAAAAAAAAAACTGTTCAAGGCATAAGAAACAGTGCTGGGAGAACAGTGAGCAAGCAAATATTCACTTGCTGAAAAATGCCAACAATATACTGAAAATGAAAATTGGTTGAACCTATTAAAACAAACTATTTTTGTATGGGAATTTTATTTTTATTTTCAGAGGTATTTTTGGTTTTGGTTTTTCTTTTTAATATACATGTTTAAAATGCACTTGATGATGATCTGCTATGTAAAATAACCACAGTCAGGCTGATTTATCTATCACCTCAGATAGCTGCCTCTGTGAAGTAGAGAGTGAGAAGACTTAAGATCTATTGTGTACATTCAGTACAGTGCTGTGACCTTCCCTCACCCTGTGCTGTTAGATCTCCAGAATTCATCATGTGTAACTGGAACTTTCTATCTTCTGACCAACCACTCCTCATGTCTCCTTCCTCACAGGTCCTGGTAACCATCATTTTACTGTCTGCTTTTACGAGTTCAACTATTTGATTCATCACATAAGTCAGATCATAGTGTTTGTCTGTCTGTGTACACCTATTTCATGCAGCAGTACAACCAAGTACATTCATGTTGTCATAAATGGCAGGATTTCTTTTTGTAGGCTGGATAGAATTCCATTGTATACAGAAACTACATTTCCTTTGCCCATTCATCTGTCAATGGACATTTAGGTTGTTTTTATATCTTTGCTACTATAAATAATGCTGCAAAGAACATGACAGTACAGATATCTCTTTGAGATTCTAATTCAATTCCTATGCATAAATAGTGCTTCTACATTAAATTTTTGAAGGAACCCTATTCTGTTTTTCATTATGGCTGCATCAATTCACATTCTATCAATAGCATTCAACGGTTCTCCTTTCTCCACATCCTTACCAACATTTGTTACCTGTGGGTCTTTTTTAATATAATAGCCATCTTAGTATGTTTAAATTGAAATCTCCTTATGGTTTCGACTCCCATTCCTGATGATTCATGATTTCAGCACCTTTTAATCTATCTGTAGCCCATTCTTATGTCTTATTTGGATAGATGTCTATTCAATTCTTCTGTTCAGTTTTTTGATCATGGTTTTATTTTCTACTAGTGAGTTGTATGGAGTTCCTTGCATGCTTTTAATATCATGAAACATATGATTTGCTAATATTTTCTCCTATTCCAATAGGTTACTTTTTTCATTTTATTTTTCCTTTTTTGTACCAAAGCTTTGTAGTTTAAAGTAATCACACTTGTCCAATTTTGCTTTTATTGCCTGTGGTTTTGCTGTTGTATCCAAAAAATCATTGCCAAGACCAATGTCAAGAAGTATTTTTCCCCATGTTTTCTCTAGAAAGTTTAGTTTCAGGTCTTCCACTTAAGTCTTTAATCAATTTTGAGATTATTTGGGGACTATTGAATTTGTTATGTAGGATAGGGATCCAATCTCATTCTCTTGCAAGTGGATATCCAATTTTTCCAACACCTTTTATGGACGAGACAATCTTTTTCCCATTGTGTATTTGTAACACCCATGTCAAAGATCAGCAAACCTATCTGCATAGGTTTATTTCTGTGATCTTGATTCTGTGCAATTGGTTTATATTCTGTGCAAATTGGTTTATATATTTATGCCAATGCCATGCTAATTTGGTTACTATAGTTTTATAATACATTTTGACAGTAGGTAGGTTAATTCTATTAGCTTCATTTTTCTTGCTTGAGATTGCTTTGCCTATTCAGATCTTTAGTGGTTCCATGTGAATTTTATAATCATTTTTTCTATTTCTATGAAAAATGCTATTGGAATTTTACTATAATTACCCTGAATCTATAGATTGCTTTGAATTATATAAATACTTTGAACACATTAATTTTTCCAACCCATGAACATTAGATGTCTTTCTATTTGTTTGTGTCTTCTTCATCTATTTTCATCAATATTTTAAAGCTTGCAGGTTACAAATCTTTTATCTTCTTTGTTAAATTTTTCGTAAGTATCTTCTTCTTGATGCTATTATAAATGGACTTATTCTTAATTAGTTTTGTGGATAGTTCATTGTTATATAGAAATATAACTGATATTTGTATTTTGTATCCTGCAACTTTACTGTATTCATTTATTAGTTCTAAGTTTGGGTGGGGGAGTCCTTAGGGTTTTTATATATAAGATCATGTTATCCACAAACAGATGATTGTACTTTCCTATTGGGATCTTTCATTCCTTTTTTTTTTTTTTTCTTATTGCTCTGGATAGGAGTCTTGTGCTGTGTTTAACAGAAATGACAGGAATGAGCATCTTTGACTTGTTCCTGATCTTAGGGAAAAAAAGCTTTCACTTTTTTCACTATTGAGTATGATGTTAGCTGTGAGCTTCCATATGTGACCTTTCTTATTTTAAAATACATTCCTTCAATACCTAGTTTTTATCATAAAAGAGTCTTTAATTTTGTCATATGATTTTTCTTCATTTATTGAGATGCTCACATAGCTTTTATTTTTCTGCTAATGTGCTATATCACTTTGTTTGATTTGTGTATAATGAACCATCCTTGTATCTCAAGGATAAATTCCATTCAATCCTGGTGTATGATCCTTTTAATTCTATTGAATTTGTTATGCTAGTGTTTTACTGATGATTTTTATTCTTTGTTCATCATGGATATTGATTGGCCTATACATTTCTCATAGAGTGCTTATCTAGATTTGTAATCAAGAATGAATACAGAAGTCATTGGTGTTAATTTCTTGATTTTATAATTTTACTATGGTTATTGAGTAAAATGATTTTGTTTTTAGGAAGCACCCTGATATTTTGTGTTCAAGAGGCATTGCATTTTAAATCTATTCTCAAATTGTTAGAAAAAATACATGGAGAGGATAAGATATCAAATATGGTAAAACACTAACATTTGGGGAGTCTGGGTGAAGGGTATGTATTTTTTGTCTTGTTTTTGTAATTTTTCTGTAAATCTAAATTTATTTCAAAACATGAAACCCCAAATGTTATCTTGATACGTGTGTGTATATTTGCATATGCTTAGAGATATTCTGGAAACTATAGAATATAATTATCTTTACATGAGTGGATGGGTAGATGGGTCTGCTATCCTGGGGTAGAAGGGGAAGAAAGGAGATGTCTACTTTTCCTGTGCACCCTTTTGTTCCACATGAATTCCCCAGTGATAATAAATATCAGTGATTGTTTCTAAAAAACAAAAACAACAACAAAAAAAAAGAATGAATACAGAAGTCTTCCCTCGTCCTGTGAACATCTTTTGACCCATCAATGATACCACAGCTGTAATTTATCCTGTGAATAAAACGTATTTGTAAAGGCCATAAACAACCTGAATGCTTATCAATGGTAACTATACAAATAATCAGATATCCACTGGATAGGATATTATGTAGCCATTAAAAAGAATAAGTAAAAGTTACTCCTGGAAAAGGGGCTTGCAGATGTGTCAGGCTGGAGGCATATATTGTTAGATGAAAATGGCAAGAATGCAGACAGTTTGTATAATTCCATTTATATAAAATATATATGTACTTAAAGAAGACACTAGAAAATTAATAGTGATCACCTTTGGGTTTATAGGGTATGGAAAGAATAGAATCACTGTTCTGGTGTTTTGAGTGAGTGACTGTGTGTGTGTGTGTGTGTGTGTGTGTGTGTGTGTGTGTATGTGTGTGTGAGTGATTATATTTTTAAATGTCAAAAATTAATTGATTGAGGTAAAATATGCTATTTATCTTTTGACAGTTATATTTTTACATTTCGAGAAAAGAATACAGTTCTTTCCTGCAGTTCTTTTATCCTTTTTTGTTCATCAGGGAATTTCACAGCCTTAGCTGCTTGTCTAAACTTGGGAACATTTCCCAACTCCATGTTGACTTAAAACAGCATATCCTGACAAGGAGTAATAAGGAGCAATAGAAGTGTCTACTTGCTGAAACAAACTGAGCTTCTGTACATTTGAATAAACCCTAATGATTCCTTACAACTATTCCAAGCTAATCAAAAAACTCCTCAACTCTGATTTTATTTCAACTCTTTTTTAAGATCAATACTATTGGATAAAATACAAGGTGATTTAGTTCAGGATTACATTTCTTTAATATTAGATAAATACTATATTGCAACCAACAGTATTGTTTTATTCAATATGCATACCCACAAGTTAGGAAGGGATGGCACCCTTGGGTTTCACCTTATACACAAGTAGAACACAACCAATTCAAATCTAATCATATGCCCTCTGATACAACATATGCATATATCAAAACACTGCATAGTACCCTATTAGTGTGTATAATTTTTGTCTTCATGTATCAGCTTTAACACATATGCATATATCAAAACACTGCATAGTACCCTATTAGTGTGTATAATTTTTGTCTTCATGTATCAGCTTTAACACATATGCATATATCAAAACACTGCATAGTACCCTATTAGTGTGTATAATTTTTGTCTTCATGTATCAGCTTTAAAAATAAAATTAAAAAATAGAAATACTCTCCTGAGTGCTTCCTCTCCCTCTTCCCTTGAGCACAAGCTTATCCTAGCAGGGGCCGATACATTCCTGTGGGATCTGGTGCAATATTTTGTCATTCTGATGGAAATGTGTGCTGTCTGGTCCCTATAGTTTAATTTAGAACAATTAAGGTTCAGGGTACATGAGCTGGCAAAGCACATTACAAACAATGGCTACAGAACAAACTGCAAATCAATCCACACTAAATCACCCTGAATATCCCTGCCAGTGCCACAAAGCCAGCCGGATTCCAGCCCTCTGCCTCACCCCCTACATCCTCACTGCAACAAGGAAGTCTCCATTGTTCAGTTTTGTAATAATTTTGCAGAAGTGTTCTTCTAAACATAAAATTTTACAACTTTGGGCTGAGAGTCAGAGGTGGGTAGGCAAACTATGCTGAGAGGATTGTGGCTCAATTTCAGACCTGTTTTGCTCCACAAATGGAATACTTTTTCCACTTCCCAGTGCTCATATTGACACATTATGAAAAGATGTCACACCTGGGTGACTTACCTTATGGGGAAATATTTGCTCTTTTGTTCATCTTCACGTTCATCTATTTTGATGCCTAAGTGGGCATCTTCTTCCTTCTCATTCCTCTGTATCCATTCACATCCAGAAAGGTGCCTACTTGGTCAGAAAAGATGAGCTTCCCAAGAAAAAAAGCCTTCTTCAGCTCCAACCCACAAACATCCCATGAACCCGCCCCCAGCAACCTTCTTATAGAAGACCACTCAGTAAGTAGCAAGTCTTATTGTTCTGTGCAGAGGCATCACAGGGCTGGCACAACCATATTTCTAATTAAAAGGATGCAATGACACCAAAATATTAAATATGCTCATCTTTTCATTTAGAAATCCCATTATTAGGTTTTTTTTTCATAGACATGTTTTTCCAAGAAGGCAAAGATATGCATGTGAACACTTCTTCAAATATTGTATAATGTTAGTGAAAAAAAATATGAACAATCTACATTTCTATAAGGAAGTAGATGGATAAAAAATACCTGATGAAGCCATGTGATAGAAACTGTGCAACCTTTTAAAGAAAATGTAAATTTACAACAATCCCAAAAAGTGCTCCTAAGCAGCAGCTAAGTTTAGAAATGAATTACAGAAAAGATTGTATAATATGAGCCCATTTTTGTAAAATGCACATGTGTTAGCATATGCATGTTTTAATCACAGAAAACAGATATCAAGCTCAACAATAGTTATCTCTGGGGATGGAATTCCAGGGGATTTTTTTAATATATATTTTGTTATCATTTAATTTTTATAAGAATCATATATTGCTTTTATAACCAGGAAATACATACATAGATAGATAAATTTAGACGAACATATATAGTAAAAATATAAAGTTTATATTTAGTAAAGCATAAATAATCAATGCAATCACCTTCATTTTCATCTCCCTTCTATATCCATTCGTTCATTCAACAGAGAATTATTAAAAGCCTGTTGGTGGGTTCAATATCATAGTCATAGATTCTGAGAATACAAAACCAAGACTTCTCAGAGGTTATAATCCAGTGGTAGGAAACACTCCTCTGCATGCCTCCATAATCTGGACTAAGTGAAATAAAGAATTCAAATAATGGGATAGATCAATTCAAGTTCTTCTTCTTCCCCCAAACTCACCTATTATGGATAAACATAAAGATAGTACCTGTCCCAGCTACATTTTAGGGGATGATCACTTGAGATCCTTTCAGCCTCTGTATGCTCAAGTTTTCTCAGGACTTACTACTACAAAATAATAATAATAATAATAAATATTTAATTATTACTTATTGTAACATATTCTGCACCAAATTCTTTACCTACGTTTTCTCATATCATCCTCACAATAGCCTTGTGAAATCATTACCATTACTTATTTTTAAACAGATCTTATGACAGAAATCTGCCAAGATCACACAGCTAAATATATTAGACCACATATAGTCCAAGTCTTCAGACCCCTACAGAAGTTCTGGGCATATAGTAGTTGCTCACACCAGAAGTGGTCATTACAGTAGCTAGTAGTTCTAGAAACATTTGCTAGGCTGTCAGCCTGTGAAAGGAAACTGATGAAGCAAGGGAAAAACAAAACACAATTATGAGATTTGGAAAGTCCATGCCAGTAACCTGTCAAACTCATGATTTATGAAAAGCATTAATGAAGTATAAACAATTCCAGGTGGGTCATTCAATCAAGCTTTTGATGGTGAGCTTTCACTGTTTAGAATCTGTATGGCTACTAAATAGAATACTAATTCCTTATGGGAGAAAACTTTAGATTGAATTATGTTGTAATTATGAACTCAAGAAGGGGACTGGCATTGAAGTGCATCTATATGCTGAGCATGTGTGTTGGGCTGCAAGACCCAGTACTAACTCATAAAGTCTTCACTGAGTGCAAGATGCCCTGGATTCAAGTTTAAGCTGAAACTACAGGATTGGAGATATGAACACATCTCACCGTGGTTTCCTCCACAGCCAATGAGGACCCTGACACTACACACATCCCAGCATGATGGGGTGTCAGTGCAACAGGCAGTCCTTACAGGGCTTCAGCCTCTTCACCCATCCCATTTGTATCTAGTGAATAATCTTCTAGAATCTAGCATATACTTGGAAATGTGCTTCAACACAAAGTGAGGAAAAGCATAATTATAGGCTGTAAGTAGTTCAAAGTCTGATTCAGAATCTCAGTTCGGAGTAGTGAGTATACAGATAATTCCCCCAAATACCTTTTTAGTGTGCCTCTTTAGAATCATTAAAGGTTGCCCACCTATTCTCAGCGAAAATGCAAAACCTATTCTGCCTTCAGGGCCAAAATTATGACATGGATCCTTTATAAAACTTTCCAGATAAATCTGTTAACAGCTATTTTTCCTTAACTCTGTATTCCTTCCACATCAGTAATTAAAATCTATTTTAGGTCTCGGGGTTTTTCCTCAATTCCATTTTGGGCATACAATTAGAAGTTGAGACATTTTGATCAAAATAATACAGAGAAAACAATTATAAATGAAGAAAGGGGGTGACTATTAAAATATTTTCATAATGAAGTTAGGCTACTTTTGCTTTCCCTGAAATTGCCTATTTGTCATATGTTCCTAGGGTTTTTAGAACCAAACAACTCCTCAGAAGCGATCTAGTTTAACCTCTCATTTTCCAGATGAGCAAACTGCCATCCAAGGAGGGAAGGTGATCTGTGGATTGCAAGTCTATCCATATATTTATGTGACAAACATTTATCATATGCCAGCACTCAGGCCCTATGGAAATTGGCAAAATCCCTACCCACATGGAGTTTACATTCTAATGGGAGAAAGGACAACAAACAAGAAAAAAAAACGTGCTATAATTTCAAATAGAGATGAGTATCATGAGGAAAAATAAAGAGACGGTGGGGTAGGAGTGTTCTTTTAGAAAAGATGTCAAAAAGAGGGAGCAACCAGTGCGAAAGTCTTGAGGTGAGAATGAACTAATGTGCTTAAGGAACTGAGGGGAGACTGGTGTCATTGCAGCATGGTGGATAAAGGTGACAGAGTGTAAAGAAGTAGAAGAGAGCCATATTTTTAGGATCAGGTAAGTATGATAGGACTTCTCTCTAAATATGCTGGGAAACTATTTGCAGAATCTTTTTATTTATTTTTATAAACATATTAATTCTACATATTCATGGGGCTCACTGTGATGTTTCTACACAAGTATATAGTGTGCACTGAATATACTCACCCACCCTTTTTCCACCCTTGCTCCATCCCACTTCCCGGCACCCTTCCTATTCCCCAGTAATGAGTATTCTATTTTCAGGTTGACTTTTTTGTTATTGTTTTGTTTTGTTTATTTTCCACAAATATGAGAGAACACAGGCAATATTTGTCATTCTGTGTCCGGCTTTTCTAGCTTACCCATGATGTCCTCTGGTTCCATCCACTTTGTGGCAAACTACAGGATTTCATTTTTCTTTATGGCATTTTATAAATGCACTCCATTGTGCATTTATACCATACTTCCTGTATCCATTCATCTGTTGATGGGCACCTAAGCCAGTTCCATATGTTACCCATTGTAAATACTGCCACAATAAACATGGAAAAGCAGGTATCTCTTCTGTATGCCGACTTCATTTCTTTTGGATATACACACCCATGAGTGGAATAGCTGTATCACATGGTAATTCTATGTTTACTTGCTTGAAGAAAACCTGTATTGCTTTCCATATTGGCTGTACTGATTTACATTCCCACCAAGAGTGTATAGGAGTTCCTTTTCCTCCACATACTTGCCAGCATTTGATAGTATCTTTTTTTTTATTTTATTTTACCTGTTCTAACTGGTACATGATAGAATTTCATTGTAGTTTTGATTTGCATTTCCCTGATGGCTAATGATATTGAACTTTTTCCATATATTTATTGTTCATTTGTATTTTGCCCATTTTTAACTGGATTGGGTAGATTTTTAAGGTTTTTGTGTTCTTATACATTCTAGTTATTAACCCTCTGACACATACATAGCTGACAAATATTTCCTCCCATTCTATATCTTGCCTCTTCATTCTGATGATGATTATTCCATTTGCTGTGCAGAGATGTTTTAATTTTATTTAATCTCATTTGTCAATTTTTGCATTTGTTTCCTGAGCTTTGGGGATCCTATCCAGAAAATCACTGCTTCTACAATATTTTTAAGTGTTTCCTCTAAGTTTTCTCCTGTTTCCCCTTAATAGCTTAACAGTTGTAGGTCTTACATTAAGGTCTTTGACCCATTTTTGTATTGGTTATTGAATAAGGTAAGAAATAGGAGTCAAATTTCAATCATCTGCATGTGTACCTCCAGTTTTCCAAACACCATTTGTTGAAGTGGCTGTTCTCTCTCCAATGTATGTCTTTGGCAACTTTGTTGAAAATCAATTGACTATAGATATGTGAGTTTATTTCTCAGTTCTTTGTCCTATTCCATTGGTCTCCATGTCATTTTTATGCCAATACCATGCTGTTTTGGTTACTATAGCTATGAAATATGTCCTGATATATGTTTCCAGATTTGCTCTTTTTGCTCAAGATTGCTTTGGCTATTTTTTGCTGCCATGTGAATTTTAGAGAACTTTTTTTAGTTTTGTGAAGAATGCCATTGGTATTTTATGGGGAATGCATTGAATCTGTAGATTGCTTTGGATAGTATGGATGTTTCAACATTTTTTCCAATTCATAAACATTATTCAATTTTTTCTTCAGTGTTTTTTCATTTTTATTGTTAAGGTCTTTCACTCCTTAGTTAAGTATATTCCTAGGGTGGGTTAGTGAGTTGGTTGGTTAGTTGGTTTGTTGATTGTATGGTTAGTTTTTGAGGCTATTATAAATGAATGAGATTATTTTCATGAATTTTTTCTCAGCAAATTCATCACTGGTATAAAGAAAAGCTGCTGATTCTTATATGTTGATTTTGTGACCTACTACTTTACCAAATTCATTTAACGATTCTTAGTAGTATTTTGGGGGAGTCTTCAATTTTTTTGTATATAGAATTGTATCATTTGCACACATGGATAATTTGACTTCCTTCTTTCCTGTTTGTATGCCTTTTATTTCTTTCTCTTTATTAATTGCTTTGACTAAAATTTCTAGTGTTACATTGAATAGGAGCAGTGAGAATTGCCATGCTTATCTTATTTCTAATATTAGAGAAAATGATATGAGTTTTCTCCCATTCAGTATGATATTGGCTATGTATTTGTCATGTACAGCCTTTATTATGTTAAGACACATGCCTTCTGTACCTAATTTGTTCAGGGATTTTTATCATAGAGTGCTGTTGAAATTTATCAAATGCTTTTTCTGCATCTATTGAGATGATCATATGATTTTTATCTTTTATTTTGTTTATGTGATGTATTATTACTATTTATTATTATTATTATTATTATTTATATGTTATGATTATTAATTTGCATACATTGAGCCATCTTTGCATTCCTGTAATGAAACAACAGGACCGTGCTGCATGGTCTTTTTGATGTATTACTAAATTTGATGTGCTAGTATTTTGCTGAGTATTTTTGCATTATGTTCATTCGGTATGTTGGTCTATAATTTTCTTTCTTTGTTATGTCCTTGCAAAGTTTTGCTAACAGGATAATGCTGGTCTCATAAGTTTGGAAGTATTCCCTCTCTTTCAATTCTATGGAATAGTTTGAGAGCATTTGTGTTAGTTCTTTAAAATTTTGGTAAAATCCAGCAGTAAAGCCATCTTGTTCTGGACTTTTCTGTATTGGAAGATTAAGCAAGTTTGATTTCCAAAGCAGCTACATAACTAAGGCAGTGCAGTGGAATATCTGTGGAGTCCCAGAGACAGGAAATATGCATGTGTGTCTAATACCAGTCCAAATGCAGGCAGGTCCCTTCTCAAGATGGATCCTGGGTACAATACCCCAGGGGTTCGATGGGCTATGCTGTGAAATCCTTTTCCAGAGCAAGGTCACTATGCAGATTTCAGGTTACTTTTCTAGTTAGGTTTTCATCCTGTAGGGTTTGGGCAACTTCCTAACAGCTAGGAATGTTGGTGTCTGCACTGACAGAGTTTTCTAGGGCTCTTTCTTTCACTTCATTTCCTGCATAGGGAAGACTCCTCTTCATCCAGCTCTGGTGCCAGATCAGCAGGGGTTGGCATATTTTGTTTATCTTACCTATGCTGTTTTTCAATATCTCTGAATTTCAGAAGGCTTCCATTTTTCTCCTATTGATTTCCAGTGTTCTCCCATGATCACTCACTTTAAAATGCAGCAATTTATTTTAGGGTGTGTGTGTGTGTGTGTGTGTGTGTGTGTGTATGAAAGAGCAGGTGAGTGCTAGGTGACTCTATCCAGCTGTCTTGCTCCTACAAAATTTTAATTACAGGAATAACAGGAGTACAAAACTTTTTAAAGTACTTTATTGAAGTATTATTGACATACATGTTTAATATATACCATTTGATACATATGGAGATAAGTATACATCTGTGAAACCATCACCACAATCTATACCATAAACTTACCCATCATTTTCAAGTTTCCTCCTGCCTTCTTTATTTATTATAATTTTTGTGATAAGAAACTTAACATAAGATCTATTTTGAAGATAGAACCGAGAGGGTTTATTGGAGGGCAGTATGTTAATGGAAGTGTGAAGGCAAAGAAGATTTTTGACCTAATAATGCTAAGAGTCGAAGAATAAGAAGAAACAAATTAAAGATAAAATTTGAGTATCTGCTATGGATATTTTAAATCTGAAATGCTCTTTTGAACACCTGGGTGGAAATGTTGAACAGCATTGAATATCAATGTTTAATATTTGGGGATACTCTAGGAAGGCAAAATCATGAATCATCAACTTATACATGACATCAGAAGCCATGTGACTGGGAAAAAATGTCATGTGACTGGATGAGGTGGCCAGTGAGAGAAGAGGAATGAACTGAATGTTATTCTCAAGAGCATGCCAAGATTCGGAATCCAAGACTAGGACATTGACTAGATGTGTAAGCAGAGGGATTCAAAGAGACACTGAAAGGAATTCAAATATATGAGGAAACCAGAATCCTGAACCATAAACCAGAACACTAGAATGCTCAGCCTCTATCCTATTCTTCTGGATATCAGGAAGCAAGGATTACAGGAAGGACACAGATCGGCTTGCACGTAACTTCTGAGAGCTGAGGTAAGCCTGGTGTGCTCATACACTCCTGGCACAACCTCCTGCCCAAGATAAAAGAAAACTTTTCACTCTACCACTGAGGAAGGTGCTGAAACTCAGCACAAATACCAGTGCCAGACAATGGGCTCAAGAAATAAAATAAGCATTACAATGCTGTGCATCATAACATTTGCATGGGACAGATACCCATTTCACATACCCACCTTCTCCAATCCTTTACTCACACAGGCATCACTAACCAATTGTGGTACACTTCTCCTCCCAGCCAGAATACAACCCCAGAATCCTTTGAACTATAGTGCTACAGGCAGCACTATTAATCAAAATTGCCCTGAGAGGTGAAACTTGTTTCCCATCTTGGACAGATTAGTTAGCAGCAAAAGGTTTAGAATCATAGTTCTGAATTCTGATTCTATCATTATTAGCCTTGAGATCCTAGATCCCAGTTTCACTGTTAACTAGCTATTTAATTTATGGACTCAGTAAGTTTCCCTGTACCTCAGTTTCTTCATCTGTTCTTCAAAAAAAAAAAAAAAAGCCCAAGTGCCCATGAGAGCTTAGGAGAATAAGGGGACATATTTAGATGAAGGAGAGAAAGGTAAGCCTTCCCTGAAGGAGCACTTGTCTGAGATGGGAGCGCTCTCTCTACAGGGGAGGAAGTGTGCTGCACCAGAGAAAGCCCACAAGGACAGAGCAGAGACCAAAGGTTTGTCAGGCAGGGGCCAGAACACTTGAGGCTTTTAGAACATTTAAGAATTTTAGTCAACATTCAAAACGCTATGGTTGACACACAAAGGATCAAGTAGGGTAGGAGAAATGATCAATTTACAACCTGGAAGACATATCCACTGTGTCTCCTATGGCAAAAGTATGACAGAGGGGGACAGAAATGACATGATCAGAGAGGAGGCTATTATAGTGCTCAGGAGAAAAGTTGAGGGACTCAGATGAAGACTTGGGACTAGAAGAACCAGAGGCAATTCAGGATATATAAAAAGCTACAGTGAGGAGTGTGTTAGTCCACTTTTCATTACTGTGACCCAAATACCTGAAAAGAACAATTTAGAGGAGGAAAGGTTTATTTGAAGCTTGTGGTTTCAGAAGTTTAGTCCATGGTCAGCCAACTCCATTGCTCTTGGCCCAAGGTGAAGAAGAACATCACAATGAAGGAAAGCTGCTCACCTCATGGTAACTGGGAAGGAGAGAGAAAAAGAGAGGAGCCAGAAACCAGATATAGTCCCAGTGACCTCCTTTCTCCTACCATACCCCACCTGCCTACAGTTACTACCAAGTAGTCCATTCAAACTATTAATCCATGAAATGGATTAATCCACTGATGAGATTACAGTTTTTAATCCAATCTTTTCACCACTGAACATTGTACATTTGCTAATACATGAGCTTTTCGGGGGGAAAGAGGTCACATCTAAACCATAACAAGGAATATTTGATGAGATTAAGGAATGATCAAGGATTACTCCTAGAGTTTGGCTTAGACTTTCAGGTGAATGGTTAGGGCATTCCCTAAGACAGTCAACATCAAAGACCAGATTTTTTTGGTTGTTGTTTTGTTTTGATCTCTGTAGGGGAAGATTCATAGACTCAAGTAAGCATGTTATATAGGCAGTTGGATATACAATAACAAGGATCCAAATTAAAGATGAAATAATAAAGTTCAAAATCAATCCTGCTGGCATATTTGATCAATGCCTAAATTGTCACACACTCTGAAAAACTCCCATCCCTAATATCACTGAGAGAAAAGAGGACCAACAGATTTTCTCAGCCAGCCTGAGCACTCAGCACTGCCAACATCTAACCAAATGCCCACTTCTGCTTTTACCTAGAATGTGAATGCTGGGCAACTTGATTCTGCAATCATAGGTTGGGTTTGAAGGGGAATGTTGCTGAATGGACATAATATTGGGATGCAGTAAGCTGGATAGAGAAGGTGCTGGCCTCAGTGAAAGAACACCTAACTCTACCTTCCCACAACACTCTGCAGACTCATTATACAGATGTGAGAACTAAGACCCTTAGAAACAAAATGACTTAGCAGTTCACAAAGAGAATTAGTCACAGGACAGGGACCTAAACCTATACATACTCCAAAAATTTTCCAGCATTTCTATTTTGTAAAATTTTTTAAACCTACAATTGCTCATAGCAAATGCAAGAGCTATTAGCAAATTCATTAATGTCACATCTGTCAGGACTTCTGGTGTCACTCATTCATGCAACAAACACACACTGAGCCTCTACCAAGTTACCAGGCACAAGGCCAGAGAGAACTGTTGACATAAACTCAGACTTTACTTAATCCAAGGACTGGGCAAAGGGCTCAACCATACAACTAAAACATAAAGTTTTGAAAATTCAATCATTCGTGGAAATCCAAAAACATTTTGCAGCTTTCTAAAGGTAGTTTCAAAGATCCATATAGGAATTCATTTTTATCAAATGATTTGTCATCATGAAGTCAGAGGTATAGACGCTCACAAAGCAATAAGGATTTTATTTTAACAGAGGGCAAGAGCACACAAAAGGTTTGACTCCAGCCTGCTTTCTGCAAGAAACCTGCTTCCTCACATGGGATTGGAAAGATTGTGTTGCACCAGTAACAATGGCCCTGACTCACGAAGGTCATAGATTTAGTTCAGAGAGGCCTCTGAAAGTTCAGATCTCTATCAGGAACAGCCCAACATATTTGAGCCCCTTTGATATCTGGTTATCAGGATGAAAACAGGACTGCTGGCACTAGATACTGCTGATGACCCACAGTAGGCAAGGAGTCTTTATTGCTATTCTGCCTGGAGTCAGCTTTTTAAAAGCTGAATAAAAGAGAAGAGCAAAGGAAAGATTAACTGGGTTTTCTAAACCTTCAACTTGTCATTCTAGTTTGTGTTTTGCACAAACTTCAGGCTCTTTTCTACCTTCACTCCCAATGGGTTACTTATATACCATAATTTAAGTTATAAATAAAGAAAAATTGGAGTACAAATGTTCTTAACCTTCTGCTTATGTATGGGTTACCTATGTAAATTTGGGATGGAAATGAGTAATTTCCATAATATAGAAAGAATGTGATAATTTTTGCAGTCATAAAAATTAAAATTATGAGCCCTAGATAGCAACATGAAAAAATATGTATGCTATACTATTGATAAAAGAATGAAATGGTTACATATGCTTTGATTGTTACTTGTGAAAATAGGTTTGCCTTCAGTAAAACCAGATATGTAAATAGCATATTGCTGTTTATAAATGACTATTGTAGTAAGGCAAAAGAATTAAGGATTAGAAAAAGAGCATTTTTCAGTGTTTTTCAGTGTGATTTGTTTGAAGGTTTTCTTAACTCTTGGTTTGACAGGGTGTGAACCCAATGTGGTAGAGAAGTAGTCCCTGCAAGCAGTAGGTGACAGAATGGACAGTTCTCACTCTGTCCTATGGTCTGTGTTTGTAATCATTTTGCCAAGGTGGAGCCAGTATCAAAGCAGAAGACACATTTGAAACTCAAGTCTTGATGAAAATTTCATAAAGAATAACTAATATTTTGAGTCCCCAACACACCCAAGAAAAAGTCGTGGGCCACAAACTACAAGTATGAAAGAAAAGAAAAAAAGAAACGTAGATTAAGACTCAATCCGGTCATTTCCTTCATTTTCTCATCTCTTAATTGAGAATAAAGAGGAAAGTAGTAAAAATTATTGTTGATCACATACCCAGCTTGTCATTTCAGTCAATCTGTCTGTCAGCCCCATATGACAAACACTAGCCTTCCGTTTACTCATGATGATAATTAGGCTTCAAGTCATTAAATAACATGTCTCCAGTCATACAACTCACCTCTTAAGTGGCCAAGCCAACCTAACCTAGGATTGTCCAACCCCAGAGCCTGGTCTTTTCACTCCCTGCATGCAGCCTAACAGGATTATTCTGGGATTGAAATATCTAATGGGTCAAGCACACAGTGGGTGCCTGATAAATATTGGCTGAATCAGAACCTTGATACTATTACCACCAAAACCCTGTGGTCCACATCACTAGTTTCTTTGGTTCCCTTGAACAGCCCAGGAAAGTGTGGTTTTTCTTTTGCCACTTAGTGAGCTGCTGTCCTAGGCATCAGTGAAACACCTGGACAACCAGCAGCTTCCCTAGAACATGGGTCCTGAGCATTCTCCAAGCCAAACAGCATGTTGACGGTTAACCTCAGGTAGGAGATTCTGCACTGCCCAGTCTGAGCAGGAAGAGGGGAAGGAAAAGGGAAACACGGGAATGTGGGGAGGAGGGAGTGCAAAGGGCTTCGTCTTTCTCTCCAGTGTGGCTTCTTCAGGCACGGGCTTCAATGGGATCCAAAGGACCGTGCAGCCAGAGTCTAGCTCCTTTTTAAAACACTCAATTCAAAATTGCTCCACTGAGGAGTTAAAGGCATTTCATTATTTTCTTAGATTCATAGTCACATAAACAGAACTTACCTTTCTTTTTCTGCTTTTATTCACAGTAAGGTGGGAATAATTTCTCCCTTTTTTTTCCCTTAGAATGCAAGGAGAGAGTAGAAACATTAACAACCTTAAACATAACTCAAGAATATCATCTTTTCTTAGCCTTTTCATATTACAATACATTTAAAGGCTCAGACAGAAAGCAGAATTGAAGACAGACACTTCCCTGGTATTTTGAAATCATTATGAGTTACAATTCTTTTGATGCAAAGGCCTTCTTTTTTTTTTTTTTTTTAAGCATGATGTCCTTTATGTGAATAGGAAAAAAAATGTTCACAGGAACAAATGTGCTAGGGGGAAAAAAAAGGTTAGGAAAAAAAAAATGGAAATCCTGTTTGTGTCCATAGGTGAATTGCTGCTGTGAGGCGGCTGCAATTTGACTTTGTACAAAAAGGGTCACTGAACAGAAGGTCAAGCAGCTGGCCATTTCCATTTCAAAGATGCTATCAAAAGGCCAAGAGGCAGTTCACCCAGCAGCCCTTTAGCAAACAAGATTTTCTCCTCTCTCATTTATGATATTTTTTTATGCCAAAATAGTTTAGCGAGAAGGGCCCTGATTCATTTCCCCGGGAACAGGAGAGGCTTGTGTGAGGTTTGGGGAGGACTTTAGTTTACGGAATTGGAAGAGTTTTGAGTAATGAGGAGCCATTTGGTGGCCACTTATCAAAGGTTTTGCAGTGAGGCAATAAATCACAACAGAGCCCCTTCACTGAGGCTGAGACAACCGGAGAAAGGTAGCTCCGTTATTACGAATTATGGCTTGTCACGTCTGCCATGAGAGAACTCAGCTTTACAAACACCTCGCTGATTAATCAAGAGCCCCTTGCAAAAATGGTGGGAGGAGGGCACAGCGTTCAAGGAGATTATGATTTGGGGTGAATTTGATGTCTTAGTAGTTAGATCTCACCTAGTAGCTGTTGCCAGGCAATGTGATGCCAGAGGAACTAGAAATTACAAGCCCCTAAATTTCATGGGCCTGTATGACTCAAATACAACTTCAAGAGGAGGTGAACTGGAATATGGAAGAGTGGTGTCCAAGTCTAGGGCTACTCACCATTGAAATCCTTTGTGAACTTCAGTATGGATAGGTCTACTGTCAGCACAGAATAAGTAGTACATAGAGCTGGTTAACACTGATGGCACTACTTATGACCAGCCTGTCTGGGAGACGAGGCCAGCCTTGACCAGTGCTTAGGAGGGTCTTAGGCTCACTTGTGGTCAGAACCACCAGCATGAAGTAGACCCAGAGGATGAGCCCAGTCTTAGCAGTGCCAAAGGTCAAATCCTGGGAAGTCACATCCATCCACTGGTCCTAGAAATGTGGGAGAAAACTAAGAAAAGGTCAGGAGCTGCATAAATGCAGGAGTAGGGTGACACAGAGAGCAAGGGTGGATGAAAAATACAAGGTCCAAGATAATTACTTTAAACCAGTGCGTAGCAGGTGGGGTTTGGTCATGGGAGGAGGGATGGCATACAGTGAGATTTTTGAGTCATTGGCCAGGCCAGATACTTATGGGCCCTAATGCTCCCTGGAGCTGTCTTTAAAAAGCCCTCATACCTTGCCATCTTTAACCCTTTTCTCTGTAAAATGATACAAATGGCTTCCCAGCTTGTCCTTTTACCCCCATAGCAGCATGAGACTTGATTGACCCATCCCAGGATGACCAGTCATTAAGGGCTCAGAGCAGCCATGGAAATCTCATAGAGGTCAAGGTGGGGTCTAGAAACAGCCCCCTGGGAGAGTAAGCCGGTGGTTTCTTTGCTGCTTTGGCCATGCTAGTGAGCTCACTAACCTCTTGAGGAATACATGAAAAAAAAATATATGACTAATAACTGCTCTATCTTGAAGAGTGCTTCATGCTCAAAAGGGAAAGTGTAATTGCTTCCAAATATTCCAGAAGTTTTAATTAATTACTCTCTAAAAAAAATCTAATAAAGTGAATGACCTTGAAGATGCTTCTCATTTCATCTTGAAAATAGACCTTTATTTAAATCAGTTTGTGCTTCCAGGGGCTGTATATATATATATATATATATATATATATATATATATATATGTATATATACACACATATATATATATCTTGCTTTTCATTTACATTTTTTCTAAAAATTTTCTTTCTCTAATGCTTAAGAGACACATCTACTGGCAGGAAGAGTGACAGAGGAGGATAAGAGGGAGGAAGACAAAGAGGGAGAAAAGGCGGGAGGGCAAGAGACAGAAGGAAAGACAAAGAGAAAGGAAAAAGGAAGGGAGGATGGCAATAAGTCTGATGAAGGTAGCGTCTACTGCTTCACGAAACCATCCCTGGCACCTTTCAGAGCTCCTGTTAAAAGAGGGTCCACCTAATCGGGCACTGTTCTCCTCCTGTACATCTCGTTATATGACCTTGACTATGATGGAATCCATTCCTTAAGGAAAAAGAGAAGCATGAACCTTGGCACTTTAATAGCAATTAATAGCAAGTCTTCTGGAGTAATAAATGACCCCAAGTTTAGATTCCGCAGCAAAAGAAACTCAGTGTTCTCCCCAAAGATGTCACCAGCAACTGTGATCATTAGACAAAGAAGAGAGTTTGGGAGGAAGACAGCGTGAGTGGAAATGATGAGAAGGATAGTGTGAGATGATCTCATGGAGGAGAGAAGAGATCTTTCTGGATTCTCTGCCTGAAGTCACTAGGGTTTTACCTGTTTAGAACAAGACACTTTGAATACATGACTGGCAGCATTTCAACCATTGGATAAATTTGTTAGTAAGGGCCTTTAAGACCCTTTGCCTAGTAGTTACTCAGTGGCAACTGGTAGGGTTCTAGAACCAGAGAAATTAAATCTGGACTTACAATAATATTGTCACTATTTTTAATGGCTCTTCCAACTCATTCTGCAAAAAGTCTCTCCTTACATTCCAGTCCCACATCTTGAAGCTCTGACTGCTGAAGTTCTGCAAGCCCCAGAGAATGTCATGTCCAGTTGTCAGGATAGGCTGCATGGTCAGCCCCGACACATGAGCCTCAACTCAGGGAGAGGCCAGCAGAGGTAACAAGCACACAAGTGTATATGATCAGAACTCCACTTTTTCACTGATGACAATAGAAGATCCTATGATCCCTTCAAAATTCCCATAAGGAAGAAAGAATATAGGCATCCAGTTAAGTGTGGGCCAGAAGTGGTCTGATGGATAATCACCCTCTGGGCATGAAGACAACCGAAGGAGCTTGCAGGGACCTGTAATTATTATTTCTTCCTTTTCCACAGTGCTCAAGCCTTTTCATCTACCTGCTTTCTTTATTTATTTTAAATAAAAATCCTGCAGGATTATTATTATCCTTCCCATTTTATGTATAAGTCAAAAGGGCTCAGATAGAATAAGTGGCTATTCCAAGTTAGAAAATGACAGAGCAAAGACAGACACTCTGATCCTCTAACTCCAGGTCCAGTTGTCCAGACCCAGGAGGGGTCTGTGTACGGGGTAAGGAAAGCTCTCACAATCTAAACAATAAATCGCTGATCTGCCTGAGGTCATGCCATGCATTCCTACTGTGTGACACCCCTTTGGGTTGAAGAATAGAACTTCCAATGTGTTCTCTGGACACAGTTGGCAAATTAGCTCTTCCTAGACCCAAGTGAGGCCATAAGACAAGGGAACACAGGACTAGTAGCTACTAGTCCCCACAAGTTCTGGTGGGTGGAGGGACCATCAGTGCAGACTCCTGAACTCTCAGGGAGCCATTGGAAGTTCCCTAATATCGGTTAGTAAGCAGAAGAGGGAGACAAAGAGGTAGGGGAAAACAAAAAACCAGAGACTCTTGGGCTGGAGCTGGAGCTCAGTGGTAGAGTGCTTGCCTCACACATGTGAGGCACTGGCACATGTGAGCCTCAGCACCACGTTAAAAAATTAATTAATAAACAAAGATATTGTGTGTCCATCTACAACTAAAAATAAAAGATAAAATATAAGAGTCTCCACTCAGAGAGAAGAGCCACTGGGAATTGTGAGGGGCTACAAGAGGCAATGCAATCTCAGTTTGCCTCTCCTGTGAGTGAGCCTGATGCAGGCACCAACTGGATGGAAGAAAGAAAGCTGCCCAGGGGTACAACTTGGGGTGCTCCCCTGACATGGCCAACTCCCCCCATTCATACTCTTTAGACTTCAATTTTAAAAATCTCAGAGAACACCCTTTACCCTGGTTTACATGCAAAATATAAAGATTTCTAGCTAAGAGGGGCCATTCTGCCATACCTGGGCATATAGGGAGAGCAATTTATGCGATCAGCACCTCAAAACCACAATGCTCAGTTTTATCCCTCTTGGACTTAATTCATGGGCAGTGTCCTAAAGCTGGTGGGTCTACAATGCTGTTAAGACTAAGTTACCCAACTGCAATGAAAAGTATCATGATCCCACTTTGGGACAGGGAGGAAAGAACCAATATCTATTGAGTTCCCACTATGTACTATGCCAGCTGCTGTATATGTATTTTTCATTTAATCCTCCCAATAGCCCCAGAGGATAGGCATGATTATCCCCATTTATAGCTGAGGAAACTGAGGCCCAGAAATTAAGCAATTTAAACAAATGTACATGGCTGGTAAAGTGGTAAGGGCAGAATTCAAACAATCTGGCTTGGTTTATTCCCTTTCCATTATACTAAGGAGCTTCAGTGAATTTCATAGGACTATTTCAATAATTCAATTAATAAAACTTCCGATAAATCAAAAGTGCTACGCACATATTAGCTCAGGGTGTACATGTGTGTATACAAACAATACTCCCACATAGACCAGTGAGTATTCGTTGTACAGAATAGCATGTGAATTAGTATCCATGGTGTTTCTCCCCATGAAGCAAATATCTGTACCTTACACAATTCCCCTGTGAACCCCATCATCACCATGGCCATTAAATGCGGTCCCCAGATGAAGTATGAGCTTGCTGGTCAAAAATGGATATTCACAGCCTGAAAGCACTTTATGATTATCAAGGGACAAAAAATGAATTAAAATCACACCCTGCTAAGTGCCACAGAAGTATTTTCAAATTAGCTTCGTTGCTGCTCTCTCCCCCATCCCTGGCATGTGGGTTGTACCTGCTGACATGTCCCTGAGGAAAGCTAATATGTTCAAATTGGACCTGAGACAGATGATTACAGTTTATTTTCCATACCAATGACAACAGAAACAGGCTGGCTTTGTCAAGGGGGCCAAATGCTGTGGGCTCTCTTCCTGTCTTAATGAAATGTGTGCCTGTTCAGAGGGCCGTTTCTTTGATTTATAAATTCCTAGCAAAGCTGGGAGAAGGTTAAAGCTAGTAAGGGACCCCGAGTGCAAAATTTAAGGAAGAACTCATTCTCTGACCCCATGCAAGTGCTGATCCTATACTTTCACATCCAGGAAAGTAGGTGCTTCCTTAAATTTCACACCCTTGGCATCTCTCCCTAACCTAGGTCCTGAATTTCCTAGTACCAGAACAGACCTACCTTGAAAGAGGGTAGGAGTCTCTTAGAAAAGGATGGCTTCCCCCAGAAAAAAATGCCAGAGAAGCCTCTACCAACCTGGTGATATATTTGTTTAAACTACAAGGCAAGAGACTAATAAATGGAAATGCACAGGAAAAACCAGCAGTACAGCCCCAGATTTTGGAAGCCATGACATACACCCTATTCCTAAGCCTTTACCTTTCTATTATCCCAGATTTATGCCACAGTGGAGGAAATGGGGAGAAGAGATAGTTAGCATATAGTGGTGTCTCAGCAGGCAGATTTACCTCCTCCCAACCCCCAAGCTCCAACATACCTCCAAGAAGGACTGAGGGCATGACAAGGCTCTCCAGTCCATCCAGTTTCATACTCTGTGGAAGCCCCAGCTTAATGCAATACCAAGTCACAGGTGGAAATTGTCAGGCAATCAAATGTGCTTCATGAACTCAGGAAATGATTGGACACCAATCAAGGTTAGATAAGTACCCTGTCTCCACCAACCCCATATAGATTGGGTTACCCCACCTCTGTCATTGAAGGAAATAGAAGTAAGGAATATTTCTGTGTTCAGATGCTCCAGATTGCCTTTGTTGAAATGCAATCAGTGGGGTGTAAACAGTTATCTAGTTGAGGCCTGAACCCCAGATGGTGTGAACCCACTGAGCATAAATGTGAGACTAAATTCTAGAGCCTAGGAACAACAATGTCTACCAATGATGCCACAGAAAAATGGAGCCAGGGTGCCCTTGTGTTCCCAGGAGCACTGTGCCCTCAGAAGCAAAGATATTGGGACGTCCCCCTCCACTTATCAGTGGTATAACTGGAAACCCTTTCCCTGACCCCCAGATCCAAGACAGTGGTTCCCAAGATAGGAAATGAGACTGAAGCTGAGAGAATGTGAGTCTATATGAGGGCAAAGTGGAGGAGATAGGGCTGCCTCCTCATGCTACGACTGTAGGTGCTCATACAAACTCACAGGCAAACAGCCTGTGCAGCTCTCTTTTTGTAATTCTTGGAACTCCAAAGAGTGTCTCATTCTACCATCAGCACCTGCAGCTTCCAAACAGGGTCTCTTCCCTACCAGGTCCACTGAGAAAGAGAAAGAAAACAGACATTACTTCCAACTGGTGGCATCGGGCAAAAAAGTCACTTATCTTTTCTAAGACTCAATGTCCTTATCTAGAAAAAGGCAAAAAAGCCCAGCCCCATACTTGGTGCTCAGTAAATATCTGCTGCCTTTCCTTACATTGCTGGTACTGATAGAGACTTGTTTTTTAATTAGAGTTATATGAAAGCATGAAGCCCAGTGCCTAGCTCATAAGTAACAAATCCATTCTTTCTGCTCCTTCTTACCCTCCTCCATCAGATCCACACACTCTGCTTTGTCTTTGTTTTGTTTCATATGATCCAAATAAGCAGAGGTAAATTTCTGTGTTCCCAAAGGATTAAGAGACTACCAAGATGCAAACTCTCCTGGGTATTCCATTACAGGAGCTCAGATGGGGGCAGAGGTAGAAACCTGGAGCAAAAGACCACAAGACCTGGGAGCCTTTGAGATAAAGGAATGAAAACAGAGCCTGTAACAGTCAGCCTCAGCAGTGGAGGTGAGAGCCACCTGCCCATCACCTGTTCCCTCCTGCCACCTATCCTGCCATGCGCACATGAACACATATCCCATCCTCTGAATAATGAGAGACACAGAAAAGAGTGGAAATAAGATGATCAACTGCATAGTGGGGGAGCAGATGAATAGGGAAAGAAGAGGAATTCTATGGCCATGCAACCCAAGCAATTGTTTCTAAGAGGCATTCCAATTCTTGAAAACTAAGCTGGACCTCCCTGTTCCCATCTCCACCTTGTACATTTGGTTAATAATCACTTCTCTTGGCCCCAATGCTCCATAAGACAAGTTATTACATCAGCTTTCATAATATGAAGAAGTCTAATCAGCCAGAAACTTTGGGTACACCAAAATTCACTGCAATGCAAATGATCAAGATGTGTTTGACTTAAATTATCCTGATTATAATCTAGATTGTCCACTTGATATTACAGCACAGGAAGAGCTGCCCCCCCACATCCTACTAAACGTACCAATTTCTCTAAAACTCATAACCCATGTAATCATATAGAATCCTGTATATCTGCAGATTTTCTTGAGATTAATCATGTTAATATTTTACCAAGCTTAACAGAGGATAATTTGTCCCTTTATAATTAACATTTTTAAATTCTAGAAAAGGTGAAACTCCGGAGGGCAGAAAGCTGCTTAGTGGTTGTCTAGAGTGAGTGAGGGACAAGAAAGGGGGTTGACCAGAAAGAGGAAGGAGGAGACTTTGTAGGGTAATGGAGCTGTTCTGCATCTTGATGTGGGCAAGGTTCATAAAACTGTTCATCGCTTAGAATTGCCAAATTTTATTATATGTAAATTATACCTCAATAAAGCTTTTTAAACATTCCATTTTTGCACAATAGAGCAGCATAACTTAAGAATGTCAATGAAAATGTTTCTGTTACACAAAGATGGAAATACTAGGTCTGCCAAAATGTCTCAATAACAGAGTACTTCATCAGAGCATGTCAATATTTCATGGAATAAATCACCATCTGTCAGCTGCCTGAGGTAGAGCCATGTAACATTTAACGTGCCCAGAGCATGTGTTTCTCCAGCACATCCCTCTAGGAGCATTAGTTAATCCATTAGAAGTTAAAGGCACTAGCACTCAGGTGGGCAATCAAGGGCAGTCTGGTACACTAGGAAAACAAGACAAGGGTTTTAAGTCAGCACAGAACTCTCCATACTACTGTCAGAGCCTTTTCCATCCCCCCTACTTCCATATTTACCTAGCAAATCAGAAATTGGAGATTCATGGTTTTCTCTGGGACTTAAATTTTTTTTACCTTACACCCATTTTATTTATCAAGAAATAACCTAGTAGCCAAAATACCTCTGGAAATCCATAAGGATGATAACCGCAAAGCTGTTGACAGCACAAGAAATTTCTCTATTCCTTTTATCCCCAGGAGTAAGGCATCTAGTGCTGTGTGTGGATAAAGTATTACCCCCACACTTTATAAAGATGTGTTTATATGTCTCTTCTCTCCCTCATATCCACCCAAAAATGCCTGGAGAGAGGAGGTCCATGTGAATATCTATGTATAGTTTTGGGGAATCACACATAGCCAACCCTGAGAAGAGGAGATAAGTAGGTGAGAACCCTGGCTGAATGCTCCAGCTTGGAACAGAAAGAGGAAACCCTCAGGTCTACCAAAGTCTCTCACTTGACAAACCTCCAAGTCACAATTTCAAGAACAGCCATTGTCATTTTCAGTCCATTAACATTTTACAGATGACATCTGTCCCAGAAGCTAAAATGAGCACCCCACTAGTATATGCAATTCAATTCAACATTTTCTGAGTTTCCTCTGGGTACAAGGCACTGCAAGAGTTATCTTAAGCGTTGTCTGTCTTGTCTTCCTCTCCAATAACTTTACTTGCCAGATTACCTGATGGTGTCTGAAACTCCCTCTCCAGATCAGCTCTCTCTCATAAGCCACAGCAATGGACTTCCACCTGCCCACTGACCATCACTCCCTGTATGTTGGACAAGATACCCTGAGAGAAAATTCAAACTCAACATCATTGCTTACAAATCTGTACCTGAAATTCTAAAGAGAAAAATAGCACCCTGAAAATAAGCAAGTCACTCAAGTTCCAAATTCAGATGCACCTGGAATCTTCTCTCTCCACAATCACCATCATCTCCACCAACACCAAATGCTATCAATTCTACCTCATAGACAGCTCCAAAATCTACTCCTTCTTCTCCATTGCCGTACATCACACTTTTCCTGACAACTCATAGTTGTCCCAGTTGTCCCAGTGGGGTGATCCTCTAATTCATCTGGGATAGCAGATGCTGTTGGAACCCACATGCCTTGGCCAGATGCTGCAGTTATCCCACAGCCACTGCAGGTTCCAGCTGCTAAGCCTCACATTTTTAAACTTTTATGAAGGAATTTCAGAGACCAGTGGAGCGGCTTTCCTTGGAGATGTCTGGGTCAATGTCTACCTGTTGGGAACCAGAAAGGACAAACTCCACAGTGGAACTTACACTCCAGATCGCCCCAGGAGAGGGAAGGACAGGGGCCACATCTTTTCCAAGCTTATTCCCCTATCCTTCCCTCATCCTCCTCAAAATTATTTTTCCCTCATGGCATTCCTTCAATAAATGGCTTACACAAGACCCACTCCCACCTTCAGGGTCTACTTCTATGATCTAATTAAAATATCTTTCATATTTGCACATAATAATGTTTTAAAGGCATAGTTCATGGTGTAACACCTTGACATAAAATTTCAAATTAACACTCCACAATGTAAATAAAACACAAAGATCACTATGTAAATAAAATCCAAGGACCTTAGTGTAACATAAAGACTCTTGCTTCCTTTCCCCCACTGTCCCTATCCCGAGTTTCCAACTCCAACCAGGCCTCATGCCTTCCTCTGTACTAAGCTACTCCGCTTCCCCCAAAGCATGCTCTTTTATACCTCTGAATTTACTTGTGTATTTTCCTTCACCTGAAATTTACTTCTTCATAATGCCTACACTCCCATTCATCCTTTAAGAGTTAGCTTGAGGGCTGCAGTTGTAGCTCAGTGGTAGAGTGCTTGCCTTGCACATGTGAAGCACTGGGTTTGATCCTCAGCACCACATAAAACTAAATAAAATAATGGTATTGTGTTGTTCAACAGCTAAAAATATTTTTTAAAAATATTCAGCTTGATGAGCTGGGGTTGTAGCTCAGTGGTAGAGTGCTCACCTTGCATGTGGAAGGCATGGGTTTCGATCCTCACCACCACATAAAAATAAAATGAAGGTATTGTGTCCATCTACAACTAAAAAAATATTCAGCTTGAACATTAATTACCTCCTCCTGAAACTTTTCCTGGCATTTCTCATCCTCTGAGACAGAATCAGACATCCCATTCTTTACACTCATATGGTATCATGTACACACCTCTATTATAACCTTGGTTTTGTCATGTTGTATTTCCATACTACCATCAAGAAAATCCAGTTTTTATAGTTTAGACATGAAGTATCACCCAAAAGTTTATGTGTAAGACAATGCAAGAAACTCTAGAGGTGAAATTATTAGGTTATGGAAGTCTTCATCTAATCAGTGCATTAATCAGGGATTAACTGGGTGGTAACAGTAGGCAGATAAGGTTTGGCTGGAGAAGGTGGGCCCCTGGGGGCATAGAATGGGGTTTACATTTTGTTCATGGTGAGGGGAGCAGTCTCTCTCTGCTTCCTGTTTGTCATGTCCTGAGCCACTTTCCTCTGCCACATCTTTCCACCATGACATTATGCCTTACCTTAGGCCCTGAGGAATGAAATTGGCCATCTGTGGACTGAGTTCTCTGAAACTTTGAGCACCAAATAAACTTTTCCTCCTCTAAAATTGTTCTTATCCCGTCTTTTGGCCTCAGCAGCAAAAACCTAACTAACACACCAGTGCATGTTATTGTGAGTTTTTCAGGACAGAAATGTTTCTTAAACACTTTTGTATTCCCAATGCCTGGCAAAGTGCTAGGCACACAGTAGGTGCTTACCAAACATTCTTAAGTCCGTGAGTAAGCCATCAATCTTCAGTTCTGTAGCCCTGAGTGGCCCTTTTGTTTACAACCTAAAAATCAACAATGGAATAGGCTCCTTGTTTCACCTTACCTCACTTTCTGCAGAGTATAGTCTTTAACCAGGTTTTCCTTCCCCAGGTGTTTCTGGAGTATTTTAGGAATCTATTTGTATCCCAGGGGTCATCTGTTGTCATATCCAGATCTGGATTACTATTCCAGGCTTCTGTGTGGGTCACTATTTGGTCATCCACCTACTCCAGCTTACCTGAGCATTCTTAGTACCAATTTTTTCTCATTGAGAACAGACTCTCCCCTAATTTCCTATCCCACAGTCTTAGGCAGATTATATTCAATAGATATTTTCTGAAGACTTGGAGATTAAAAAAAAAAGGAGTTATAACCCAGGGAAGAACCATCAAAACTTAGTGTAAGAGGGTTGGGGATATAGCTCAGTTGGTAGAGTGCTTGTCTCATATACACAAGGCCCTGGGTTCAATCCCCAGCACAAAAAAAAAAAAAAAAACTTGGTATAAGAAGTGACTGTTCCCAGAGTCTGTGAAGTCATGCCTCTGAAAGCATCTCTCCCTTTAGTCATCTGATATAGATGCCACCATATTTCAAAGTCAATTTACTATCTCCATAGGCTAAAGTTCCCCACTTCAGGACTGACACCTGACACCCACTATTCTCCAGCTAAAGGAGGAAATTTCTTCTTCATCTCCTAGTCAGTATCAAAACACTCTGCAGGGATGCAACTCTGCCATTGTGAAAAAAGAAGAACACTTTACATCATTTTAAATTTGCCTCTTTCCTTATGGTCTCAAACTTTGCTTTGTGGAGCAGGCTCTGCACTGTATCTTTGCATAACCAAAGACATGTTGAAATGTTAGACTCCCACATGCCCAGAGGAAGAGAGCACAGTCCTCCCATTTCCCACAACATAAAACTGCTATTATCTTTTAAACAAAATTTCACCAACCATCAAGGTTTCAGAAATGTTATCTTCTAGGCTCAGGGCACTGCATTACTCAAATGAATAAATAAATAAATGGATGAAAGAGTAAACCAAAAATATTCATGCAAGGGGATCAAGTAAGGCTTTAGTCTAAGGGGCTTGCCAGAAGGGATAATTTAAACCAACAAAGATGGGGGAAACTCATTACAGGCTAAAGAAACCACAGGAGCAAAGGTCATAGCCCAACAAACAGAACCTTCATGGCACTTTCCAGGAAAATTGTGAGAAATTCATGCATCATAAGTAGTCAGATTAGAAGGTAAGATCCTTTCCAGTGCTGATATCTTTTCTGCCTAGACAGCTGGGAAGTAATTTGAAGTTAAGATGTGTATTTAAAGAAATAGGTGATGAAAAATCTTTTAGGGCATTTCTTGTACTCCTATATCGCTTTGTGGATTGCCAACTTTTTATAGAAATAATTGCACTGAATCATGTCATCAGAATTTAAAAAAAAAAACATAAAACAATGCCTTGCCTCTTTGTAGTGAAATTATGGATGCAGCCTATCTTAATTATATTAATCCTGCTTTTTTATACATTTCTGTATATTCAAACTTTTTTGCATGTACCATTTCATGATAAGTCTAAAGAAAAGCATTGCTAGGATATTTGTAATTCTTAAAATAAATTCTAAGAAGGTCTCTGGGTAATGGTCAAATTAAAAGAGAAGAATCTTTATTTAGCAAACTTGGCCCTCTCTAATGGCACATTAGCTTAGAATACAGAGCTTCTCTCTCTTTACTAAGAAGGTTACTCAGTACCCAAAACATTACTTCTCAAAAACTGCAAAGAATGACAATGACCAAACAAGCATTAAAATCCAAAGTATTGTGTCTCCTCATCATATAACCAAGCCACCCTGTTCTTTTTTTAATTTTTTTAATTATAGATAGACACAATATTTTTATTTTGTTTATTTATTTTTATGTTGGTGCTGAGGATCGAACCCAGTGCCTCACATGTGAGAGGCAAGCACTCTGCCACTGAGTCACAACCCCAGCCCAAGCCACCCTATCCTGACATACATAGCATAAACACACCAGAAAATCACAGCAAAAGCCAGAGACAAGCAAGATGACACGCAGGGTTGCACTTCATCCTGTAAACACACCTTCTAGGAGCTGAATCAGGACAGCGGCGGTATCTGTGTGCAAAAGACAACATACAGGCTAGTCATCAAGAGTACCTGGAAAGGAAACTGGATCCGAGATTCCAAACAATTATAGTTTGCACTGAAGGAGTAATGAAAGAGGTCAAAAAAGTCTACTTTTTAGAAAGCAGGGCTTCAAAGAGGGATGAAGGAGACCACAGAGCTAGAATCTGGACTGGTCCGTGGGGTGAAAGTAGTCCTTCATGGACTTGGGAATTGTCACCAAGCTTGATGTTGATGTGATAGAGAGCATGAGGATCATTTGGAAAATGGAAACATCAATATAAAATACCCAAGAGAGCCTAAAAATTGACAATAAGATGCCTAGAAATGAGAAGACAACAAGAGAGGCCATGTGATCATTCAAAGGAACACGTGGAGAAGGCAAGGTGGGCTCCTCAAAATCACAGGCAACAGAAGCACAAGTGGACAAATGGGATTACAGCAAACTAAGAAGTGTCTGCACAGCAAAGAAAACCACCAACCAGTGCAGAGACAATCTTCAGACTTTGAGAAAGTGTTGGCAAACTCGTCATCTGAAAAAGGAATTAATATCCATTGTGAAATAAATGCTCTATCATCACCTCCTTACTTCTTGATCTATAATTTCCTGGAAATTTGTGTGATGTGACCTAAAAAGTGGTTATAAAAAGACACTGACGTTAACCATACTTGAGATGAATTTAATTACTTCATGTAATGTGAGATTGATAAGAAAGAACATTTATTTCTCTTTTCCTTCTATGCCTCTTTTCAATTCTTGTACAATTCTATCACTGAATCATTTATCCCAAGCCACAGTGCCCATGGGTAAGGGTTCTAAGCTCAAAGTAGCACTTTGCATAGAATGTACATTCCTAAAAGGCAGGTGTTTTTTTTATTAACTACCACATCCCCAGTGTCTACCACAAGGGTAAAAAACTCATGCCCACATACCAGATTTGTAAATAGGGATTTTTAGAACACAGTCTGGCTCACTCCTCTATGCATTACCCATGGCTGCTTTTATTCTATAATGACAAAACTGAAAGAGATTAAATGGAGAATGATGGCTTGCAAAGCCTAAAATATTTGCTATCTATCCTTCATAGAAAAAGTTTACTAATCCCTACCGTAGACGATTGCCTAACACATAGTAGGCACTCAAAAAATATTATTGGCTAAATGGCTGTGAGATAACTCCCTATTTTCTGAAGCATAATTTAGGCAAAGGAAATGAAAAGCCTTATATTCCATGGTAGTTGTTGAATTTCTCCTCAAGCGCTCTCTGCACTGGCCCCTTCTAGTGGTTCTTTTCAAGCATTAAGTGGCCTAAGAGACTTTCTGTCTAATTCTTAAGGGACCGTTTTCTGAGGCAGCTTTCCTTCCCTCCATGCCACAAATAACTCAAAAGACATTGCTTCTCTCTTCTGTGCCTCCATTTTCCACAACTTGAAAACAGAGTGTTTGTGGAACTTGCAGGTCAAGTGTTTTCAGAGAAAAGGTACTGCAGTAGGAGTGTTTGGCTTTTATATCTGGACAAAGCAAAGGGGAAGGAGTGCAGAAAGCCCATCGACACCCAGAGGGACTGGAGAGCCAGTGGGCAGCTGGAGTCAGCCCAGAACTAGGTCCATGGGAAGACAGCACCTCTGGAAAGGAGGTTTCTTCATGTTTTCAAGCCACTCATACAAGCATCTTGTGAAGGCTTTCCATGTTCAAACACTATAAACCAAGTCTTCTAACCTTGACGGAGTATGCAGGCTTTCTCAGAAGAGCCCCACCAGTGCTCCTGGGGAGGCACTTGGTCAAGTTTTGCAGGTAGCTTAGCTCTGCTAAGGCTCTGTCATCAGCGGTGCTGCTGAATATAAAATTACCCACAAGAACTCTGCACTAGGAACTGACAGAGCATGATTGTCTTATTTCTTCTTGTAGAGCAAAGTGGAAATTACTTCCCTCTGTTGAGAGGGAATGTAGTCTTAGAGGCAGAGAGCCTATGTTCTTTGGCATTGTAAAGGCTCACAAATGTTCTGTTTCACCCTCTCTCTTTTGTCTTCTATCACCTGGAAAGGAGCACAGAGGAGCTCTGAGAGATGTGAGCTGAACCCCTTTGAAGCATTTCAGCAGCAAGGTGTGCAAGAGGACACTCTTAGAGGGATTTTCTCTGCTTGGAATATTCTCAGAGGCCACAAAGGAAAGCTGTGAGGGCTTTTGCAGCAGAGCCTGAAGACCTGGGAGCATGGTCCTGCCCAGGAGCATCTCCACTCCAAGCAGACTGCAGGTGAGGAAGAGAGGAGCCTTCAGTGGGAGCCATGGCTGGGATGGGAGCCTTGCTTTCTTCATTAACCATTATCTCCTGATGGTGTCCCAAGATTAACAATAAATGTGAAAGCAAAGTAGGTCTGCTCACACCCTGTTATGGTTTGGATATTGTCGGACCCCCGGAGTTTCATGTGTGGGAAGTCAAGTTCTCGGTGTGGTGATGTTGGGAAATGGTGAAACCTTTCAGAGGAGGAGTCTAATGGGAGGCAATCAGGTCCTTGAGGGCATCATTCTCAAAAGGAATCCTCATGGGACCCCAGTAAGTTTCTCTATCAGTCACTTTTTCATCACTGTAACCAAAACACCTGACAGAGCAACTTAGAGAAGGAAAAGTTTATTTGGACTGACAGTTTCAGAGGTTCAGTCCATAGTCTGCTGACTCCATTGCTCTGAGACTGAGATGAGGCAGAACATCATAGCAAAAAAGCCCAGAATCAGAGGGCAAGCAAAGAAGCAGGAACAAGATATAAAACCCTCAAAGCCATATGCCTAGTGACCACTTCCTCTAGTCACACCCTACCTGCCTACAGTTAATCGTCCAATACAGTTGTCCTTTACAATTATTAATACACCTGATGGATTAACCTCATAATCTAATCATTTAGCCTTCTTATTGACCCAGGATCTTTGGGTGGGGGCAACATCTCATATCCAAACCATAACAGTTTCCATGAAAGTGGGTTGTTATAAAAGAACAAAACTGAGCTCTGGACACTTTCTGGCATCCTGTTTTGTCATGTGATTTCTCTCTCATACATGCACTGCTCCCATGATGCTATCCACCATGATGTGGTATAGCTAAGGGGACTCTCACCAGATCTGAGCAGATGATAGCACCACACTCAGACCTCCATAACTGTGAGCTAAATAACCAAATCTCTTTTTGTTACAGATTACCAAGCCTCGAGTATTTTGTTATAGCAAGGGAAAACAGACTCATATACACCTCCTGTGGCAGACCCAAGATGACAAAGGCAGTATATTTGAGAAGTATAAGAAACACTAAAGGGTGGGTGAGGAAGTGAAACTGGGAAGGAAAGAAAGTCAGTAAAGGGTCTGCTACCAAGCCAGCTACTACCGCAGACTTGGGATTAATTCCAAGGAAAACTCTGACACATCATATAAAACAAGAGCCTCTAGATTACTTAACCCAAAAGGCAAAGGAGCTGGGGTCAGCAATTCATTGAAAGCTTCTGGGGAGGGTATTATTTACCCCAGTACTCCTGCCCTGAGTTCCACACCATCAAACTAAGTCATGCAGATACTGGCAGCAGGAAGTAGTGGAAACTCCTCAAGGCGGTGAGTCCATAGAAGTTTCCTCTCATTCTTCTTTGCCCACAGACTGTTTCTCCATATACTAAGAAACAAAAGTTGCCTGGGTCTGGAGTATCGACATCTTCCTTGTTCACAGTGCCCATGATCTTTGAAATAAGTTCCCTCTGACTGGGGAAATGTCCAAACTGTGAGCCCAAACTCTCTAAAGTAAAAATACAAGTGCCTGGCCTCCCTCAAGCCAGGGCACAGGGTTGAGATTTATGCTCTTCCCATCAGTCACACAAAGGTGGCGCTGTGCTTTGGAAGAACACAATGTATGAGATGGGAAAAGGGGGACATCCTTTTTTCCTGGGGAGAGAAGGCAGTTTGGGTGATACAGGCACCAATGCCCACAGAGGTTTTCTGGTAGTTCAAGGTAGAATTTCTGACCCAAAACTACAATCAAGACTGGTGGCCATAGCAGCTACTTTGTGGTTTCCTGGCATCTGGTATGCCATGGCTTCACGGCTTTCCCATCAGGCCAGTTTCTGCAGCTTATGTGCTGATCCTTCTAGGATCTTGGCCCCAAGTGCTTTTCTTTGCTTACCCCCAACCCCCTGCTGAATATCCTTTATATCAATCTCTTTCTTATTTAAACTAGCCAGAGTGGTCTTTGTTTTTCCCAATAATGACTTGCACAGGTAGGAAAAACAACAGGTAAATGAATAGTGTATCCTTTTCTATAAGCATAAATAATCCCAAGAGGCCATCTGATATCCCCTCTTCCTCAGAAAGATGGTTCCCTCTGACCCATCTCAAATTAGATACTATTTTTCAAGACTCCATGGAAGAAATTTTGCACAACCTAAAGGAGTACATCATTCCAGGAATTTACAACTCCAATGCCAGAAAGTTCTACCTTAGTACTCAGGGATGTACAAGAACTCTTTGTAGTCATTTAAGAGAAAATTCACTTAAATCACCCATTTTCTCACTGAATTTACCTTTACTGGTTTTAATTATATTATAAATAGTACTGCCAACTGCCCAATATGAGGAAATCATCATCTTCATTTCTTTCCAGTTTAGTGTGAATCAGATGAAAACCTATGAGACAAATATATTGACATCATTTTTAATATAAAAGAAGAACATTTCCATGTCACACAGGCAGGAAAAATACCTGCTTCCAAAGAAAAGAAGAAGAAGAAGAATTTATCACCAGTTCCCTCTCTTCTCCAAAGGAAGAACTGAGGAACACTTTCTCTAATCTCTACCTCACATGCCTACAAGAGAAGTCCACCTGTATTCAACTCCTTCCTTTGTGAAAATGACAGTGTCACTCCTCTAGCAGTTGAAGGACTTCTTCTGATGTTTTTGCTAATTGGCATGTGATTATATATGTGGGGGGAGCATTTGAGCTCACTAGTATTGCATTAACATTTTATCTTAAATATTTTATTCATCTACCTTTAAAATACTTAAAATTCATTTTTATAGTAAATGTTATATGTAACATAACAAATATGATGCTTCATAGACAAATCTTGTTATACAGTACAGGAAATGAGAC
This sequence comes from Ictidomys tridecemlineatus, assembly GCF_052094955.1. Classification (NCBI taxonomy): domain Eukaryota; kingdom Metazoa; phylum Chordata; class Mammalia; order Rodentia; family Sciuridae; genus Ictidomys; species Ictidomys tridecemlineatus. The sequence goes on from NC_135481.1 coordinate 28,782,651, forward strand.
TTGAGTTCGGACTAGCCTAGACTTTCGGGAAAGACCCTCCCCTACTATAACCTGATTTTCCTGCTAACTATGTACTTTGGTCAAGTCACTTAATGTATCTTAATCTTAGTTTCTATATCTATAAAAGGAAGTCACAATACCTATCAAATAGCATTATTATAAGCATTAAATGAGATAATATGTAAAATAGGTAAAAACATGCCTGGCATATAATAAAAACTATTATATTATGTGTTAGCTTTAACTGAGTTTTTTTGGATCTGTACATGATTATTTTCAAATAAATATTGTACTATAATTCAAAGTGGATGGTATTTTTCTTTTACCTCTTCGAAATGTTTTAACATCTCATCTTCTGTGATGTGATCTGAGCTTTTATTATTACTTTACTAAACTCTTACATTGATGAGTCTTCCATACCTCCCTACTGTTGCCAGAATTTCCTTTGATGGTGTGGTGAGCATGCCAGCCCATACTTTAATGTCCCAAAGTGGCTACTCATCATCCTCTGGATTCAATTTGCTCTTTGTCACATGAAGCACTGTTTCAATTTCCTTCCCACCTTCATCCTCCCTTTCCCCAGCTACACATCACATTCTGGGAGGTTTAACATTCACTTCTCAAACCCCTTGCTTAATAAATTAGACCCAGAAGAAGAAAACCTGTGGAATCCCTAGGGTACCAGTGCCCCAAAATCAAGGCCCTCCAAGTGCCCCACTCCCAGATCTGGGCAGGTCCTAACACCACTAGGCTTTCCAAAGTTGCTACTCTATTCTCTCATTCAAATTTCAATTTTTTTTTCCTGGATACTTTTATAGTCAGCTCAAATTCAATTCCGTTGAATTTTGAATCTACATGGATCTCCCTTAGATTTCAAGGTGCTTAAGGGAAGAGAGAATATTGTTCTCTGAATCTGTTACCTAGTGTCTTGCAATATCCTGTTCCCTACTCCATCCCCACAAAAAACACATGTGCTCCTGGCAAACTGCTTTGAAACATTATAAGCCCTAGAAAGAAACTTGTTTGTTTGATGGTACCAGGAATTGAATTTAGGAGCACTCTATCACTGAGCCACATCCCCAGCCCTATTTTGAATTTTATTAGAAACAGAGTCTCACTGAGCTGCTTAGCACCTTGCCATTACTGAGGCTGGCTTTGAACTCATGATTCTCCTGTCTCAGCCTCCCTAGCTGCTAGAATTACAAGCATGTGCCACCATGCCCTTTTGCATATCTTTTTAAGTTAAATGATCCTTTTTTTTTTTTTTTACATTCAGAGCACAATGGATTTTTTGAGCTGAATCTCTTGCTTCCCCAAAGCTCAAAACATCAAAGTATCCAGTTAAAAAAAAAAAAAATCGTAGGTATATTCTCAGAACCAAAAGCAACTGAACTTTCAACAGAACCTATGGTTATATCTCCAGAAGGTCAGTCAAATTTCACAGTCACAGGTGTTTCAGATGCACAAGACCTCAGGGATCATATTGCAAAAATCTTTTCTGGGCTGAGGAAACAAGACAAGAGCAGGGAAAGTGACTTGCCCAAGGGCATCCAGATGTTTATTTCAAAAAGAGCCTGGTATCCCAGGTCACTTTCTGCTCAGTCTCAGCCTATGTACTGAACCTTGGAGGTGTTAGGAAAGCCCTTCTGTCCTCTTCAGAGTCACTGGGAATTTCAGGGGAAAACCTGGTGGCAAACTCCCAGGATTACTTGGTGATGGCAGGCAGTGACCTCAGGTCCCTGACAGCCCCATATCCTCTCCTCCCCACAATCAGTCCTTCCTAACCCTTCCTTTACCACCCCAGGGCTTGAGAGCAAGCCGGAAGGATGGAAGGCCGCCACCCCTGCCTGTCCTGCACCCGGATCCTCCTGCGCGCAATCTCAGGGTAACATTCCTGTCGCCGCAAGCCCAGCTCCCGAAATAGTGCGGGCGCATTGGCCGAGGGCCAGGAGCTAATAGGGATGGCTGCTTCGTGTCTTATGATCCATTTTAACTGAGCTAATTTAGAATTTACCTGACCAAGAGTACCATCAAATGTACTTCTAAAGTTGAGATTGTTAATTACCACAGGATGATTCGCCTGTGTTTGCCGTTAAGGGAGCTGGAGGGGAAAGGCTGGTTTCCAGAAATAATCCTTTCCTCCTCACCCGATAGGAATTAAATGTGGGAAAGGGCAAAGGGGCTGGCGGAGAGATTCACCCACAGGAACTAAATAGGGTTATAATTAGTTTGGGTGTTTGCAGGTGTCATCTTTCACCCTCTGCCTGAGGAGGAGACTGCGGTGAGCTCAGAATCCTTTGTGCCTGGTGGAGAAGGGCACTGAGATCCTGGGGTGTTGGAGGAAGAGCTGGAAGCAAGATGACTGCTGGGAGTGAGGCACGCTAAGTCTCCCCGGTGCCAAGAGGCGCCCGATGCAATGACCCCCGAAAATAAGAGTTTACTGACAGCAGCTCCCCCGCAGCTATTACGCAGCTGCCTGAGAGTGTCCTAATTAGTGAGGGTTGTCAGCACTCCCATTATAATCCCCAGTTGAGTGAGCTAAGTGTTTATCTCAGCCATTTCAAGTCACAGCCTCTGAAACATAGCCTTGAGTGACGGGTCTCAATTTGTTTTCACCCTGTGACTTATTCTAACCATGTCGGTATTCCATATTCACCTCAGATGTATATTTAAGCAGAACCACCTCACATTGCAGGTTATTCCTATGGCTCTTTCATTGCTGAGATATTTATCACTTTTTTAAAAAAATGTCCTATCTAAGCACTCTCTTTCCAAATGTTTCTAAGATATGAGTTATAAGATAGATTTGAAAGTATTTTCTTTCACCATTGGTTCACTGTTTTCTCTCATGCTGGTTCCATACATTAGGTCTTGACCTCACTGCCATGGTTCTGAGTAAGCAGGAATTTGTTCCCTTTTTTTTTTTTTTTTTTTGACATCTTGGCCTGCAGTGTTGGGTATTCATCAGTAGAAGACTGCATTCTGTGAATTTACCTAAGCATGTAACTAATAGATATTTAATCTTCTTGTTATGCCATAAACCTTTGCATGGCATTGTCTGCCTTAATGTGTAAAATAGCCCTGTTAAAAGTAATGGGTGAGATAGAGGAAGGGGATCAGTGGGAGGAAGGACCAAAGGGTAAGGGGAGGATATGGGAGTGAAACTGATCAAATTATGTTATATGCATGTATGAATGTGCCACAATGACACTACCCATTCTGTATAATTAATATGCACCAATTTAAAAAAAAAAGTAACGGGTGTCTTGCATTCTGGGTCAGGAGTTCATTTTGAAGAAGAAGAGTAGAACTCACTCAGCAGAATGATAAAATAATGCATGAACATCAGGCACATGAGGATGCAGTCATATGAGCACCACCTGCCTTCTCAGCAAGCCCCCTCTCCACAGTCACAGTTGTCAGGAAAATCTAGGGTGAGGGAGTAGGGATGGGTTTCTTATTTTCTTGGAATACCAGAAAAATGCTCTAGATAAGTATATCAAATGTTGGGCTTCCCTCAGGCAGGGTGGCGCTAACCTGTTTAAGTCTAACACCAAAACCAGTAGGTTTTGTGAAATGAGAGAAGCCCAAAAGGTACTGAGAAAGCAGTGTGTTTAGAGTGTTTGCTGCATGGGCTGGGGATGTACTTCAGTGGTAGAGTATTTACCCAGCATTCATGAAGTCCTGAATTCAATCCCCAGTACTGCAAAAAAAATAAATAAAATTGTTCAGGGTGAATTTGTCCATCAAAGAATGTAAGATCATTAACAATAGTCCAATCCCGTCATTTCAATTCACAGAGCTATCAATGGACATTTCAAGAAATTTAAGATCATTTTTTAAACTTTGTATTTTGGAAATTTTCAAACATACATAAGCAAAGGGAATAGTTGTAGGAACTCCATGGATCCATTACCCAGCTTCAATACTAGCCAACTATCAACTTCCAGGAATCTTTTTTTAATCTATACCCACCACTATCACTTCACTCACCCACTCCCAGAGTATCTTAAGCTAAATTGAAACTATCAAGCCAGGTAAGCAGGCATTTCTCCTGCCTTCCAGAGTTTATTTGGAATGGATTGCCACTTCCAGTTAGTGCACTGGGCTACACCCTCACACGCCCATCACCCTGGGACGGCTCTTAACTGACCACAGCCATCAGAAATGTCTCTCAAGTTTGTCTTTCACACACTAAAATCCCCATCAGAGACCCAGAAACAGAAGAAATGACCAGGTGACCCACGTGAGAGAATTACCAAGTGATGTTAACACCATAAGGGGCCTGGAGCAGCCTTCCCTAGTCACTCAGACGACAGCATAAGGGCTTTATGATCAAAAACTAAAAACAGGCAAGCAACATCCTTAACAGAGCTCCATCTCCTTAAAACAAAAACAAAAATAAATGCAAAGGCTGTGAACAAGTACAGCCTTCACAGACATGTTTATGGAATATGATAGAAGGTCACATAATAAGGTACCAAAAGCTGAAGACTCCCCTGTCTCTACCACTGTTTATATATTTGGGACTATACTTTCTGGAATCACATTAAGAAAGCATACAAACACATCTGCACCCCTGGAAAGCTACTTAGCTTATCTAAGACTACACATGAGCTTGAAGGGTGTTGATAAATATACTAAATAAATGTCTAAGGCAATGATGATCAGAGAGAGTTTAAGGGACTGATGATATTCTTAAAATCAGTAAGTCCCTGATCTTGGCACACTAGCAGCTATTACTTTACTAAAAGGATCTCCCTGGAAAGTAAAAACATTCTCCACCAGGAAGCAAACGAGATGATTAGCAAGATGAGCCTGTACTAAACTTCTAATCATCCCCATCACAGCAATGGTAAATCCAGCCATTAATGAACAAATATGCATTTCCAGATGACATTCTAATAAATACACATCAAAGAGAATGTGAATCCACAGAATAACTATCTTAGAAAGAAGGAAAACAGTTGAGATGCTGGTTGGTAGGGAAAAGAATGGAGACCTTCTTCATCAGCATTTGTCAATCACTACACAAGAACAGCAACACTGGGAACCAGGCCATGTCAGTGAGGAAGGCAGAGCTGAAGGATCCCAAGAGTTAAAACCCTGTTTACTGTGTCTGGAGGTGGTGCAATCTCTACACCAATCACTGAAGTCATTTGAGGCTGGCCTGTTGCTGACAAATGTAGATGGACAGATATGTAAAGATGATGCGTCATGAACTACAGCTGATGAATTTCCTGCAGAAGCCCACAGTACTCACATCAGACATGTCAAGAGGTGACAGAGCTACAACACACCGAGTCTGGCAGTTTAATTTGGTGTCGGCTATTAGTGTTGACTCTCAGTGCTATTGCCATTCAGTGTTTCTGCTGGCAAGGTGACACAGCCTCGGAGATTGCTAAATTTCTTTGTTGAGTGAAAGAGGTTGCCTGGTTTGCATGGTAACCCCTTGATGAACAACCAGAATTGGCATAGGGAAATGGGGAAGGAACATGGAGTAAAAGGAGCTCAGTCCCCAGAACACTTCTAAGTAAGTGTTCTTTCTTAGAAGAAAAAAAAAAAAACAAGTATTTGTTCAGCTGGGCTGAATTAGAAGCTACCAAGTGCCCTGGCATCATGAATTTCTCTCCCTGCACTAGAACTAGTGAAATCACCACACTCAGGAAGGAGGACCTCATGGGTTGGCCTCTAGGCATCACTCAATGAATCCAATTCTCTTCTTCTGGTCCCATGCTGTGGGAGAGGCAGGCTATGACCATATTCCCAAGGACACTATAGCCTTCCTTGGGTTTCCTGCACTCTATATCCTTTCCCTACCGCACCTCACCAAAGGTAGGATGAGAAGCCATGGTATACAGACCAGAGAGGCCCTTGCAGCTCCATACTGCCTAAAGGGAGATTGACATTGACTCAAGGGTATTGAGTCAAGGGCTAGTAGTACATAGCCCTACCTTCATTCTCCAATGCAATACTGTCCTTAAGGGGTATTCTGGTCCATACCAAGAAGCCATTAGGAAGATGATAAAGACTACCAGCTCCTGAGGACTGAGATGCAGCTCAGTGATAGAGCACTTCACTAGCATGTGCAAGGCCCTGGATTCAATCCTAAGCATCACAAAATAATAATAACAGCAACAACAACAAGCTTCCAGGAAACAACATTCCAGAACTATCTATGAGAGTGGGAGAATATAAAGAAAAGTGGAGAGTTGTAGTGGTTAACTGTAAAATGATCTCTGTAGAAACAAGAAAAAAAGTTTAGGCAACTTGTCCCTAGTGGCAATTAAGGTTGGAATAAGTGGACATACCAAGGTATATATTGTAAGAATTAGAGCATTATATTACAATTATTAAGAATTAGAAGTATATTATAATACTTCTTAAAACCTGCCCTACCACAATGAGGAAAAGCCATCTCAAAATACTATGTTTCTTGTATTTTCAGAGAATTTCATATTTGCCTGTAGCTTTTACCTCCTTTATATCATTGGAGCCTCACTCGTTGCATGGTTTATCAAAGCCAGTCCCAGAGTCTACCTTCCAGTTCTGAGCTCCTCCAATATTCCAAAATATACCCTCATTCTTCTCCATTTTAGAAGAAAGTTGGATATTCCAGGAGAATTTCACCCTAAGCTATGGAGTTTACCAATCCAAAACCATCATGATAGCGTAATTCAGACTTTCTGCAATGGAAAATTAGAAGAAACTTCAAAGGGAAAATTATATAGGTCAATCCAAGGCATTCACTAGAGCCAAGGAAGGCCTAGGATAATTAAAGATTGTTGAAGAACATCATCAGCAAGACTTTCTAATCTAAAAATCTTGGGAAAATCAAATTCAGCACTATACTCTTCTCATAGGGTTTTTTCTCATGAAATTTCTTCAGTTGAGGGATCCTAGCACTAATTTTCTATGAGTCCTATGTCCCTGGATTCTGCTATTTGAAATTGTCTTTCTTCCACAGACATCTTTAGAAAAGTTTCAGAAAGACCTCACAAGAGATATCAGGCTATATACCTGGATAACATGTACAGAACAAGGTGAAGGACAGTCATTCCTTCCTCCATCCTGATCACTCACCTGGATTGTTGTGCCCAGTTGTGGGAACTACACTTTATGGTGATCATTGTCAAGTTGAGAGCATCCCTAATACAGCAACTGTGGCAATGAGGAGTCAATCATGCCCAGTACATGGCTGAAAGTCCTCAGGCAGAGTATATAAGAAGGAGTCCTGTCCAAATTTTCCATTACTTGGAAAGTTGTCATATAAAGGTAAGAGATGTTTATAGAAAACAGAGCAAGGCCCAAATGGTGAGAGATCAAGAAAATCTCAGGTAAGGAAGAGCTCTCTAATGGCCAGCTTGAACTAGAATGAGCTGCCTCAGTAGGCCTTGATCCACCTCCACAAGGAGGCTAAATTTTTGTCAAGAAGTGCTTTAAGGCTGGGGATATAGCTCAGTTGGTACAGTGTTTGTCTTGGATGCATAAGGCCCTGGGTTCAATCCCCAGCACTGGAAAAAAAAAAGGGGGGGTGGGGGCTTTGAACAATGTTACAGAAAGTACTTGCTCATCATAAAAAGAGGGGAAGTAAATTATTGCAGAGGTTTCTTTCCACTTCAGTGTTCCATGGGCCTGGAATCTTCTCCAATTAAAGCTTGATGAACTATAGAAGAATGAAGAAACTTCAGAAATTCCATGTTCTGTCCAATAGCCACAACAGGAAAGGCTGGGATGAGGAAAACAACTCAGTGAGCCACTGATGATTCCTCTCTGGGTCCCCATGATTTCTCCCTTTATTCTCAGAAGACTTAAAATCAGACGAACACTGGTAAGTAAGGTCCACCTTCTTTCAAATATGCACAGACTTGATTGTCTTTTATAAGCTCAGATGCAGAAATAATACGTATCTTGTGACCAAAACTCTCCAAAGGTGAGTGATTGTCTGGGACACTGAGTATAGCAGCTATTCCTGTCCTATTTCCTTTGCTATCTAGGAAGGTGTCTCGCTAACCACCTGGTCAAACCTTTTCATGTTTTAGAGAAGGAAACTAACACTTAGAAAGATCAGCTGCATATTCCAAGGCCATGCTGATAATTATTAGCAAAGACAGGCCTTGAGCATTGGTCTCCCAATCCCTATTCCAGTGATCCTTCGTCTGCCAAAGACCATTTTATCTAGTAAGGATACAAATATCAGTTTCTTCCAACAAATCAGTGGCATAAAAAGCAAATAGATTTAAGAGAATCAACTAAACACATTAGGTAGAGTTTACGTGAATTCCCATTCAAAGAAACTGGAAAAAAAATATAATCTTGAGACAATTAGCAAAATTGAATATAAATTTGGTATTAGACAATATGATTTATTGGGATTTTATTAGATATGATGATGACATCAAACATTTATAACTTTTTACCATTGTTATCAGATAGAATGTATATTAAAGTATTGGCAAGTGATAAAACATGGTGTCTTAGATTTATTTTAAAATACTCCAGGAAGGTGGGTTTGGGGAGGAAGTAGTAATGGAAAAAATAAGATTGGCAAATGTTCGTGATGTTGAAGCCAGGTTGTGGATACAGCGAGGATTAGTAAACTGCTCTCTCTTTGCATTTGTGTGTGCTTGGTAATATTCATTTCAAAGATGTTTAAAAGAAAAAGACTTAAGACTGAGCGGGTTGAAAGCAGTCTCACCCCATCTCTAGCTGAGTAGTTCTGGAAGGAAGGAAAGAGAGGCTGTGCTCTCCACTGCTGCTCTCCAAGTCCTTCCCTCACCCCCTCATCTTCCCCTCACTGAAGATGCCAGGTAAGGAACAGAATAGGAAGTCACACTGTACTTGATACATATTTATCCATATGTTATTTGATCTTTTTATTGTTAACAGTGAACTGGAGGGTTTCCAGTAAAACAGTATTGTGCAATGTTTTCCAGATTCTGATGGTCTGTTAAATTTTTTTAAATAAAATTTTAAAAGCCTCACATTCATCCCATGCACAATACTCAACCCTCACCTGGTTAAATCAGATTTGGTGTTAGGGTTCATCAATAGTGTACTCATATTACCAATTCTGTACTCCTTTTGTGTTGTGTCTTCCTCTACAGAGAGAGAGAGATTAACCATTTGACTGTACAGCAACCTAATTTGTATATTTTTTAATTGTTCATGAACCTTTATTTTTTTTTAAAGAGAGAGTGAGAGAGGAGAGAGAGAGAGAGAGAATTTTTTTAATATTTATTTTTTAGTTCTTGGCGGACACAACATCTTTGTTGGTATGTGGTGCTGAGGATCCCGGGCCGCACGCATGCCAGGCGAGCGCGCTACCGCTTGAGCCAAATCCCCAGCCCTATTTTTATTTATTTATATGTGGTGCTGAGAATCAAACCCAGTGCCTCACACATACTAGGCAAGTACTGTACCACTGAGCTACAACCCCAACCCCCTAATTTATATATTAATCACAAAAGGGAGACCTACTCTTAGATCTAAGTAGAAACTTGCCTGCAACACGAATTCAGATGATGACACTTGTATTAATTCTCTCAAGGAACTTGAGTAAACTTGGCTTTCATAATTAAAGAAATTGTGTCTTTGTGGAAACATATGTAATAATTTTGAACTTGAATCTATCTACTATTGAAATCTTGATCTAATAACTTATAATAAAGAATCTGAGGGCAAGCCCCAGGCCTCTAACTAGGGACTAAATGAAATGGGGACACAGAGGGAAGTGCACAGAGGGAAAACCATCAATACATTCTGGGGTATTTTCTTCAAGTTACCAGGATTTCGTAAGTTATTTCCAACCCCAAAAGCTTGCTTTGATCCCATTATATTTCCTCCCTTCCCTTTCCCAACTATTCCCACTCCTTTTGTTGCTTTCATCCCTGTATCCTGATTTCTCAACATCAATGATGCTGTCAGCCATTGCAGCATTTCCTTTGACAAGTCATAAACTTGCCAAATATTATTGCAGCTAATACTATCAGTGGGGAAACAGGAAGAAAAGCATCCTTTCTGTACAAAAGTTTGAACTCCTGGAATAAAGCAAGGAGGTGTGAAGTCACAAGGTTTAATTCTAAGCCCCCAAGTATTAAAAGAAAACATTCATTAATAACTGCAAAGGAAAATGCCCCCAGCCCCGCTACTTCCCTGTAATGCAGATACTCTGCGGGTAGGAGTTAACATCAGTGCAAGGACCATGTCACCCTCCTTCTTTTTGTCTCCCACAAAGCTCCGCACAGTGTTCAGCATCTCATAGGAACTCAATGAGCAATTAATAAATTGAAGTGGAGAGTTGCTGTTAGCAATCTTGCACGACGCACAAAATCACAAGATTCACCATTTCTAGTCCCCGTGGAAATTCATCCTGCTCAAAAGTACATATAAATGCAATAGATTTGTAGCCTTAAAGTTCCAAAAGTGTTGATATTTCTAATCTGGTGAAATAAACGTATTTTAATCCCATTGCACCTTTCAGTTTAAGATATTGTATTAGACTGAAATGGAGATTATAACTTTTACTCAAGAGATACCTCTCCTAGTCTCATTCCATTAGTTACGACAAGGCCCCATCATTAAAGACTTTACTCCCTCACTGGGGAGAGAGAACTCATGATGAGTGACTGACTTCCACAATTGGCTTAGGGAACCAGAGTCATTCATTAAATCAAAGAAAAAGGACATCAAGGAAAGAATAAATTGTCAAACAATAACTCTCTGGGTTTATTTTTTTTTTTTCTTTCCTTGAGTCAGATCACTACCATCTTTCTTTAAAACAATACTCACAAGGAACAAGGCAGCCCTGGGTGTTCAATGACTATATATCTGCAGTATTCATTAAACACTGATTGTATACAAACTCTTCAGTGAAATAGCTGCCACTGAAGAACACGCTGCACCCCTGACCCCTATAAAGTCTGCTTCAGCTTATTGTCTTATTAAGAAAATCTAAAAGAGGGGCTGGGTTTATGACTCAGTGGTGGAGCACTAGCCTAGCACACATAAGGCAAACTGGATTTGATCCTCAGCACCACATAAAAAATAAATAAATAAAATACAGGTATTGTGTCCCTCTACAACCAAAGTGTGTGTGTGTGTGTGTGTGTGTGTGTGTGTGTGTGTGTGTGTGTGTACAAAGATCTAAAAGAGAGATCTTCAGCTGGGGTTGTGGCTCAGTGGTAGAGAACTTGCCTAGCACATTTGAGGCACTGGGTTTGATCCCCAGCACCACATAAACAAACTAAATAAAATGAAGGTATTGTGTCCATTATATATATATATATATATATATATGAAAAAAATAGATCTTCAAACTAAAGGAAAATCAATATCAAAACTGGTGGAGCATGCCTATAATCCCAGTGACTCAAGAGGCTGAGGGAGGAGGACCACAAGTTCAAAGCTAGCCTCAGCAACTTAGCAAGGCCCTAAGCAACTTCTCAAGACCCTGTCTCAAAATAAAATATAAAGGAAAAAAAAAAAGGCTGGGGATATGGCTCAGTGGTTAGATGCCCCTGGGTTCAATCCCCTGTACAAAAAAAAAAAAAATGTGGAAAATAATATGATGCCAGTGAAATACCCAAAGACCAGGGAGAGTTGTATTAAGGCCACAATTACATTGACATACACACTAATAATTCCTTCCGTGTGTATAATACTCCATAGTTTTCTAAATATTCATTGTCATTACCTCATCTAATTTTCAAAGGATTTTATGAATAGATTTTATCCTCCCCACTTTTCAGCATTGGAGATGGAGCCCAGGGCCTCATGCATGCTAGGCAAGCACTCCACCATGGAGCTACAACCATCCCAAGCCCCTCCCAAATTTCTTTTTTTTTTTTAAGAGAGAGAGAGAGAGAGAGAGAGAAAGAGAGTTTTTTAATATTTACTTTTTAGTTTTTGGTGGACACAACATCTTTATTTTTTATTTTTATGTGGTGCTGAGGATCAAACCCAGAGCCCCGAGCATGCCAGGCGAGCGGCTACCGCTTGAGCCACATCCCCAGCCCCCAACTTCTTGATAAGATAACTGAGTCCCATACAGGTGAAATGATATATCAAAGGTCCCCAAGTAGTAAGTGGCATAGATGAGCAGAAAAGAACTCTAGACTTTAATCTACAGTCTTCCAGCCATGGCTGTTTCTGTGTCCCCACATCATCCCTCAATACGGTATGTCTGTGCAGTTTTACTTGCATATTTTCACAGGCATTGGATCATTGGGTCCTATCTGCAGCCCAGTAAGGAAGGCAGAGCAGAAATTCCACAGGAAAGCAAACTAAGAACTCGGGGAATTTCCCTGCTTAAAGAGTCACCGAACCCCAGATTATCAGTGCATCTGGACTCCCAACATAGTGACTTTCCTTGCCATCAACTGGGATTTCTCAATCAGAAGGCACAGGAGAAAGGACAAGAGCAGGAGAGGGACCAGCACTTTCATTTCTTCCTGTATCCCTACCTGTGAGGTAACAGTTAAAACCATGAGGCTAGAAGAGAGGGACTGAGATGCAGCCAGTCTGCTCTCTGGGCAGCTTCTGTTTTCAAAGCATCAGGAATGGAGGGGTTTCTCACCTCTCTCCCACACCTCAAATCACCCTGCGCCCCTTTGGTTGGATCAAAGTGCTGGAGTGAATTCAAATCAGGCTCTCCCCACTAAACTGTCCAGCCTGTCATATCTGCAGCAGCCTCCCGTGTTTTGCATGAGCTCTGCGAAGAAGAAGGAGACAAAGATAACCCCAGGGTGAGCAGGAGCACCACTTTGGGAAATGTATTCCCGCTGCGATGGGGACTGAGCGGCTAATTGGCTCCAGAGGCAGCGAAGGCAGCGCGGGCAGGTAGGATTGCGCTGCCGTCCTTTATTGACTGATGCAGTCACTTGTTGGGAACCTGTGTTCATTAGCTGTGTGTAAAGTGATATTAGGGGAGAGGCGCTGGGTCCTTTGCTGAATGATTGAGCGCCCCACCTGACGGGAGGTGCATTATGTAAAAGCGCCTGCGAGAGAGTAATCGAGTTACTTAAGTGGATGTGTTGAGCGTATCTGAATGGGTGCTGTCGGGAGAATGCAAGATCAGAGGGCGTTGAAAAGTTGAGAGGCGACTCTGCCTCAACTAGAATAGGCCCAGGGTTTTTTGATATCGCTTCTCCACAGCTCCCTCTAATTACCCAGAATGAAAGGGCCTTCCACTCCCGCCAACCCCCAAGCTATCTTCTCAGTTTCTTGACAAAAGTGGGCAAGTCAGGTTCTAGGATCTACAGATCCAGGATAAAAGGGCAGAAGCCAGCTCCTCTTCCTTCAAATCTGCCTTAATTTTTTTTCTGTAATATGAAATAGTCTATTGGATAGTCCTTGGACTTCGAAAGAATCAAAATACTAATAATAAGAAGACAATAGGTCAATGACATTTCCTAGGATGTTGCTGAGCAAATCAAAAGTGGCAAAGAGCATTTGTCACCATGCTCCCACCCCTTGGTTGCCTGGAGGCTTTGGAAGCATAGATAGAAGACTGGATGGCATCTCCATCCAGCGCCTATGCATTGAGTGCCGCCCCACTACCCTCAAAGGATGTCACTAAAAGTGTCACATCTCCATCCCTGTGGCTCCACATTGTCTTGTCATCAGTCCCCTTCTTTTTCCCAGGGCCATTGCCCTAGTTCACTCCCTCAAGAACTCCCTCCTAATGCTCTTCCCAGTTTCCCAGTGAGACAGTGACATCCACACAAAAGCATTCCTCTGTCTCCACCCATCTTGCACCCCATAGAACCTGCAGATCCCCTCCAGGTCAAATCATCCCAAGAATCCCCAGGGGGGTTTCCTAAGTGCTCCAAAATCAACTTTCTGGGCCACCTCCATGAGGCTGGATCCTTCACACAAATAGGAACTATCTCCCACTCCTGTCCTCCAAATGTACTGGATTCTAGGGAGAACACAACTTCAGCTCTCGGCAGAACCCAGCTCACCTTTGGTGACACCCAACTGCTTATAGAAGGCAGCCCAGATTCTTCAGCATGGTATTCAATGCCCCAGTACTTTTGCTTCCATTGTGACTCAGCTTCTCCCAACCCTATCCTTACACTCATTGACTCACCTACCAGACTAGTTGTCTTTCACTAAACACAGTTTGGATTCTCCCAACCTTCATCCAGCAGGTTTCCAGCAATCCACGTGCCCTCCCCTACACCCACCTGCAACTAGCAAGATCCAGCTGGACACAGTTGTCCTCCTCTCCTTGTATAGTTAGCCTGCATCATAGACTGGTATGCATACTCCCTAGAGCATGCACCCCAGAGGGCAGGGACCACATCATATTTACCTATATCCTTATAGTCAATAGCACAGTGTTTTGCATACAGTGGATGCTCAATAAGATGTTATGGGATTGAAGAGACTATGGCATCTGAAAAGTGATTTGGAAAAAAAATAAAGCATTTATTCCTTATTATGAAATCATGAATTGATTTTGTTTCTTTTACCTGAGCATGCTTTAGGAAAATAGGATCTGAAACTGGTAAGGTTCGATAGACAAGGTTAGGATTGGGAAATGCCTGAAGCACAGTCCATGACATACCTAAGGGGAAGGTCCTCGCCACCAGGAGGACATGACTGGAGAAAGCAGAAGAGGGAAAGGGGGACAGTCTGACCCAATACTTCTTCAGCCTCTTTCTTCCATCTTTCTTTCACAGGACTTAGAGAAATTAGAATCATCAAATTTTAGAAATTGCATAGTCAGAAACAGAAGTCCAGAAAAGAAGCGTGAGTTCCCCAAAGTCACATGACCAATTAGTGGCATAGTCAGAGTGAAACCCAGGTCTCCTGACTATCCACCTAAAATATGATAGCCTTTACTTCTCATCTCTTATCATTTATTTTTATGAGAAATGTGGATAATATGAACAGATGAGGATTAATAATGAGGAAACAGAAAAGGAAACTAGAAAGAATATCCATTCTTACATATTTGTCATATTTTCGTGGTGCCCTAGCAGTCAATAGAGGCTTCTATAAATTCCCCCTATTTTCATGAAAAGGGACAAGGACACATGGAATTCTTAAGTGATTTTCTATCCAGATGCTGACTCCTAGGTGCCTCCTTCTATATGGGCCCACTCCCACTCATTGCTGGGATCTGGTGGGTTGAGCAGGGTGAGCAGGAGGCAGATCATGATATCACTGTCTTTAGCACTAGTCTCAATCCCGCTAGGTTTTCCTCTCTAAAATATTTGCACAAGCCCAGCACTTTAAAATATAATTACAGCATTTAGAGTATGTTTCCCATCTCTAGGCTGCAGAGGCTTAAGCAGTACCTACACTCCTCTGACACTGAGTCATATGCTGGAAAACCAAGACTGCGCCCGGCAAAGCTAGGCTGGTGGCTGCAGACTCAGATGATGCTCAGCAGCAGCTGCCATGTGAAGGATGACAACAAACATTTTCAGCATAAAGCACACAATATAAAGCATGGTAGGCAACCTCAGACATTTCTTCTTCATTTTACTATACACTATTTCATGTGTTTTAATATATTCTCAAGTTCTCTAAATTCTCATCCTTGATCTAGAAGGGAACAATAGAATTTCTTCTCAATGTTACTAATAACAAGTCAGGTAGAAGAGATGGTATATACAGTGGTATGTTCCTGAATGAGGGTGCGTCTCTCAAGCTCATCCTTCCAGCACTCCTTTATAGTATCTTAACAACTCCAAGGGAACTAATGTCTTGTGCTCATCACAAGCTCTGGGACCTTAGGGCACTCTGAGAAGTCCTTGACTATAGTAACCCAGGTTCACTTTCATCTGTCCCATGGGTTTGCTGTGGGATCATGGAAAAGTGGCTCTCTGTGCCTTGGTCACTGGCTACAAAATGGGAACAGTGGCCTCCATGGATTTGTCTGTAGAGCTGCCATTTAAAAATACCACAAACTGGGTGGCTCAAACAACAGTATTTTTCCTCATGGTTCTGGAGGCTGGAAGTGCCAGATCAAGGTGTTAGCGGTTTGGTTTCTTCTGTGGAATCTCTTCCTTGGCTTGCAGATGGCTGTCTGCTCTGTATCCTCACATAGTCTTTCCTATGTTCACACACCCCAGGTATCTCTCTCTGAGTCAAAATTTCCTCTTCTTATGAGGTGACCAATCAGACCAAATTAAAACCTACCTGATATGGTTTGGATAAGGGTCCCCAAAGACCCATCTTCTAAAGGCTTGGTCACCACCCTATGGCACTATGGGCAGGTGGTGAAGCCTTTAAGAGGTGGAGCCTAGTGGAAGGAAGTTAAGTCACTGTGGGTGTGCCCTTGGAGGGGATCTTGACCCTGGCCCCTCACTGTTTCTCTCTTTGTTTGGGGGCTGCCATGAGGTGAGCAACTTTTTCCACCATGTGCCCACCTCTGTAATGCTCTGCCCTACCATAAACTCAACCAACCAGGGACTGGAACCTCTAATAAAAGTGTAAGCCAAAATGAACCTTTCCTCCTTATAAGCTGATCATCTCATCTACTTTGTCATAGTGACAGGAAGCTGAATAACACCACCCTAATAGCCTCATTTTAACCTAATTACTCTTTAAAGAACCAATTTCCAAATATAATTATATTCTGAGGAATAAGATTTTTAATTAATGAATTTGAAGAGGATGCCATTCAGTCCATAATACTGATGTGATAGTAAGAATCAAAAGCAATAATGAATAGAAAGTGACTTATATAAGATCTATAACACATGGCAAATGCACAGTAATCACTATTACTATTATTTTTATTACTTATTTTGATAATATAATCTTGAGCTTTTAACTAAAAATGAGAGCTGATCATGTGTATCTGCCATTTCTAAAGTTTCCAGCATCATTTGAATTTTGAACCAGGATAAGGTTCTATAATCCTCAGAGTTAATTACAAAACTCTTCACAGTATGAATATACTGCCTTTCCTATCTCACTCCTTCATGTGGGTGATGCTATCATTCCAGACTTGCTGCTGCTCTCCAGATACGCTGGCCCCATCATACATGCAGGTACCTCTTCCCACAACTACAAGCTTGGTGAACTCCTACACATTTTTCAAGACCCATACCAAATTTCACATCCTCTGTGAGATCTTTCCTCTAACTCTGAGTCAAAGTAGGTCATTATCATCAAGAACTCCTCACTAATTAATGAGATTTTAGTCCAAGAATCTGAATGCTAACTAGCAAGCATTCCCCTCTCCCCAAAGTCCCCTTTACAAACATTAGCTTCCCAGGAAGGGTACCATGACACATTGCTATCACCTGTGATTTTGTTTTATCTGATCAGCCTAGGGAATATCAGGACATTCCATGACTGGGCTGGCAGGTGGAAAGAAAATGTGAGAGACAAGCCTTACCACCTTGATTTTGTCGAGGTCCCTAGAGCTAAGCTAGACAAGACATCTCCTTTTATCTCTAAGTGCCTGGGAAGCACACTTTAGGGGAACAGATGCTAGAGAATTGAGGGCAGAGCTTTTGACCATTAGCTTCCTTCTTGTCCTCCACTTCCCCAGCCATGCCCTGCCCAGTCACTAGGGAATTACCGAGGGGTCCCTTCTCTCTTGGTCTCTCTATATCTCTGGTTCCCTCACAGGAGTGCCTACTATTTAATCATGAAGTTGTGTCCTTTCAAGGGAGCACCTTAGATAACAGAGAGAGACAGACAGACAGACTCTTAACACAAAGTCCCATTGTTGTCACGTGTCATGGGCAGAGGAGAGGCAAAGCTCAGACATCCTAGAAAGTCCACGCACAGACTCAGTCAGCCTGACACCAAGCATAGCCTGGAGAGGTCCCTCACTGGGGGGCAGCAAGAGGGCACCTGTGCCTCCTGATCCCTACCCAGTTCTGGCCCAGCCCCCAGGAGGAGCAACTGCGCAGCTGCCACAGGTAGATCCACAATAATCAAGGACTGCAAAGGCATCGAAATGTGACATCAGGGCAGGAAATTTGACTGCGGGGCAAAGGAGTGTAACATTCTGGACTTTCCAAGAAATTCTCTCTGTAGACATTTCTAATCATGTCAGACGAAATGTTTCATGTTGATCACATATTCGATAACCATGGCAAAAGGTATATCTACATTACCGTTATAAATCTGTAGAAATTATAATTATGCTGATAGTATAATTGCTTATGCCCATAGGGCACACGGCTTGTGTACTGCATAAACCCTTTTTTAGCATTACTCCCATTAACACTCAAAAAATTAATCGATGCATATATTGTTATTAATATGTTATACTATTACTACTTATCTAATAACTATGGATCTTTAAATCCTACATATAGTCTGTGTGTGTGTTTATATAAAACCTTTGAGGTAAATTGTTTCTATATTGCACCCCAGAGGTTCTCACCCTGGGATTTCTAAGATATATACTTTTAAATGTTTGGTGTTAAACAATCCACAAGATCACAAGCCCTGCCCACTGAGGAAACCTCACAGATCCCCACCTCCTGGAGTCAAGATTCAAAAGAGAGGCCATGAGTGGTGACTGTTGCCCCTTCTTACTGGCCTGCAAAACAAACAGCATGCTGTTCAGGGATGATCAAAGAGAAGCTGCTTCAGATGTTGCAGAATAAAAAACACCTTCAAACATTGGTCCAAGGAATAAAGTCCACAAGTGAAATATCCTTTATAATGTGGAGTCTTGACCTTCCCCAAGGAAAGTCTCTAACATAGCACTTCCCCCCCAACTCTCTATGTTTGACCTCTGAAAAACCACTTAACCTCTCTGAGTCCCAGCTAAAAAAGGGGGTGGGGGGAGAGAGAGAAATTATGAAACTACCAAGAACAAGAGGCTAACTAAGACTTTGAGGCCCTCTCCATCCACTGATGTTGGATTTCTCTTGCTTCCTTCCCTCTAGTCTCAGATGCCTCTAAGCAGTGAAACTGTCAGTCTGGTTGGAAATACACTCAATCAGGAAGCAAACTAAAGGAAAGGCCAATCTATTTCAGCCCAGATAAACTCTCAGCAGTCAGAAGTCTCTGAAGATTAGAAGTATTACAAGAAGCAGACCTGCCCTTTCCTGATGGACATGAATGACAAGGCATGTGGCCTTGGGGGCTGCTGCAGCCATCTTGCAACCACCAAGGAGAATCTGCCTGGGTGAAGAGGAATGAAGAGGAGGCAGGAGAAATGGAAAGAAACCGACCTGCTCACATACTGTGAGCCCCTGAAGGTTGTTTCACGAAACAAGTCGCTTCATTAGGAAAACACTTAAAAGAAACAGCAGCACCAGAAACTTAAGAAGACGGTTCTGAAAAGAGCACAGCAAAATTATTCAAGCTACTCAGAGTTCCTTTGGACCAGCTGGAGGTCCTTCTCTTTGTGGACCAGTTTGTCTAAAGGACTTGCCTGGGGTCTTCCACTGTCCCCACATAATATGGGAGCCGGATCAGGCCCCTGACTAACCAGAGAACAGAAGAAGGAAACAGAAGATGCTAGAGCAAAACTTGGACATACTGGAGATTTTGCCCCACAAAAAAGAGATCTAAGGACAGAAACTGCTGCCTTCAAATATCCTAAAGGCTAATGAATCAAAAAAGAAGGAGGTTTATTCTACAATGCACCAAAGTTGTGTTTATCAAAGAGTCTGTGGAACACCAAACCTGCAAGATGCATGATCACAAAGGGTTTCTTGGTCAAAGTAGTTTAGGAAACACTATGAGGTCTCTCCCTGCTTGGAAAATCACAATACATATTGTCATATATTAAAGGATCTGAGAAGTCCTGCAGCAAATACACGGACACACACACACACACACACAGAGAGAGAGAGAGAGAGAGAGAGAGAGAGAGAGAGAGAGAGAGAGAGAGAATTCTAATTAGGGTTTTACAGAGAAAGAATAGGGTTGAGAAAGAGAGAGTTTAGTTTACAAGGAGTTGGTTCACATGATTATGGAGATTGAGAAGTCCCAAAATCTGCAGTCAGCAAGCTGCAAACCCAGAAAGTCATAGTATAGTTCCAGTCTGAGTCCAAAAGTCTGAGAACCATTAGATCTGATGGTACAGGTTCTAGTTCAAATCCAACAAGCTCAAGAGCCAAGAAGAGCTGATTTTTTTCAGTTCAAGTTAGAAGGTTGAAGAGGCTGATGTCTAACTTGACCAGTCAGGCAGGAAGTTTCCTGTTACTCAGCCTTTTTATGCTAACCAGGTCTTCAACTGTTTGCATGAGGCCCACACAGATTAGGGAAAGCAATCTACTTTCCTCAGTCTTCCCATTCAGACACACTTAGAATAAGGTTGGACCACATGTATGGTACCCCATGGCCCAACCAGTTTGACACATAAAATTAATCATCACACCCAGTATTTTGCAAAACTTCTTCCACCTCAGAATGCTTTTCTAGAACAGTGTTTCTCAGACACTTATGTTGCATGGGTCATCAGTCCCAGAATTACCTGAGCTATTCACTCAGAGACCCTGATTCAGAAGTGATCCTAGATTGGACTCATGGAGCATCACTTTCAGGACGTCAAGACTTGAATTCACAGAACAATCTCAGCCCCACTAAATGTAGGGCCTCTCTTGTAGTGATGCATTAGGAAGCACACAACACTATCTGTCATGTGTTCTTGCCCAAAGAAGAGAACTAATCTAAGTCTCAGATGTAACTATCAGTTTGCAGGAAATAGATACAAATGAATTAAAATTCACCATGAGGCAACAACCAGCCAAGTCCAGAATGTGACACATTTTATAGGACAAATGATTTGGTGTCTTCAACATATAAATTATGTCTTTTAAATGGATAGGAGGGCTGGACTGGGGATGTGGCTCAAGCGGTAGCGCGCTCGCCTGGCATGCGTGCGGCCCGGGTTCGATCCTCAGCACCACATCCCAACAAAGATGTTGTGTCCGCCGAGAACTGAAAAATAAAATGTTAAAAATTCTCTCTCTCTCTCTCTCTCTCCTCTCTCACTCTCTCTTAAAAAAAAAAAAAAAAAAAGAAATATAGACATCTCTGTGAAGCTCCAGCACAAAAGGCCAGAGGCCTTGTTAAAGGATCTCTCTCTCTCTCTCTCTCTCTCTCTCTCTCTCTCTCTCTCTCTCTCTCTCTCTCTCTCTCTCACACACACACACAAAAAAAATAAAATAAAAAATAAATGGATAGGAGGGCTGCTATAGATTAAATGACACTTAAGATATATATAATTTAGTGCAATATGTGATGTACAGATGCTGTTTGAATCCAGATTAAAGGAAACCACCTTTAAAAGACTTTTTTAATATTTATTTTTTAATTATAGGTGGATACAATATTTTATTTTTATGTGGTGCTGAAGATCAAACCCAGTGCTTCACACAAGGTAGGCGGGTACTCTACCTCTGAGCCACAACCCCAGTCCTTTAAAAGACATTTTAAAAACAATAGGAATATGTATTGTATACTAGATAATATTAGAGAATTATTATTAACTTTGTTATGTTATAATGACATTATGTACGTAGAAAAAAAGTTGACACCTAGCAGAGATGCATTTTGAATTACATGCAGATAAATTATATGAAGCCTGAGATTTTTTTTTTGTTAATTACTACATCAAAAAAGCAGCTAAGCTAGGCATTGTGTTGCACAACTATAATTCTAGCAACTGGTTAGGGTGAGGAAGGAGAATCATAAGTTTGAGGCCAGCTTCTGCCATTTAGTGAGACCCTGTCTCAAAATAAAAAGTAAAACAGAGATACAAAAAGTTGTGGTATACATGTGTATTGAGATTTGTAATGCATAAAAAGACAACAACAACAAAGTACATGTATTAAGGCATAAATTGGTGTGAACATACTTTATATACAGAGAGATGAAAAACAGTGTCCTATATGTGTAATAAGAATTGTAATGCTTTTCACTGCTGCCATGTATTTAAAAAATTAAAAATAAATAAATAAAATAAAAAGTAAAAAGACTCAGTGGTAGACCACCCTGGGTTCAATCCCCAGTATCAAAAAAAAAGGTTCTTTGGCATTATGCTTAAATTTTTCCATAATAAAAATATATAAAGAAGAAGGAAAGGAGAGGGAAAGAGGAAGTACTGGGAATTTAAATGGAGCAAACTGAGTTACATGCATTTATGAATGTCAAAATGGACCCCACTACTATGTATAACTATAACTATGCACTAATAAAAAAATGTTTAAGAAAAAAGGAAGAAACAATCCCCAGTGACTCTTAAGTACCCTAAAGTTCTGCTCTTTGGGTATAGCTAAGACAAGTGGGTTCTAAACAAGCAGAAATCAACTTAATATTTCAGAAGGCTTCCAACATGATGTGTGTGACTCTGGGAGTGTTCAGGGGGAGATCAGGATACAGCAAGCTGCAGGGAGACTTTCCCCAATGGAGACAGGACAATGGCTGAGCTCACCAAGAGCTCAATGCCTTCTCCTCACCACTCCCTGCCACTCTCGTCTCCAAGAAATATTAAGATTGTCAAGTGCAGCCACTTGTCCTCACTCAACATAGTCATGACTCTCAGGTTACAGAGTCTCGATCCTCTGCCCAGACTTTGGTGGGAACCTATGGAATCTTTGCTGTGGCTCCCCACCTGCTAAAACGGCTTGTGGCAAACAAAGGCAGTGGATCACTCACCTCAGAGTCTCCCCAGTAGGCAATCTAAAACATTCAACAGGCCCTGCAAATAGCCACTAGCTCAGGGCAAGAAACTATTTATTAGGGGCACACAGAAAAGGATATTAATTTTACTTACTGTGGTACATGTATTTCTCCCTGGAGGGCAAGGAAAAGTCTAAAAAAAAAAAAAAAAAGAAGTATCATAAGCTAAGAGAAATAAATTACACTCTTTTAACAGTTTAGTCAATTTGAATTTGACAAATAAATTCATGTACTAATTATCTAACTTCCCCATTTCCTAATGGAGAACCACTTGGAATTGTGAGAGATCCCAAAATAGACGAGAAATAAGAAATGTCTATTTGTCACCATGAGGCTCGTACTGGAAACAGGCTAATGAAGTTGGCTTGCAAAATGTCATTTATACTCTGCTCTTAAGGTTACCTGGAGCATTTTGTTTTCCTTCATTTTTTGTCTTTTCAGGGTTTTCTAGCACTTTGGCTTGTAAAAATCACCTTTGCAAATACAAGACTGAACATAGAAGTGTGTTCTCTGTTCCAATTCAGAATCCCATGTATACAATTATTCAGTGACTTTTCCAATCAGCAGTGATAGCTGCATGGAAAGGGGTGCCACCCCGTAGTTATTTCTCTTCTGCAAATTAATGGTGTTCCATGTCTCTGTTGAAATAAGTGTGTTTGACTGTTCTATTAAAGCGTATTATCCTAAATGGGTTGTCAGTCAGAGTGTCCTCATTAGGAATTCAAAACTCCAAGTTCATCAGGGAATAGATTTAGAATGGCTAATGATGTTACAAAGCTGCCAACTCTTATTCATAAGAAAAATTAGCTCTGTGATATCTCAGGAATTCATCCCCTCCTTTCCCTTCCAAAAAAAAAAAAAAACAAAATTTCTGATTCAAGCCCTCCTTACATCTGGCCTATATAAAAGCCTTCCCTCCTTCATTGCCACCCATTTTTCCAGGCCTTCCTATAACTAACACACACACACAAACACACACACACACAAACACACACACACACACACACACATACACACACACATCACATAGCTCTACACTGACATTCAAAGCATCAAGCTATCTTTCTAGCTTTATTCCCTCAGCTAGACCCCCACAGTTCCCATTCCTTGAACAAATTCAACATGCATCCCTTTTCACCCCTCCCTACCTGGGTGTACCTAGCCCACATCTGCACCTGTCAGAGAACCTATTCAGTACCTTGTTCAAATCTTCCATTTCCAGGAAGACTTCTCACATCTTCCAAATAAAACTATTCTCTTTCTCCCAGTTTCATTTTCTGAATTCTGCTTAGGGCTCATTTACAAAACACCTACAGCTCATTCTTTTTGATTACCCAGGTACATACCCTCTCCACCAGAATGTGATCCTCAGAGAGACAGAAGCCGGTCATATACATCTTTCCTCCCAGGCAGCATCTAGCACATGGTAGGCACTTCATACATTTTGAGATTACAACAAAATGCTACGTAGCCAGGTGCAGTGGCACACACCTGTATTCCCAGCAGCTTGGGAGGCTGAGACAGAAGGATTACGAGTTCAAAGCCAGCCTCAGCAACTTAACAAGGCCCTAAGAATCTCAGTGAGGCCCTGTCTGTAAATCAAATATTAAAAAGGTCTGGGATGTGGCTCAGTGGTAAAGCAACCCTAGATTCAATACCTGGTACCAAAAAAAAAAAAAAAAGAGCTATGTAGCCATTAAAAAAAAAAAAGATGAAGAGATGAAACCATGGGCAAGATATAACATTTAGGGAAAAAAAGGCAGAAGAGTGTATATACTATGCTCCCATTTATGTAAAATAAAATCAGATATGGATAGAGCTATATAAAGATACAAATGGGTGTATATATCTCTGGTAAATCTCTCAAAAGATATGCAATAAAACTCTGACGACACTGGTTACCATCAAGGAGGGGGCAGTTATGCAGGGTCATTGGTGGAACGGAGACTTTCGGTTTGAATTTCATTACCGTTGCATATATTACCGTGTGGATATATTACCCACATTACCCATTCAAAGATAACAATTCAATTCACTTCAATTCAAAGTAATAAAATAAATGTTTGATTTTAATTGGAGCTGAACTGAACAACCCTGAAATTAATAACAGAACTGGCTAGAGTACTCAAATTACCAATTGCCAGTGAGTTCAGCATTCAGAGAGAGAATTTTATTTCTCCAATTATATGGTGATCCAGTGCCAAGTTGAATTCATTAGCTTTAATAATAGTAATAATAATGAATATGCTTATAAAATTAATAAATCAGGCACATTTTTATGTTGAGAAATTTTATCCAAGAGTGTTTAAATTCTATCAACTTACAAAATCAGTTCACTAACAATCGGGCTCTCCGAGATATTTTTTTTTCCCTGTATTATTATTGGAAAGTGTTGCCAAATAGCAAAAGTTGAGACACTGCAATACATATATCATTAAATCTTACAGTTGTTTAAGTTAAAGGTAAACCCTTGAGGAAGTGTGTTCAGAGAAGACATAAAAACTATTCTTCAAATTCAAATGATCCTCAGAGAGACAGAAGCCTGTCATATTCATCTTTCCTTCCAGGCAGCATCTAGCACATGATGCTGCCCCGAAGGAGCTTCATAATTTGGGGGATTACAACAAAATGCTATGCAGCCAGGAGCAGTGGCACAAACCTATAATCCCAGTGGCTCAGGAAGCTGAGGCAGGAGGCAGGAGACAGGAAACTGATGCAGCCTCAGGATGCCCTCCCCATGAACGGCATGGTGTTTGCAGCCAAGAGGTTCCTAACTGGACTGCTTAGCTGTGTTAGCCCAGGTCCGGGAGAAGTTCATCCCTCATCTGTTCCCCACTGTACAAGTACAAGAACTCATTCTATCATACCAACTCAAAATATCACAGTGCCTTATTCAGCTACTTCTCTACCTTTCCTTCCCTCTGACCTGTTAGTAAGTACATGAACAGTCAAAGAAAGACTTTTAAAAATTAAAAGAAACCCCTCCCCAACATGCCTGGACAGCAAGCAGGTGCCTTCTTCACCTTGTCAGGTGAAAAGACCCTGCTCTGGACCTTCACGATTTCATTGCTTTCGTCATTATCTTAGCCTCTGGAGCTACAAATATCACATGTGATGGTTAATTATCCTGTCATCTCTTTTTTAAAAAGTCACCTATGATGTATGAGTGGCTCTGAAACTCCACTCCAGGAGGCTCTCAGAGGAACATCAGGGACGGAATGAAGACCCACATGGCAGCAGCAGATCCTAGGGGGACATTAATGAGGGGCAGGACCAGTGCGGGAAGGAACACTAAACTATTACTAACACATTAGCCCTGCAGGGCACCGTGCCAGTTGTAATAAGCCACCAGTCTGGCGTGCTGGCTCAGATCTGAAAGATCTGGAAAATCAGAGGGGAAAAAAACCTGCCTATACTTAAAACTCAATTCCAACAGTGCCTGGAAAAATACTTTTGCATAACAACAAATTCTCAGGCAATGATAGTCACTCCAGTTATCTTAAATATTATTGCTAATTATAGACATGACTGTTATCTCTCTCTACAACCTGTGTGGGTATTATGGCATATTTAGTATACTATATTAATATACTTAGTATACTAAATGTTTCATGCTAAGTATACTAAATATTTTACTATATTTAAATCAATCAACAAATATATGAAAAATGCTCATCATCTCTAGCAATCAGAGAAATGCAAATCAAAACTACTCTAAGATATCATCTCACTCCAGTCAGAATTATGAAGACAAACAACAATAAGTGTTGGCAAGGATGTGGGGAAAAAGGTACACTCCATACACTGCTGGTGGGACTGCAAATTGGTGCAGCCAATATGGAAAGCAGTATGGAGATTCCTTGGAAAACTTGGAATGGAACCACCATTTGACCCAGCTATTCCTCTCCTTGGACTTAAAGGATTTAAAAACAGCATACTACAGGGACACAGCCATATCAATGAATATAGCAGCACAATTCACAATAGCTAAACGGTGGAGCCAACCTCGATGCCCTTCAGTAGATGAATGGATAAAAAAAAATGTGGCATATATACACAATGGAATATTCCTCAGCAATAAAAGAGAATAAAATCATGGAATTTGCAGGTAAATGGATGGAGTTAGAGAAGATAATGCTAAGTGAAGCTAGCCAATCCCAAAAAAACAAATGCCGATGTCAGCGTCCTTATATCAGCATACACTATTGTAATGATTTTGTTCATCACTGTGTCCCCAGGGACTACCCAGGATGTGGCAGGTGCCTAGTATTTGTTGGATTTAATGAAATTTTGTATATAACTTGGTAGATACATTATCTTACTTCCAAGGAAAAAATGGAATTAGCTCAACTTCTTTAAAAGTGAATTCTTATCTTCAGCAATCATCATTTGCTTGAAGAAGTCAGAAACAGGCTAAACAGGAGGAAAGAAACTGGGGGAAAGAACTCTTGCACGAGCTCTGTTAGACCTGAGACGCTTCCCCTGTCCTTCCCATAGTCAGGCCTTCCCATGAAGGAGAGGTGAAGTGCCTCAGGACTGAGGAGCATATCTGTGCTATGGACGAGACACTCTGTAGTACCTCTGCCTCTGACCCTTCTCTTTAGCGCCTGCCCCTTCTCTGTGCTCTCCAGTCCAGGATGTGATCTTAACTGCTTATAGGAGCAATTTGGCAAAGTACAAATCAAGAGCTTTAGAATTGTGCATAATTTGCCTCCTTCAAGTCAACCTAAGGAAATCACCCAAAATACATTAAAACCTTTCTAGTCAAATTCTTTTAGAGCCTCAGCTGTAACACTGAAAATCTAGATGTGACCCAAACTTCTAATCATGGAAGAATGTTTTACTCCTTGCACATGTTGAAATATTATACAGGCATTAAAATTATTTATGAAGAGTATGTAAAAGGAAAAATATTTTTTAATTACAAATGGGAAAAATATAAAAATATGCATATGTAGGATTATTTTTAACTATACAAAAATGTACACATAAAAAGAATGGGTTAAATTATACTTGGAGAAATTCAAATAAAAATTAGAGTGAGATGCAATTTTACATCATCAAATCACCAGAATTTTAAGTCTAACAATACCAAGTGTTGGTGAATCTGTGAAATAATCTTACTTCCAGGGAAAAACCTAGTACTATTGCCGCAGTCTGGCTGGGCACAAATCACAAGCCACTGAAGCAGGAACAAACTTTATTTTTGAACTGCAAGAAAAAACCTCACACACGTTCCTGGGGAATTCTCCCAAATGCCACGCGGCTCGTCCAGGAACCCCCCACCAGAAATATCTCTCCCGGAAATCCCTCCTCCTGCACTTCCCCAACCAATGGGAACTCTCTGGGAATCCCCAGAAATCCCCACAAGAACTCCAAAATAGTGTGAGAACTCAAAAGTAGCAGCAGAGGCGGATAGTAATGCCTCGCCTGTCAATCAATACTCTTGGCAAAATGCCAGGGGCCATACAGACTCAGCCGTGGCTGTCAGCATTTCCCCCCTTCTGTTTAATTAAACAACAAGCAATGTGGCTTAGGGACTGTGCCTGTTAGGTAGTCCAATTCAACATATGGTTCTTACCCATCATCGGATGAACTGACCTCTAGGCGTCAGCCTCCTGTCTTAGGTTGGTACCACTGCAATTGGATCATACCCGTCACTGACTACCAGTCTAGCATACAGCCATGCTTGTGGAGAGGCCTTTGCACCAGTGGGGGGGTGAGGTTCTTTGCCTCACCTCTGTTGGCCCCCAAATTTGGCCTTGGTGCCAGTGGGGGGATGAGGTTCTTTGCCTCACCTCTGTTGGCCCCCAAATTTTAGACCATCACTAGTAGAAGGGAGGAGGATTCAAAATGCCATGACAGTAAGCCAATTGAGGGCTCCTTTGAAAAATTGTACCACCAGTGACACCATCAGCAAAGATATGCCAGCACTACCACAATTCGTTGTACCAACATATAGTTCACAATGCATACAAGTGATACATAGTCCAGGCAAGTTCTGCAGGCAGTTCAAAGCAGAGGAATCTGTCAATATGTCCATTTCCTCCCAAAGTAAATTGACTCCTTGATTGAGCATTACTTGTTGAGTTATTATTCATTGATGCATCAGTTTATACAGTTTGTTGTGATAACTATTGAAGAAGCTGTAGTTTGGTTTTATCTTTGTTTTCACCAGCACTGGGATGAAGATAGGAATTCTGGCAATGATGCTAAGAAAAAAATTATGTAACATTCCAACAGGCACTAAGAAAACAATTTTTGAACAATTTACATTATCCTGAACAGAATTATTAAATATAATGAGAAGGAAAGGTGAAAGTAAACAAACAGATCTGTTAACCTCCTTATTTGTTCACATATTAAAACAATTTTCAACAATCAAAATTAAACCATTAAAATCACGTGAATAAAAAAAATTCAGATCCATTTATTCATGAGCACTTCTCATATATGATATATGGACATATGCACATACAGACATATAACACAAAACAGAAGTGTGCACACATAACATACAACACATAAGACAATAGTAAAGGCCTTGTAGCTTTACCTAGGTGAAATATCCATTGCAGTGTTTAAAAACTCCACAGTCAAAAAATAAAACTGATCAGAAAAACATTAACCTAGGTCTGTATGAACTCAAAAATAAAATAGAACTTTATGATGTGGGAAAAGGCAATAATAAAATAAATATTGAAAAAATCATCCTGGTTAATCACTGTCACAGATGTAAGAATAGCCAAACTGGAGCTCCGGATATCAGCTGTTATGGATTTGAGTCAAATCACCTTTTTTTTTTTTTTTTTTTTTTTTGGTCTGTAGAATTGGCTTTGGTTAGTTTCTCTGGAATCCAAATCGGCTATTGTTCTCCCTGTGGAAACACACAAACAGAACCCCAACTCCAGACAATCACTGGGTCAGGACCTTAGTTAATCTCTCTGGAATCCAAATCAGCTGTTGTTCTCCCTGTGGAAATACACAAACAGACCCCCGACTCCAGACAATCACTGGGTCAGGACCTTTCCATTGTCCTGTTAGAGTATCCTTCCAACGTACCTTAGGCTTATGTACATTTTTTGGACACATATGCCTTTCCCCAGCACTAAGCCCTGATGAATCCAAATTTAAAAAGTTTAGAGTAAAAGGGTTATTTTAAGTTTATCTTTGGTGGATATATACCCCTTTCCAATTCTCTCTTTTTGCTTTAATAAGTACATCTTAATAGTTTGATGAGCTCTTTCAACTATGCCTTGTCCCTGTGGATTGTATGGAATTCCTGTTATGTGAGTAATGCCAAATGATGAGCAAAATTGTTTAAAAGAGGTAGAAGTATAACCAGGACCATTATCTGTTTTTAACTGTTTTGGAATGCCCACAGTGGCAAAATTTTGTAAGCAATGAGCTATAACATCTTTAGTTTTTACTCCGGCATGAAGGAAGCCCATCAAAAATCCGGAAGAAGTATCAACTGTAACATGAAAATATTTTAATTTTCCAAATTCTGGAAAGTGTGTGATGTCCATCTGCCAAATATGGTTAGGTATCAGTCCTCTAGGATTGACTCCAAGATTAACTTGTGGTAAAAAGGTCACACAATTTTGACATTGTTTTATTATTTGTCTAACTTGTTCCTTAGTTATTTTAAAACACTTTTGTAAAGTATTAGCATTGACATGAACCTTTTATGAAAATGTGTAGCTTCTTCTAGTGTAGAGAAAATATGTATGTCATGTGTAGTTTTATCTGCTAAATCGTTGCCCAAACTAAGGGCTCAGGCAATCCTGTATGTGCTCTGATATGTCCTATAAAGAATGGATCTTTTCTGTCCCAGATTAGACTTTGTATAGCAGAAAACAAAGAGAAAACAGTAGAGGAAGGGGAAATCCTACCAGCATCTTCAAGGGATACTATAGCATTAACTATGTACTGACTATCAGAAAATAAATTAAATACAGAATCTTTAAACATCACAAAAGCTTGTAAAACTGCATTAAGCTCTACCTTTTGAGCTGATTGTTTGGGTACTAAAAATGTAAAAGTTTGATCAGGGGTAACTACTGCTGCTGTACCATTATTTGACCCATCAGTGAATATATTTGGAGCATTCATGATAAGGGTCTTTCTTGTCATTTTTGGAAAAACTACAGGATGTGAAGACCAAAACGACAACAAAGGATTAGATGGTATGTGATTATCAAATGAAACATTAGATTTACACATGATTATTGCCCAAGTATTTAACTCATTAGCTAACTCATCAATTCAATCCATAGTATATGGAGTAATAATTTTATTGGGAGAAATTCCAAACACTCCCTTTGCTGCTTTTATTCTTTTGAGTATTAATTGTCCTACAGCCTCAGGATTCCTAGTAAGAATAGTGTTAGGAGAATAAGATAAATGTATCCACAATAATGGACCTTCTTGCCAAAATACTCCTGTAGGAATATTTTTTGTTGGTATTACAATAAATAATAAAGGCAAAGTTATATCAATTCTATCCAAATGCATATTCTCCATATATGTTTCAATGAGTTTTAAAGCCTTTCTTGCTTCAGGTGTTAACATGCAGGGTGAATTTGGATCTGAAGGACCTTTTAGGATATCAAATAAAGGTCCCAACTCTCCTGTTGGTATACCTAGATAAGGCCTTATCCAATTTATGTCTCCTAATAACTTTTGAAAGTCATTAAGTGATTTGAGTTGATCTACTCGTATTTGAATTTTTGGTGGACGGACCATGGTTGAGGATAATAGAACTCCTAAATAATTAATTGGAAAATTTAATTGTACTTTATCTATTGCTATCTCTAGATTATAATTTTTTAATAAATTTGTAAGTGTGGCATAACATTCTAGCAATGTGTTTTTATCTTTGTGTGCTAACCATACATCATCCATATAGTGAAATATTTGTAGTTCAGGATTTTGATTTCTAAGTGGCTGAATTGCTTTGTTAACATAAATTTGACAAATAGTTGAGCTGTTAGCCATCCCTTGAGGGAGTACTTTCCATTCATATCTCTGATCAGGACTTTCATGATTCAGTGCAGGGATAGTAAATGCAAAACGTGGACTATCCTCAGGATGAATTGGAATTGAAAAAAGAAACAATCTTTAATATCTATAGCTAAAACATACCAGGTTTTTGGCAAAGCAGACAATTGAGGAATCCCCGATTGAGCAAGTCCCATAATAACCATCTCATTATTAATGGCTCTTAAATCTTGCAATAATCTCCATTTACCAGATTTCTTTTTAATGACAAAAATGGGAGTATTATAGGGAGATATGGAAGGTTGTATATGTCCCTCCGCTAATTGTTGTTTGACCAGGTCATGGGCTGCTTGTATCTTTTCTTTAGTCAGGGGCCACTGAGGAACCCATACTGGTCTATCTGATTTCCAAGTTTTTTATTGCCTCAGTGACCCCTTCTGAAAACCCAGTCCATGTCTATTTATTCCTTGATCTATTCGAATTGGTGCTGCTATACCTTGTTCTCCTAATCTTTTTTCTTTCCTGAAACCTTGTTTAGCCCTAATAGTGGGCGCATTTGAATTGATGTTATTTGTTAATGTCAAACCTAATTGATCTAGGACATCTCGTCCCCATAAATTTATAGGAAGATGATCCAATACATATGGCTGTATAGTTCCTTCACATCCTTCAGGATCCTTCCAATCTAATACCATTGCACTTCTATGGGGATTAGTTTGAGTGGCTTCTTGTAACAGCCAATGTTTTGGCCATTCTTGACAAGATATGATGCTAAGGTCTACACCTGTATCCAGTAGCCCACTAAATTCATGTCCTTGAATATTTAGTTTTAGCATTGGGCGAGAATCTAAATTCAAAGACAGCATAGCCCAATCTACACCTGTGGAGCCTAATCCCTTGGAACCTCTTTCCATAGTACTACTGGAAAATTTATCATGTAGGCTGGGTATTATTAATAACTGTGCTATTCTATCTCCTGGTGAAATTACTGATATACCCTTTGGAGAACTAGCTATAATTTTTATTTCACCTTCATAATCGGGATCATTTACCCCGGGACTTATCATAAGTCCTTTTAGCATAGAAGAACTGCATCCTAACAATAAGCCTACTGTTTCTTGGGGAAGAGGTCCTTTTACTCCTGTGGAAATGATTTGAACTCCCATCTCTGGAGTTAGTACTGCTCTGGCAGAGGCACAGATGTCCAACCCTGCGCTCCCTCTGGTTCGTCCGAAGAGAGATCTGATGGATAATGTGTCCTGGGCACTACCCTGATGGTGTTGCTGGGTTCCTCCATGGTGTTTCTGGGTTCCTCCAGTGCCCCGTACATTTGTGGTCATGAGCCCTGGAGCATTGGGCCCCCCTGTTCATTTTTTGGCAATGGAGCATGATGCCTTTCTCCATGATATTGTGGGTAAACACCTGGTCCTTGTACATTTTTTGATAACGGAGTACCCTCTATGGTGGTTTGAGAATGGCATTCATTAGCCCAATATCTCCCTCTATGGCATCATGGGCAAATACCCGGTATTCTATTCCTTTGATACCTAGCTTTGTTTAACCCTCCTCCTATGGGGCAACTCCTTTTAAAATGTCCTATTTGTTCACAATTGTAGCATGTTTTTGGCCTGTCATCTAAAGCCTGTTGTACTGCTGCCAAGACTTGTCCTTGTTCATTAATGTCTCTACATAATTTAATATATGTGTTTAAATCTTCATGTCTCCATGGTCTAATGACCTCTCTGCAGCAACGATTTGCTTGGTCATAAGCCAGTTGTTTTATAAATGGCATTGCTAGTTCTGTATCCCCAAAAATTCTGGAAGCTGCTTGAATAAGCCTATCTACAAATTCAGCATAAGGTTCATTAGTTCCTTGTATTACCTTAGATAATTGACCTTGTAAATCTCCATGCCCCTGTAAAGTTTTCCATGCCCTAACCGCATCTACAGCAATTTGTGCATATATGCCAGGATCATATTCAATTTGTTGCCATTGACCCTCATAAGGTCCTTTTCCTAACAACATATCTAGATTTCTTTGAGGATAACCGGCTGCTGCATTTCGCCTAGCTGTCTCCCTGCAAAATTCCTCATTGGCAACCTTCCATAACAAATATTGTCCTCCATTTAGCACAGATTCACACATGCTAGCCCAATCTGCTGGCGTCATGTCCAAGTTGGTAATGGATTCGACCATGCTTACAGTGAAGGGTGCTTGAGGACCATAGGTTGTTACAGCCTCCTTTAACTGCTTCACTGTTTTGAAATCTAAAGCACAGTGAATTCGCTGCCCTCCTGCCTGCTCAAGTACAGGGCATGCTAATCTTTGAGGTCCTGTCTCAGGATCCCATCTGTCAACTATGGGGGTTGAGGGCCATTCAGCTATCTCCATAGGTGGAGCTGTTGGTTGAATTATGCCCTCTGGTGATAGAAAGGTGTTAGTAGCAGCCTCCTGTTGTAGCTTTTTCCTTAATAGCCATTTCTCCTCTAAGCTTTCTTCCTTTAAATTTTCTTCCTCTGTCTGACTAGCTTGAGAGACCTTCTCTTTTGCTTGATCTAAAATGTCTTTCTCCATGGTCTGAACCTCTAACAATTTACTTAACACTCTTTCAGTTTGTTTTTTACTAATTTCTAATCTGTTATAAAGATAACGCAACCCAATAAGATAACACAAAACAAAACCGAAACAGAATGAAACAAAAATGGAACAAAAGATCGTTGTATCAATTTTCCTATTTTCTTGACATGTGCATTTGTGGTCTATTTCTATCTCTTTCTCAGGGGCAAACAACTTCAATCCTTGAGCCAACCATTTTTCCCAGTCTGCCTGAGAAAATTCTAGGGATAGGCAGCTTGAAACAAACACAAAACAAATCAAAACAAGAACACATTGTTTTTTAAAATGGTCACCCATTCTCTTACCTTCCCTTAGGGGCAAGCAATTTCCCTTACCCCAAAGCTTCAGACGTTCCCCATACAGGCCACCAATTGCCACAGTCTGGCTGGGCACAAATCACAAGCCACTGAAGCAGGAACAAACTTTATTTTTGAACTGCAAGAAAAAACCTCACACATGCTCCTGGGGAATTCTCCCAAATGCCACGCGGCTCGTCCAGGAACCCCCCGCCGGAAATGTCTCTCCCGGAAATCCTTCCTCCTGCACATCTCCAACCAATGGGAACTCTCCAGGAATCCCTGGAAATCCCCACGAGAACTCCAAAATAGTGCGAGAACTCAAAAGTAGCGGCAGAGGCGGATAGTAATGCCTCGCCTGTCAATCAATAGTGTTGGCAAAATTCCAGGGGCCATACAGACTTGGCCATGGCTCTTAGCATACTATAATTTGGAAATATCTATTATAATTGAAGAATTTTCTCACCTCAGAAGGTACCCAAGAGAAACTCTCTGTAGGTACATAAAAAGACAACCACAGAAAAGTTTACCCTTTGTATTTAGTTAACCACAGAAATAACTATTTGTTTATTATTAATTTCTATTAATAAAAGAATAGATGAATAAATGGTAGTCAGGGCATGCAAAGGAATAGTATTCAGCAATGAAAATGAATAAACTGAAGGTACATTGACATGGCTAAATCACAAAAATAACATTGCAAATCAAATGTAAATTGCAGAAAAATAGTTATATCTGTTTAAAATATGCAAAGCAATGCTTTACACTGCTCAGTAAGAATGCAAAGAAATGCAGTATAACGGTAATCTCTTAGAGGGAATGAGACATGACAGCAAAAGAGCGCATAGGATTGCTTTATTCCTCAAGCAGGAGGGTGGGCATCTGCTTGTTGGCTACATTATTTCTTATACCTTGTGACATATCTTGAGAATTTCAAAATAAATGGTAAATAAATACATGACACCAATAGGGAAGGGAATTAACTATATCCAACAACACAGTCGCTGCCTGTTGGTGGTAGAAATGGAGGGGAGATCTTCCTTCTTTCTACTTCTCAGGATTGGCTAAGCACGTATAACCTGGACAATGTAACATTACTTACAAATACAGAGGCACCAGTCAGAGCCAGAAACTGCAGAGATGATGGTTACCTAGGGAAATGTGTCCAAAGTGAAGACGAAAAGACCCCCTTTCCTAATCCCAACTGAGGAGTGCCTTTCCTCTGAGTAATGCCAGTTCAACCTGACTAGGCCAAGAACACCACAGAAGTTTTCTGAAGTTCCCATGAGCTCAATCACTTTAGTCAAACATACGAAAAAGGCCTTCAATGTTCCTAGCTCAAGACAGACTTGCCTGGGTCTGTTGTTCCTGTGCCTATTTATCCTGGACTTCAGGTCCAGTTCTGGACTCTCTCGATCTGTACCCAGCTCCTTCCAAAACTAATCAGGCTGGCCCTGTTCTGAGATAGGACCTGATGAATCCAGATGTACCTTGTTCTACCTACAGGCATTATTACGTGGCGTAAAGCTGCACAAAGAGCTCCCCCTCAAAGCACATGACTCCAGGCTCTTCTGCAAACCAAATATAAAACTCAAAAGCACCAACTGCTCACCTCTATCGTCATCTTTGTTTAGACTTCATCAATTTTCCTCAGCCTCTGACCCTTCTCCTTAGCGCCTGCCCCTTCTCTGTGCCCTCCAGTCCAGGATGTGCTCTGAACTGCTTATAGGAATTATTTGGAACCACTCTCCCCAGAATCAGGAAAAGACATCAGCAATGCCCTTCATCTTCAGGTTCCACTGGTACACTGCTGGTTGGCAAAAATATTGGAAAAATAACTCACCACTAGCTCCTTTATCTCATTGAACAAAATATCTCTATGGTACTTACCATATGCCAGGTGCCATTATTAGTGCTTTACAGTCTCTTCAGTCCTCCTAATAACCCTAAAAGTAGCACAGTCAACATCCAGTGTTATGTATGAGAAAACTGAGGCACAAGATCCCATAGCTACCAGGTAGTGGAACCAGGAGTCAGACCTCAGCAGCCAGGCTTCAGAATCCAAGCTCCTCTCCGTGTTGTCGCCCTGTGCCAAGAAGCTTATAGGGAATGGGACTATACATTCATATTCCGTCAATAGCCAGGCAGAAATAAGTCACTGGGAACTCACTGCTTCTTATAGTTCCAGAGTTTTCCAACCTAAACCCAATAATATGACCCATCTCCATTCCCTATGGACTAATGAAAGATCATGAGCCTTCCCTGACCTAAAACCACTTACTCCCCCACCAGGACCCACTCTCACACCCCACCAATCACCACCATTTTCTCAAGTGGCTTATTTTAGAAGAAAGTTGGAGCATGGAGACTATTCCTTAGTAGAGGATCTTCAGTCAACTCCAAAGAAGGAAGCGATGACTGCTGAGACCTGCAAACACTGAATGAAAAAAAGTGTTCAGATTGAAAATCAAAATAACCATATAATGCCCACCTTTGAAATTTCGCCAGAATAGCAAGTTTTATTACTGAAAATGCACAGTTTTTAATGATGGTCATGGAAACAGGCATTCTCCTACATCTTTGGAAAGGACAAATGTTTTTGTAGGGAAACATTTTGGTAAATCTGTTAAAATTTTTTTCAATGTGCATACTCATTAAGCCCACAATTCCACAGCTAAGAATATACACACATACACACAGATATGAGTGGCAATGACAAATCAAAGAACATTAAATATCCATTTTTAGGACACCAATTTAATATATCATAGCATTTCCATACAATGGAATATTTTATAGCCCCGACCAAAACAAAATTAAGTATATCCAGTTAAAACGGAATGAAAATGTTTTTAAATGTATTATTAAAGGACACTAAAACAAGATTCATAACAGTAGTTAGAATACACTCCTTTTGTACAAATGCTTTAAAAGCATATGCTGCATACACATGGGGGATAAAATATTTTACTTTTTTAATTGACATGTAAAGTCATACATACTTATAGAGTACCATGTGATGTTTTGACATATGTACACATTGCATATGGCTTAAATGAGAATAAATATATTTATCTCCTCAAATATTTATCATTTCTTTATGG
Organism: Ictidomys tridecemlineatus; assembly: GCF_052094955.1. Classification (NCBI taxonomy): domain Eukaryota; kingdom Metazoa; phylum Chordata; class Mammalia; order Rodentia; family Sciuridae; genus Ictidomys; species Ictidomys tridecemlineatus. The sequence goes on from NC_135481.1 coordinate 28,820,294, forward strand.
AAAAACTCAAAAAAAAAAACTTCTAGTTTTTTCAAATGTACAGTACATTACCGTTATCTATACTCCTCCTTCTGTGCAGTAGTGCTCGAGGACTTCTTCCTCCTACCTAACTTAGTGACCCTTAATCAGTCTTTTCCATCCTGTTCCCTACATATGCCCAATTGTTTCCTGCCTCTGGTAACCACACTACTCTCAACTTCTTTGCAAACAACTTTTTTAGACTTCACATGAATGAGATAATATGATCCTTATCTTTCTGTGTTTGGCTTATTTCACTTAACATAAGGCCTCCAGTTCCACCCATGTTTTCACAAATGACACAATTTTGTTCTTTTTTATGGTTGAATAGACATCCAGAGTGTATATGTACCACATTTGCTTTATCCATTTATCAGTTGATAGACAATTAAGTTGTTTGTTTCTTGACTATTATGAATAGTGCTACAATAAAATATGAGAGAGCAGATATCTCCTCTAAATTTTTTAATGCATAAAAAAACTACATGAGAAACTGCTAATAATAGTTCCTCAATGGTAAGGAGCATACAGAGAGGTGTTTGTTTGTTTGTTTGTTTGTTTCACATTATACCCTGTTGATTTTTTTAACATGTATATATTAGTTTTGGCTGCATTTCTTTTGTTTTAAATGATTTCCGATTTGTTTAGAAATAAGCAGCTATGCTGGGTGCAGTGGTGACGTCTGTAATTCTAGCGGCTTGGAGGATCACAAGTTCAAAGGCAACTTAAGCAACTTAGCAAGGCCCTAAGCAGCTCAGGTAGACCCTGTTTCTAAATAAAAAGTAAAAAGGGCTGGGGATGCAATCCCTCTCCTCGGTCTATACCCAAAGGACTTAAAAACAGCATACTACAGGGACACAGCCACATCGATATTTATAGCAGCACAATTCACAATAGCTAAACTGTGGAACCAACCTAGATGCTCTTCAATAGATGAATGGATAAAAAAAAAGTGGCATACATACAAAATGGAATATTCCTCAGCAATAAAAGAGAATAAAATCATGGCATTTGCAGGTAAATGGATAGAGTTACAGAAGAAAATGCCAAGTGAAGTTAAAAAAAAAATGCAGAAAGTTTTCTTTGATATAAGGAAGCTGATTCATAGTGGGATAGGGAGGGGAGCATGGGAGGAATAGACAAACTCTAAATAAGGCAGAGGGGTTGGAGGGGAAGGGAGAGGGCATGGGGTAATGATGGTTGAATGTGATGATCATTATTATCCAAAGTACATGTATGAGAACACGAAGTAGTGTGAGTATACTATGTATACAGCCAGAGATATGAAAAATTGAGCTCTATAAATGTAATAAGAGTGTAATACATTCTGCTGTTATAAATGAATGAATTAATTAAAAGGGCTGGGGATATGGCTCAGTGGTTAAGTGCCCCCGGGTTCAATCCCCAACACCAAAAAAAGAAAAGAAAGAAGCATCTACAATTATAACATATATAGATATACATATATACATACATATATGAACCCATATGTACAAATATGTGTATGTATATGTGTATATAAATGTGTGTTATATACACATATATGTGTATATGTATAAATAAACTACAGCTAAAAAAGATAATCAACAGAGAAAAATATGTCATTGGACCTGCACCAATAGAAACATGTCAATATTACACAGTATTATTGATATTAAATAATACCAACTTTTTCTAGATATCGATGGACCCTTATTTTATTCATTTATTTATATACAGTGCTGAGAATTGAACCCAGTGTCTCACACATGCTAGGCAAGTGCTCTACCACTAAGCCACAGCCCCATCCCCCAATGATACTGCTTTTAAAACTTGAATTTAATTCTACTTCTTAAACAATCTTTTCACTTCCCTTCCTTCCACCTTCATACATTTTGTTTGCTCTTTTAATTATAATGACAAAAAAAATTAGTGGAATATAAAGCCCAATCCAACTATCACAAATTTCAAATAAATGATTCAAACTAATCATGCCTTAAAATGCTTTCTTTGTGTCCCCACAAAATAACTATTATTAAGGAGTGTTCTTGAAGGATGTGACTATCCAAAACAATTGATGACCAAGTGAATATTCTCTCTTCCTCCTGAGTCATAGGAGGAAAAGAGAATACTTAGTCAAGAAGTGAATAATTGAAAATAAAAAACTAGACAAGACCAGAAAGTATTTCTGTGTCTGTTGGGGAGATTTGTGAGAAGTAAATGTGACTACAAGGGAAGGGGTGTTTCTCTGTAACTGAAACTTGGCAGAAAACACATTAAGAAATGACAGGCTTTGAATAGACTAGATTCCGAAAGGTAAAATCATAAAGCTGGAAGAAACTTCAAGAGATGTGCCAAGGTCATTAAAAGCATTATAATTATTTTATGATATAAGATACTGAAAACATGCAAGACAAAATTATCTATTAATTATAAGAATATAAATCTAGGGCCTGGGGTTGTGGCTCAATGGTGGAGTGCTCACCTAGCACATACAAGGCCCTGGGTTTGATCCTCAGCACCAATAAAAATAAATAAATAAAGGTATTGTGTCCAACTACAATTAAAAAAAATATTTTAAAAAGAATATAAATCTATACCCTACATAGTTAATAAAAGCAATTTTAGTTAAAAGTGGACAAAAGGGATGCTATCTGCTACATTTTTTTTTTTAGTTGTCGATGGACCTTTATTTATTTATATGTGGTGCTGAGAACGAAACCCAGTGCCTCACACATGCTAGGCAAGTGCTGTACCACTGAGCCACAATCCCAGCCCCTCTGCTGCATTTTTAAAGATCTCTTGGAATAGGGACCATACATTCATATACACACATATAAACAAATCACTCAATTTACTTGGGACTGAGGGGGTTCTTGAGATGCAGGACTTTTTTTAATGCCAGGGATTGAACACAAAGGCACTTAACCACATCCCCAGACCTTTGTTTACTTTTTATTTTGAGACAGGGTCTAGCTAAGTTGCTTCAGGCCTCGATAAGCTGCTGAGGCTGGCTTTGAACTTGATCCTCCATCCTCAGCTTCCCAGGCACTGGGATTACAGGTGTGTACCACCATGCCCAGCTCAAAGTGCAAGACTTTTAATGCTAAAATCAGGACAGTCTCAAACAAACTGGCACAAGTCAGTCAACCTAACAGAGATAGTATATGGGTAGGTAGGTAGATATGATAGATAGATAGATGACATAGATCCTCTTATAAACATATCCCTGAAACATTTAGTAGAGCATTATAGAATAAAATTAAGGTTGGCTTCTATGATTTTTAACAAAAGCAACATAAATGCAATTCAGCCACAAACAAGGCTACCTCCATATTTTGTCACTTGAGGCAAAATGTGATTTAGTGAAACTGTATACTTTGCACCCAGGAAAACTCTAACATGCCAGACAAGATGCTTTCAGTTGAGTCCATTGAGGTCTATTTCCATCCAACTTGATAGCAGGATATAGCTGATATCTCGTGGTATTCTTAGGTTTTCTTGTTAACTGATTGGTTATAGGGCCATTTCTGGGCTATGAGAATATCAGAGTTCATTCACATATTCAACAAATATTTATTGAGCATCTAGTTTGCATTACATCATTGACATAATATCATCAAAATTATTAATATTGAAATAATCACCACCTCTTTTCTAACCTCACCCTGCCAAAAAAGATACTATAATTTCCCGGACTCCCCCCGCCCCAACTCCCAATTTCACCTCTTCCTTATTCCAAAAGAGGAAAACTTGATTTACACAGTAAAGGTCTGAAAAGTGAGGTGGGAGGGAAGAGCAGCAGCAGGGTGGAATCAGGAGGAGGTTGGAGGTGAATTATGAAGCAAAATGCCCCACACTTTCTAGAGAAGTGGTGGAAAGGGAAAGAGGGTTTTATGTTGTGATTCAGTGAACTATCTATTTGAATCCCTTCCACATATTCAAGAAATACAACAGGTAAAGGATTTGAGTTATTCTGAACTGGTGGTTACTCGGCTGTGTTTATTTTGTCAAATTCCCAGAATTAACCACATGAGTGCTTGCTTTATAAGGGCTACATCAGAAACAAACATTGTGATTCTCAGGAGAAGTGAAGAGACTGAGTTGTGGGCCAAGTTAATTCAGTAGGTTCCTTTGTATCCACTTGAGCTCCCCACCTCCCTGAGTTCCATAGCATCCTCTGCCAAATCATTTCCATGTTGTAAACATGGAAACATGATCAAAGAAAGCAAGTATTGCTTTTTTGCATTTTATTTCTGATTTGCAGAAAACACATTCTATAAGAGAGTTGAAGCCCAAATGTTCTTCATGCCACAATGAGCACATGTGTCTTTGGGAGAATTAGCTCATCAATCTAAATTCCAAGACACAGGCCTTTCCAATAAGTTATTTCCACTCAAGTCCAAGGGGCAAAGGTGACAAAAATAAAATTATATAGCTTAGTTAAAATGTATATGGTGGGTGTTAGTGATTTTGTACTGAATTGTTGAGAGTTATAAGGAAAATAGATAAAAAAAAAAACAGCAATATAATGTGTTTAGATTAGGAAAACGTGTGCTACAATGAAAAAAACTTATATGTTAACAATCTGAAAGATATGTTATTAATTCCTTTTTAGTTTACTGAAATATAATTCATGTACTATCAAATTCATCTTTATAAGTTTTACTGTGTTCGGAAGTTATGCAATCATCATCACTATCTAATTCCAGAATATTTTCATCACCTCAAAAGAAACTCCATATCCATTAGCAATCACTGCCCATTCTCTGCTATCTCCACACCCTAGAAACTGCTAATATGTACTCTATCCTTATGAATTTGTCTATTTTGACTATTTCATATGAATTAAATCATAGAATAAATAGCCTCTGTTGCCTGACCTCTTTCTCTTAGATTGATGTTGTCATGATTTATCCATATTGTAATATGTATGAGCACCGCATTCATTTTTATGGCTAACTAACATTCTATTGTATGGATACATTATAGTTTTTACATCCATTGATACGTTAGTGAACATTTAGGTGGTTTCCGCTTTACAACTCTTATGAATATTGCTGCTAAGAAACACTCACATACAGATTTTAATGTGAACATAGGTTTTGATTTCTCTTGGATATATACCTGGAGTTGGAAGTGGTGGGTCATATAGTAACTTCGTTGAATGTTTAAGGAAATGCCAAACTTTCAAAGATGCTGCACCATTCTGCATTCCCTCCTATAATGTATAACCTCCACATTCTCTCCAATACTTGTTACTGTCCATCTTTTTTATTATAGTCACCCTAGTGGGTGAAGTATTTCCTTGTGGTTTGGGCTTACAGTTCCCAAGTGACTAATGATGTTGAGCATCTGCTCATGCACTTATGGCCATCTTTATATCTTCTCGTGAGAAATATCTGTGCACATCTTTTGCCCATTCATTTCAGAAGAACGACCCATATGTGGAGAACAATTAATGTCAGAAGAAAAGGAATGTATTTAAACTGCATCTGACTCTACTATTAGGTTGAACAATACCAAATTACTATTTTGTAAGTCAAAAATTATTGGATTTCAACATTTTTAAATATTTCAAATGAAAGACTTGACAACTAGTAAATCTATTAAACAAGGTGCAGCAAACAGGAGGAAGAGCTTGTTTGAGAGTAAACACAAAATCTTGTATTGGAGAAAAGAATTGAAGCATAAATTTCCAATTTTCAAAAGTCAGGCCTACTGAGAAGGAAAGTCAGTGTTGAAGTGTTCTCTACCTCCTTTCCCTTAAATCCAAGCTGGCTTCAACAAGGACAAAGGACGAACTGAATACTCAAGAGTCTTTCAGAACCAAGACTTGTAGCCAATGCTTACATATTCCCTTTCCTCCTGAACACAAAATTAAACTTACCTGTACCAGATGTGCAGCTAGTATGTGACTCACTGATGAAATCTGGTGAAGTTCATGTGGCACTCCTGGACCTAGCCCATAAGATCTCCAATGGGTGGTCACCATTCTCTCCCCTACCTCCCAAACTAAGGCAGAGTATCCATCAGAGAACACCAAGTTGGAAGGGGCCTGCATTCCTGAGCAACCACAACAAAGGATATCCACCAACCAAGAAAATCCATGTTAAACTTTGCTTGTCTAATGAGAAGGAAGAATAAGTTTGATTTGGGTAAACCATTGAAATTTTCAAGGTTAGTTGTTATAGTAGATAATCTACCAACTGATAAAAATATTGAACACATAGCCAAGGACATTGTCCAACTATTTCTCTGCCACCATGCATCAGTATTGCCTTCTTCAGAGTCATAGAGAGAAAAGTAAATCCATGGTTATGTTCTAGCAGCAATTTATCCTCCTATGAGTAGGCTCTTACTATTTTCAGAATATAGACCACTCTCTTCCCTGAACAGTTTGATCAAGGTGACATATTACAGCACTTCCGCAAAAAATCCCTAAAAACAATAACCAAATCTTTTTAAATGTAGCATCTTCAGGGAAACAATTAAATATAGTATACTGTATAATAATTTCATAGTTCAATATATCCATTTCACCAGTTTCATAGCATTAAACTGACCCCTGATGTCTTCACTATATTTTATTCTCTTTCATAGGAAGAAATGAGGATGTATAAGAGGTTCTTCAAATTTAATATGTGAAATGGGGACTACTTCTCCCTTCTTCCCTCTCTAAAAGAAAAAAAAAAACCCTGCTCCTCCCAAGTCTCCTCATCTCAGTAAATGGTACCACTGTCTATCTGGTTGTTTAAGCCAAATTATTTCTCCTCACTACCACCTCTACACTCCTAATTCATCTGCAAGTTCTATCAACTCCACTTCCAAATCATGTTCCAGAAGTCTTTACTCTTTGGCCTCTCTACTGCCACCTTGTCCAAACAAAAGCTCCCCACTTTCACTCTTGATCCCCCACTATTTATTCCCCATAGAGCATCCACAGGAGTCTTTTTAAAACATGAACTATACCATGATACTTTCTTTGAATAAAAAAAATTATTCAAAGGCTTCCCATTGAATTTGGAATATAATACAAATGTTTCTATCATAGCTCATGAGACCGCCCCTGCCTGATTCCCCCTTCTTGTCTTGTGCGTCTGTAGCCCTCAACTACTATGTGTTAGCTATCAAATTAGTCCATCTTAACAGGCACATTAATTGATTTTGAGCAAATATAGTTCAACTTTGTTGAAGTCAGCAGAAGAAGATGGCATACCATCTATAACATCAACCAAAAGAAATAATTATCCTTCCATCTCTATCATTTTATTTAAATTAACATCTGTATTCCCATATTTGTGCCTCCCAGTTAAAACCTGAAACAAATAGGCAGATACCTTGTTCTTTGATAACTAGAAAAATTGAAACATATAGTGAGGTCATTCAAATGAAATGACCACATCTACTTTAACTTAAATGTAAATTGATCATTAATGGAATTTCAAGCTATAACTCATCCTACAGAGTAGCATTAAGTCAGCATCAAATATATGCCCTGTTTTGCAAAAAGTCTTTAAGAACTAGAATGTTATATCTCTTGCATGCATATTTTTAAACCATGTTTTAAATATCTGTGTCATTTTCTAATATCTCTGAAAATTGCACTGTTATTCCAGTTCAGGATTATCTCTATGGAGAAAAATTGTATTTGTATTGTCATTATGGTAAAGAAGGTCTTGAAATAAATGTATAACCCACCCATCTCAATAAGGGACTGTTTTCTAATGTCAACTATCTAGTAAGGAATGTTTGACATTTCAAAACAAAACTAAGAACTCAGAAAAACAAATGGAATATTTTTACCAATATGAGTCAAAACTTATTTTTGTTTGAATGCTTAAGTTAATTTGCAAAAGAGAATGTTCCATTATACTGGGTCATTTGTTAGTAGTCACATATTTTTCTACAAGTGAGAAAAACTAAATTAGCCAGAGGTGTGAAAAATACTGATTATTTATGTCTACTTGAATTCAATGTCAATGATCTCCTATTGCTTTTGGAGAATAGCTCTCCATCAAAACCAATTTGTATCCAAAATAGTTTATAAAATGAAACTACTCTGGGGTTGGGGTTGTGGCTCAGTAGTTGAGCACTTGCCTAGCACATGTGAGACCCTGGGTTTGATCCTCAGCACCATATAGAAATAAAATAAATGTATTGTGTCCGTGTCCATCTACAACTTAATATATATATTTTTTTAATGGAACTACTCTGGTCTGAATGGAGGTGAAACTCCACAGCTCCACCTGCTAAGCCACCCTCCTCTCACCCCAGTTTTCCTAAGAAAGAGTCATGCTTTATAATGTATGGAAGTTGCTGAAATTTCACTTTTGCTACTATTAAAAAGAATAAATTTTAGGGCTAGGGGTGTATCTCAGTGGTACAGTACTTGTCTAGCATGAGTGAGGCCCTATATTTGATCCAAAGCACCACAAAAAAATAAAGCAAGTAAATAATAACAATGAACTATATAACAGAAATTTAAGAAGCATCATGTTTATTTTTAGATTATTAATTCCATATCTATTCCTATTTCTAATTGTCTGTCCATTTCTTTCTCCTTATTTGATTCACTCTACTTTTATTCGGTTTCCAGACACTATGATCCCAATGACAGTGAGTTTTGAATTTCTAAAACACAAAGGGGAAGGAATATATATTTCAAAGGATACATTCAATATTTTCATGTGTCCAACATTTTGGTTTTGGGAGTATAACTTTGCTTTAAAACAAGCAAGCCACAAGACACTGCCCCTTCTCATGTGTAACTGGGCACTACTCTTGGTAGCAAGCCAAATTTCCAGGTACTGAAATAAGCAATGATAAGAGCAAGAGGCATATGTACAGAGCTTTCTGCAGATTTGGGGATTTTACTATTTATATTGATAAATCTGAAATGGAAGACAGTATATCACAACAGAAAAAATATTATAAGTTTCAAAGGAGACAGGAATAGATAAATCAAACTCAAGCACAAGTGAAAACCTTAATTGCACATCTCAGGGACAAGGTCATTTAGGGCAGCCTCTCAACTAGCCAATGTTTCATTCTTTTCAGTGAATGCATCTCTATGGCCTCAAACCCCACCTGGATGCAGGCTTGCCTCAATTTGGGCAAACAAATTTCTTGTGGGGCACATGACTGCATTAAAAGACATAATGAAATAATTGGATGCTTATAAGTATCAATAATAAGTAAGTCTGGCTTAAGAAACAAAAAATTCCAAAATTTTTATATGCTTTATATGAAAACACAGGTAAATAAAAGAGGACATCTGAATGGGAGGATATAGGAAAAAAACTAATGTTAAGTAACAAGAAACCATTTGTGTCTACATGGAATAAGACAAAAAGGGAAATAACCAGTATACTCTGATAAGTTACAGATTGTCAAAGTGAGGAAATATTGTTTTATTTTGATTGAATGACTAATATCAACATACCCCTGCTAGGACTGCCAGATTTAAGGATCTGCTTTCAAAATCTATAGGCATTGTATCACTTAGAAATATACTCTGCTGCAGTAACATATGTAAAATAACCTTGACTTAAATATGATAGAAGGTACACACCAAGAGCTAGATGAGGACTCCATCATAATCAAGAATTAGGCTCTATAAGTTTTGCTGCATCATCTTTAGCTTATAGCTTTTAGCCTCAAAAATGTCTCATAATTACAAGATGATCACTACAACTCCTACCATCAAGTTCATGATCCAGGCATCAGGAAAAATAATGGAGGCCAGGCATGGTGGTGCATGCCTGTAATCCCAGGGGCTCTGGAGGCTGAGACAGGAGGATCACAAGTTCAAAGCCAGAGGATCGCGAGTTCAAAGCCAGCCTCAGCAACAGCAAGGCACTAAACAACTCAGTGAGACCCTAATCTCTAAATAAAACACAAAATAGGGCTGGGGATGTGACTCAGTGTCTGTGTGCCCCTGAGTTCAATCCCTGGTACCCAAAAAAAAGAAAAGAAAAAAAAAGAATGGAGCAAGTATCAAAGGTCATACATCTTGATTGTTTCAGAATCATATGAAGTACTTTCTCAGAAGTCTTACTACAAATACTCATTCACTTCTTAGGGACCAATATGGCTTCTGCAAGAAAAGGCAGAAATACAGTTGCGTAACTAGGTTCATTGCTATATTCAACAATATAGGCATTTTGTTACTGCAGAAGGAAAGAACAGACATTGAATAGATAGTGAATTCATTTATTGCTTAAAAACCAGAGATTTCCCTAAGGGTGGGAGAACTAAACTAACTGTTCACAGGTGCTAAAAGTAATGATTAATCATTGCCTATTTAAGCTCTCTGTTTCAAAACAGACCTGGTGAACTTCTGAGGGCCTCTCAACTCTCTACTCTATAGTTCTGCCTGACTCAATACTTCATTTTATAATGGAAAGCACAAAGAAAATCTCTGGTCCCTAGCCATGCACCTTTGCCCATTTTGTGGGTTAGTCCCCATATCCAAAATGTCCTATGACCTCCCTTCTGCTGTTTTCCCAAATCTTTCCAATCGAAGTTCAAGTCTCATCCCTTCCCTGAAGCCTTTTCTGATTACTGAGTCCAACTGGTCTTTGTCTTCTCAATTTTCATAGCGCAGAATCTACCAACCCTGTTAGCAGTTCATTGCTCTCTGATGTTTTATGTGAGGGAGTATTATAGTCACCAAGTTTAAGATGAAGGCTTGGAGTCTTCCCCCGCCCCAAATTCCAGCAGGGATGCCTTCTACAGAAATGCAGTCAGAGAGGAAGGGCAGCTTTCTCTCCCACAGGGTTGTACTGGGGGAATGAGCTTCTAAAATTGGTGGTGTATGAGCCATCATGGAACAGTGAGGGAGACACCCAACGGGAAGAGCAACATGGTAACAGAGAGGACCCCTCAGAGTGATTCTGAGCTTTTGTAGCAGTTGAGAGAAATTTGGAGGTAAGCATAGATGTCTAAAGATGGCCTTTAGGAAGTTTATTGTGTGGAATACAGGTAAGATACTTGATCCTGCAGTGCAGATTTTAAGACAATTGAAGAAGACAGGGAGTAAAGATGCATATTATTCTTCAAGGCTTTTTGAGTGTTTCCTTTGAATATCACCAGTTCACACTACCCCTGAAGAGAGGCCTCAGCCTGAGGCAGAGTCTTACTTCCAGGAAAAGGTCATCCATCCAATACAAGCAAATCAAGTTCTACAGAGAACAACAACAAAATTCAAGGCAAAACTATGGGATAGTTATTATAATAGAAGGGAAATTTAACCAAAAATAATAGTAAATAGAAAAACATCACACAATTATCCTCCTCAAACAAATTTGATACTATGACTTCTCTGTAGTTAAATAAGAAAAATGGAGGTTTGGAAAATCCCAATAATAGATAAATTTTTATATATCAAAAAGATGGATACTGGCTTTGTTTTCTTTTGTTATTGTTACCATTTTTATGCTGGCCTCCCTGTCACCCACCTCCTTATTCTGTCACCAGTTATTTTCCTAAGCAATACATCATATCTTCTCATATATTTGCTTTAAAATGTCTACTGGTTCCCTGCTGAGTAAAAGATAAAATCTAAACCCTACTTGGCAACAAAACCCTTCACAGGCTCCAGCTGACTTTCTCCTTGGGCTCTGTACCCTCATATCTGCCAGGTAGAAGTCTCAGACTGTAGAGCCTGTGCATCTCTTTGCCTCTGTGTCCTCCCCCATCCTCATTGTCACCTGCCCAGTGCATCCTCCTGCATTTAAGAGGTTACCTTCTGGGTAAAGACTTCAGTGAAAAACTCCCTTCCATAGCACCACTCATCCTCTCACTCTCAAAGCTTTCTTCAGATTTCTGAAAAGATATCTAAATGTCTATCACTCTACTCAGATTAGAAACAGGAACTGCTTCTTATTTTCTCAGCATGCCTGTGCCCAGCAAGGTACCTGGCACACAATAGGCAGTAGACAACCAAGCAAACTGAAAAGTTTTCCATGCTGCAAATAACTTTCTTCCCAGTTTCTGGGAACTTTCCCTAGGCTAACCTAGTGCACACAGGAGGCCCAAGAAATAGATGAGGGTTCTTTCTCTAAGCCACACCAAGCATGCCCATAGAACAGATGGCATTCTTAGAAAGCAACACTTTGGGACATATCCCTAGGAGCCATTTGTTATAAACTTTCCCCATGGCTAACTCAAAACAAAATAGTATGGGGTTTGGAGCAGTAAAAAAAACAAAAAAAAATCTTTTCTATTTAATAGATTATCACAGAGTAAAAAGAGAAAAGGACAGAGTATGAGACAAAGAGCAGAAAATTAAGAGAGCAGAGCAAGGTATAAATAAGAAAGCCAGGTATGGTGGCACATGCCTGTAACCCCAGCTACTCAGAAGGCTCGGGTTGATGGATCACAAGTATCAAGAACTTCTCACAAAATAAAATTTAAAAGAGGCTAAGGTTGAAGCTCAGGGGTAGAGATCTTACTTATTCTTGGGCTAAAGCCCTGGGTTACAAGCACTACAGATAAATATATAAATGGGGAGTGGGGAGAGAACAAATTATCCAAGGCCAGACTCTGCTATCAGTTCACACCTCCTATTGCTCCCTGCTCCTTATGAAACAGCCTCAACCAATCTTTTGCCTCTTTTTCACTTGTCTTTCTCTGTCCTTTCCACTGCTAACCAAAAACAAAAAGGAAATTTTGATTTGCACCAAAAAACTAAATTATGTGATTTTACTACTTACAAAAATCTATTGTGCCATTATTAATCCATATATTACATTAAGTAGTGCATATTTATTTTGTGCTGGCAAACAAAAAAATCAGAGTTGTTATATTTCTAAGACCAGTAACATCCAACAAATCAATTGTTTTATCACAAACTTTTTGAGAATTAATTCTCAATAAGATGACTTGTCTTTTCAGTTGTAAACCTGAGAGTGTTTCTTTCTTCAGCCATTTCCTCTAATATTCCACATCTGCAGATTTTAGTTCCAGAGTTAGATCAGACTGGAGAGTTTCTAATTTCTTGAACTCTCAGTTCTGATCTGATTCCTGCCCCCAGGGAAATATAATGCTGCTTCTGGAATCTTTCTAAACCACACAAGGGCTGTTGTGTAAGGACATTTCAGGGATCAGCGTTTATGATTCAGACCTATTCAACATCTAAGTTCCAGTATCTGTCCTTACCTTACCAGTGTTTGCCAGTGTCCTTATCTTGGTCAGTGTTTTGGCCTCCTGGTCTCTCCCTAATTCATGCTGTAGAAGCTAAATCAAAGAACTGATGAGATAATGTTTGCAAATACAGAGTATTGTTACAATTTCATATTATGACAGAGTATATTAGAGACTACAAGAATAGCTACAAAGGGAAGGACGGGTTAATGAATTTTCAGCAGTCATTTACAAATTAACCCAATATTTATTGAGTATCTATTATATGCTGAGTAATTTATTCTCCCACTCAATCTTTAGCTCTGTGACTTAGTCATCAGTTATCTCCACTTTAAAAGAGAAAATTGAAGCTCTGTGAGGAAATTCCCTTGCTCAAGAGCCACACTGCTAGTGAGTGTCACAGGATTTGAACTTAGGTACTTTGACTCCTGGTCCTGAATTCTTTCCACAACACCACTCTTTGTTGAAAAAAAAAAAAAAAAAAAACTAGCATATTCCATGACTGGAAATTTGCCATCCATTATCTAATCCACTTTTTAATGTAAGCCTTACTGAAGTACATACATTTTTATTCTACTACAACTTCAAAAGATTACCTTGTCTCAACAAAACTAATGAAATTGAGAAATATTCCCTGTTCTTAGAATAATATCACTTAAGCAACAACTGGGAAAGGTAGAATTAGAGACTTGACGCTGTTCCCAGGATACTTTACAAACAGGAATAAACCCCTGCCTAGTGCAGACTACTCAGTGCCCCCCTCCTTTTGGACTAAATGGGGCCCTTTTACCGAGGAAGCTGCTAAAATGGCATCAGGCTATTAATGGGAAAAGCATTTACTTTAGATTAAGAAGAGTGTAAAGTAGGGCGGAGGGGGGCCCTCTATGACTGGCTATTAGAGATGTTAATTAAATATTTATAATGTCTAAATTAGCATAGTGAAAGCTCAATTCATCAATTTGTTCTGGTCTGTTTCTGAGGTGGGGGGGGGAATCTTCAAATGCCCCTGAAGAAAGATGCTATGTAGGTCAATAGAAAGATGACTGAACAATTTATTATGATTGTGGTAAACTTTTTATTTTGATTTTATTTAAAGGTACTTATTGCAGCACCTTACCTTAAAGACCATTTACCACAGTCGATATACTGGAGGGCCATGCATTATTCATCGTTATCCAATGAAAAATTTGCTAAGGTGCTTCAATGCTGAATGCCTGATTGATTAATTGATTGCTTGATAGTTCCAAAAAGTAGGGACTGGGTTCAATGTTGAGAACTGGAGGCTGGGAGCTGATAGTCCTGGAACTTTCCTGTCTTACTAACTAGCCTGCTGAAGGACCTAGATTTCCAAGCCTTGAAATGGTATTTTTGCTAATAGAGCTGTTTCAAGCTTCATGGTTAGTAATTAAGAGGAATAGTTGGAGTTTCCTCAGAAAACTGCTAAGCGTGTGGCTGGCTTCTTCCTCCATCTAGTGTGGAGAAGCCAAGTATATTAATACCTAAATACCCACAATATCTGTTTGCTTAATGAATGTATTTGATGAATTCTATTAGTTACAATTATTTTCCAACCTCTTCTTATTAGAGAAAAGTCTTAAAAGGGAAAGGCCAACTATCCAATCTATTTTCAACTGTATATGAGACTGACTGCAATGGAGATTATCATCACCAACCTTTCAGAGGGAGTTATCTGAGCTAGCTGGAGCTCATCACTACTCACTCATGTTGGGTAAACACATTTACAGGAGGTAAGTCTGGAAGGTTTTACAGACCCATTCTCCCGACACTGGCCCAGTAGTTCCATGGTCATATTTAACAAACGTACCTCTTCCCCAAATTTAAAACTTTATTTAAAAAAACCCCGTTTAGTTTGTTTTGGCTATAATGAACTTTCTTGTATCTTGAAGGTATGTTGTTTGCTTTTCCTATAAAGTAGTGTCCAGAAATACAGTTTGAAACCTCTTTATATGGGCGCATCTGATCTTTCTTTCTTCCTTCTTCGGACAATCTGTCCTTCCCTTGAGGGTTGGCTGGCGTGAAAGGGTTAAAGGTTCTCTGGTCAAAATAGCCCAACAGAAGGAGCCCGGCCCAGAGCTGAAATCTAAGTGCTAATGACCGCTGCCCTTCACCCCGCTGCTGTCCACCGGTCGGACCTGCGGCCCGGTGGGGGCCGGGACTGGGAGAGGGCACAATGTTCTGCATTTAACATTTGAACTTCTCCTATCCGAGGCAGCAGGCCGTTTTGTCCTGGGGTCGCTGACCCTGGCTCCCCCATCAGCTGCCCTGAAACCTTAATTGAATGACAGATGGTCATTTTCGGGGGCGCCAGAAGCTGCCGGCGGTCAGCCGCGCGGAGGCCAGTCTCAGGCCCCAGCAGTCTTGCCAGGACTCTGCCAGCAAAGGGCGGGCGGCCGAGGCAGCAGGCGGCGGGCGGAACCTGCAGGTCCCGCCGGCGCAACGGGGTCGGTGGGCGTCGGCCCTACGCGCGGCTGTGCTCTTCCCAAGAAAGCCCCGGTCTACCGGGCTGTTTCGCCGGGTCCTAGTGCCCTTGACTGCCTCCCAAGTCGAGGATTCAACGAACACTAGGCCCAAACTAGGCCAGTTTGCAGCCTGGCCCGGCCTCTGGCTGCTGGAAAGAAGCAGAAAATGGACAAAAACTCTCCACATAGGCTGATTCCCGCATCCTCGGGCCCCAACAGAAAGGTCTGGGACTGGCCCAGGCTCGGTACTCAAGCCCAAGATGCCCAGCCCCAGGCCTGACCCGCTGGTCAGGACCCAGGCCAGCAAGAGGTGGGATCCTGAGCCGCACGCCCGGCCGCATGCTGCCTGCCCTAAGTCCCCCACGTCGCCTTCTCCCCCAACCCATTCCTTCCAGGAAGCAACGCCGTATCCCTGTTCTGGCGGATACCCCCTGATGGCCCCTGGCTAACGCCGGGTGCTGCAATATCGAAATCACACTACTGCGGGGAGCTTTAGGGTTCCCAGGTAAAAGATGAGCGCCCCAAAAGGACCCCGAAGGTACCGCGACCCAACCGTGCCGCTCAGCCGCCTGCCTGAGCCCTAGTGTCCTATTTCTTTAAAATAAAAGCTTCGAGCCCTACAATTACTGGGATTACAGTGAGCGAGTATTGATCTGCAGCCAACATTGTAGGATCAAGCGGACGGGAGGAGGTAGACGTCGCCGGCCCAGCCCCCCACCATCTCGTCTTCCAAAGCATTAAAAAAAAAAATTCTAAATATTTGATTTCAGACACACCATCAACACCTGCTGCAAAAGAATGACTACCCCCACCCCCAACCCCAGAACGGCCACACCTCCTCGCCTCTCCGCCCTTGGGCCTCCCAGGCCCAAGCCAGCGACGCCGCCACCTTCAGTCTTTATCCCCCCCCCTTAATTACTGAGGGAAAATATACACATAAGCAAAAAAAAAAAAAAATCTCGGGCAGGCGCGAGAGGGGGTGGTGAGGAGGATGGCGAAGGCGGTAATGCAACCCTAATGCACAGATAGCTGACATCAACTTCCGTCAGGCAGCTCCTGGAGATCGAACCTTTCGATTGTAACTGGGACAATTTGCATAGTGATTCCCTTTCAGAGCTTTCCCGGGTCCATAACTAGCCCAGGCAGCTATTCAAATGCAAGTTGCATCCCCCAAATGCAAGGCTGGCCTGACCAAAAAGAGCCACACGGCGCCGGGAGAGGCGAGACTCGCGCCACGGTTCTCATCCTTCTCTTTTCTCCTTCCTTCTCCCTTTCTCTTCTCCGGTTCCTGATTTAGCTGGGAGCTATTTATTTATGACTACAAATGTGTGTGCGCGAGCCAGAGAGAGAGGGAGGGAACTGATCTTTGCTTGGACTTAAAGATGGAGACGAAGGAGCCGGAGGGAATTGGGGTCTGTGTGTCTGGCTCAGACCCTAGGCGCTGAGGGGGGCCGCTGGGCATCAAGCCCAAGGTCTTTCTTCCCGGCGCCCCGTATTCCGCGACCTGGCAGGAATCCGTGGGCCAAAGAGCGCCCCGGCTGATCCGCCTGCCCCGGGCCGGGCTACAAGGAAAGTCTTGGAGCAGGGGGCCGTCCCGTCCCTGTCTTTAAAATGAGCGCAATAAAAGGTATTACCTGCTACGTGTGCCGATTACTTTCTCCTGCTCTGCACTGGGCGAAGAGGGACTGATTTATAATTTCCGGGCAGAGGGAGGAATTATGGGCTTAAAATTCTGTTCCCCGTTTTCCTATTTCTTATTTGAAATTATGCAAATTGACTCTCGTTTCCCTCCCTCCTAGGGGCAAATCCTCGAACGCGAACCTGATCGCATGTCACAGAAGCAACTTGCCATGAAATCCGCTAATGCGCCGCGACTCGCCCACCAGGGTAAGCCAGTCTCAAGGCGTACGTGGCGGTAGGGGGAGGAAAAGAAGGGGACGATAGGCCGGAGCAGACTCCAGGGGCCTGGCCACTCTGGTCCACTGCTGAGCTTGTGGCAACACACACACACACACACACACACACACACACACACACACACAAAGGTAGAAGCCACCGGCGGAGGGCAAAGCCAGCGTCACCGCTGGATAGCTGAGCGGGGCCGGCTCCCTCCCAGCCTGCGTGCCCGTCCACGGCAGGTAACAAACGGGTCCTCCCTGGGAGTTTAAAGTGACAAATGAGAGTGGAGACCGGCCCTCTGAGCAGGGTGTAAATAACACGGGCGTGCCCCGCGCCGGTGGCGGGTACGCCAGCTAGAGTCTCCGGTTTGTGCGAGGTTCTCCCTCTAGGCAGCGTGCGGTGGCTAAACGAACCTGTTTCTCAGACAGCCCTGTAAGAAACCTAGCCATCTAGATTCACTTACTGGGGAAAATCCCCAAATTGAAACTTTTCTGCACTTCCCTAGTCTAGCTCACTGTTTCTAAATTTCCCTCTTGCTCGTTGTCTCTCCAAATCCAACCCAAACCTGCTAAAGATGATCACAAGCCACACTGATCTTGCAGAACTGACCGTTAACTCGGTGGCACAACCAGCTCCTCTAGTCAGAGGAAATTAAAGAGGTGGCTAAATTCGTATGTTTTGCTTTATGTGGTGAGCAAAATATAGGGTTTTTGGTTTTTTTAAGCCTTCTGAAGTAGTCAAACACATTTTCAAATGTTCTTTACTTGTATCTGTTCTGGTGCTGGGAGCTGTCTGGGAGTGAGCTTTTTCATTGTGCCTTTTTTTAAAAAGTCTTGGTATCTTTTAAATATGTAATGTTTCTCTGATCATTTCACAATAAGCATTCTAACGACAAGATAAATAAGAGAGCAGTTGGGATCATACGGTGAGAAAAGCAGAGTGGATAGGACAAATAAACCCAATATAAAATGAAAACAAATTGAGCAGATGAAATTATTATGTAAGGAGATGAAGGAAATAGTTTATCAGAAAAAAATGAGATTATGGCCTGAAGTTTCCAGATTTTGATAGCAACACAAACCAAATCAAAAGGAATTAAATATTTTCCTTTGCCCCTATATGTACAACCAAAGAACACAGGCCCTCATGGCCATCTTGATCAAATGCACGTTTTGAGGCATTTCAAAAGACAATTCAGCTTTGGGACATTTGCATACATTTTTGGTAAACTACAATCAATTAGGTGACATTTCATCCTGGTGGAAAACAATTTAAAATTTATTTCTGCCTTTAGGAAGAGAAGAAATGGAGCCCTTGCAGTTAAATTATTACTGGCTTCTACAGGGTTAATTTGATGCAAATAATCTACTCTCCTGTCAACATTGAAGGAAAAGGTAGTGGCCTGTGGAACAACAGGAAGAGCCAGTCAGGTAGTGACAAAACTCTGCCTCTGGGTTCTGAAGAAGGTATCGGAAGGCTCTGAACTTAGCTTTGGGTTTGTTGCACCGCATTCCCTCTCTTAAAACAGTAACTCAAGATGTAAGTAAAAGTGTTTTCATTTTTTATTGATCCCACTAACATCTTTCATTATCCAGCATGTAGCCACAGCAAATTATTGCTCATTTGATACCAAGAATTCTATTGACCATCGCTTTCGTTGGAGAGAGAATTCTAACTACTAGCTGCTCTGTAGTCAGTCAGAGCTGAGGCTGAGAACACTACACAGCTAAAACAAGTAAATTGAGCCCTCTGCCTCCAGGAATTGATGGAGATGTGTTCATTACATTGGGCCACGTGAACATGCATAGAAATCTGCTTTTTGCTCTGCCAGTCGGCATTGCCCCCATGCAATCAAAAGGTCGGCCCCTTTGGAACAGAACTGTCTAATTGGAGGGCTGGACATTCGTTTGCCTCTCCTGTATCCCTTCTGGCAACTTCTTTTCAGCTCTGGCCAGGTTGGGTAATGAAATGATGCATTAGAAGATACCAAATGTGGACACAATTATTAAAACCGCGCCTCCTTTAAAGAAAAAAAAACAACTCCTAAAATGTCTAGATGAGTGACTTTATGTAGTCACTCATAATTTCCTAAATAAAATTGCTCCATTCCCACCCCCTCAAAACTCCATGTCATTAGATACAGGCTAAATTGTCGGGGGACTGGGGAGCTCTAAGATCTGTGTCTGTTCTCCCTGGTCGGCAATGGGCATCCAGCCTCAATTACAGGGGAGACTGCTCCAGCGCTTGCTTCAGCCAGTGGTGCAGAGAAGTCTGTGTGCCTAGAGAAGGCCTGACCTTCGACCCTCCAGGCTGGAGAGGGAGGTTCTTGGGTGAAGATGCTGGAGAAAGGATCTGATAGAGCAATGGGAGAGGCCAGGTTTGTTCCCTTAGAAGCTAATGGCAGAACCTGTCTTCATGCTGAAAGGAGCTAGTGCTGCCCCACAGCAAGAACCACCGGACACCTGGACCTTAGGGCGTCTTCTCCATCCCCAAGGTGGCCTAGACAGACTTTTCTGTAGGGATCAACACGTCCTCCATTCAGGCGTCTGAGGGAAAGGCAAAGGACTCTGGGGGTGCATTGGCCTGAACAAGACAGGTGCAAAAACAGAAATTCAAGCCTGTTTGGATGGGGAAGAGAGGAACGCTGTCAGATTTCCAAGGAACCAAGGATCCACATCTATTTCTCCTTAAGCCCTTGATCCCAATAGGAGAGCAAAATAACCTTGGAGAAACCATGCCCGTGGAGATTCCTCGGAGGAGATGGTTGGGTGTCATTTCCACAACTACCAGGAGATAAGCCTTCTCGGTTGGGTTCCAGAACAAAAAGGAGGACCAGTTACTAATTTCACAAATGAATCCTGGCATGTGTATCCCAAACAGCGTCAATTCTCAATTGGAAGGTGCATTCAGGGGATCTAAGGAACCCAGCTTTGTATTATTTTCCTAATGATGCTGTTACATGTGTGTGAAACCACTGGCACTCTCGTGGGCCACGCTCCATAACCTTTCATGGTCAGGGAGCCACTTTGTTCCAGTGTGGGCAGTGAACTAGTGGGAGTGTGTGCTTCACATGCAGGATGCTCACCCAAAAGTAGTAGACTGAATTGGTTTGAGGATGATGGGAAACATAAGATGAAATATACACTGCGGTTTTTTGTCTTTGCTTTTTTAGTTTTTCTATTTTGTTTTTAATGAAGATAAATAACCTTGGGCTCAGGTGTAATCAGTCCTCCCAAACACAGTGATATTCCTAGAATGTGCACATCACCCATAACACTTGAAGATTCCAGCCCAAAGGTTTTGGAAACCCCTTTTCTGGATTCCAGCCCGGATTCTGAAAACCTCTCAAGCCTCCGAGGGGAAGAGAACTCACCCCACCAAGCAGCTGAAACTACACACTCACAGCACACACAGGGGTCTAAGGCTGGATGCGATCAGGAAGGCCAGCTGAGCTAACCAGAGAGTGTATGACTCTACTGGAAACCAAAAACCAATAAGTCAGCAACACTCTAAAGTCATTTTGGGGAACAAGACCTGGAACTTGAGTTTGAGTTGAAAAGTTAGGGACAAGGGACAGATCACCCAGCATTCCTCTGGAACAAGGCAAACTGAGAACTAACCAGCTGCACTGGCATTGCAGCAAATTAGAGATTAGGAAATTTATTTCCCTTCTACATACAGTAAGACACAAATCCTTCAATCTGGAGCTCACCTCTGTGCAGGGAGCATCGGGCTCCTTACATTGCACTTTCCAAGTGGCCCACTAGCCTTCTCCAGGTTTTGCCAGGCAAATGAAGCAAGAAGTACTCGATAGTAAATTATTTTGTTCAGGCTTCTGTCTTTTTATGAAAATAAAAGCCAACACTTTGTCATTTTTAATCACATAAGCAGACAATAAATCTAATTTTGATATTGATTTTTTTCCAGAATCAAGTGATTTTTTGCAGTGTCTGTTGTGTTTCCTTTCTGAAGAAGGGCCTTGTGTTTGAGATGGTGCGGCAATGAGACTGAGTCTATGCAGCCAGAGCTTTTCTGAAACACGTAGTTGATTGTGGACTTTGAAAGCAGATAGCTGAGATTTTTCTCGAGTGGCAGGAAGCTTCATTTTTCTCTAATTATCTAAATAACAGTTTCAACTTAGCCACTCCTGGCAAAGACAGTTAAGGCTTGACTGGTGTTTTCAGTGATTAAGGCCTCTGAGATGAACTTTGTTTTAAATTTTTTAGTAAAATCAAGTAAATAAAAACAATAACCCCAAAATATGAAGCTGTCAGGGGCCTACACCACGGCACTGTGGAGAATTAGCCAGAAGAGCTGCCCACACAGATGACAAGCCCCAGACTTCAGACCTGGGTCACTGGAACATGGATAGTAGTAGCAAAGACCTAGCTGAGAAGCACTGTGGAAGCCAGTTACAGCAAAGTCTCAGTGGCTCACCTGAGCCTCCTTAGTCTCTCTCCTTTTTCAAAAACAAGATTAGTTTATGTTGATGCCAAATGAAGCCAGCACTTTTCATATGAAAGTACAGATGTACAAAGATCTGCACCAGACCCCATCTAGAGAAGGAGAGGGAAGGAATAAAGAGCAAAGTTAGAAGTAAAGAATAAGAACAATATGGAGAAAGGGGGGAGGAAATAAGAAAAGTGGAGAAGGAAGGAAAGAAGGGAAAAAATGAAAAGGAAGAAGTGAGAAGACAGAAAGGGAAGGGAAGGGAAGAGAAGTGAAAAAAGCTAGGGAGAGATGAAAGGCTGGTGAAGAGGAAGGAAAGAAGAGGAGAGACAGAGAGAGAAATTTTAAAGTATATAATGAAGAAAAATGCAAATTTGTCCAGTCTATGAGAAGGAAAGTGAGATTGCTCCTATCTACCTGAGCCTTTTCTTGCAGCTCCCGACCGCCCCTCCTCCCTTCCTACTGGAATCCAAAAATTTAAGCTTAGGTCTGGCCTCTCTGTGCTGCAAGAAGGGGACCACCAATAGCTACACAAGCTTCTCCAGCACCGTGCCATTGCTACCAGGGGTCGACCCCTGTACGACTCAGATGGTAGAGGACCCTGGCTGGGGGAAGGGACCAGACGGCTCTACGCCCAGCAAAGGGGGGATGGGACCTGGGCCTGCGATTGACCCTCGGGCTCTGACCTTTCCCGCCGTCCTCTAGGGTCAGGATTTAACCTTTCGCTTCCCCACCCTGCGCCCTCCTCCTTCTCAGTGGCCCTTGGCTAGAGGGGAGGAGAGAGTGGGTCGATATTTGGGGCTGGCAGGGAGGGGGGCCGGCGCCTGTGCCGAATTACTGTAGGATGGGGCTTACTTAGACCAGAGAGTCCATTCTCTCCCCCCCCCCCCGCAGGAACGCCGAGCCTAGCGGATCCCGCGCTTGCGGGAGAGCCGGATGCCAAAGCCCATTAAACTTGGGGCCTGGTAAAGAACCCACTAAGACACGGGGAAGGAGAACAAGCTTTTTCCTCAGTTTTTCCGCCCCGTCTAGAACCGTTTCTCTTCGTATAAAACCCTTCCTCTCCTGCTCAGGAAACGGCCACTAGTTTGCATTTGGGAGAATCCCGAGAACCTTAGCCAGATGGGCAGGAGGCATCAGTGCAGACCCGGACCAGGGTCCTCCCGGCACGGTCAAAGCATTAGACGTCCCTCTGGGGGCAGGTGCCTAGAGAACCAGTAGAGAAATCGGGCCAAAGTCCCAAGCCGCTGGGACCCACTGACCTTGCTACCTGTCCCTGCCCAGACAGTAGAGGGACAAGCCTCTCGCCAGCCCTATTCCGCCAACTTCCAAACGCTTCAGCGACCGGCGCCCCAGAAGGCTCTCCCCGCGGGGACCAAGGCAGAGGGAGCAAACCGGAGGCTGCTGAGGCCGCCGGAGAGCCCCTGGCTCCCCAGTTCCGCGTGGCTTGGGGTTTTCGCGGTCTCCCCAGCTGGAGCCAGGGCCGCCAGGAGCCAAGAGCGTTAGGTTCAAATGCATCAAAGCTCTGAAGTCATTTATCCGGTTTCATAAATAATTTTCTTATTACACTTAAGCCCGATCCCTGCCCCCTTCCCGTTTTTTATTGCGGGGTTTCAGTGGCTAAAAAGTTTCTAAGTCGGGTGGGCCGTTGTTTTCCTTTTTCCATCATTAACATCATTAATATAAGCTATCAATAACCCTGTCGTTGGGAGCCGAGTTTCACGGTATTGATCCACGCAGCTATTCATCTCTGCCATGCAAGACACGGAATAATTTTCGCATTACAGTAGCTTGGATTTGCTTTTAATTCATATTTAAAGCTGCAACCGGCTCAGTGGAGCGCTCTGCGAAAGACTAGAGGCGCCTAATTAATAATAAGTTAGAAACGAAGGAAGGCACCGGCGAATAAATAATTAATACAGACATCTATGTCTCTTTGAATATTGCTCCTTTAAAAATTTAGACTTACCAGGACTATACTGTAAGTCTGCAATTTATATTGCGGGGATGATTTAAGAAAGCTATTTTTCCCTTGAAATACAATACTAAATAATTCAGTGTTTTGCAAACCTAAGTTTCTTCATTGGCCAGCTCTTCTGGTTTGTTTCTTCCAGGTGGAAAACACCATTTTTTAAAATAGTCATAATAAGATTCATAAATATCCAACCATAACCACCAGATTCATTTCAGATGGCTAGAATGGGAGCAAGATGGCTGAAAAGCCCAGTTTAGGGTCTCCTGCCTTGGAGAGGAGCTGGGGTTGCCACATATAAGATGGGGTTTTGTTAGGGAGAAAACAACAACAAAAAAAAAACAGTCACTGGCCACTGACTTTAGGCTTTCACTGGTGCTGGAGGGAACAGAGTTTGAAGTAAAACCCAGGGTCTTCAAAAGATGCCAGGAGAGAAAACGCTGGGATTTAGAGGGTCCCTGATTTCCCCCATGGCAAAAGCGAAATCAGAATCTTTAGAGAAGGGCTCTTAAGACAGGATTGTATTCCAGGATAGCCAGGACCTACCTGTGGGCTAGAGGCAAATAACAAAATTCAAGGAGGTAGGAATGACTGAAAACCCTTGGAGGTTTTTGTGTGAGACTAGGATTTGTTTGCAGTGTTGTTAGCAATATTGATTTTTTTGTTACTCGGATTAATGTATGTTAAACAGGAAAATACAGGCAGTAGTCAAGTGTATTATAATCATCTATTGTTTAGAGTGGAAGTTTCGCTGTGTGGATGATGGTGCATTTGGACTGAGAGGCAATTCCAGGTATCTCCAAATGTTCTAGGTTCGGTGCAGCAGAACCCCCAAGAGGACTGGCAGTGGGGCCTGAGGGGGAGCTAAACCTGCAGTTCAGTAGCCTTCTCCCCCTTTAAAATTACAACCTCACCTATAACCAACCCACTATCTGAAAGTATCAGCCTCCACTCTGGACCTCCCTGGTCCTCTAAATTAATTTAAGAACTAAAGGATGCAGGTGTTCCTGTCCATCAGGGTCTCTAAAAGCTCTTCAACCTAAAACCCAGATTCCCCACAGCCCCACAGCCCCACCACCAGGTCTCTTGGCCCTAGTGACCATCCAGCCAACCTCTGGGACTTCCTTTCAGGGCCGGGCACTTCCTCAGCAAAGCATTGGAGGCCTTCAAGCCGGGCATGGCGCACTGCTGTCCTGCCTACATACAGATACCGGCCCACACGTGTTAGGCCTGAAAAAGACACCGGACCGGGAGGAAAACTCAGGAACAGCTATTCAGGAGCGCCTGGAGACTCTCCTGCCTGGACCCTTGGACCTTGGGAGCGGGCCGGCCCAGAGAACCTCAGAGAAGACAGTTCCCCTCCCCCTCTACTCCCCACCTTCCCCCTCCCCCCTCACAACAGCTGTGCTTTTGGGGCGCTCGGCTCCTGCCAGTCCACAGGTCCTACGTCCCTGCCCAGCATTGGCGCGTTAGAGATCAGTCTGTGTACTCCCAGCTTTTCCTCCTAACCCCACTCCCGAGCCCTGGGTCACCGCATTTATGCCACAAGACCCCGAAAAGCTCTCATGCACAAAAACTAAAGGACTCTAACATGATCCCTCGAGTATCGGGCTAGTTCAGGAAGGAGCAAGCCGAGCAGGGGTCTGGGGAAAATACAACTGGACGCTTGGAGACTCCATAATCCTACGCCTGAACGGCTCTCAGGCCAAAGGGCAGGTGCACTTGCCCTGAGCCCCGGGTCCGAAACGCGGGGGCTGGTTCTTGTGCCAGCCAGAGGCGGAGGGAAGCAGAGGAGGTGGCCAAGAAGCGGAAGGCCGACAGGGTGGGAAGGGCAAGAAAAGAAGGTAAAGTATCAGAAGGTAAGTGTGAGAGATGAAGCGGGAAGGGAAAAGACTTGGGAGAAAGCAAGAAAAGGCCGGGATCCAGGCCCAGCAGGCCCCAGGAGAGAGACCCAGGCAAGGGGTGAGGAAACCAGAACACCAGCGTTTTATTTTTAAATCTTCTAGGTGTCTGCGGGTCAAATAAAGACAAGGGCGGTAACGATTATTCTGTTAAATCTATGGTACTTGACTGCGCAAACACTAATTGATTAGACACCAAAATGATTTGTTTAAAGAGTTTTCCTTCCCAAGTGCAGCTGCTCTCAGGTCCAGGTCGGCGTTACCCCGCGAGACTGCGGAGGAGTTCGCCAAGTGGGCCCGGCGCCCGGCCGCCCAGCCCGCAATCCGTGTAGGGTCGGGCGGCTGGTCCACGCTCCATAGGCCTGAGGGTACAGGCTGGGCTGCATCCCGTGACTTCTGCTCTTAGGGACCACCCCGAAGGGATTTTGCTACACCCGCCTCCTCTAAATTGCACCGAGGAGGAACCCCTCTCTTCCCGCTCTCCTTTCCAGTCCTCAGCCTTGGAAGTCAACACCTGCCCCTGGTTAATTCGGCGTACTGTCCCCCAAAAGTGGAAGCATCGAAAGAACAGCATTTCTGGCGGTCTAAAGCCTGGAAAATTCACCGCCCCGGAGGCGTGGGTAGGTTCCCTTTGTAATATTCTTCAACGAGGTAAAGTGACCAAGAAAGAAAAGCCGTGAAGGGTTGATGGTTGGCCAACTTCCCCAGAATCGCGCCGGTTGCGACTAGCACGGTCCTGTGGCCAGAGAGTCATCTAGGAACCTGGACCCCCTCCTTCATGCTCCACCAACTCTTCCTTCAGCGCTCTTGGTTCGAAGCCTTGCAAAGCTCTCGCCAGAGTGGATGACTGCCGGAACGGATTTCAACCCAGGTGAAGCTGCCTCCAGTTCAGCTAGGGAACCTAGAAAGGGGAGCGGTTTGCTTCCTCCACCAGGAGGTAACAGACACACCAGGAGTGGTCTGAAGTTCCAGGATGGCCACTCAGGTGGCTCTTGGTAGGTCCGGAATTTCTAGGGTTGGCATGAGCCGACAGCCTTTCAGCAGAGTATCCTCTCTTTGGGATTTGGAGTTACGAATAGAGTAAGATGAAACAAAGAAAACTGCGAAAATGCCGAATTTTTAAAAATTCACGCGTGAAAACCGAATTTAAGAAGGAAAAAGTGAGGGAGACGTTAACGAAAAGGTGAATAAAAACTATAGACAAAAAGATGATCAAAGATTGAAAAAGAAGCCCAGGATAATTGGTAACTTCCTTGTCCCAGAGTGAAGGTCACTATTTTTTTTTCTTCTCAATATTGGAAATTGAACCCAGGGCCCGGAACCTAGTATATTTCTATAACTGAGCTACACCCTCAGCCCAGTAACTTGGTTTTTGTGTTTTAAAAAATTATTTTCAATAGCAAATCACCAATCTAGTCCCTTCTATGTTTCTTGATAATTCTATTCTAAGCCAATAGTAATTTTCTGAATGAAATTTCTCCAGAGATGGGAGGACTCCCGAGGAAGACAGGAGAGCCCAATGGGAAGCACCCAGGATCAAATCCTTCACCCCCAGCTATCAAGTGCTTTACTGTAGTTAGATATCAAGGAAATGGTTCCACACCAGCAGTTTAATTCTAGACTGAATGTAGTCATCTGAAATGATGATGAATTCCATTCTGAGGCTCTAGCCAAGGAGTGGGTCTTCCCCTGGGACCTTGGAGATATTTGCTCTGACACCCAGGATTGCTGTTTGTGATACCAAAAAAAAAAAAAAATGAAAAGTACATGTTTGATGGCTCAGGGGGTCTAGAAACATTTATTTGGAATGATCCTGAAGACTGGGAAATAACCCTGTATTACACCTCTACTACTCACAAAGAAAAATAAAGTATTAACTTTGAAACCAATAGGAGCTTCTAAGAGAACTTTGTGTGGTCAGCATTTCGAAAAATGGGCTTCTGCTTTTAATTTTTTAAGCCTGATGGGGTTGCCTGGAGGGTTGCCTGGCAAGCTGTAGAGCATCCAGCATGAGAGTGTACCTGCTCGTCCCATCCCCCCAGGCTCTTCTTCTGACATTTACAAAATAAATATTTTGAAATCCTGGTTTCCAAACTGAAAATATTGCCAGCAACAAGCATCTAGTCAATAGTTTTATTTTCCTTTTTTAGAAAACATATATACTTGTAGTAATTTTCTGATGTTGATTAGCACTTTTTTTCTTTAAATTTCCTGCAGCTACTCAAAATCTAAGTATCTAATTATAAGCCTTCCTCTCAATCACATTCACTGACCTCCAAATATCAAAGAACTCTTCCTTGTACTGTAATTCCCTCCTTCTCCATAATGCATCTAATGTGGACCGGGCATTGTGTGGGGCAGATGGAAAAGAAAGTGGGGGGGGGGATATGACAAAAAAATGATCTCAGCCCTCACACAGTTGGCAATCTATCTAGTGCCCCTCCATCCCCACACATGCACTCACCTTAACTAGGCCTGAGAAGAGCACCCTTCCTACCCATCATACATTCTTAGTAAATTGAAATTTTGTAAGAGGTCAAGGAAGAAAAATATTCTGACTGAGATCACTGCAACTCATCAACTACAGGAAGACAGTGGTTAAATAAAAGGTGTGAATAGCCAAGAAAAATGAAGGAGATTCACAAACCCAAGCAAGTCCTTCACAGGCATTTTGGGAGTAGGGGAGGAGTACCAGAGATTTAACTCTGAGGACTCAACCACTGAGCCACATCCCCAGGCCTTTTTTGTATTTTATTTAAAGACAGGGTCTCACTGAGTTACTTGGTGCCTCGCTAGTTGCTGAGGCTGGCTGTGAACTTGAGATCCTCCTGCCTCAGCCTCCTGAGCCATTAGGATTACAGGCATGCACCTGGTGTCACATGCATTTTTGAAAATCTTTCAGGAAAAGTGTGAAATATTGAACTAAGCAAGGCCAACACATACTTGCCCAGATTTTTCCCTTCACTTCCCCTTTAGTGATCAACATCAAAACAGGCCCCCTTTTCAAAAGTCCCTTTGTGGATGGGTGAAGTCAAGCTCACTTGATCCAAGCCCCCTTAAGGTGCCCCCCAGGGGATCAGCTAGGAGCCTCACAAGGAGGGTTTCCAAGATCAAGCCCCTAATTAGCTACACAAAGGGAAAACCATGAACAATTTGTGTACTTGGTGGTATTTACTTCTTTAACACACTGCCTTTTGGGAAGAGAGTTGTCATAGGGCAAATCGATCATTTCTGTAGGATTAAAATATGGGGGGGGGGGTGACAGTTTAGCTCAAAGGCTGCCAGCTATTTTAACCCATTGTTTGGGCTCATATGCAAGGCCAATGTTCTATGCTATAAGAGAGCAGAAACAATATTTTTAAAAAAGCTTCCCACCAACAAACTGTGATCTACTAGACAACAAATGTATTATGCTTGTGTATATATGTGTATGAACAGGTAGATATAGATATGTTAAAATAGAGTGATTGTTTTTCTGAGTTTATTTTGGCCAGTGTATTTTTCCCAAAGGGCTTTTCCTGGCCAGGGGAGGAGGGATATTCCTCAATGTTCACTGAGCAAGTAGAAATGATGTCCACTGAGATGAGCCCCCATTTTCAGGGCCTCCACACAAATTGCTGGGATAGGATGAGATTGTTTCTGGGACCGCCATATTAACCAGCCCCAGAACAAGGCATTTTCAAGGAAGTCAAACTGACTGTGCCCACTGTCTGTGACCTACCTGAATCATGCATGATGTTGGCCTGTGGTGGGTGGAACCTAGGCAAGGAGATGGACCTGACTAGTTCCTACCCTAGCTGATGGGTACTTCCCTAAAGGTTGTCCAGCTGAAACTTTCTTATTGGAAGCTCAACCACCACCATGATACCAACTCAGCCCTGGCCTCTTCAAGGGTCTGGGAGCATTTACAGTGGAAACACCGGTGGTGGATTTCAGCCCGGTGTCTCAGCAAACAAACCTATGACTTGAGTTTGGCCCAGTACAAGCCACACACAAACTTTATTTTGTATCTAGGCCCAGATACCCTGGCTCTGAGAATCTGTCCCCATTGTGAACACAGCTCGCCCGCGGCTGAGGCTCGGCGCTGACCCGGCCATAACTGCCAAGGGCCGGACAATGGGCACATCTGTCCTTTCTCCGAGGGATGAAAGCACCTAAGCGGACACGGCTCTGCCTTTTGTTACGGATTTTTTTTTCTTTTCTTTTGTAAATGAAAGAAAGCCGCGGCATGTGGCGGCCGGGTGTACATCCCACACTGGGGGCTTCTCCACGCGTCCAGACCTAAGGACCAGGTTTGATTCCCGTATTGGAACATGACAGTGGAAAGGGCAAAATTACGTCCGAAGCTGAATTAATTTTCAACCGGAGGCTTCTTCAGGGACGCTGGGAAAGGGGCGTCCCTACGGGCCAAGCGGAGACCCGCGTGGCAGCGTTCACCCTGCCTATGTCAGTACTTTTCACAAGCAGCGGCCTCTGGGTGCTTTACCAGGAGAGCCTCGGAGGCAACCCTACCAACGGCCCGAGCCTCGGCGGCCCCCTCAGCACCGGAAGTTAACAGGGGAACCCACCCGGGCACTCCTACCCTCCTCCTTCCCCCTCCCCTCCGAGTCACTGGTGAAGCGGGCGTGCAGCCTTAATTATGAGCTGCGCGGAAGAAGGACACAGGCGGCTAGGGACAGCGAGGTATGGACTCTTGGCACTTAATGCTCCTTCCTCAGGGCACGGGTAAGGAAGGGTGGGCAGAGGACTGTCTGGGAGGATGAAGGATGCCTGGTCAACAGCTGCCAACCTGACCGAGACCTTTAAGATATTTAGGGTTCCCTTCTCCAATTGGCGAACATTTATAAGGGTGCAGAAAGCGCCAACTTACAGCATCTCTCCGGGAAACAGAGTTTAGTGGGCCTGGGTGAAAGGAGTGATGACACAATCCCCAGCTTCCCGGGCAACCTTCCCCGGGAAGCAGCAACTATAGAGAGAAGAGTAAAGCTCCCAGCATAGCGAGCCAGCCGTGATAGGAGCCTGGCAGCAGCGTCCTGGGGCTAGAAGGAAAGAGCTCACCAGTGCAAGGGAGGCGAGCGGGAAGCAAGTCTCCCGAGATTGCGGCGGCGGCCCCAGGACGCGCTCCGCCCCAGTTCATTGCACGTGCCCACCGCTTCCAGGCCATCCGGCGCCGCTGGGAAGGCGCAAGACCACCCCCTCCCCACCTTCATTTGTACGGGGACTTCAAGGGCTGGGATCGCGGGGACTCAGAGGGCGGGGCCGAGCCGTACGCATGCGCAGTGCGACCGGTAGGCGTGAGGGCGGGCCGCTGCAGCCGCGGCGGCGACTGAACCGCGGCCACAGAGTCTGCAACAGTAACCGAGCCATGGCTCGAGCTGGCGAGCGGCGCGGGCAGGCAGCAGCCGTGGCAGGCGCGCCGGTCGCGTCAGGGGAGCCGGGGACCTCACAATTCTAAGAAAAGGGGCGAGAGGGGACCAGGGCTAGGCGGGCTGGTGGCATCGCGCTCTCCCAACAACGCGGATCCTTTTTGGAAATTAATATTTTTTAAAAGCGGAGGACGCAGAGGGGAAGGTGGGGTTAAGAGGAAAGGAGACATACACACACATACACACGCGTACATACACACACACACACATACACACACACACACACACACACACACACACACACACTCATACAGACCCACAGTGAGAGGAAGGAAGAAAGGCTACAGTCGCTGGCAGCCAATGTGAAGACCGGACTCCGTGCGCTCCTCGCAGCCTCTGCCCGGCCACATCGATGTTGTGTCCGCCGCCCGCTCGCCGGGATCACGATGAACGCGCAGCTGACCATGGAGGCGATCAGCGAGCTGCACGGGGTGAGCCATGAGCCGGTGCCCGCCCCTGCCGACCTACTGGGCGGCAGTCCCCACGCGCGCAGCTCTGTGGCACACCGTAGCAGCCACCTGCCTCCCGCGCACCCGCGCTCCATGGGCATGGCGTCCCTCCTGGACGGCGGCGGCGGAGGCAGCGATTACCACCATCACCACCGAGCCCCTGAGCACAGCCTGGCTGGTCCCCTGCACCCCACTATGACCATGGCCTGCGAGACTCCCCCAGGTATGAGCATGCCCACCACCTACACCACCTTAACCCCTCTTCAGCCGCTGCCGCCCATCTCCACCGTATCGGACAAATTCCCCCACCATCACCACCACCACCATCATCACCACCACCCGCACCACCACCAGCGTCTGGCGGGCAACGTGAGCGGTAGCTTCACACTCATGCGGGACGAGCGCGGGCTGGCCTCCATGAATAACCTCTATACCCCCTACCACAAGGACGTGACTGGAATGGGCCAGAGCCTCTCGCCCCTCTCCGGCTCGGGTCTGGGCAGCATCCACAACTCCCAGCAAGGGCTTCCTCACTATGCCCACCCCGGCGCTGCCATGCCCACCGACAAGATGCTCACCCCCAACGGCTTCGAAGCCCACCACCCGGCCATGCTCGGCCGCCACGGGGAGCAGCATCTCACGCCCACCTCGGCTGGCATGGTGCCCATTAATGGCCTTCCTCCGCACCACCCCCATGCCCACCTGAACGCCCAGGGCCACGGACAGCTCCTGGGAACGGCCCGAGAGCCCAACCCTTCGGTGACCGGCGCGCAGGTCAGCAATGGAAGTAATTCAGGGCAGATGGAAGAGATCAATACCAAAGAGGTGGCGCAGCGTATCACCACCGAGCTCAAACGCTACAGCATCCCACAGGCCATCTTCGCGCAGAGGGTGCTCTGCCGCTCCCAGGGGACCCTCTCGGACCTGCTGCGCAACCCCAAACCCTGGAGCAAACTCAAGTCCGGCCGAGAGACCTTCCGGAGGATGTGGAAGTGGCTTCAGGAACCGGAGTTCCAGCGAATGTCCGCGCTCCGCTTAGCAGGTGAGCGGGCCAAAGAGCTTGGCGCGTAAGCGAGATAAGGGACTCGGAAACTCAAGGGCCTGAAGGTGGGAGGGAAAGAGTAGGCAGAGCTTTCATCCTTCCCTCTCCTTAGAAGGGGTCCCTGGGCCTGGAAGAGCCAGCACACGGCTTCGGAAGCAGATTGCCTCCTTCAGGGTTTAGTGCAATGGGCTGTGGAAGGCCCTGGGAGCTAAGCTGCAGCGGCCTCGGTGACTCTAGGGGCGCATTTGTGCTGTGGACCGCGCTGGAGGGTCACACGGCCGGAGGAATCTTCGAACCTGTTAGGACACAGTCTGTGCATAGCTTCTCAGCTGAGCACTCCGGGTTTGATAAGTGAGGTAGGGGGCACGCGTGTCTGGAACTGCGCTTAGGTGCTCCCTTTCAGTACCCTCAAGTACGTATTTGGCGCTGGGCTGGAGCTTGCCAGAGCTGCCAGTAAAGGTTTGGCTGAACTCGCTGCGGCGACCCCCTCCTGGGCTCATTTGGCACCAGTAAGGCTCCGGAGAACCGCACTTTTAAGAGTGCGGGCAAGCCGTTCCAAAGTTATGGAGCGGAGTGTGTGCAGAGGGGACGCGTCGGAAAAGTTGGTACACAATGAGTGTGGAACCGACCGTGGAAAGGAGAGGGAGGAAGGCAGACAGTACCGAGATCCAGGTGAGAACGGCAGAGCAATAAGGGAGCTCGCAGCGAAGGCCAGGGGGCCACCTTCGCTTGCATTTTTTACAAAGAGACTTGGCATTTTGTTTTATTCCTCTTCGTGACTTTCAGTCTGAATCCCAGCACAGGAGGGTGGGAGTATGTAAATGACCCCCAAGTCTGCAAGCAAAGGTCTTCTGGGCCCAAATCCCAAGCCGGCTGTTTCGTAGTTAAGCGGTAAGGTCTCGGTGGCGCTGCGTGGACAGTGCGCCTGGCTCCCCTAGACTGCAGATAGGCGGAGGAGAGAGCTGAACCCAGCCGGAACCGCACCAGGGATTTCGGGCGGATTCGGCGACCTCTGAAGACCGAGGACAAGAGGGGAGATAGAGCCAAGGGCACCCGAGGGCAGACTGGGTTTAATGAGACCTGGGCGGAGGTTGCCAAGTTGATTGACTCCTGAGTCCATGCCCCCCCCACCCCCGCCCCGCGCGCGCAACTCAGCTTGGCGCCGGGGCCTGAGCCTTGGCGAAGAGAAAGGTAAAAGCCGGAATGAGGGTTTGTTAATTAACTGATCGTTCTCCATTAATTCGTCCCTGGAGAACGTGAGACAGTCAATCCGCTCTGAGCCGGGGGCACTGAGCCGTTTCACAGTCTAAAATCAAAGCGTAAAGCCGAAACCCCCTCCCCCATCTCGTGCCTGCCAATAAGAAGCTAGAGGGAGGCAGGTGCGAGTGAGCTTGAGATTCGAGCCTTGAAGCGACCCAAAGCGTTCCTTGGGTCTGGGCGCTTGAGGTCTTCGGTCCGGAGCACCAAGCTGACTGAGCCTCTGTCCTGTGGGGTTTTCAAGCCTAGTTTGGCCTTCGCCAAGCGACGTTCTCTGGCATATTCCTGCTGCCTGCGTCTGGAAACCAGGAGAGGCAGCGGGTAAGGAGACCGAAGGGAGAGGCTGACGGAGTATCTCAGCGAATCCTGGGCTCCGGTGTTTCCACTCTCTAGCACTGGGACCACCATCATCTTGCCCCACGTGGGTTGACCAAACCCCTACGAACTGCTGAAGTTCGTAAGAGGGTGGACGAAGGGGTCACTCCCTGCCCTGACTGCTCAACCTGACTGGGCATCCAAGGTAGTGTATCTTCACAAGCCCACCGCAAGGGCTGGAGTTCGGGACCTTTTACCCGAACAATGCTCGCCTAGAAGCGACCCAAACTCAGCGAGTGGGACAGAGAAAAATGGAAAAGAGGTGAAACCAAGGGTACTCCCTCAGGGGAAGTCCAGTGCCCCACCCCACCCCCAGTCAAAGCTCTTACTCCAGACTTCATCGACCCTCCTTTCCCCACTCCCTTTGGTCTTCCCCTGGAAGGACAGACTGATGGGTTGCGTCTGGCAACAGCCCGTGCCTTAGAAACCGATCTAGCGCTCTGTTCTAGGTGTGTGCCCTCTGACCTCCAGGCGTGGAGAGCTGAGGTGGTGGGTAGAGAAAAGAGCCGCAACCCGCACAACAGAGGCAAGGCCTGGAGGTGCTAGGCAGGTACTCATTGAAGAGACGCCTGCCTGGGCACCTAGCAGCCTGTGTCGAGCCGGATGCTCTTTGCCCCAGGCAGGTGGCCTTTTCCTAGAAAAAGTAAAAAATAGGAGACTCTGGCTGGACACACTTTTTTCAACAAACCCAAGGGGTACTTGGTGTCCTGATACTTGGATAGAACGTTGAGTCTTCTACTTTTGATTCCTTCCTCGCCCCAACTTAAAGAGGTGGGGCGGAAGGCTGGAACTGAGCATGCAGTGCTGGCCAGGAGGGCCCCATGCAAAGAACCTCTCAAGCCACAAAAGCATGACCTATTTTTAAACCACTGAGTAACGGTTGGAGTCCTTAACAATTTGTTACCAAAAAAAAAAAAAAGAAAGAAAGAAAGAAAGAAAAGAAAAAAAAGAAAGAAAAGAAAAAAAAGTGAAGTCATTTTTTGAACCCTCCAAATGATGTCTAGGCTAGGAGTGCAGGATCCTGAAAACCAACTTGGCCTTGGCTTCAGGATCTTGGTGCTTGTCCTCCTCCACCAGCTCCCCAATGCAGAAGTGCCCCCTTGTAGCTTTGCTTGCTGTTGCCCTCAAAGACAGGGCCGGCAATCTCCTCCCTATCCTCATGGGAATCAGAATCACACTGAGATGTGTTCCTTCCCTCCTCAGCAGGAGGATGGCTTCTCCGTGTACCTCTCTGTCTCCTACATTCCACACAGCTTGTTGCCAATGGTCAAAACCTTCTGCATGAGGCAGCATGTTTGGAGAGGTACCTTTGGTCTGGAATTTTCAACTCTGGTGGAAAATGGGCGACAGAAGGAAATTCTCACCAAATTAACTACCTTTTAAAAAAATCAATTTATATGTTCTCTCAATGTTATACTTGCTACTGCCCCATTATAACACAGCGCCACTGGGCTCACGGCTGCTTCTGATCCTGAGTGGGATGGGGGAACTGGGCTAGGGGTGTGCTCTGCCTCTGACGTGGGCGCCTATCAAGTCACAGGAGATTAGTTTCCAATTAAAGATTTCAAAAGGCTTTGGCTGCACCACAGGAGCTACCAGCGCTGGAAGAGATGGCAGCAGATACCCACCAATAGGCAAGGCACAGTAAACCTAGGAGGCTGTCGCTCACAGGCCCAAGGTTTCGGAGTGGGTAGCTGCTAGGCCACTCTAACACTGCAGGACTGGCAGGTGAGGAAGCCTCCAAACAATACAGGGGAAATGGTCAGGCCTTCAGCACCCAGGACTTCGCCCCCTTACTGGTCAAGTATTTGACCTAGAAAGTCCTGGAGGACCTGAGCCAGGGGGACTGGGTTCCACGTAGAGGCGGCGATGAGAAAGTCTCGCCGGATCCAACCTGGACTGTGTTTGCTGTTAGTGGCCTTGTGGCCTGGTTGATTGATAACTGGCCCCGCACAAGTCCATTTGCTTTTTGTTAATATTTACCTCAGCCAGTGACATTTCAACTGTCCCGTTGCCTCCCTGGGCCACGGGAGCCAGGCAGGAATGCAGTGTTGGGCCCTAGGAACTGCACTTCCTCAATCCCTGGGCCAGGAGAAAAGACAGGACTGGATGTGAGTTCAAGGGAGGTGTAAGGGCATGGGCACAAGAATGGGAGAAGGCGCCAAGGGA
Organism: Ictidomys tridecemlineatus; assembly: GCF_052094955.1. Lineage (NCBI taxonomy): Eukaryota > Metazoa > Chordata > Mammalia > Rodentia > Sciuridae > Ictidomys > Ictidomys tridecemlineatus. The sequence continues at coordinate 28,856,859 of NC_135481.1, forward strand.
CGGGTTTCCTTGTGCTCAGCCTCTGGGAGCAGCTGCTCCTAGCCTGCTGCGTGTGAACAAAGAGCCCAAGGGGCGCAACCGACCGTGTCCAGCTCGAAGCCTGGGGGGAAGAGGTCTGGAATGACCTCCTTCCAGCATGGTCAGGGGATGGCCTGTTGTCAGAAGAAGACTGAGAGTCCCAGAGCCTGCCCAGGACAAATGTTGGCAATGAATTATGGATTCCATGGGGAATCAATCAATATCTCTCTCTCTCTCTCTCTCTCTCTCTCTCTCTCTCTCTCTCTCTCACACACACACACACACACACACACACACACACCACTGAATTACAAAATCCAAAGGTCTTGGAGATAGTCACTAAAAGGCTCTGCAGCCTGTCTCAGCCTGTGTCTGCCCCCTTGAGGGTGTGTGAACTGTAAGGGGTCCCCTATAGTTCCCCAGAGGAAATACATGCCCCAGTGAAGGGGGGGAGGGGAGGTGCCCATAGGGTTAAGAAGAGTATTCAGGTAGTGAAGAGTGAAGCCTGTTAGTCTGACTGTAGTGGTCTAACCCTGCTTCTGAGGCTTGAGGAAACCTGGTGGCTATTGTTTGGGGACCTTGGTGTCAGTGCAGGGAGGATGCCCACAGAGACAAACCCCACAGTCTGATCAGAGGATGTCTGGCTCTGGCAGTAGGTACAGCCGCGAGCTACTTGGAAGCCTCCAGAGAGCCATCCAGATCTTAGATCGAAGGTCCAGGGCACCGCGATAGCTTGAGACTCAGCCCGGACATCTTCACTTGCAACTGATACTTGGGACCAACAGTACCAACAATCACACGGTTATGTTGTAGCAGCAAAGTGACCCAGAGCCCGAGATGTGTCTTTATTTTCAAGCTTTAAGTGCTCTGTGAGTCGAGCGGGTGCTGAACTGCTGTGCTCCCGGATTCCCTTCGTTTGGACTCACCTTCTCCGGGTTGCCAGACTGACTGAGCTGCGGAAGCTGCGCGCGCCCCCTGCGGGCCGCCGGGGCTAGACGCCCAGCAAGCGTCCGTTGTTGAGCCTGCTGAGAGGAAAGGGATGCTTGCTGAGTCTTTGTTTTTAGAACAGCTCTGTCCTAGGGATTTTCAAACCGATAACTATTTCGATATGAACAGGGTGTGGAGGAGGAGGAAGGGGATATAAAATTAACCTCAACAATGCCTAGGGCTACCCCATCGATGGAGACAAAATTTTCATCTTCCCAAAGTACACCCCAACTCTTCCCCAAACAGACGCATGTTTGGATTTGTTATCCAAATGATGCTTTTGCTGACATATTTTTATTTGAGAAAATCAGAGTCAGTGTAAAAAAGGTAATGTTGGCGGTCTGAAGTTGGAGGTTGGGGCCAAGGGATATAGTTTGAGCGGATTAGTGGTTCCTTTGTTTTGTGGTTTCCTCTTCCAGCAAACCGACCGGAGTCAGGAGGCAGCTAGCTCTGAGACCTTGAGCTTTGGAAGTCTTTGTTTTCTCTCCTGTGGGGTGGGTGAAAGGGCATTCGGAGGCCGACAGGTCTGGAGCCCTGGAGCGGCTTCTCGGCGTCAGGACCCTGGACAGGGCTCCACCATCACGTCACCTAGTCTGCGCCCCTGAAAGGAGGCTAGGATGCCTGCCTTTAAAAAGTTGTAGTGAGAAAACGAAAATTAACAGTTAATATTCCGAAGTTTATGAGAGCACGAGGACCTGCCAGGAGTATATACAGTGGCCGTCAAGTAATCGAAAAGATCAAACCTCTCGGCGTCGATCCGGAGGTTGATCTTTTCGTCCCCCACCGCAGCTTTGTGTATGCGTCTGAGCGCACGTGCACACCTGCTTATAAAATCGGAATTCGTGTCCCTGTGGGTGTGACAGGGGTTGGATCATTAAGCTAAAACGTTCAATTCAGTCCCTTTGATCCGCGCTGGGGAAAATCTATAGTCATCTCTAATCTACGAGGTCTTTAAGGAGGTTGTTACACGGGCTGTTTGATGTCATCATTTCCACCTTCATGCCAAATTCAGCTAATCAAACAGATGCTGCTCCCCAAAGTTCTCAGAAGAAATAGTTCTTACAGAGCACATCAGTAAAATTTATTCCCGATCTTCTTGTAAAGAAAAAAAAATCCTCAAGTCTAACGAATGCAGTGGGGAAATTAAAAAGGAGGCTTTGGGGTGTCCTGCTCCTCGCCCTCTGTAGTTAGAGGCCTTGTCCTTGAAGTGGCAGTACTGAGTGTTTTTTGTGAACTCCACTGATTGGAATATTCAGACACACACTAAATACTGCACCTCAGCCACAGAATATTCACGGGTGGAATGAGAAATCACTAGTTTCATTTTGGTCCCCACTAAAGCAGGTAAAATTAAATGGCCCCCAACTTAGAATAGCAACAGAAGGAGGCTTTTACAGAAGTCATGGTGTCAGAGAATCCATTTCTCATGCTAGAGAAAGACATTTAACAAATATTCACTAAATATAATTTTTCATTATGTCTATTTAAATAAGATAAGCACCTTTATGAGAAGAAAGTCATATTTCCACTTGAAAAAGATCAGTGTTATAGTGCATTAAAAAGGAAAAACTTATTTCTAATTGAATGAATTTAGCATATAATCATAAATTCCTATTTCTTATCAGTAAGCTTTTTAATTTTTTTTAGTTGTAAATGGATCTTTACTTACTTATATACATTGCTAAGAATCATACCCTGTGCCTCACACATGCTAGGCAAGCGCTCTGCTGCTGAGCCACGACCCAGCCCTCTTATCAGTAAGTTTTTATAGGTTTTTATTTTAATACAATTGTGTTAATACTAATGAAGCTTAATTTTTTTTTGAGATGATAGAATTGGATTAGTTGATAGGCCAATCTCAAAACGATCTATTTTGACACAAACATATAAATTATTTTTCCTGGGGTCTTGCAATAGAATCATCTACATATATCCCTCCCAAAATGTTATATTATCATAAAATTAGAACAGTTTAGCTCTAGAAATATTCCTCTCCTTTAGGCAAGGTGATTTAATAAGATTAAAGCTGAACATAACCAGACACTAAAGTATAATACATCAGATTTGTCACAGTAATAAATAATAAAGGAAACTTGTTTGTTGTGCACATATTGATTGTACACTACAGTAGGCACATACATATTCTCATTTAATACTCATCATCTATGCCAGTGGCTACTAAGTCTTGCAACACATTGGAATCACTTAGAGATAAAATGAACAAACCCTAATATCTGGTTGTAACAACAGATATTCTGATATATTTTGTATGGAACATGACCTGGGCATTGGGTTTTTGTTTTTATTTATTTGTTTGTTTATTTAAGACAGGATCTTGCTAAGTTGCCCAGGCTGGACTTGAATTTGAGATCCTCTCGCCTCAGTCTCCCAAGTATATATGCCGGTACTCTCTGCATAATGAGGCATTGGGATATTGGCATTTTTAAGAGCTTTCAGGTGATTTTAATGTGCAGGGAAGTTTTGGAACCAGTAGTCTAGGTGGTTACCATGATTTTCCCTGTTGCTTTCTTTATGGATGTTAAATAATTTACCTGTACTAATACAACTGGAAAACACTGATGCCCTAAACTCAGCATTCCCAATTCAAAACCCATAACTCTTTTATCCTCTACCTCATGCTTCTGTTGCGGGTTCAGTTCCACCAGGTCAGTGGACCTAGAGTGTGGAAATGTCTGATTCATGGTCATAAACACCCAATGGGAAGTCTGTGCATAATAAAATCCTTGAAATTAGAGAGAGTGTATTTTCCCTCTGGGACTCTCAAAGAGTGTTACTTATGGAAACTTCTTTCATTTTTACTCAAGACTTTTAAAAGAGATTTTTTATTGCTCTCCTTTGAAGAAGCAGCCAGGGGGAATGCAAGGCAGTAACGGAGCTACACATGGAACCCCAGTCTCTATCCATTTGTTCACTTAAACAATTATTGATGGGCAAGACCCATCTCATTAGATGTGCTCTGAGGGTAGGGCTGGCCCCTTGAGACCCATGCCTGGAGGAGGCCCCAAGGGCCCAGATGCTTCCATATTTTCAAGCATCGGCATTCTAATCTGCACTTGGGCAGCAATTACATTTCTTGGCTCCACATCAGTGCCTGCCTTTCAGTTCCAAAGCTTGACTGTTACTCATATTTTAGGACTCTGCATACATACAAAATAATCAATTGACTAAAACTCTGATTATATGTTGGCAATTGTCCAGAGGGCAACTTACAGTTTCCTTCGAACCCTGCATGCTTCCAGTCACCCATGTGTTTCTCATCTTTCTTTGCATATGCCATAGGGTACTCAGAATCGACAGTTTCTGAAATCACTCCTTTCGTTTTCACATCTTGTGATGATCTCATAGTCCCAAAGAGAGGTTATCAGAAGAACACAATAAACTATGTGCTTTTCGCTTTCCTTCCTGTTGTCTTCTAAAACAGATCAATGGGGAAATTAAATAAACAAACGAGAGAAGTGCGCCACCTAGTGACCTCTGTGCTCACTGCCGGTTCCTCGACTGGAGTGCGTGAGAGGAGTGGCTAACGTGATTCAAGTATTGATGGAGTCACAAAAATCGTTCATTAAGGCAATTTAATCTTTGCTATTAAATGTCCTTCCAATTCATTTGGGGTAATTAAGATGCAGTTAAAGTGATTAAATTCTAATTACTTATGCTAGACAAAGACATATTTGTCACACTAATGCGGTTAGGGTAACTAAGGACTCAGAAAGAAAGTTAACATTTACTTCAAATGATGCAACTGAAAAAATCAGTTCCTCTTTTCATCATTAATCCAGTGAGCTGGGTGATTATGTAATGGCACTACAAGCTCATTAAATACGGGAAGTGCTGATTAAAATGACTGCTAGGAGGAAAACTTGAACCAGAAGTATCTCAATACCATTTGGTCAGCATTCCTGAGGCAAAATTACTTGAGGTTCTTTCCCTCCAAGCCCTCCACCCTGAAGTAATAAAACCCTCCTGACATTAAAAGGACGATGCCTCACAGAAAGCTCTTGTTATCAACCTGCCGATGTTGTTAAATGAAAAAAAAATATTTTTAAATGGTAAATGGATTTTTTGGGTGGCAAGGAGCATGGCAAATGGGTAGGAGTGGAAAAGAGAATTCCTAAAGTAAAAAGAATGGACATTTCCACTACAGGCTTTGGAAGCCACTTTCCTTTACCCAAGCACCTTTTAAACTGTCCTTCTTTGCCTCTCAGTTCCATTTTTTGCTGCCTTTGATGGATGGGGACAGACTCCTATTGCACACAATTAAGCTACATTTGATTATTATACATGCTCTGAAGAGTGCTAAGTACCTCTGCAGCAAATTGCTCTCTGTTCAATGTTTTTCTACCTTCCTGTGGAAAGAGGAAGGTAGTTTTGTTGTTTTGCCATAAGCTCCATGGTTCCCAGCCTCTTAGGATAGTTTAATTATGGGTGATCATAAAGTAATGAATGAATTTGAAGTTTGCCTTTCTCACAAAAATGGCTTCTTAAAGAGGTGCCTAATGTTTTCCTTGGGGCAGGGGTATAATCCAAGGGCAAGAATGATTAGGAATACTTTTCCTTAAGAGACCTGAGTCTTGAGGTAGTTTAATTTGTATATTGAAACCGTAATTGTGCACTATTTATCTCATTGAATATTACATCATAAGCCAAAAAAGCTAGTTATCAAATTCATCAGTTACTTAATCAAACAACTACCTTTGAAAACAAATCAGTTATCTGAATATTTAGCATCATTGTTATTTTTTGGATCATGTTATACCATCTTAAATTACTGGGTGAAAAACAACAACTCTGAATTAGGAATCAAGTGCCCTGGAGAAAGGTTCTTGCAGTAATTAACTCTTAGACCTTGTCAAGTAACTTAACTTTTCTGGGCTTTAGTCTCCTTAAATGTAAAATGAAGTATTTGGCCTTAGGGTTCCTGACAGGTCCCACATTCTATGATGGATTGCCTTCTTTGCTGTGTCCACAGCAAAGTTCAGTAGGCATCCTAGTCTCTTATCTCAATTTAGTGCTCTGTCCCCAATATTAAAATCCAGCAAGGTGTGAGACTTAGGGCCCAACCTTATGGATGCAGTCTCAGGCCAGGCTTTCCAGCCAAGTGGTCCGAGGAAATAGCCCATTCAGTCAGGAGTGCTGCCTTCAAAAGATTGCCAGTTTGGGATTCCATTGCCCATGTCCTGGTAAAACAAGCTGTTAGTGAGGACATGGATCATCAGAAACTCAAATAATAATAATTTGGCATCCGCTTATAACCCTGGACCTGCACATATGTAGCAGTTCTATTCTTTTGTATACGTTTTGGATAAACTCCTGAGTATGCCTAGATACCTAAAAAGACTGTTCATAGAAGCATTGTTCTTAAGACCAAAAACCTGGAAACAGCTTAAATGTCCACTAACAAGGAAAGCATAAATACATAATGATGGACTTATGTAGTGCAATAATATGCTGTTATAAAAATAAATGAGCCAGAGCTGTACATAACAATGTATATGAGTCTTTGGAACAATGTTGATTTAAAAAAAAAAAAAAAAAGGTAAGCTATAGAAAACCACACCAAAACAAAACCAGTTTTACAAAGATCAAAAGCAAGGCAAAACCACTTACTGTTTAGAGATGCACAAATATGTGATTTAAAAAAACTATTTTAATAAAAACAAATTGGGGGCTGGGGATGTGGCTCAAGCGGTAGCGCGCTCGCCTGGCATGCGTGCGGCCCGGGTTCGATCCTCAGCACCACGTACCAACAAAGATGTTGTGTCCGCCGAGAACTAAAAAATAAATATTAAAAATTCTCTCTCTCTCTCTCTCCTCTCTCACTCTCTCTTAAAAAAAAAATTGGTAGAGTGCTTGCCTCACATTGTGGTGCCCTGGATTCAATCCCCAGCACCACAAAAAAAAAAAATGGGAGCACTTGCCTAGCACATGTGAGGCATTAATGCTGAGTCCATCCTCAGCACCACTTAAAAATGATAAACAATATAAAGCTATAAAAAAATGGGGCTGGGAATGTTGCTCAGTGGGAGAGCACTTGTGCAGACTTACACAAGGCCCTGGGTTCCATCCCCAGCACCAAATAATAACAATAATAATAATAATAAAACACAAATTCAGGAGAATGCTTGCCTCGGGTGAGGGGATGCAAGGAGGTAAGAGGAGAGGACATGCTTGTGGCTTCACAAGGCAGTTCTGTTGGGTGGTGTATTCATAGTGTTCATTTTGTTACTGCTTCATAACTTACAAACATGATACATATTGTTTTGTAAGCAATAAATATTACTCAATTTGAACATTGAGGAGGAAGAGATTGTTTTTGTCTGCCCCCCCCCAACCCAAACAGTTTACAGCAAACAGACACCAAGATATCTTGTGTTGTCATTTCAGCAAGTCTTAGCTCTATACCAAATATTAGCTCTCCTAGGGATTTTATTTCTTTCTTTATTTATTTGTTTATTTGTTTATTTATTTATTTGTTATTGATGGACACAGTACCTTTATTTTATTTATTTATTTTTATGTGGTGCTGAGGATCAAACTCGGTGCCTCACACATGCCAGGCAGGCACTTTACCACTGAGCCACAACCTCAGCCCTCTCCTAAGGAATTTTATGTAGCCAATTGTGGACAGAGTTTAAGAAGTGAAAGAAGAAGTTCATTAGATAAAAGAAACAAGAGTTAATTTCTTCATTCATTTGAGCACTTGTTCTAGCAGGTTCTGTGGTCTGGACTGGGGATGGAATGTACAACACACTTGTCTAGTGGGAAGAGACAGATGTCAGTTCACATCATGTGTGTGTGTTGGGGGATGGTTCCAGGGAGGAGAGGGCTGGGTATGATGAAGGGACAATTTTGAAGACCTAGAGGATGAGTCAGACTTGGATCAGAAATGGAGGAAGAGGTTTCCAGGCAGATTTCTTGTATATATAAAGTTTGTTGCTTCCCCAGCATAGCTGAGTGACACAGTATAGTCCCATCAATAACAAAAGCCTTCTAAGAACCAAGGCTGTAGTTTTCAGTGGTGGGAGCCATGGACCAAGGGTTTCATATTACTCTAGGGAGAAATTCAGATTGGTGGGAAAGATGAAGGAGAATATGTGTTGTTTAAAAAGCTTCCAAGGTAAATCTAACGTAACTCCAATTAAGTATTAGAATATCAATACAATAATTTAAAAGCAGATGCTTTTTAACTATTTTACCCTCATTTCTAGAATACCCTATATCTCCATAGCTCACTGTTTAAGTGGTGTGTATATAAAATCTTTGACTTTTTTTGATCTCTGTGTATGTGTGTGCGCATATGTGTTACTAGGGATTTAACCCAGGGGCACTCTGCCACTGAGCGACATTTCCTGTCTTTTATTAAATTTCACTTTGAGACAGAGTCTCACTATCTGGTCTCAAACTTGAGATCCTCCTCCCTCTTCCTCCGGAGTCTCAAGGATTACCACTGTGCCCAGCCTTTTGATCTTTTTGAAATAAAAAATTCACTAAAAATTTCAAGATCCCTGTAGAAATAATTGATCCCCATGCTCCTCCATCTAAAGTTATTACTGTTCTGTATCCTTACTGCTCAAAGTGTGGCTCCCCTGGCCAGCAGCATCATCATCACCTGGGAACTTATCAGAAGTGCAGACTAGATTCCATGCCAGACCTCCTGAGTCTGAATTTGTATTTTAACAAGAGCCCCAGAAGATCTCTTTGTATGTAAAGTCTAAGAAGCACCATCAAAGGCCATGTTACATCATTCAGAGGGTCCCTGTTTCTTCATTTGCCCAAATATTTCTCATGTTCTAGGCCCTGGGGCACAAAAGAGGAATGATGTGTCACATCCTGGAGAAAAAGCATGTGGGGAAATACTGACCATGATCTAGGTAGGAATACAGTGCTGTGCCAAAAGACAATGAAATGGAAAGAAAACTTTAAAAGGATGACAAAGGACCTTGTATGTCTGTGCAGTCAAGGGCCTTTGGCCTATGACAGCAGGACCTAAAGGAAACTGTGACCCGTCATGCAGGAAATGGTCAGATTTGTGCTTTTGAAAGTGTGCCAGAGTGGGAGGTACTAGGAGGAGAAGTATCAGGGAACTATTAGTAGCATGGAAGGATGGCAAGGAGGGTCTGATCATATGTCACTGTCAACCAAGGTAGAGAAAATGGGTGGGCAAGTTTTGAAAGCTATTTCTAAATTAAAATCAAGCAGATCTTGTGAAGAGTGAAAAAGGAGGAGCAATTGATTCCTGTGGCCCTGGCTTGGGAAGTTGTGTGCTTGGATATACTTGTAACCACAGAATGGCTATGTTGATGTAACTACAAAGATAGACACTTTTAGGAAGAGACTGCCTTCTCAAACTTGCTTATTAAGATAGATGGGCTCTTGGGGCTCTGTATAGACTTGAGATACCAAATCAGATTGTGTGTGTTTCACCCAAACTTATCACTGAATGAGAGGTGATATAAGCATGATGCTAATGGGGTGAAGATTCTGGGTTCACTCCCTCAGATCCAGTTTTGAGATAGTTCTTCTCCTCTCAGCCAACTGCTGTCCTCCATACAGGAATCTTGAAGAATCAAGGTAAAAAGTTAATCTGAATCCATTCCTGCTGCTAGAGAAACAAAGTAATCCCCAGTAAATAGTAGATCAGGAGCCTTCTGTTTGTAACTGAGGACAATAGGAGAGGAGATATGAACACAGATCTGTTGGTGGGCAGACAAGTGTTGGCAAGTCTTGGTTTTCACAAACCCATCTTTGATAAGCATTCTAAAGACAAGATATTTTCCTAGAAAGGCCTTTCTCTAGTCTAATTATATTTTATGGTTGTCTCATAAGCCCAAAATTTTAAAAGGATATTTATATTTAAATATATGCTATATGCACATCTTTTTTTTTTTTTTTTAGAAAGTTAAACAGCACAGCTGAGTGCAGTAGCACACTCCTGTAATCTCAGTGATTCAAGAGGATCACAGTTTGAGGCCAGCCTGGGGGAGAGGGAGAAACCCTCAAAATAAAATGCAAAAAAGGCTAGGGATGTTGCTCAGTGGTAAAGCATCCCTGGGTTCAATTCCTAATATCAAAACTAAAACCAAAGCAAACAAACAAAAAAAAGTAAAACACCATAAATAGATATACAGAGAAAACTATATTTTCTCCTAATCTATTCCGTAGTTACCTAGTCCTCCTCCCCTAAAGGAAATCCATGATCAGTTTCTTTTGAATTCTTGGAAGACAGTCTATGGCTTTTCAAGTGTGTAAGCATGTGTATGTATGTGTAACCCTCTTTTAAAACAATTAAGGGCCTCTTCCTTCTCCCACATTATAACTTTCTAAGGAAAATAGTGAACAGTTCTTGCTTCCATTAATTCTTTTTAAAATTTTTTTAAATTTTTTAGTTGTTTATGGACATAATACCTTTATTTTTTATTTTTACGTGGTTCCGGGGATCGAACCCAGTGCCCCATGCATGCTAGGCAAGCGCCCCTTTAATTCTTTTGACTGAACATTTCCTCCCTAGAAATGTGTTTACAAACTCAGGAAGGTACTGCAGTCTGAATAACTGGCATAGGGTAATACCATCTAAGTGGGTTGAAAATGGAAGCCAACAGGGTGGTGCATGCCTGTAATCCCAGCTACTTGGGAGGTCAAGGCCAATGTAGTGAGGCCCTAAGCAACTTAGTGAGACCCTGTCTCTTAAATAAAAAAAATCAAAAGGGCCAGGAATGTACCACCTTGGTAAAGCACCCCTGGTACCAATCCTGGGTAACAAAAACAACAAAAAATTTGACCAATTGTTAACATTTTACTCTATTTGCTTTATGATTTTCTTTCTTTCTCATACACAGATTTTTTTTCCTCAACCATATGAGGGTAAATTACATATATCATGGCCCCTTGCCCCTAAATATTCAAGAGTGTTTTTCCTAAGAATAGGGACATTCACTTACATAGTCACTGTTGACCCAATAATATCCTTTGAGCATTGTTCTCCTAAAGTGCAGGATCCAATCTCAGCTTTAGTGATCATATTTGTTGTGCTTCTTTTATTATGAAACATTCCTACCATCGTCCTTTGTCACAATATTGACATGTTTGAAGTATACAACCTCTTGTGTTTTTTTAATTTATATATGACAGCAGAATGCATTACAATTCTTATTACACATATAGAGCACAAATTTTTATATCTCTGGTTGTATACAAAGTATACTCACACCAATTTGTGTCTTCATACATGTACCTTGGATAATAATAATCATAATAATCATCACATTCCACCATCATTTATAACCCAGTGCTCCCTCCCTTCCTCTCCAACCCCTCTGCCCTATCTAGAGTTCATCTTTTCCTCCCATGCTCTCTCTCCTTATCCCATTATGAATCAGCCTCCTTATATCAAAGAAAACACTCAGCATTTGTTTTTCGGGGGTGGATTAGCTAACTTCATTTAGCATTATCTTCTCTAACTCCATCTATTTACCTGCAAATGCCATGACTGTATTCTCTTTTATTGCTGAGGAATATCTTGTTGTGTATATATGCCACATTTTTTTGATCCATTCATCCACTGAAGGGCATCTAGGTTGGTTCCACAGTTTAGCTATTGTGAATTGTGCTGCTATAAACATTGATGTGGCTGTGTCCCTGTAGTATGATGTTTTTTAAGCCCTTTGGGTATAAACCAAGGAGAGGAATAGTTGGGTCAAATGGTGGTTCCATTCCCAATCTTCCAAGAAATCTCCATACTGCTTTCCATATTGGCTGCAACAATTTGCAGTCCCACCAGCAAAATATGAGTGTACCTTTTTCCCCACATCCTCGCCAACACTTATTGTTTGTCTTCACAACCCCTTGTTTTTAATAAATTAGTTAATGTGTTTTTCTGATGTTTCCTGGTGATTCCATTGAGCTTATGCTTTCTTATCCAGAAAGCTGCATGTATATCCTTCTCAGAGGATCACATCTGGAGGCCCCCAACTGTCTGTCCCTCACTTAACTGGTGAGTTAATTTTAATCACCTGAAGTGTTGTCTGATTTCTCCACTGTATGATCATAACACATTTTTTCCATTCCTTACAACTAATAAGCAATTTGTGGGGGAAAACTTTTAGACCATGCAAATCTCCCACTCCTTATCAAAATTTCCCATAGACTAGCATTGGTTGATTCTTGCATGAACCAATTTGTTTTCTGATGGTTCCAAAATTATTTTCCATTTCCAGCACTCCTACTTTGTTTGACAGGCAGCCCTCAGCTTTCTGCAATGAGTTGTAACAGCCTGCTTTCTCTCTCACTTATCCATTTACTGTTGTGGACTCAATGCATTTTTCCTCCCAATTGTTTATAATTCATTGTTGTACTTAAGTATTTTGGTGCTCAGCTTGTGTCAGAATTGACTGGTGGGAATCCCTTTAACCTGGCTCCTATGCCCTTGCGACATGTTCCCACTATTTTTTTTTTTTTCGGCTTTCTGGCATTAAAAAAAAAAAAAGTCTTAATCTTATCTACTCTGCCATTGGCTTGTTTTGATCAGGTATGGTATTAAAGATGGAGAAAACCTGGATGCTGAGTATGCTTCTGGCTGTTAGGGTGACTGTCTTTCCACCCTCTCAGATAAAACCATGACCAATATATACATACAATTAATATATACACAGATACAAATATACATACATAACACACTTGTGCATGTTTATGTAAACATGCTTATGTACAGATTTTTTAAAATAATGAGCCTATACAAGTACCTCCACCTCCAATTGCAATATATCCCCACAGTGAGAACCCTGATACCCAACAATCTACTTCCATCTCTCTCACACACAAACTCACATGCTCAGTCTTATAATACATCTAAGTAGTTTCAAAATTGCTTCACATGTACTCATAAAGTAATCAAACTGGTCAAACATTTTTAGATAAAATTCATTAGCAATTATTACCCCCTCCCCTCTACAATGCTCCACTTATCACTTGGTAGCTTGTTAGAAATCCTACTGGATTAGAAACTGTAGGATAGAGCCCAGTAATCTATATTTCAACAAGATCTCAAAGTGAGTCTAGGGCATGCAAAAGTTTGAGAAGCACAGATCAAAATATTAAGCATTTTTAAAATATTTTTATGGGTGCCAGCCCGGTGGATAATTAGGAGGTGACACAGGAACACTGTTTTTCCTTTCTCTGGGCCAGAAATACTCTATTTACCCAAGAGAATGCTTTCAAGTCCCATAGCTCCTTCCCCTCTGCTGTAGGCACTTGGCAAGATAAGCTCACAGCCCTGTGAGGCCCTGGGTTCAATCTCCAGCACCAAAAGCAAAAACCAAAGAAACAAAAAAAACTTCACAGTCAATAATATCTGACCCTTCTCTGGTTCTTGCCCAACTTCTGCTATCATTAGAACCACATACTCCCAGACAATTCTCATAAAATTCTGATTCCATCAGTCTCTGTTTTTGATAAGTGTATGGGATGATTCTTTTGAAAGTTTAAAAATACTGGCCTCAGGGATGTCTGCCCCAGCAGCCAGGCTAGGTTTCTGCTGGCTCCTGGCACCTCTGCTTCCTTCCCCACAGGGTGGTACAGGACTCTGGTGAGACATGGCTAACTCATGATGCAAGGGAGGAAAGTGTGGGCCAGAAGGATGAGTTTTCTGTTCTTTGCCTATGGCAGAAACCAACTGAGAGAGAGGATCCACTTCTGAAACCCCTTGGCCCTGTTCTGTTGTATGGCCCATTTGCAGGATTTTAAGCTTGACTTTGGCAATTTTATTTTCTTTTCTTTTTGTTTTTTGTCCAATGTAAATATAGAACATTTAATTGTTTAAAGGAAGGGCCAGGAATAATGCAATAGCCTTATGATAAAGTTAGAAACTAAGTTCTAGTCTATGCAAATGATGACAGGAGTAGATCAGTTCATGAGTGTAGATGTGTTCCTTGTGTCAATCCCAGAGCCAGATCAGGGGGGTGTTAAATGAATTTAAATATTTTTGTGTGTTTTGCTTTGTATTGTTTTGTTTTCTTTTTTTCATGAGAAAATCTGTTTTTATTAATCAAATGATCCTAGCTAAAGCATCAAGAAAAAACATGGCAGTCTCAAGTAATGTATACAATGTCCTCAAAGATTTTTACAGTTGGAAAACTATTGCATTTTGATATACCGAGTTATGGAAATTAAATCAAATACACAAAAGTATATTGTTTAAGTGCCCCTAGTACCAAAAAAAAGATATACATGATTGATATAACAGAATTATGACTCCACCAGTTTTTTTCATGGCAAAACAATCAATATTATTGCAGTATATATTATAGACAGCTCCATTAAACTTTTCCTACTTTTGTAGGATATTTGGGCCCTTCACATTTCTCTTACTTTTATTTTTTTTAATTTTTATTGTTGGTTGTTCAAAACATTATATAGTTCTTGACATATCATATTTCACACTTTGATTCAAGTGGGTTATGAACTTCCATTTTTACCCCGTATACGGATTGCAGAATCACATCGGTTACACATCCACTGTTTTACATATTGCCATACTAGTGTCTGTTGTATTCTGCTGCCTTTCCTATCCTCTACTATTCCCCCTCCCCTCCCCTCCCATCTTCTCTCTCTACCCCATCTACTGTAATTCATTTCTCCCCCTTGTTTTTTTTTCCCTTTCCCCTCACTTCCTCTTGTATGTAATTTTGTATAACCCTGAGGGTCTCCTTCCATTTCCATGCAATTTCCCTTCTCTCTCCCTTTCCCTCCCACCTCTCAACCCTGTTTAATATTAATCTTCTTCTCATGCTCTTCCTCCCTACTCTGTTCTTAGTTACTCTCCTTATATCAAAGAAGACATTTGGCATTTGTTTTTTAGGGATTGGCTAGCTTCACTTAGCATAATCTGCTCTAATGGACTTTGGCAATTTTCAAGGCAAAATAAGTCAAAGGTGGCAGGGAGGTATAGCTACCATTTTTCAAAGTCCTGGCAATGAAGTTTGGGGAAGAGTATGGAAAATTAACAAAAGAAATTTAATTTTTTTGAATGAGCAAGAAGGAATTAAAAGTGGAATACATGTTGTAATAGAAGTTAAAAGCTTCAACTTCAAAAGGAAAAGAAAGAAACTATCAAAGCTACCTGATGACAAATTATGAGCATGCTCCCTCATCCCCATTGGAGTATACTGGGGTATCAGGAGAAGTTAAAAGCAATAGAACTGAAGATTATAAAGGAAAGGTCTCAGAAGAAATCGAAGACATTATCAAGGGGGAATTAAAGCTCTTTAGAGTATAACAGAATGTGTCTAAGAATATTCTATGTACTAATGTAAAATATTTTTAACATTTAAGAACAGGGATCTGGGCTATCTCCATGTTTGATCTATTTTCAATAGGTTCTGAAGGGGTCCCTTACTTGTTGATTCCATATTTCAGACTATCAAAAGAAACTGGGTTAAGGTTTAGACAATTAAAAGGGGGCTGTGAGGTCCAGGAATGACAAGTGGATGTGGGTACTCCTGTAGAAAAGCTGTTTTCTTAAGGTGATCTTAAGTGTCCTCTTGCTCTGAGACAATAATAGATTTGCAGTCTGCTTGATGATGGTGCTTGTGAATTGCTCTGCTTGGTCTGGGTTTTTTTATTTTGTTTTGTTTTAAATCAGTTTAATAAGAATAAGCAAACAACTGAAACAGTTGATAATAAATATTTGAAAATTGGAAAAAAAAATATTGGCCTCAAAGCAAGTGGTTCCATTACTTGGGAAGCTTATTTTAAATGTTCATTTGTAAATCACACTCTCAAAGAATCCAGTTCATTAGGTATAGGATAAGGTTCCCAAATATGCATTTTGAACAAGCCACCCCTTCTTGCTCCTGCTTCTAGGTAATGTGATGTATCTGGACCATACCTTGATTAGAGTTTACAGTCTGGATTCTAGGCCCTTGTTCCCCAGCACATAGAGCCCTGGACCAGCAGCTGGGTGTCACCTAGTCCAGGTTAGACACTCAGAATCTCTGGCCCCATCCTGAGCTATTAAGTCAGAATTTCACCTTAACAAGATGTTCATGTGATTCAAGTTTGAGAAGCATTGATTTAGAGTAATGGTTCTCAGCTAGAATTGCATAGAGAACTTTCAAAAACCCCAGGTTTAGACCTCTGGTAGACTAAATAGATCAATCTCTCTGGAGATGAGTCCCAAGCACCAGTGTTCATAGTGTTTCTTAGATGGTTCTCGTTCATAGCCAAGACTAAGAACTTCTCAGGATACCTCCAGACTCCCACTGCAGAATCTAGGCTAGCCCTGAAGCCCAGGAGAAAAGAATGATATCTTCAACCAGGGATCCAGAGCACTAGTAGTCAGAGGTTCAAAGAGCAAAATGTCCAATGACTTTGCAGTATATCATTTCACCTTCTTTATAAAACATTCTCTTTCTTTGGTGGTACTGGGGATTGAATCTAGGGGCTCTCTACCACTAAAGCTACATTCTCAGCCCTTTTAATGTTTTGAGAGAGGGTCTATGTTGCCCAGGATAGCCTCAAACTTTTGATCTTTCTGCCTGAGCCTCGATAGTTGATGGAATTATAGATGTGTGTCACTGCACCTGACTACAAAGCATTCTTCATTTGAGTCTTTCATCCCTTGGATTTGAATTTCTTCAAGACTAACCCCTTAAGATCATCTCATTAATATGTTATTATGATTTCTACTGCACAGACTCTGTGGATACATGCTGTCATCCATAAATCTAATCCTTTTCTCCTCTATATTAAACTAAGGCATATGAACCAATCACTACCCATTTTAGTAAGGAAGACAACAGGCAGGGAACCTAAGCCTTCTGGTGCTCCATGCTTGATCTTGGCCTTGATTACATGGGTAACTTTTTGTATAGAAAAAAGAAATGACATTCTGAGTGCAGGGAACAGCTTGAACAAAGAACTAAAAGTATGAAGTGCATCGAATGTTTAGGAATGACTTCTGAGCGTTGAACAGGAGTGATGGGTAGCAGATGGACAAGTAATGGGGAGTGAGATGGGTAAGGTTGTTGAGGTAAGAGTGTCAAGGTCCTTGAATAGAGCAGTAATAGAGCTTTCTTCTGGGGCTTTTGGGAGGCCCATGAGAAACTTATTGTATAATACATGATATTGGCAGCTTAGCATTTGCAATTTGATTCTAGAGACAAATTCCAGAACTGCAAACAAGGCAAACTTCACTAATTTGAAATTAATTGTGGAAAATATCTGATACCTTAGTGAAAAGTAAAGTTGTAGAGTATTTTCATTTATTTACTATGTATGTATGTATGTATATATGTATGTATTTGGTACTGGGGATTGAATTCAGGGGCACTTGACCTCTGAGCCACATCCCCAGCCCTATTTCATATTTTATTTAGAAACAGAGTCTCCCTGAGTTGCTTAGCACCTCACTTTTTGCTGAAGCTAACTTTGAATTCACGATCCTCCTGTCTCAGCCTCCCGAGCCACTAGGATTACAGGCATGCACCACCACACCTGGTTAGTAGATTATTTTTAAAGGAATACTATTTTATGACTTTCAGTTGCTACAAAGATTATAAAGTAATATGTGCAGCTATTAATTATAGAAGTGGAACCAATATACTTTAATTCACAATAGGCCTATATGAGATAAAAATGCATGATAAGCATGTAATTTGTCAAGCATGTAATTTGTCCATTTTGGTTGTTTTGTCATATAAGCATTATAACTAGGAGATCCATATTATATATTTCCAATTATTGGGTTCCAAACTACTGAGGGCCTTTTTAAAAATAAGGAACACTGATGTATCAAAACTATAGTGGGGGGCTAAGGTTGTGGCTCAGTGGTAGAATGCTTGTATAGTACCCATGAGGCACTGGGTTCAATCCTTAGCACCACATAAAAAGAAATAAATTAAATAGAGGTTAAAAAAATTCTAGTGGGTCAGGCATTAACAGAAGTTTAGAAATTTAAATGGACACAGTGGCATATGCCTGTAATTCCAGCGACTCAGGAGACTGAGGCAGGAGGATTGATCAGTTTGAGGCAAGCCTCAGAAACTCAGCGAGGCCCTCTGTAATGCAGTGAGACCATGTCTCAAAATAAAATAGAAACAAAGGCCTGGGTGATGTAGCTCAGTGGTAGAGCACCCCTAGGTTCAGTCCCAGCACCAAAACTAAACAAATAAATAAAATCTTAAAATATTTTTAAATTTCTTAAATAAAGGAGGGAGGAGAAGTTTTGGAATTTAGATATCAAAATTCATCTTTTTAATCTAAAAATCAAAATTCTTGAGCCAAACTTTCGGAAAAGAACAATACTCCTCTTTGCTGCCAACTAAACAATCAGGTACAAGGCCCTGCCCTCTCTTCCCACCAGCAGCTATGAAGCTACAATAGAGAGAGAGCACTTTGGCAGGAAGGTTCAGGTCAGTAGGTGTCTCTTCCTGCCAAGTGTAGAAATCCTGGAGCCTATGTTCAGGAAAGGTGTGTTTTGGGGCTAAAATAGCCAGCAAGAGAACAAGGCCAGTGTATTTGGGATGTGAAATACATTCACTCAACAGGGATTCCCAGCCTGTGCAAGCAGGAAAACAGAACAAATGAGGAAAGACAGTTTGGTGGGAGAAATGAGCTAAGATACCCTAGAATCACACAAAAAGGGCCCTGTGTTCTCTGCTTTCCCCAGTCTGTGCCTGAGGGCTCACTGGAGCCACACCTCCTGGTCCCCTCTAGTAATATCACTGGTTCCTATATTGAGTCAAACCTCAGCTCCACCAAGATCACTGGGGTGACCTTGGCCCAGGCCCTCACCCTCACTGAGCCTCAGGCTGCTCATTTGTCAATTAGAGATAATGATCGTTATTATGAGGCCATGCATGGCCTTTCACATATGGGGCTTAGCACAGGGGTGTGGGGGGGGTCCTATTCCACCCCTCTGGGCTGTCTGCCTTTTATACACAGTCCAGGGCCCCCCCCTCTCCTGGGCTACGACTGAGCTTTACCTATAGAAGAAAGATGAATCAAAGTGTTTTATACATTGACTCTGGAAGGACTTCAGGCAGCTAACATGGGATGGCAGGTGCCTGTCCTGGATAGAACTTTTCAAAAAGCAAAAGGGCTTTTTTAAAAATAAGGAAAGGGGCAGGGTAGTGGTGGGAAGTTTGGATGACCATTCCCACCTGAATGGATGGAGCAGACTTACCTCTGTTGACTTTAGCCAAAGCCCTCTATGCCCCATTGTTCTTCTTCCACACTGAGTCAGCTGATCTATGCTCTCCAGCCCGCTCCTGACTCAGGTCCCTCTCCCCGGCCAGCATGGAGGTGCTGCCCACTATGTTGCCCAAACTGCCTCCATCTCAACTTCCATCCAGACTACTTCATTGAATGGGTAAAGTGCAGACATTTCAGTCACAGGTCTGGCTGACAACTGGCCTGCTGCCTGGCCAACAGTTCACTCGGGATTCCCTGGGCTCTACTTCATATGTACCTGCCATCTCACCATCCTGGGAAGGTTCTCAAGATGTGTCCACTATACTCACCTCAATGCCCAGGGCACAGTGAAGTTGAAGGCCCATGTCCCCCACTCATCAGCTTTGTTCCCACAGGCAAGTCACCTGACCCCTCCAATAGTCTTTTATCTACAAAAAAGGGAATACCCATTTTATACCTCACCTGAGTTTTGTAGAGTCACACATGAAGTTTTTTTGGAGGTGTTTTAGCACTGAAAAACAAAATACAGTGTGAGTTATGATGATAATTCTTTGCTGGGAAAATCTGCTGAGTGTTTGTATTAGGCTTTTCATGTGCATGTCCAGAAGTTTCCATAGTTGTTCTAGCTACCCCCACGTTCACAGACACATAGCCAACGTAGCTTGTGTCCAGCAGAGTGTGTTGGCTCCACCTCCCTATGCTGGACATCAGTTTCCAGACAATCTGTGCAGAAGTTTTCTTCCCACGCAAAGGCTGTCCTTGGCCATATCAGTGAGAACTCGCTAGTGTGGCCTTTCAAACCACATGTTATGCCGCACCCTGCAGTTTGCCACTTAAAACCTGCCTTGTTCCTAAAACAGTTGGAAGTTCTGCTTGTAAATATGTACACAGCACAGCAAAAGAACTCCAGGCAAGGCAGATAACATTCTGACCCAGAATGCCTGGAGGCTGAACTATAATCCTGAGGCTGTTCCAGTCAATAGCCCAACTCTTTAATCTCCACAGTGTGGGTGGGTACCAGCCTGGAAGACGTGCTCAGGCGAAGCTACAGTCACTTCCATCATTTCTCCGTAGGAGTCTCTCCCCACCCTGGTCTGGTTTAATGAAATCTGTTGCATACTTGCTCGTCCACCTGTGTTGTCTCCTGGAGTTTACTTTGAGAAACATCTGTGGCCCATAAGAGAGGGTCTTTGGGGGCTCACTGAACATCAACACCAACCAGCTATTGTCCTTGAAACAGGCCAGAAGGGACTCTTTCCCAGTGGCAGTCGGCTGAGGGATGAGGGCTCACCTCCTGTGCCTGCCCAGCTACTACTTTGTTTTGCTTCTCAGTGCTGGGGATTGAACCCAGGGGTGCTCTACCACTGAGCTGTAACCCCAGACCCCACCCACCCCCCACACACACTTTTTGAGATAGGGACTCCCCCTAAGGCCGACCTTGAACTTGTCATCCTCCTCCCTCTGAGGAATGCAGCTCAGTCACTGGGTTTAATCCCGAGTACTTAAAAAAAAAAGAATATCTCCATTGTCTGAACATGTAACAATGAATCCCACAAATGATTTCCACTATTATGTATGATAATAATGCACCAATGAAAAATATAAAAAAAGACTATAAAGAAAATAATTTAAAAAATAACTCCATTTATGAATTTCAGTTTTCTAATCTTACAAGACCTGATGATTGTTCACTAGGCACACGACCTCATTTCTTTCCTATCTCTCCTGAAGGTACTTTTCCAAAAGCCTTTCTCATCTTCATCTGTTCCACCTCAGCCTTATCTCTGCCTTCCAGGAGTAAGATTGAGGAAGTGGTACACGAACAGTCTGCCAAAAGACAAGACATGGACCAGAGGAGTTGTCCAGTTGTCCCTCGAGAGAATAGTGCAAACCTCACACTTCTCAGGGTGTCCAATGATTACTCAGAAACCAACAGTAATCAGGGTCCACACTGTCTGCCGCTTCCCCTGAATTGGTGCTGAAGGTTGTAGACATGCATCAAGTCATGTAGATGGTTATTTAGTCCAGTCCTTTATTATTATTATTATTATTATTATTATTATTATTATTATTATTATTATTAAGAAACCTGAAGCCAGCTTGACTCAAGGATTTAACCCAATCATTTGACTAATTAGCCACAGAGCCAGGAGCAGAACCCAAATCCTCAGACAACTAGATCAAGACTTTCCCATGATGCCCCCCTCCCTATGGACTGGGAGCACAGAGTGACATACACCTGATTATACCTGCCCCCCCTCATCTGTATGAAGCAGCCAACAGGACAAATATACTAAGACTATCAGGAAGCATGTTAAATTGTTCTACGATTTTAATGCAAAAGTAGAAACTCAGTAAAAATAACTAGTCCAACCATAGGTTGTGTAATGACTCAAGTCCTAGGAGGACAAAGGCTTAACTGGACTCTATGGCAGTTGTTATTACTTTATTGTCTAAAGTTCATCAGATTGAAGCAACTGTAGGTCTGTGAGTTTATGTTTTGCCACCTTTGTTCAGATGAACATGGGTTTGGATTATTTACAGTACCAGGTGATTGCAAAATAGTTACTCTTTGAGACATCATGAAGGATGGGCATGATACAATGAAAAGTCAACATAGAAGCTGTATGTTGCAAAAGAGAGAAAGGTTACCTTGGACATTGTTTAACTGAGGTAATAGATTTTGGAAAACAAGAGACAAGAGCTTTAGAACCCACAAGGGTCCTAGAATACTGCCTGCTTATTTAAAGATATCTGCAGAAAAAGAGATTGAAGGGTTTCTACAAGTTCATACCAAAGGTTAGAGTCAGATCAAAGACTCACGCCTGATGTGTAAGTCCGGTATTCATATTGTATTTTGACAAAAGAAGGAAGAAGAATCTACAGTACTCCTTAAGAGTTAGTGGTTTTAATCCCTCCAACATGTATTATCTTACTTAGTGCTTATTACCATCCTGAGAAGTATAAGAAAGCTATTGTCCTTCATTTTGCAACTGGGGACATTAAACTCAAAGAAGATGAGGGAATTGCCCAAGATCACACCTTTTTTTTATATACTAGGGATTGAATTCAGGGCCTCCTGAGTCTCGGGGATTATAGGAAGGCACCACTACACCCAACAAAAACTTATTATTATTTTTTTTTTGGTGGTGCTGGGGATTGAATCCAGGTAAACCCAGGACTTTGAGTATGTTAGGCAAGTGCCCTACCACTAAACCATATCCTCAGCCCCCAAGATCATGCTTCTATTAGTGGCCTCAGAGCTGGCTACTATGCCTTCTGAATCCAGGTTCATCTAAGAAGTTGTATTATAAACCCATCTCGCCTTGCCATTCCTATTCCTGGCCACACATCTGTGCTCAGATATCCCTAACAAATTCTTGAACTGTCAACACTTTAGATGTTGTAAGGGACTTTATGGAATTACATAAGGAAAATGGATATAAGTTGAAGTACATATGCTTAGCTAAAACTATTATGAAATTACAGAGCTTCCCTTTGCCTTTTGTACTTTATAAATATGAAAGCATTCAGATAAAAAATGCTTGACTGGTCTGATTCTGGAATGTTATTACATACCATATTATGAAGTATGTCCTAAGATAAGGGCCTCTTAAACTCCAGGTTGTAAGGAACTAATTGTTTGTTGGTTTGTTTTCTAATTTTCATCTGTCCCAGACCAGTAGTTCTGACAATACAATAAAAATGTATTAGTAGAAAAATAACCACTTGAATGTTGCACAGTGTCAAGCTTCCGTAAACATTTCTAACTATTCTCCATTTTCTGCAACAATCTTGTTGTAGGTTAGTTTGCAGACCAGCATGATCTGCCCATCATACTTTGAGAAACACTCTTCAAAGGAATGCTATTTCTGAGAGAAATGCCCTGAAAAAAAAGTTCCTGGATTATTAGGGGGAACCCATATGATAGAAAATGTTGGTGTACAACACTTCCATATCAAGGGCTCTGAGAAGTCCTGCATTAAAGAAGCTTGTGTAATCATTAACTGATTTGACCTCATAACTCATTGTTCACAGAGTACCTTTTAACATCCTGAAGATTCATCCCCCAAACATAACTGCATCCATTTCTTGAAATACACTTGGTTCTGCCTTGCCTATTATGGGCAGAACAAGTCCCCAGGCATGCCTGAAATAGAAGCCTCTGTCCTTGCCCATGTCCTCATGCTCTTTTTTAAATTTTTTTTTCTTTGTCACCTTTTACTTCTGTTGTGCACATTCTTTGACTTTTACCATCTTCCAGGTCTACTTCATCCTGCTTCATGGCACTTGCAATTGGCAGCCTTACACATAGAGATCAAAAATCACCTGACTGTCTGAGACAGCTTCCACTACAATTGGCCACTGAATCTGTCAAATATACCTGCTTGCCCACCTTCATGGAGGTGATTCATGATGGATCTTCTTCATCTTCAGTACTACCTTTCACAGTAAATCCAGTTCTATGATAAATATTTCTCTCTTTTTAATGGAAACTATATATCCATACAGAAAACACTACTGCCACCTAAAATACTTGCATTGCTATTCCCCCAGCATCAGCGCTTGTTCTTTCCCACTCTCACTTTACTCTTTATATCTCCACCCTGCACATGTGTGTAGACCCTCCAACCTCCATTTGATGGCTTTCTCCCTTATGATGGATAATCTCTACCCCAAAATGCATTCTTCAAACATTCCAAAGCATGACTGCCATTCATATGCTCTCAAAGGTTCGAACAGTTACAGTCCTGTGAAAGCTTCTAGAAGTATGACTTTATTTCTATAGGTTGTTGTTCTTCCTCACCTCCTCTGGTCACAGGGAATCCTCAACAAGGTTTAGTCTATTCTCCACTCTACTGCTATCTCTGCCTTCTCTCCAACTTCTGCAGAGTTCTCTCCAGATATAACTGCATCCATTTATTCATTGACACAACCCCCAATCCCCACATGGGCTGTAGGTTTCTCTTCTACCTGCACTATTTAGGATGGCCTGGAAACTGAAAACTAGTCAGCCAGGTCCCTGCTCCAACAAAATCTTGCTTTCCAGGTGAGTGGTGGTGGTCAAGGCATTGTAGTAGCTACAGTGCTTGAGATCTTAGGACAGGAACTTCCAAACTGAGTCCCCCCAGCCTTAGTACCACATAATACATTAGTCAATGTTCTCTGAAAAATATATGTGTGTGTGTGTGTGTGCACACGCTTTAACACACATTATGAATTTTGAGGAAGAGGCTGTATTTAACAGTTTTAATAGTTTTCTCTGAATTTCTTGATCTGCAAACCATCTTTTCACAGAACCTTTGCTAGAGACCCAATCATTCCTCTGATGCTATTTGGGAAATGCTGGCTCCAGGGTAACCTTAGCCCCCTCAATCCTGCTAAGCACTGAGACCAGACTGGAGTCCTTTAAAAGTACATCTGGTTAGGTAGAAAACGGATCTATGTGATTTCCCTTAGCTCTTCCTTTTGAATGATAGATAAGTTCAGGCTTCAACCAACACTGTTATTTACTTTTCCATAGGTGCATGTTGTGTAATTTATCATCTAGAGCCCTAATGACGTCCAAGTCTATATTTCTAGCCCAGACTTCTCCCCTGAGCTCCAAACCCCATCCATCCTACTGTCTGCTGGATGACCACCTATTGAAGATCTTTAACAGAATGTCCTGCAAGCACTTCCAGTACATTTCATCCGATATAGAAGTAATTTCTGCCCTCATAAAACACATCTCTGCATTCCCAAAGGTCCCTATACTTCCCTCCAACCAGATACGGGGAGATGTTCTAAACTCTACCATCACAGCCAAGTTATTATTCCTCTCAATTCTATCTCCTAAGAAGGGCTTCTCTGTCCTCAACTGCCATTGTCTAATTTGGGGTACTCGTTATTGCAGTTTTCTGTCTTCTATCTTAGGTCGGGCTTTCTGGGAAGCAAACTTTAAGTTTCTGAGATTTCCGTGGGAAGGTTGTTGGAGAGTGCATGCGAGAGAGATTAATACCTTTGTGAGGAGTGGAGAAAGTAAGTTGAACTGCACTGTAGTTGCAAGAATAACTTCAACCAATCCTCCAGGGTGCTCTGGAACTGTATGACCCTTACGACTTATCCAAACTTGATGTAAGGGATTGAGGTGAGGGGACCTTAAAGTAACAAATTCCACTCTCCTTGACCACCACCACTCTCCCTGCCATCTCCTACTGCTCCCACCTGCCACTGGATGTGAGAAGCACCCATCTCAACCCAGGGATCTCAGCTGAGATCTCAGCTGAGAGTCACCAGCCTTCAAAGGAAGCAGAGTAGAGTAGGACATCATTCACCACAAAGTCTTGCTGCTTTCCAGGTTGTCCCCCACAACACCACCAGAAGGGTTTTCTGATCCCAAACTTAATCATATTACCTCCTTTCAGTAACTCCTCCTTCCCCACAAGATGATTCAAATATGATCTGTCTGATGGAAGTTTATCTCCCTTGGCTCTTCCCCTCACATGCACACTTCAGCCACAAATACCATGATGGTGCTCTATCTCAGTCCCTTACCAGTGCTGCTCCTCAGCTGGGAAGGATACCCATTTCTCTTACCAGCAGACAACCATTTAGCCTTTAGGGCTCATCTTAGTAACTTCTCTGAAATGCCTTTCTTATTAACCTCAAAGAGAGGTAATAATATGCTTGCAATTATTTGCTTACATGACCACTAGACAGATCTTCTTATGAGCTGAGCCTGGATTATATTCATAGAGTGTGGATGAATGAATTAGTCAGCCATGGTCATCATGTACCAGTCTCCTCCTACTGGGGTTAACTCAAACTAACTCGAGTTGACTTTAATCTACTCATTTTTTTTTCAAGGACTTAATTTGGTTGCTCCTTGAAAGCTGCAGGCCCCAGAAGGAAGAACTCTATTTAGGGAATCTTACTTCTGAAGCTCTTTCTCTAGTATTTACTAATGATTGGACCAATGGTCTTTTAAGTGGGATGAATGCATTCCAGAGCCTAGGCAAGCTGATGTATCTGGAGAAGAGAATTCCTATGTCTATTCGTGTCTGTGTTACCCCTTTTAAAATTCCTACATTTTATGTATTCCTGTATTTTATTATGTGCATAATATAGTAGTATAGAAACACATGTCTAATTTATAAATAACATAAGGGAGTCTATACTCAAAAAAAAAATTTTAGGTGTTTGGTATGGAACTCAAGGCATCATATACTTTAAGCATGTCTTCACTGAGCTACACCCTTGGCCTTGTGAACATTTTTTTAAAACTAAATAACACATTGTTTTTATTTAAAAAAAAATTGGAGATCTTTTGATTGGACTTCAAAGATTGGAGGCTTCTTCAGCTTTCACCTACTAGCACATCAGCTGATCTCTTGCAGAGCTAATTTGTATGGCAGGTACCTAGGTTGTAGAGGAACTTGGAAATCTGGGATCTGGAATAACTAGGAATGAAAGGTAGAGGCTTAGACAGAGGAGCAAGCCATTTAGAGAAAGCACAGAGCCCGAATCTAGCCAAAGCTGGTGAAACAACTAGCCAGGGACTGAGAACCCACAGCACACAGAGAGTGAGATGAAAAGGGAAGCAGCCGCAGACAAGGATGCCAACTAGAGGTACAAGGTGTGAGAGTGGCAGTCCTGACCCCCCAGGGAGGTCTACATGCTCTACTGCTTCTAGTGGTTGGAGAGAGGGGTGTAGCCAGCCAGTGTGAAGATGGCAGTGGCTGTTCCAGAGCGCCTATGTAGGGGCCCAAAAGGCAACAGTCTGATAGGAGTCAGGGCACAGGAGGCTTGTTTTCAAGCTGTATCAACACGAGTAGAGCACAGTTTCTACTGGGGTGTATGGTTAGGGATTGATTGATAATGGAGATGGGGAGGGGGATGGATGTTGTGAGTAATGTAGCCCTTAGTGTCCTTTGGCATGAGGAAATCAGTGAGTCACATTAGGCTGGAAAGATGAAAAAGATGCTGGTCTAGCACCAACCTGTGGGGGGCCCAAGGGCCACATTGGAATGGTGTACTGGAATAGCTCTAGCATCAAAGAAGCAGCTTCATGATACAGGACCAGAAAGGCAGGCACAAGGACTGGGTCTCTCAATGGGAAACCAGGTAAGGGAGGAGGGGACTCCAAGAGCAAGACTTATACAAGAAGCCAAATGGATACAGAGAAACCCCCAAATGAAAATGGCTAGAGTTTTCTTTTCTTTTCTTTCCCTTCCCTTCCCTTCCCTTTTCTTTTCTTTCCTTTCTCAATTCTGGGTAATCAAATCTAGAATCTCATCAAACTCAGAATCTCATCTGTGCTAGGCAAACTACCAACTGAGCCACAACCTTTGCCCCAAAATCTTATGTGCAGAGTTTTCTGGAACAGAAGAAAGATCAGCAGGGAAACAAATGCAATTCGTTTTTATTCCTTTAGACTCTCAGTTGGACTGTTGCTCTTCTACCAAAAGCAGACCATAAACCTCTAAGGTCTACCTAAAATCAGTTCTTGCTGATAATACCTTGCATTAGTGAAGCACTTCAGTTACCGTGAACTTTTATATGTTATTTCATAGTATAACCCGCAAGGTAATTATTCTTATATCCACTCTGCAGAGGGAAAAATCATAGTTTAAAGTGATTAGTTCATTAATTAAGAGGTTTTTACTCTACAATGAGGAATCTGAGGCCCAGATGGAATTACCTGATATACATAAGTCAAAAAGCAGATACCCATCAAAGATGGAACCCATGCCTAAGATCTTAGATGCTAGAGCTATTCCAGTACACCTTACCTGTGTCCCAGTTCTCTGTTCTTTTCCTATACTTTCCTTTGACCCCTCTGTGGCATTTCAATCGGATTTCAGCAGAGAGAAAGCAGGCCATCAGGAATGGCTAAAAAAAATTATTGGCCCAGTCCTTCTATTCCTGATCCCCCAGGTAATTTGTTCTAACATCTTCTGTTTCTTTGCAGCATGCAAAAGGAAAGAGCAAGAACATGGGAAAGATAGAGGCAACACACCCAAAAAGCCCAGGTTGGTCTTCACAGATGTCCAGCGTCGAACTCTACATGCAATATTCAAGGAAAATAAGCGTCCATCCAAAGAATTGCAAATCACCATTTCCCAGCAGCTGGGGTTGGAGCTGAGCACGGTCAGCAACTTCTTCATGAACGCAAGGAGGAGGAGTCTGGACAAGTGGCAGGACGAGGGCAGCTCCAATTCAGGCAACTCATCTTCTTCATCAAGCACTTGTACCAAAGCATGAAGAAAGAACCACAAACTAAAACCTCGGTGGAAAAGCTTTAAATAAAAAACAAAACAAAAAAATTTTTAAAGACCAGGACCTCAAGATAGCAGGTTTATACTTAGAAATATTTGAAGAAAAAAAAGTGATATTTATAGTCCAAAGAAACCAAAGACTTAGCTCACCTGCATTCTGACTTTGTTCGGAGACACACACTTCAGCAGGGCCACGACTCGGCAAGAAGTTATGAGTGGGAAAACACTGGATCTCACACCTTCAATCCCTGATCATTCTCGCTGTGCTTGGCTATTTAGTGGTTTGGAGCATAGTGATTTTGAGCCATTGTGTGGACAGTTTTAAGATCGTTATCTGTTCCACTGTACCATGAAGGTGTATGGTGTCTCAGTACTGTGTGTGGGTACACCCACATGTACACACACACATACACACACATACACACACACACACACACACACACACACACACACACCACGTACACCACCAGTGGTTAAAAACTTAGGCAGGGCTGGTCTTCAGGAAGAGTTGTGCTGTAGGAGTGCAACCAATATGGTGTGGGGTTGTCTGAGTTCATTGGATTAAGAGTGTGATTTTGCTCGTCTAGCCCAGTGTTTGAACCTGCCAGGCTCACAACCTAAATGCAGATTCAAATCCAGCAAGGAAAATTTGAATGACACCTAAACCAGTGCATTCTCTTTGTTTGTTAAGGAATGTTCAGATATTTTTTAAGAAATGAAACAAGAGTCCATCCATTTAAAAAAAAAAATCACCTAGGTACCAAAGAACACACTTGATATTATAGTGCAGGTATTTTATTGCAATGATTTTAATAACCAAAGCTATTTTTACACAAGATACTATGTAAAGTTATACGTATGAACTGATCTCGCTGGAATACACATGCCACATAGATCCACAGCTATTATTTATGACTCTTGAAGCATTTGAAATATGAGTTTTCAGAAATGGCAAGAAAGAATGTAGCTTCAGGGAAGCAATTAATATCACGGCAGAGAGGTCGATGCAGTACACATGTACATCCAGGTGGGACACTCCTCTCCAGGATTCATAAATGTCACTTACATAGAAAAATGGACACAATACCATAATCTGTACATAGCTGAGAAAACTCAAGGATCCTTCTAAAATAGGACCCCATTTGCACCACTAGAAAACTAAGTTTAACAAGGGCAACTAAATTAGAAACTTTATTCAAAGTGGCTAAAGTGAACATGCCAAAGTGACGAGTTTTAGTAAAAGAACTTAGATTAATTTGACTTCAATTTGCTTAATGCATTTGGTACCAAATATCTTTAAATTTTTTTACAAACATAAATAAGGTGAGCAGACTAACATTATTATTAAAATTAATGTCTAAGAATTTGTAATCATCCTAAAAAATAATCATGGTGATTTTATTGCCAATCTCAGACACTTTATGACTTGGACATCTATAAGACAGTATGTGCCACCGAGAAGTGTTGGAATTGGTGGAACTGCATAGAGAAAGCCAGAATTCTAATGGAACACAAGATTTTTGGTTCTATTAGTATTATGCAACTTATTTCACTAAGTATAACCTTCAAAGCATCCTACATTCTTTCTTGCTACTGCATGAAATTGGAAATTTTATAACATAGATTCCAGAGGCAGATTAAAAATTAGGCCTGAGCTTCCAAATACACAATTTTAAATTTCTGTTTCTTCAAATCACTCAATTGAGGCCATGTAAGTCAAGGCAAAAATAATAAGATAATAATGTTGTACTAGTGGTACCCTTGTGAATCACTTGATTCCTAGAAACTTCTCTTGAATCATAACTTATATAAATAGATGTCTGTACTATCATTAGGTAAAGAATTGGATACTCTTAGTTAATTACCACATCTATCTAGAAATATAAAACTAAAAATTATCATCCTAACAATGAGTTGCTTATTGAGATTCACTTCAAATGCTGAAGAAAAAAAAAATAAATTATCTTGACACAAAACCTAATTCCTTAGGATCAAATCTCAGCATCTTATCTGTGTTTAAAACAGTCAGGCACCTGGAGGGCTGAAGCTAAACCAACAGGCCATCTGTCTATCTCTCCTGAAGTCTGCTGTAGACTGAGAAAAGGAAACTACATGTACTTCTCCTTTAATGGAATACTACATTTGCCTTGACATATTTTGTCTTAGTATTTTTTTTTAATTTCATCCAAAGTTTCAGCTTAAAATTTTCCCTTCTAAAAATGGCACAATTATAGTTCAGCTGTTGAGAGACTATTTAAATGGCCACCCTTCAAGATTTACTAAAAGTATAATCTTATCAAGGACATAAACAAAAAGGAAAAAACATGAATAGCCTTTTCTCTCTTCAGGAATGGAGGGAGATGGGGGTACAGCTATATAATGTATTTATAATTTAGGAGGGAGGAAAGCCTTATTTGTTTAAAGCATGAGAATTTAAAATGCAGGGAAATTCAAACTGTGTCTACACACAATCTTACCAAATTTTAGTACTCCAGGAAAAAGAAAAAAAAAAAAACTGAATTCAGACAACCATGTTGGTCTTTTTCTTTTTTACTGTACTACCCTCAAAATTAATC
Source organism: Ictidomys tridecemlineatus (assembly GCF_052094955.1). Lineage (NCBI taxonomy): Eukaryota > Metazoa > Chordata > Mammalia > Rodentia > Sciuridae > Ictidomys > Ictidomys tridecemlineatus. The sequence continues at coordinate 28,887,907 of NC_135481.1, forward strand.
CAACTGCATTTTGCATTTCAACCAATTATTTTGGTGCTGTGTAGACACAGTCTCAAAGAATATCACTACACATTAAATATCCAACCACAATTTTTTTTAAAAAAAAATAACCAGTTATCTTACTTGCTGACACCAAAGATGATTTTCATACCAGCATTGAATTTGCACCCATTATGCAATTTCAGGGCCTAGAGATATATTTTCTCATAAACAGATGCACAAATCAGAGCCTGAAAAGCAATTTTTTTTTTTACTTAACTACTAAAGCATACACACAACCTTTTCTTTTTAGAAATCATAATGAACAAGCAGCTCCTCACAAGCAATACACTTACCCCATCATGTATGACTGATTCTTTATGTGTTTCTGAACTGGCAGGTAGTAAAAAATGCTTCCATTCCTCCTTAGTGTAGCATTAATTTATGGCTCCTGTTTTTGAACCTACCACATTTAACAAAGCAGGTCACGTGCCATTTGTTCACTTTTCATTTCTCAATCCTTTAGCAAAAATTCAACTGAAAAAGATATCTTGCTCTTTCATTTGTATGTTTATAAATAACAAAACTGCACTTCAAATGATCCTTTTTTTTTTTTTTTGGTAGAATGGAAGTTAGTCTGTTTTTTGTTTTTGGACATACATCATTCAGGTTCTCTCATAATTGGAAGCTTTCCTAAAAGAGGGCCAAGAGGTATGAAGTCTGGACAACACAAAAACCCAGACTACAGTAAATGTTCAGGTTAGAGAGTTCTGGATGTCAGGAACTCAGTAGTTCAATCCCTGATACAGCTGGAATAGACCCCAAAGACCAAAGAAAATGTATGGGGAAGTCCAGAAGTTCTAACTGAACATGTCACTCATTGTGCCCCCAAAAAGTGTAATTAGTTTTCTAGGAAACTATAAAAGCACTATGCTACATTTGGACTCATTCCACTCCCATTGCTACCCCAGGTGAATAACCCATCTTTTTGCAGGTTAAATGCAAATTTTGCTATACCAAAGAGTCCTAGGACATTTTCACATGAGCTATAAAGACATTTTCCCCAAGAACTTCCTCCCTTCTTTGTACATAAAGGATGAAAACTATGCATCTAGCAAACAAAGAGAAAGCACTTCTCCCTTTTCTATCTAGTTGTTTAGGGTGCATTCAAATGCCAGAGGCTGTTTTGAGACACATTTGGCCTTCTGGATTATTATTGTGGTGTGGTTAGCTTTACAGTACATTTGGTAACTATTTCCTAAATAGTAAGGACAAAGAAGCAGAAGGTAAGAAATAGCTACTTCCACGTGTTAAAAAAAAGAAAAAAAAAAGAAAAAAAGAAAAAAAAAGTGTAAAGATCTACTATTTATAGTGTGAACCAAAGACGCTACCTCACTCAATTTCCATTGGTGATTTTAATCACATTGATGATACCAAAGAATACCAAAGATATTTTCATGCCGGCCTTGGTCTGCAGAGGGAATTCCGCCCCCACCCTTCCCCCACCTCCTCTCCCCTCCTCACTCTTCACTCAGTGTGTAAACTTGTCTTCATTCTTAATAATGATAAGGTAACGGTAACAACAACGTTAGGAAATACTACTCTTATTACTGCTAGTTCTTCTTGTAAATCTCTAGGCAAACATGTTGCAAACTTTGTAAACTCCTAGGATGAGTGCCTTGCTTGAACCAAAGTGTTAAACCGCTGTTAACCTCTCTCACCTTATACTCTTTGAATACCTCAGCCTCTTAGAAAGGCCACTAATGAAAAAAAAAAAAAAGGAATAATTATTCACCGTGGTGCTTTTTCCGTGCAACCATGCAATGAAACTTTCTTTGATACCAAAGGATGACTTCCCCCCACCCCCAATTTCTTGCTGATAAACCAAAGCTCCTCCTTGTTCCCTCTCGAGGTCCTCTCCATTTCCCTGGGTCCCTTCACCAGGCAGGCCGTGCATCACTTTTACCAATTTCTCCAAATACCTCATAGTAATAAAGTTTTAGGGTTATGTTGTATAGAGAGTCTATGTGATAAGGCAGAACTTACTAGTTTGATAATTGTTAAGGTTACTTTAAAAAAAAACTTTATAATTCTTATTTATTTTGTAGTTTGTATGTTTGGGATGTTCCCTTCCCTTCCCCTTTGGTTTGGGGTTTATTTTCTTGGCAGAACTGCTCTGTTGCTCAAGGAAGACTTAATTTCTGGATATGTTCCCCAGGTGGGTTAAGGGTTGTGTAAAAATGCAAGAATGGAGTAAGAAATGGTTTTCATTTTGACAGTTACTTATGAAGGTTTTGTGTTTCGTAGAAAATTTGTTTCCACAGGGTAAAAACAAAACAAAAAAATATATATAAATATATATATAATCTCTTTTTTGTGAAACTGGTTCCTATTTTTCTCTATAATGTGCTGTGATTTTTTAATTTAATTACATTTTATATGAGCTTATTTAATCACTGCTTTAATTTATGACTGTGTAGTTTTAAAAATGTATATAGTAGAATCAAATGGCCAAAGCTTTCTGTTACAATCTTTTTGTTCTTGATGCTAAGATTAGCTGGAGGCAGGAGCTTCTCTTAACTGCAGGGTGTTATCTTTAGTTTTTCTTAGCAGGCACTTCCACACGTGCTGTGAACACTGCCAGGTCTGCCCTCAAAAACTTGTACATGCCAAAAAAAGTGTTTCAAGGTAGTCCTCTCTGTCATTTAGAAAGAAGAAAGACATTATTCATGTTCTTCCTTTAATTTATTAATTTTATTATTTTAAATTTATTTTTTGGAAAAAAATTACTTTGCATGTAAAATCTGAAAATCCAAAGAATTTAAGACTTTTTTTTTAAATGTTTCCAAACACCGACATTTGTGAGATACTTTTCTACTTTTTATTTTTTTTCAACATTCGAACAGGTATGAGAAGTAAAGAGAGTAAAAACAGAGACAAGCTAACTTGAATTTGGAAATCCTCTGTTTCCCTAAGTTTCTAAATTTCTTCCAGGCTGGGGCAGGCCTAGAGACATTTCTTTTTGCAAAGCTTAGAGCTTAACTAGAGTCATGCCCTTAAAAAGAAAGTCAAGCTGATCGATCCATCCTGGTGGGTCTGACAGCTCCTGGAAGAACCCAAACAATTGTTCAGCCTTGTTTTCTTCAAAAAAAATGTTTCAGAGTTGCATATTCCTGCCCCCAACCCCCAACCTTCCCACATATCCCTACCACAATTGGAAGACTTACCTTTGAATGTCAGGGTCCCTGAGAATGAATCCACCCCAGAGCTATTTGAGTTTGTCTCTTCTTACTCTTCATCTTCCCACTAGTTTTTACACACTAGAGCTGATCCCTGCCCAGGCCCCTGAACCCAGGCAGCCCACCCCCCACCCCTTATACTTTGTATTAGCACACGCAGAATTCTAAATGATGAAGGGCATCCTCAGAAGAGCCAGTGCCATTGTTTTGTTTCTTTTTGGTGAGATAAATTGCTTTGACTATGTCTCATAAACTCATAGATGTAAATATTTTCCCTTTTGACACAGAATTTTACCTTATTTTCTTTTGCAGGTGTGTTTGGGTGGGGAAAGAAAGGGAGGGCTTAGATTTTGGGTCAAAAGTTACATTTTCTTAGGAACACTTTTATACTCATTCTGTATTTTAATAGGGCAATAAATCTGCTCTGAATTGCAGGATCATTCAGTGCTCTGTTGGTAAGCATGGATGGATTACGTGTTTTTAATACAAATGCTGGTCAGTTAGTCATAGAAACTGGACAAAAATTGTTGAGGGAGTTGACATCAGCAATGAAGCATGGAGCAGAGTTGTATTTGCAAGGTCACATTTTCTGTTTTTTTGTGTGTTAGTCTTGATTTTTTGTGGTATGTTCTGCATTTATTACATAATCATTGTGGGCTCATTTTAGATTTGCCGTCTGAACCAAGTGACAAGTATTTTTTTAAAGAAAAATAAACTTTAAAACATTGTCTTCCACTTGCTTGGGTAGTTGTCTTCGTATCTCCCTGTGTTTATTGTCCCGTCTGACTCAGCCCATCTGTCACTCACTTAGACCTGTCCTTTTTCCCTTTCCTGTTTTTGGTACATCTTTGACCTTAGCTATTGTTCGAGTGTGACTCAGTTTCCCTGTTCAAGTTAGCTTGATGGTTTATTATGTAAGGAGGGTGCCTAAGACAATCATCAGGTAAAAATAATAAGATAAAAATTTAAAAAGATCAGTAGAGTAGAAAAATCTTCCAAGAGCAGAGGGAGTTCTTCCTTAGCAAGAAAAAAACAAAAAACAAACAACAACAAAAAAAAAAAAAGACATAAGGAATTAAAAACCTAACCATGAGGGGCTTAGAAATTTTTTGATAAAAGACAAATGTTGCTGTCATTTTCTTTGTCAATTAGAAAACAGTGGTAGTTTCTACGTTGCATCTACATTTCAGATGAAATGATTATTGTACCCAGTTATGGTTGTTTGCTAATATTTTGTCTCTCTCTTACTCTTTGTCCAATGCTTCTGTATTTTTGTGTGTAGCAACAAGAAGTGTAATGCATTAGGCATTATTCTGGTTTGTTTATGAGTATCTCCTGTACTGCATTAAGGTTTCTTTCATTTTTTTAAAAGCTTCGCTACTGTTCTCACTTTATGCCGTGCAATATCATCTGCTGTGTTTGCTAAGCAAAAAAGAAAAAAAGAAAAAAAAAGCAAGCGATGATGCCATCATGCTTTCCAGTGTTAAAATGTTTCAGCATTTATGTAGTCACCAAAATGTAGTAAATAAAAATGTTGGATTTTCCAGCACTTTAAATTTAGACAATTCTTGCCTTCTTTTGTTTTTATTCCACCTGCCATCCTAAGCAAGGAGTTCATGGATTTCCTTTGGAAGGGTGAAGCTGAGAGGACAGCACCCTGGGAAACAAAAGCCAGTGCATTATCAAAGAAAGTTGCATTAAAGGGGAAAAAAGGTGTTCCCTACTGGAGCAAAAGGGTGTCTTTCAATAGAAGTGAGACACTGTTTCCAGAGGCTAGCCATTTCTAGCAACCCAATTATTATTGGAGACGATGGCCCTTACAAGTCCTCTCCAGCAAAACACCATGCATGGGGATGCACATGGTGGGAATGCACATGCACGGGGATGCACATGCGTGCCTGCTTGTGCGCTTTATGTCTCAGGAGCTAGGGGAGGCTGGGAAGTTAGGATCCTCTTTTATTTAGTTGTGACTAATCAAGAGGCCTATGAATGTGGATCCCTCAAATGGCCTTGTAGAGGTCTCCAGCTAAAAGTGTAAGTACTAGGACAGCAGAAAGGAAAAAGCAATTATCTTTCCGTAAGAAGTTTTTGGAGGATGAGACGTTGAACCTCACATTGAAAGAAGGAAGAGGCTCCTGGAGGTGTCCTGAACACTGTCCCCACAGTGGAACCAATTTGGGAAGATTTGGAAAGCCCTGCAGGGAAAACCTAAGGGGGCTAAGAGTACCTGGGGAAGATGTTTTAAATTAAGCCCAGGGATAAGGAAAAGCCAGAAGAAAAATGGAAACCTTCCCGAGGTGGTATTTCTCTTCTATTTCTTTAAAGCTCTCAAAATAGTCCTGGCTGCAGAGAACAAATAACTATCAATAACATTTAATTGATTTTTCTTCTTTTCAAAGCAGTTTTTCCAATTTCTACTCCACTGGTTAGGGTTATCTCTGTTTCTGTCATCTCTCCTAGTGACTACAGTCTTTTTTTTTTTTTTTTTTTTTTTGTCCTGGGGTGTGAACCCAGGTTTGCTCTACCACTGAGTTACATCCCCAGTTCTTTTAATTTTTTTTTATCCTAAGACAGGGTCTTGCTAAATTGCCAGGGCTGGCCTTGAACTTGCGGTCCTCCTGCCTCAGCCTGCCAAGTCACTGTGATTACAGGTAGTACCATGGCACCCAGCTGTGATTAATCTTGTCGCAGGATGCATTCTGAAGATATGCTCCTGAGCATGAGGGGGCTGAGGAAAGGGAGTGCAGTGCACCTTGCTCTCTACTCAGGTGTTGAAATCTTCACATCCATCTCTAGGAATGAATTTAGTCAAGTTGTCAAGGTCAGGACCACACCGTGTTTATGGGATCAGTCAGTTCCTTATAAAACACGAAGCAAGAGTATTTTTGCCTTTAGCTTCATCTTTGAGGGTTTCTGTTTGGGGAAAGGGTTAGGTCTTAAAAGTCACCTCTCCAAAACAACAAGAATTTCAGTCATACGATATGACATCTATGCTTTTTTTTTTCCCCCTTTGGGTTATCCAGCAGTGTGAGAAACACAGCTGCTTAAAAAATGACATCCTGGCAATAGGTTGGCAGAAAACAGATACCCCCATATTTTTAAATAATAGAAAACAGACATACAGATTCTCATGCATGTTTCAACTCAATTTCCTTGTCGTGCCTTCAGTTTGTTCCCGTCTCATGAAGATGGTTTGATTGTTGGAGGGAGGAAGACAGCCAGAAAGCCTTATGCTTCCACTGAGATATTTCTTTTCAGACAAATGACATGTGGCAACAAAATACTGGATTCCTGGAAAGCAAGAATGAAGAGAGATCATAGTTAGTTGAGAAGAGTTTCTAAAAGAGCCAGGAGATTCTCAGGGGAAACAAGTGAGAGAGTGGGGTGTGTAGCACAGGCTAATGGTAACGGTCACCAGATTTGTGACTCTGGGCAATCACTTGGCTGTCTCTCAGGTGTCCTTTATAAAAAGGACATAACAATTGTACTTATTTCATAAAATGACTGAAGAATGTGGTATTTGTGTTGTGCCTTATGGAGAGCAAGCATATAACACATAGCTATTATTTTTTAAGCTAATCAAAACATAACTAGGGGATGACAAAGTAAATTTAGTCATTTGAGCAACTTTCCTATTTTGTTACTAAAAGTAAAATCCAATGGCCACCAGCAACAGCATCACTGAGAGTTATGAGAAATGTAGAATCTCAGGCCCCAGCCCAGACCTACTAAATCAGAATCTGGGTTTTAACAAAATCCCCAGGTGACTAGTAAACATTAAACCTCTGCCAGCACATGCCAGCACAGCTCACTCCTTGCCGTCGATGGCATCTGGAGAAACATGCCTGGGTGGCAACTAGCAGTTGACTCCAAAATGCTGGATCCACCTGGGGAGTACCCAGTAATACAGGATTCATTAGCAGATTTGAATAAGCAGGCCTGAAACAGGGCATACAAATCTGCATTAAATGATTCTGATGTAACAAAACCTAAAAAAAGAGGCCAACACCATGAGCTCTTTGGAACAGTCTGGGTGAGATCTGGTTGGTTGGCTGTAACCTTCCCTCATCTCACATTGTGGCCTAATTCACCTTCCCCAGTGAAGGTCTTTCTCTGTCCCCAAACCCATGGCTCTCCACTGCACCCAGGATAAAATTCTTATCTTTTTTTTTTTTTTTTCCTGTAATGAAGATTGAACCCAAGGGCCTTATGCAGGCTAAGCATGGGCTCTCCACTGAGCTACACTTCCAGCCCCAAAAATTCTTAATATTATAATGATCACCATGACTTGGGTCAGGGGCACTGTATTGTTAAAATCATATGCTGGCCGTGTACCTGTAATCCTGGCTCCTGGAAGACTGAGGCAGGAGGATTGAAAGTTTGAGGCTAGCCTGGGAAACAGTGTCTCAGAAAATTAGGACTGAGGATGTAGCTCAGTGGTCGAGTACCCCTGGGTTCAATCCTTAGTACTATAAACAAATAAACAAACAAACAAACAAACGATATGCTGGGTAAACCAGGACACACAGTCACATAGGCCCAGCATGCACTGGCCCCTTACTATCCTCTCTGACCTCACACCACTCTGCTCCAGGCTGTTCTCTGCACCTCAGTCTTCCTTATCCTTTGAAGGCCATTCCTTCTGCCTGCATTGTTGTCTGTCCCTTTACCCTGCAAAATTGCTCTCACCACCATGCCTCATCCTTCTTAAATGTTTTTTCCTCATGTCTGACCACTTGAGATAGTTGGTCCCCTCCCTGTGATTCTTCAGCACAGCTCCTGCCCCCTCATCTCCACTATGCTCCATCTGGCTTTGATTTTACACTTACACCTAAGCCTCATCTAGAAAGAATAGATTTTAAGACACTTTCAGAGCTGAAATGTCTGTGGACTTTCTTAGCAGCCTCACAGAGACACCATGATGAGTTAGTTCATTGTTAACTCAGAAAGGACAGGTGGCATTCTCTTCTCTGAGCGCAACTGCCCATTGCTTACAAGACAGTCACTTGTACACAACCAGAGCCCAAGGGCCTTTGCATCTTACTGCAGAAACTGATTCAGTACAGAAACAGACTTCTGTAACTATGGTAAAGTTACAAAAGGTTTCAAAAAATCTTTGAGCTGGACATTGTGGCCCACACCCGTAATCCTAGCAGCTCTGGAGACAGAGTCCCTAAAGCAATTTAGTGAGACCCTGTCTCAAAGATTAAAAAAAAAAAAAAAAATTAAACAAATTAAAAAGGACTGGGGTTGTGTTTCAGTTCCTGGTACCAAAAAAATTTTTTTTAAAAAAGTTCTGAAGACCATTATCATGGCCCTGGTTCCCTTACAGAGAGGGCACCTGGACCTCTGCTCTGTACTTTCATCCTGAGGGCAGGAGGAATGGCAGAGGAGCTACACAAAACCCCTCCTCCATAAAAGCAATAAGTGTACTGGCAAAAGAAATAATAATAATAAATCAAAAATAAACTTTTTCAAGCTCTGTTATTAGCCAAAGGTTTGCAACAATCAAAAATGGTTAATATTCTTCAGAATTTCAGTAAATACACTAGCTGTGTGACATTTTAACCTGAGCTCTTCCCATTTTCCCATCCCCAGTTCTGCCCTAGCCTTAAAAACCAAACAACTCAAGGATCAGAAAGAAAACCAACAGTCCGGTAGCTACTAGAGGAGATAGAAGGGGTTTGGACCTCTCCAAAGATCCCTTCTCAGATCATTGTCATTATTTGGACTCTCTGGAAGCTTCCTGGAAGCCCCCATTCACAAACTTTTTAAAAAATTTCACCTAACTCAGTTTTCTCAATTTTTATTTACTTATTTTTTTGGAGATGCCAGGAATTAAACTGAGGGGTGTTCTACCACTAGGCTTCATCCACAATCAGTTTTATTTTTTATTTTGAGACAGGATCTCACTAAGTTGCCCAGACTAGTCTCAAACTTGAGATCTTTTAACACCCTTTTTTAGCATCTTTGTCCCTAGGGCATTAGCCAACAAGAACCAGAGCCAATTGCCTGATCCCTACAACCCAGGAGTTGAAGAACCAGCCTGCACAACATACTAAAAGCCCATATAAAAAATAAATAAATAAAAACACAGGTGTTGTGGCACACCCCTGTAATCTAAGTGACCCAGAAGGTGGAGGCAGAAGGACCAATCACAAGTTTGAGGCCAGCCTTAACAATTTAGTGAGGCCCTAGGTAACTTAGTGAAATCCTGTCTCAAAATGAAATATTAAAACGGCTGGGGATGTGGCCCTGGGTTCAAACCCAGAATCTCCCCCCCAAAAACAGAGACAAGAGTTTAATATTGCAGCCTCCCAATGCAGTGTGATAGTAAAACTAATCCAAAAAAAAAAAAAAAAAAAAAAAACTCAAAAGAAAAAGCTGGGGAATGAGATAACCATACAGGACCTTGGAAAGTTCTGACTTATCTCTGGGAATCTGAATAGCTGTGCACACCTATACGGCATAATATCATTTATTCAGAGTCAACAAATGATTTACAATAATCAAGCTACGAAACACAGCCACACCTACCTTAGTATTTAATTGCAACGGGAGGTCTAAAGAGCAGCCAAATCAACACATAAAACTCACCTTCAGCAGGGGGAGTGGTGCACACCTATAATCCCAGAGGTTTTGGAGGCTGAGGCAGGAATATCACAAGTTCAAATTCAGCCTCAGCAATTTAGCAAGCCCCTAAAGCAACTTAGTGAGCCCCTAAAGCAACTTAGCAAGACCCTTTCTCTAAATAAAATACAAAAAAAAAAAGAAAGAAAGAAAAGGATTGGGATGTGGCCTCTGGGTTCAATCCCCAGTACCCAAACAAATCAACAAAAAAATGACCTTCATGGGATATAGGAACAATGTTTTTATAAATCATTGAACTTAAGTTGGTATTCTTTTAACAAATGGTGCTAAAACAAATCAATATCCACAAGCAAAATGAAGTTGTACATCTACCTCAAACTATATACATAAGTTAACTCAAAATAGGTCTTGACCTCAACGTAATAGCTAAAACTGATAACAGTCTTGGAAATCAGGAACCGATCCTCATTCACCTAATGTTAAAGATTAAACACTGCCACAGCAAGTAGACAGATCAAGAGTGGCAGACTTCTCTGGAAAGAAGTCAGGCCCAGAGCTGGGTGCCTGCTGGGGTGTGGGGGGTGTATGTCTTGCCCTTTTGTAGACCCCAGATTTCCTCTCTCTCGACACCTTCTCTTTCTTCCCTGCATTTGGTGCCTAAGGGCAAGAGGCAGCAGCCCAAGGGGTAATGGCTTCTGTTGCAAAGTGCAGATCTCCCCCAGAAAGAGGGGTGGGGGGTGGGCTCAGAGGTGTTAGCAACCTATTTCCTTTTCTTTGATAATCAGCTCCCCTTTTACTACCTTCCCTGACAATCTGTCCTTTGCTCCTGTCTCAAAACTACAAAACCTTTAGAAGAAAACAAAGGGGTAATCTTGACAACATTGAATTAGATATTGGTTTCTTAGCTATGACACTGAAAACACAAAATGTATGATATGTCAAGATCACTGTACTGTCATGTGTAACTAATTAAAACAAATAAAAAAACTTTAAAAAAGAAACAAACCAACCAACAAACAAACAAAATAAGTAAATAAATAAAAGATTTAACACTCAACTGTAGAAAGCAAGAAATTTAACTGTAACAAAATTAAAAACCTTTGTGCTTTAAAGGATACCATTGAGAAAGTGAAAGACAAATCACAGAACAGGAGAAAACATTTTCAAGTCACATATCTGACAAAGAATTTGTATATGGGATATATAAAGAACTCTTACAACTCAGTAATTCGAAGACAAATGCACTAATTTAAAAATGGGCAAAGAAGCTGGGTGTGGGGGTGCACACCCAAATCCCAGAAAGTTGGGAAGCTGAGGTAGAACAACCACAAGTTCAAGGCCAGCCTCAGCAATTTATCAAGAACCTGTCTCAAAATAAAAAATAAAAAGGACTAGGAATATAGTTCAATGGTAAAGCATCCCTGGGCTCAATCTCTAGTATCAGAGGGGAAAAAAAAGGAAAGAATTTTAAAAAGGTAAAGAATTGGAGTAGACATTGACTTCTCCAAATAATATGTTAATGGCCAATAAGAACATGAAAATATGCTTGCCATCGTTAAGTCATTAGGGAAATGAAAACCAAAATCACACTGAAATATTACTTTATATCTACTACACACACACACACACACACACACACACACCCCACAAACAAAAAGATCGGGGAGGAAGGACAGAAGATGAGAAAAGAGAGTAAGATGGAATGAAATTGTCCCAACTATCTTCTGTGCATATATGAACATTACCACTGTGAAATTCATCTTTATGTCTACCTATAAAGCACTAATTTAAGAAAAAACTATAAATAAATAGGAGGAAGACAGTAGAGTAGAGGAAGGGGAATAGGTGGAGGGAGGCAGGGAGGGAAAGGAGAAGCACTGGGAACTGAATTGGAGCAAATTATATTACATGTTTGTATAATTATGTCAAAATGAACCTCAATATTATGTATAATTATAATGCAATAATGAAAAAACAATTCAAAAAGAAACAACTCCATCCAAAAAAATTTAAAAGTTACCAAAAAAATACCCCAAGGGTAGGAGAAACTATACAGAAATTCAAACACTCTTATGTTATTTTTAGGAATATAAAAAGGTGTCGCCACTTTAAAAAACAATTTGGCAGGGCAGCCTTTCAAAAAGTTAATCCATCTACTTCAACAATTACACTGGTAGGTATATAACTAAAAGGATTGAAAACACATATCACACAGAAACATGTACACGAATGTTCATAACAGCATTAGTCATAATAGTGAGAAAGAAATTCACAAATGTTCACTAACCAATGAATAAATAAAGCATTGTACGCTTGAATAATTCAGCTATGTAAAGGAATGAGGTATTGATACATGCTAAAACATTGATGAACCTCAAAACATCATGCTACGTGAAATACGCCAGACACCAAAGGACACATATCTTATAATTCCATCTATGTGAAATGTCCAGAGCTGGCAAGAACATAGAAGCAGAAGGTGGAATAGTGGCTGCCAGGGCCAGAGGGACAGGATTAATGGGAAGTGCCTGATCATGCTTATAGACTTTCTTGGAGGGGTATAAAAATATCTAGAATTAATGATGATGGTTGCATAATCTTGTGAACTTACAAAAACACTGAATTATACATTTGAAAAGGGTAAATTTGATGGAATGTGAATTATATGTCAAAAACATTTATTAAATGATGGGTATGTTGATAAACTTGATTGAGTTGTACTTTGCAAAAATATACAATTTTTATTTGTCAAGTATACCTCAATAAAACTCTTTTTTTAAAAAATGATGGAGCATGTTGAAAAGCACAGGAGCTGACTTGAAAGAACTCCCAGAGCCTAAGCTAGGACAATCTGAGCAACAAAATAAATAGTGATTCCCCAGCACCTCAAGAAAGAAAGAATTGGATTACAACCTACAGAATAAAATAAATATCCATCAGCCCATAATGAGATAAGTACATAATTGAATGAATAAATGGGGGGGAAAAGAAAGTTCTTCCTTATAGTAGAATTTCAATTTTAAAAAGAGGAGAGATGGAAATAGACAATAATCATTAGACAAATACCACAATGAGAATTGTTGCAAGCCAGAAACATCCATGAATGCTAATCAGCTAATCAATAGGTAAAAGTAAAACAATCTCAGAAGTATCTCCCCATAAATTATTTATTTATTTATTTATTTGTTTGCTTGTTTATTTATTTTGGCACAGAGACTGAACCCAGAGGCCCTTAAACACTCAGCCACATCCCCAGCTCATTTTTCATTTTTTTAAAAATTTTTGAGACAAGCTCTTCCTAAGTTGCTCAGGACCTTGCTAAGTTGCTGAAGCTGGCTTTGAACTTGCAATCCTCCTGCCTCCAACTCCAGAGCCGCTGGGATTACAGGTGGGTGCCACTGAGCCCAGCTCCCCAAATTCTTATGACTTATTAATTATAAAGGGAAAAATAAGAACTTTACAGTGGAGAAGTCTGACAGACAGTTAACCAATAGTTGGGCATTAGCATCACTTTTGACTGATAAGACATCAACATTATGTATCCCTTGATGTGAGACTAAGAACACTGTAGTATTTTCCCCAAAGACGCATTACCTCAGTCTAATTATGAGAAACCAGACAAACTGTAAGGCATCCTACAAAATAACTGACCAACACTCTTCAAAAGTGTGAAGGTCAGAAGAGACTGAAGAGCTGTCACAGTTTAGAGGAGCCCCAGGAGATAGGACAACCAAATACAATATAGGAACTATGATTGCACCCTAAACAAGAGAAAGGATATGAGTGAGAAACCTGGAAAAATTCAAATTATGCCGATACGGTAATTAAAAGTGCTGTATAGGGGCTGGGGCTGTAGCTCAATGGTAGAGCGCTTGCTTTGCAGATGTGAGGCCCTGGGTTCAATCCTCAGCACCACATAAAAATAAATAAATAAATAAATATATTGTGTCCATATACAACAGAAAAAAAATATTTAAAAAGTACTGTATAAATATTATTTTCCTGCTTTCCATAATTGTACTGAGACTATGTGAGGTGTTCCTCTTAGTGAGAAAGCTGAGTAGAGAGTAAATGGAATTCCTTGCAAATTTTCTGTATATCTAAAATTAGTTCAATATTGAAAAAAAAACTTAATTTTTATTATGCAACGATTTACAGATTAATTTTTCTCTGAAAGCACTGTTGTGAGACCTTTCTTTGCTTACAGGTTGCTAACAAAATTATGTGAAAAGTGGCAACACAGGAACTTGTGATAGCGAGGTGGACCTTAAGTTTTCCAGACCACAGCTCCTTACATACACTTTGGCCAGTAGATGGCAGCACCTACCCACTTTCCCATCAACAAAACCCCAGACCAAAGGGAGAGGAGATTGGAAGGTCACTAGAACAATGAGATAGTCCCAATACAGGAACTAAGGGGAATAATATCATTATTTGATGTTCAGTCACCATAGGAAGATGCCATTTTTATGGAAAGTTAAGTGATGGGGCACACAGGAATGAACTAGTAAACAGTGATATAAGCCTTAGAAGCAAAATTATCCATCCTCACCCTATCCCCACCCAACTCCCACCCCTACCCTGGAACATCATGAAGGAGTCCTAGGCATCACACCTCTCTGGTACTTAATGACACACTGTTTAAAGAATAACAAAGTGGTACACACTTGTAATCCCAGCTACTTGGGAGGCTGAAGCAGGGGGTGGTGGTGGTGGTTTTTCTTAGAACTGTGGCCTAGTGCTCCACTCAGTTCTTTTCTGTCTTCCCTCACAAGCCCACAGGCTCCTGTCAATGGGCAGTTGCCCAAGTCCACACCTGATTACAGTTATCTCAGCTTTCTTTATTAGCCACTGAACCCCAGAGGCCAAGAGACTTGTTTAAAATACCAACACTACCAAGTGCCAGTGTTAGGACTTAAAGCCAAGACTGGTTGAGTCCATTTCTTTCATTTATCTTTTTTTTTTTTTTTTAACCAGGGATTGAATCCAGGGGCATTTACCTACTGAGTCACATCCCCAGCCATTTTAAAATATTTTATCTAGAGACCAGGTCTCACTGAACTTCTCAGTGCCTAGATAAGTTACTGAGGCTGGCTTTGAACCCTCGATCCTCCTGCCTCAGCCTCCTAAGCACCAGGATTACAGGTGTGTGACACTGCACCCGGTTCCATTTCTCTGTCTATGGAGCAAAAACCTGTTCCAAGATGGTGTCCTTTACCCTAAAGAATGGGCTCAAAGGGGACAAAGACAGGGGTTGTTTTTCAGCAGTGGGGCACCAAGGATTCATGATGAAAGTGAGTGGTGCCTGCCATCCCAAACCTTCCCAGCAATGATTAAGACATAAGAAATATGTGGATTTTTTTTGTTTTGTTTTGTTTTCTTTTCCTTTTTGTGGTGCTGGGAAATGAACCCAGGGCCTTGCCCATACTAGGTAAGTACTCTACCACTGAGCTACACCCCTAGCCCTGAAATGTATTTATTCTAGATTGAGAACTTCTGTTCCTCACTTCTGTCCTGACCTTGTCTTCTCCCCATTCAAGTGGAAGGATAATGGTTGTGAAATGTAAAACCCAAAGCCTCCGACCAGAGCTTCCTGCTACTTCTGAAGCTTCTCCCAGAGTGACCTCAATCACTAGGCCTCAAACCAAACAAACAAAGAAATCTATTTAAAGACATCCTTTCTACCACTCCTAATCCATAGCCTGCTGCTAATTGACAGATGGGCATTGTGGTGCCTGCTCAGAGAGCTCCCCTGCAGCACTGAAACACTCAGTTTACATTTGGCCCAGCTCTCTGCAACTCCCCCAGCTCACTCAGCAAGGTCAGAAGGATGGGTGGAAGGACATGGTCTCAAAATCAGCCAGAGCCCAGGGTCCCTGGGGCCTAGGCTTGAGAGATATTAGGACAGACAGGGATGAGCTTTTTGAATCCATTCCAATAGGAGCTGTTCCTGAGTCTCTGGTCCAGATGGGGATTAGGACCACTGTATTTTTTTGCTGTCTCTGTGGGAATCTCACAAGTTAGTCCAAATCGTTCAGCCTAGGAAGCCAGAGAGCCCAGATATTAGGTGGTTCTTCTCCTTGGTTCTTCCTAAACAAGACTTAGATGGTAGAGGTATAGACATGATTCTGAGGTCTGTGCACTTGGGAGAACTAAAACCCCCAAATGCATCTGCCCTCCCTCCTAAGCAGGGGTCCTAGTGGTTCACTTTGAACCTCAACACACTAGGACTGGAGCAGCCCATTTTTGCTGCTTTGGAGTTTCTTGCCACACAGACTGCTGAATGTGATAGGATGTGGGTAAGAGGGCTCGAACACTGTGATGCAAGAATCCTGACTTTATATAACACATGGCTGCCCTGCTGACAGTGCAAAACTTAATACAAGAACTCAATACTCACAAAGAGGCAACTCGAGGGTGGAAGCCAGGTATGACTGCAAACATTTTGATTTGCTGTAATTTCTTCCCCACACATCCTGCCCCAGGTTGTCAATGGCACCTGTTTTTAAGCAACCAAACAAAAAGGAAAACATAGCACAGCCATGTTTATCCTAATCTGGTTACCCTTGTTTTAAATACTCAAAGTTCCAGGAAGAAAAAAAGTTTGCTTTTTAAACTTCAGGGCACATCTTTTAAAAATAAGAATATTTTTCTAGAGTGAAATAATACTTTTCACATTTAACCAAATTAAGTTATATAATCATATTCCTTAAGAGTATATCATTCCCAGTTAATATTCAAAATTTCCCAAATTAACCCTACAAAATCTCCTTTAGAGTCAGTCTGTCTGAATTAGTATCCAATGCAAGACAAACATTGCACCTGATTTTTATGTCCCTATGGTCCTTAAACCATAGCAGATCCTTTTTGTCATGCTGCTGACTTGCTGCCCACCTGAGATCCACTGCCCAGTGGAGTGTCAGGCCTCCTGGGTATACTGAATGACTTCTTTGCAATGCTAATTTGCTTGTTTCTCTACCCCTTGATTTTCTTATAACCTAGAAGTTAACCTTCCAAGTTTGAGATTCAAGCTAAATGTTTCTAAAGTGCCAGAATTCTAAGAATATTTTATAAGGGGAAAAAGCATCACGTAGAAAGCTGAATTCCATAAATGATGAATACACAAATTATATAAAGTATTGAACATATATCAGATTATACCACATTTAACTTAATTTCATGAAACACAAAGACTACTTGTTTACTATATAGATAGGAAGCTACTTATAACTCTACTTTTAGACTGTAGTAACTCATAGACATATGGTCTTATATGACTTGGAAGAAATCTGAACAAACGCTATCAGAATAGTTGACTCTTCTACAGGAAACTCCCTTATTTTCTCTTGAAAGTGGATTTGTCTGATTCTACTTTCTGACTCACAGCCCTGCCCCAACCCCACTCCTGATGCTGATCATGGTCCAACCCTTCCTACTTTACATTGCCTCTGCCTGGTCTCTGTCCTGGCCCCAAACCCATAAGTGCCACACCAAGAACAAACACAAATTCAGCTAGATGAAGGTTGAAGGTGAAGTTCTACCTTGTTCTCCAGGTTCACAAGAGCATTTGAATTGAGGTGGGCCTGGGGATCAAACTCAGGCCCGTACACATGCTGGGCAAGCTCTCTCACCGTGCTACACACTCAGCCCTAAGAATTTCTAATTTCAAAACAATTTTTAAACAGTTTACCAGGTTTTGTAGAATAAATAATTAGTTCTATGAGCTTGTATCTTAGGAAAACAAGCCACCCTAAAGTGACCATGACAGCTGCTTCTCTTGAGGAAATGTTTAAGGTTTAAGGTCATCCTTAAACCTTTGCCCTCTATGGTGGAGATCAGGGAACTGCAGGCAGTGCTGGAGTCTTCTAGTACTGAGTGACCCTTTGAGCGAGTCAGTCTGCAAAGAAAAAACAAGGAGGTAATTGAAAGGAAGAAGAGGGAGCAAGGAAACTCAAGTGTGCGGTCATGCTTAGGTTAAGAAAAGGGAGGGCAGCTACAAAAGGTCATAAATCATACATATACCTGAGTATGTTCAGGACATTTCTGGGAGATTACAAATGACTACTAAGTATGATTTCTGGTGGGCAGTGGAGAGGGAGGAATTGGGGGGCTGAGGGTATGAACTGGGAGGAAGACAAATTTTACTATATAAACTTTTATATTATTTGATTTTTTTTTTTAACCACATGTGATTATGACTTTTGGTGGGGGGCAGGGATAGTATTGGGGATTGAACCCAGGGGTGCTGTAGCACTGAGCCACATCCCTAGGCCTTTTTATTTTTTATTTTGAAACAGGGTCTCACCAAATTACTTAGGGGCCTCACTAAATTGCTAAGGCTGGCAATGAACTTGTGACCCTCTTGACTCAGCCTCGTGAGTTGCTGGGATTACAGGTATGCACCTCTGCACCCAGCACACTTATGACTTTAAATAATCTCAAGTTTTTAAAAAATATATTGATAGATAATGTTGCCATGCTTGGAAGAATTTGCATTTTTAACGTGACTTCAGCTAGACAACTGTGATAAGAGATTCAGGTGGCCAGTTATCAGGGTGGGAAAGTATTTTACTCAGAAGAAAGCCTTTCCCAGTTTGTCCCCACAGTGCTCTGGAGGAAGTATAGGGTGGGCTACACCTGTATATGGATGGCTGTCCAGCAACAGCTTCCAGCAGGTGTAGCTGTGGCCTTTACCATCCCTCTACAAGACGCAGTCCTGTTTTTTCCCCAGTCAGCAAGAGAGGTATTTTTAACCTTGGTGTTGACTTACCTGGGGGTTTCAGGTATTCTCTGGGGTGTGCTATGAGATAAGAAAGCTGAGATATGACACAGACTCGTTTGTTCTATCTCAGTGTGCTGGTTATACGTACCTCGGAGAATTTGGACCATAAAAGCTGTAATAAACAAAAGCTATTTATTAGGCTTCCCAGAAGCCCTTTGGAAATTGTCTTTCCTTTATTTCTAACTCAGAAGTGCAGTGCAGAGATGGGTAGCTAGCCTCACCCTTGTGTCCATGGGGAAGAGGATAGAAAAATCAACCATGCATCACCTGCCTTAACTAGACCAGGAAGAGAAACCAGATGTGGGTCTATTACAAAAGAACTAGAATTACAGGTAGGTTATTTAGATCCTCTCTGAAGGTGGCATGCATTAGTCATAGTATCTAATGGCACGTGCGTGAGAGAAATAAAATCAACAGGAAATTGATCATGTTGCCCATGAGATGAGGATGGAAATTGAAACATATGTGCTACACAGAAAAGGTCTTTGAAAATTGCGGGAGGGTGATTTTTTTCCTCACAGAAGAAAGGGTGAAGGAATACTGATTTATAGAAATTTTATTTTATTTTTGAGGCAAGGTCTTGCTATGTTTCCCAGTCTGGCCCTAAACTCCTGGGTTCAAGAAATCATCCTACCTCCACCTCCCAAGTAGCTGGAACGACAGGTGTGCACCACAGTGATCAACAGGATTTACAGGTCTTTTTTTAGTGAAAGAGGAATAATAAGTAAATGTGTGTCCTCACAGGCCTCCAGTAGAGTAAGTGCTGGGGTTACAAGTAACTTTAGTTTGTAATCATTTGGGGATAATTGTCTCTTCTCTGAAGAGAAAAGGCTAAACTTGAGCAGGTAATGAGTTTGTTTCAAGAAAGCAGCACAACAGGAAGATAAATCTGTAGAGACTACCATAGTCCTGATTACAAGGCTGTAAGTGACCCTTTAATTCCATGGTCTTTTGGAAAATGGAGCTCATTCAAGAGTCTAAATCAAATTCAGTCTAGGTTTTGGGGGTTCACTCTGGCCTAAGAATAAACTTGAAGTTCTTGCAGTCTCTTGGATCAGGGTAAACTAGGAACTACATCCCGTATTGTGGACTTAGAATTTTACCAGTTGCGAGGGAAGAACTGGATTATCTGTAGTTTAAAGCTGCCTACCTTGTTTCAGATTCCAAATGCATGTTTGGAACCCCTTTAGGAAGCCCCACAAGACTGGAAGGAAGAAGGTTGCTTCTAGATTTCTGAGTCACCTGAATAGGTAAACTTGGTAGCCGGCTCCTTTCAACTGTGGAATCTATTTTACATTCCCATCCCATCTTTCCACCCTTCAGCTTCCTAACTACTCATCCTTCTTCCTGATTGAGTTTTATCTGTTGGGTTTTTTTAAAATGAAATTTTATTTATTTGTTTGTTTGTTTGTTTTTGGTAACTGGGATTGAATCCAGGGATCCTTAACAACTGAGTCATATCCTCAGTCCTTTTTCAATTTTTGTTTGTTTGTTTGTTTGTTTTGGTTGTTGTTGTTGTTGTTTTAATTTTGATACAGGGTCTCACTAAGTTGCTAAGAGCCTCGTTAAGTTGCTGAGGCTGGCTTTGAACTTGGCATCCTCCTGCTTTAGCCTCCCAAGCCACTAGGATTACAGATGTATACCACCACGTCCAGCTAAAAATAAAATTTTAAATTGTTGTGACTACGTAGCTATATCTTCCCTTCATTCCTTTCTGTTTTGTTCAGCCATATGAAATGATACAATTACTTGCAGAACCCTGAGATCTCAGTAATTTTTAAAATTGAAATTCATTTACCAAGTCTCCACACTCCAAGTAACTTTATGTAGCTATGGTCTAATACATATTGCCACACAGATTCACAATCTTGGTTCTTCTGCCTGGCTTCTTAACTGGAAGAAGAATCTGGAAATCATTGCCAAATAGAACATGTGAGTCACAACATGTGACTGTGTTTTCCTTTCTGACCTGGAGCAGCACAAGATACATTTAGTTTCTACTATTTGGGTTGTTTTTCAGAAAGATCAGAATTTGTTAAATAAATTAGGATTACCCATCTGATTTACTTCAATTTCCATTTCCTTCAGGGTTTTTTTCTGACCAATAAACCAAAGATTTTTTTTCTGTACATCAGGCCATAGAGGTGATCATTTAATTGTTAAAACATTTTCAGACCATTTGATAACCTAATCAGTCTTATGGTTCATGCAGTCTGTTTAATATAATATTGACTGCTAACAGATTTCTGAAAATTGAAGAAATCAATGCATACTGTGACTAGGATTGCCTTATGAGCTGCCTAAGAGAACTAGGTCTAAGACCTGACCTTTTTTTAGAAGATACAGCTAAGAGTTTAAGAAGGGAAGGATTCCTATGGAAGAAGATTACTTGGGAAGATATCATAGAAGAATAAAGATTGAAATTGTTCCTTTATGGCTGAGTAATATTCCATTGTGTGCCACAAAGAAAAATGAAATTATGGCATTTGCAGTTGAATGGATGAAACTGCAGACTATCATGCCAAGTGAAATAAGCCAATCCCAAAAAAACAAAGGCTAAATGTTCTCTCTCATATATGAATGCTAACCCACAATAAGGGAACCGGGGGAAGAAGAGAAGTTCACTGGATTAGAGAAAGGAGAATGAAGGGAAGGGAGAGGATGGGAATAGGAAAGACAGTAGAATGAATCGGACATAATTTTCCTGTGTTCATATGTGAATACATGACCAGTGAAGCTCCACACCATGTACAACCACAAGAATGGGATTCTAATTAAAATAAGTTATATTCCATGTATGTCTATTATGTCCAAATACACTCTATTCTAATGTATATATAAAAAGAACAAACTAAAAGATAATTTTAAAAAAATTGCTCCTTCAGAAAGCAATAGAGTGTGAGGGCACCTCTGGCAATATGGCAGATTAGAGGCTCTGAATAGATACCCCAGTGGAACAACCAGACCTGCAATGAAACATAGTTTTCTTTGCATCAGTGAGCTTGTAGGAATTAAGAGAATTTTCCCAGGCTCCAAGATAAAAATGTGAACTGAATCCAAATAGTGAACAAAAGGTGCACGGGAAAGCTGTAATTATTCTGAGGGAGAATCCCAACAAACTGTCCTAGAGAGCCCATATTAGACTGTTAGGACTGCCATCACAAAATACCACAACTGGGTGACAAAGGGAATTTACTTTCTCAGGGTTCTGGAAGCTGGAAGTCCAAGATCAAGGTCTTGAGGAGGTTAGGTTCTTTGGAGGCCTCTCTCCTCAGCCTGAAGATTGCCCTCTAGCTATCTCTCCAATGATCAGTGTGTGCACACACCTCCCTAGTGCCTCATCTTCTTTAAGACATTAGACAGCCAGGCGTGTGGTGCAGGCTGGTAATTCCAGCGACTCAGGAGGATGAAGCAGGAGGATCACCAGTCAAGATCTGCTTTGGCAATTTAGTGAGACCCTGTCTCAAAAAATAAAAACAGCTGGTGATATAACTCAGTGGTGGAGAGTGCCTAGGTTCAATCCCCAGTATCCAGGAAAGAAAAAAAGAAAGAGAGGAAAGGAAGGAAGGAAGGAGGAAAGAAAGAAAGACACTAGGGTCTCACCTAAAGAGCTCCATTTTTTAATTCTTATTTTTAGTTACAGATGGACACAATACTATTATTTTGTTTATTTAGTTTTTGTTTTTTTTTAATGTGGTGCTAGGGATCAAACCCAGTATCTCACACATGCTAAGCAAGAGCTCTACCGCTGAGCCGCAAACCCAGGCCAAGGGCTTCATTTTAAGTTAATCATTTCTTTAAAGTCCTTATCTTCTAATATGTTACATTCTGAGGTAATGTAGGTTGGGAATGCAACATATGAATATGGGGGAGGACACAATTTATTCCACAACAGAGCCTAAAACTTGGCCAGCAATAAAGTGAAGATGCTGAGACTTCAGCTTAAGCCAAGGACCTGGGAATGAGCCAAATAATGTCAAGTAGGGAGTGTAGCCTGTGTGCAGACAAAAATGAGAATTTCTTCTGAAAGAAGTAAATTAGCTAGTTAGTTAATTAGTTAGTTTAGGTCCTGAGGGTTCCTACAGATTAAAATCAGATAGATTAGTCTCTCCTTCTCCTTGGGGAATATATTCCAAGACCCCTAGTGGATGCCTCCTAACTATAGATGGCACTGAGTCCTCTAACTTTTCACTTAAAGGAAATACTTATAACTTCTCTTTGGCATATTCAATTGCCAACATCACTACTCTTACACTTTGGGGTCATTATTAAGTAAAATAAGGGTTACTTGAAGGTAATCACTGTGACACCATAACCGATTAATATGATAACCAAATGACAATGGGTAACTACTAAGTGACAAAGGACAGGTACTAAATAACAGTGTTGATACACAGGACAAAGGAAGATTTATGTCTAAAGTGGGATGGAGATTCTTCCAGGCTACTCAGAATGGTGCCCAATATAAAAACTGAGGAATTATTTATTTCTGGAATTTTTCAGACCACAGTTGACCACAGGTAAATGAAACCATAGAAAGTGAAAATGGAGGTGGGGTGGCTACTGTATACATTCATAACCAAAGATTAATTAGGGGAAAGATCACCATGAGTGAGCATTATCAAAATGGCAGGACTCCCCTGAAACTTTAAATTTCAGAATTGTTGGATAAACAATATCAAATATGAAACATATAAAGAAAATAAAAGTTGAGCAGAACATGGTGACACATGTCTCTAATCCTCAACTCTGGAGGCTGAGGCAGGAGGATCACAAGTTCAAAGCCAGCCTCAGCAATTTAGCAAGGCTGTAAGCAACTTAGCAAGACCCCATCTCAAAAAATAAGAAGGATTAGGGATGTGGCTCAGTGCTTAAGCATCCCAGGTACAATCCTCAGTACGAAGAGACAATTAAAAAATGAGGGAGTTGAATGGAAATAGATCTGCATACAATTTTTTGTACTGAGGATTGAAATAAGGGGCAGTTTACCACTGAGCCACATCCCCATCCCTTTTTATTTTTCATTTTGAGACAGGGTCTCACTCAGTTGCATAGGGTCTCATTAAATTGCTGAGGCTGACCTTGAATTTGTGATCTTCCCATCTCAGCCTCCCTCGTCGCAGGGATTACTGACATGCACCACCCGCACACCTGATTTAGAACTTTTTATTTTTATTTTTTTCTTTTTGATACGGGGGATTGAACCCAGGGGTACTTAATAACCAAGCCACACCTCCAGCCCCTTTTTATATTTTATTTAGGACATGGTCTCACTGAGTTGCTTTGGGCCTTGTTAAATTGCTTGAGGCTGGCTTTGAACTCAAGATTCTCCTGCTCTAGCCTCCCAAGCTCCTGGGGTTACAGGCGTATGCCACCATGTGGGGTCTGTTATAGAACTTTTTAAATAAGAAAAGAACTAAAATTTTTTTCCAAAAATTCAATTGAGAGATTAAATAGATTAGAAATAGTTGAAGCAGGAATTGACTGATTAGAAGATAAATCTTCAAATGTTTAAACATCAGAAAATATTTGGCATGCATATAATTAAAGTCTCAGAGACTAAGATCGGAGAGTACACAAAAGAGGCAATATATAAAGAGATTGCTGCTTAGAATTTTCCAGAATGGTGAAAGGTAAGAATCCATAGATCCAGTAAGAATAATCTGTACAAACAAAACAAATTTCTTAAATATCTAAACCTAGATCTATCATGGTGAAGTCTGTAGAACAACAAAAACAAAGGAAAGATCGTTTCTCATGGAAAAAAGACAGATCACCTACAAAAGAATAGTAACTAGACTGACAGTTGATACGGGTGTGGTGGCGCCCGCCAGTAATCAAAGAGACTCAGGAGCCTGAGGCAGGTAGAGGCCTGTTCGAGGCCAGCCTTGGCAATTTTGCAAAACCCTCAGTAACTTGATGAGACCCTGTCTCAAAATAAAACATAAAAGGGGCTAGAGATAGCGCAGTGGTAAAACACCCCTGGGTTCAATCCCCAAGAATCGCCCCTTGCAAAAAAACAAAAACAAAACTCACAATTGACAATGGATAACAATTTCAAAGTTTGAGAGAAAACAGCTGACAATCTATCACTTATATCCAGCAAAACTATTTCTCGAGAGCAAGAATAAAATGAAAACATTTCAGACAAACACAAATTGAATCTACCACCGACAGACCTATATGAAGGGAACTTCTGAATGATCTTAGTTTGAGTTCCCCCTGAGGTGTACTCTGAGTTTCAGTGCATAGTTTATTTGAGAAGCGATCCCAGGAAATACTTGCAGGCAAGTAGAGAAATGAGAGAGGAAAGGAAAGGAATCCAAAAAAGCCACACTGTCAAGCAAGGTCGCCATAAGAACAACTGGAGCTTAATCCAACTGAGGAAGCCTGGGACCAGTAAGAAAATGTCCCAGAATTTTCCTGCCTAAAGGGCAAGAGAGAAAGAGAGACTATAGACATCTCCCTTCAGGTCTTGTTTGAAGGTTGCTCCCAGGAGGTATTCCTATTCCCTCACACCTTCTGTCTGCTCCTGACTGTAACTGGAGCAGCCAGGGAGAGCCCTCAGGCAGAGTCACAGGTGTGGAGAGGTGGAAGGACCAGCTAGGCTGGAAAATGGTGTTGAGGGGATACGAAAGGGCTCTCGGCAACATCTACCATCAATGTACTACAGGAAAATGAAAAATGATTGTGGAAGGAAAAGTTCTGGTATACTACAAGAAATAATGAGTCTACACATTGGCTACTATGTATGTAAGTCTAAATAAACACTGTCAATATAAAATTATAATGTTAGTATATAATTTGTAGACCAATACAAAACGGAAAAGAATTAAATTTTTTTTACGGAAAAGAATTAATTTTTTTTATTATTATCATTGTTATTATTAACTGTGGATTGAACCAAGGGACAGTTTGCCACTGAGCTACATACCTAGCTCTTTTTATGTATTTATTTATTTTAAAAATTTTGAGACAGGGTGTTGCTAAGTTGCTTAGGGCCTCGCTAAATTGCTGAGGCTGGCTTTGAACTTGTGATCCTCCTGCCTCAGCTTCCCAAGCTTGCTGGGATTATAGGTGTGCACCATCACACCTGGCCAAGAATTAAAATGTTAGATGTAGTCATAATTTAACCTAGTACCTGTATCACTATTAAGGGCAAGAAATAAAACATTAAAAACCATATTTTTTTTTTTGTAAAAAGAATAAAATGACCATTTAGATTGGTGGAAGAGGGAGGAGGTCACCTGAAATTGCCTGATAGAAGTGAAGCCAGGAAGGGAGATTGATCTTCCAGAAATGGCAAGCTAGAATGAAGTGAGTTGCTGTGGTGGAGAATGGCTGGAGGGGAAAGTCAAGAGGAAGATAGCTGGAAAAGATATAATGATTTATCTTGTAGGCCAAGGGTCTGCCAATCTTTTAAATCACCTCATTTATTGAAATGGTTTGAGTTTGTGGCCCTATCTACAATATTTGCACTATCTTACTAATATGTGCAATATAAAGTATAATCAAAATAATTTTAAATAAGGTATCTTAAATAAAATATTTAAAAGTATTTATTTTAATTATTGTTGTTGTTGTTATGTTTGCTGGGGATTGAACCCAAGGACTCACGTATGTTAAACATGCATTTTTTTTTTCACCAAGCTACCATCTCAGTCCCAAAACAATTTTAAAATATTTGTCCTTCCTTAAAACAATACTAATAACCTTGGCATGGTGGTACATATCTGTAATCTCATTTACTCAGGAAGCTGAGACAGGAGGATCACAAGTTCA
The DNA here is from genome assembly GCF_052094955.1 of Ictidomys tridecemlineatus. Lineage (NCBI taxonomy): Eukaryota > Metazoa > Chordata > Mammalia > Rodentia > Sciuridae > Ictidomys > Ictidomys tridecemlineatus. The sequence continues at coordinate 28,914,280 of NC_135481.1, forward strand.
AGACCAGCCTCAGCAATTTAGGAGACCCTGTCTCAAAATTTTAAAAAGAGTTGGGGATATGGCTCGTGATTAAGCACCACTGGGTTAAATCCCTAGTAACAACAACAACAACAACAACAAAGACAATATTAGTAGTTTAGTTGTGAATGATAATTTGGGCTATGATTCATTGTTTTGAAAATCTTGACTTATAGAAGACTAGTATATTTTGATGTGTTTTAGTGGCTGGTCATGGCTGATAAATGATACTCACCAAAGTAAAACAGATCTAAAGGAATAAATATGCTTATAAATCATGAAAATTATTTTTCAATCCTATATATCCATTATGGAAGTAATTTTGTTGAAATTCAGCTAAGAAATTTTCATATTCTCTGATTTCATTCAGTGGTAATAGCATACTAATCAGAAGGGGGTAGATTTAAAGTTTTTAAACAAATGAGTCCAAAACTCATGGAGATTCTTCACTGGAATGAATTTTAAACAAATTAGAAAATTATATTTCTGAGTGTTGGAAGTAGGTCCTGCTAGGAGGCCCTGCAGGTACCTGGTAAGAGGGTTAGGGGCCTTAGTCAAGAGATGGGTTAGAAAGGATGGTTGGGGACAAATTTAGCAGGGTTTGGCCATGAAACATGGGGAAGGGTGAATGGTAAGTGCCTGTATCAGTCAAGTTCCTCCTCCAGATTGTGATATGCAAAATAATAATAATAATAATAATTATTATTATTCAGTGAATAAGGGTTTATTCTAAGGATACATATAAACTTCAAGGAAGATAGGAAACCATTTCCATATTTGTATTATTGACTTCTAAATATTTTTTACTCAGACTTTTTAAACTACTTCTTTCATTTTCTTTTCACAGCCAATTCTAGGAATTGCTAGTCTGACAAATCAGAAAGTAAAAATTCTGGAAGAGGAAATAATTCTTGTCAAAATACATATTATTTTTATTTCCCTTGCTATTATGTTTGTTTCAGGATGTTTGTTATGTTATCATAGTTTAATTGATTTCCCTCTGGAGAAGGTCAAGTTCTCTGGAACATTTGATGTCATTATTTAGAAGTGAAGTAGTTGTTACATGTTTATTAAAAATGATCCACAAGAGTGATTCAGAAATTGGGAGGCATACATTGGTATTTTCGGTATCAGTAATCTTGCTGGCATGCTTACATGCTCAAATTTGAATGCTGGTTCAAATTAATCTTTTACACAATGATCAACACTTGATAGGATTTACTTCAAGTATTGAAACTATAACGCTCCATGGTGTTCATCAATGTAAATGTAAGCAGATCATCATGATGTCATTATACTTTAAGATTGAATATCCTAATTGGAGGACAAATTTACATAAGCAACAAGCCCCTTCATTCCTGGGAAATGTGGTCAGCCTGTTTCTGAACTGCATCCCAAATTGTTCTTACCCTGTCACTGCAATGATCTTCAGTAGCCCCACCTTCAAAGAAATCTGGTTGGGAGCATGTGCAGAGCCCCATTCTTTCCTCTCTTCCAGCTTCAACCACAGAGCCAGGTTGGTGACCCATAGACCATCTTTCCTTCCCAAAGCCCCAGAAGATAAAGGGGCTATCTCATGCCTCCCTAGTTTCCCCTTCAAGGGGACAAGTCACTAGTACAATGGCCGATCTTCCCAGCTCTTTTCCAGCATTATTGTGGTGACAATCACAGAAGCTTGTGCTTCCCCTTATTCCTACTGGACCAGGTATAGGTCAAAAGGCCACTATTGATAGGAGAGAGGCAGAAATTTCACATCAGATGGTTCAAAGGGTCAGAGTTCATACATCCAGATCAAACTTATTATGGGGCCTTAAAGAAAGATGTTTCTTTCCTTCCCATTTTCATACCATCACTGACAGCCTTTTAGATTAGCAATGTCACCATCTCACAGAGCTCCTCCTCAACCCACATGTGCTCTAGGAAACAGAGTCAAAAGGACTCATAGGACCCTGCTATCTCCCAGCAAACTTGAGTGCCATACCCATACAGTGCTCAGGAGTTTAAATCTGCAGCTCTCCTCATTGTCACTGCAGCATTTAATTTTATTTTTATACATTGTTACTTGGTACTGTCAATTGAACCCAGGTACTTAACCACTGAGCAACACACTCAGCACTATTTTTTTATTTTGAGACAGGGTCCTGCTAAGTTGCTTAGAGCAATTGCTGAGGCTGGCCTGAAACTTGCAATCCTCCTGTCTCAGCCTCCCAAGTTGCTAGGATTACAGATATACCTTGTCCGGTTTCACAGCAGCATTTTCTATACTCCAATTAATATAATTCTGGGTGCTAAGGAAAAACATAAAAAAAGAGATTTTCCTTGTGTATAATCTCACTAGAGAACTAAGACTAGCAACAGGAAAAAAAAATCTGAAAACACTGCAAGATAACACTCATTTATTTATTTGAAAGGAGGTCTTGCTATGTTGCCCAGTCTGGCCTTAAACTCAGAATCCTCCCATCTCAGCCTCCCGAGTAGCTGGAATTACAGGTATGTGCCACAATACCCAGCTTCTGTCAGGCACATTTAATCAGAAACTATAACTTAAATCAGAGGGACCAAAATGGTAGACACAATTCCTCCTAGAACACGGGCCTTGAGAAAAGCATTTATTCTTTCTGGACCTCAGTTTCCTTGTTGTTGTTGTTTTTAAAGACAGGAATAATATTAATCCCTTATTATCTTTTGAATAATCCTATGTTGCACAAATGTAACCAAGTATGTAGGGTCACTTTTAAAACTTAAGTAATATTCCAATGTAAAGTATTTATTATTATTGCTATAATTGTTGTTCTTATGATTATTAATAGTATACGTGGAGTTCAGAGAGAGGAGAGATCCTGGTACTCAGGGGAGCCTACGATGTATCTGAGTACTTAAGCCAGCTTTGAAGGATGTGCAGGGTTCAGAAGGATCAGAAAAAGCCCTGGGTTGGGAGGTAAGAGCAGAGGCAGAGAGAAGAAATAAAGAACAGGAGGCACCCCTGGGAAACCAACTTGGCTAAACTGAAGGATGTCCTGGGGGAGGAACAGAATATACTTTTGGACCGGTAAGAAGACTGGCCCAGGGCAGACCTCAGCAGGAGGGGGAGCATGCTCCTGAGCTCTGCAGCAAAGGAGAAGTTGACATTTGTTTAAGACTCAGACTTCCCTTAGAAAAAGGGAAGTCTACTCACCAGTTAAATGTCCAGAATATTAAAAGGTTCCATTCTACTCCCCTTCCCAGCAATGCCCCATTCTTTCTACTGAGTGTATTCTCTTCCTCAGGCTTTGTTACATCCAGCCCAGGACTTGGCAGATAATAAGTACCCCCAAACTACTGGGGGTTGAATTCACACAGCATAATCGTGCATCATCACTACTTCTCCCCAGTTTCTTTAAGTTACCAATGACCTCATTCTGTACCAATCAATGATCATTTCTTTGTCTTCATCCTTCTTGACCTCTGCTGAATCTGTGCCTGGTCCTTACTCATTCTCTATTCCACAGAAGCCTGTATTGTCTGCTCCACGTTGAGAACAATTCTGTCTCCAATTCCCAGACAAATAGCTTCAGAATTCTGCCTGAAATTTATACTGATGAGATATTTGTTCATGTAAACGCACTGTTCTTTTAAAATACAAATGCATTCAAGGTGGCTAATGAGACCTAAGACTCATATTTCATTGTTAATTACTTTAATTAATTAATTTTTCTCCTATCATTTACCTGTGAGGTGCACTTGAAGGAATGAAGGAATGCCTGTTTTTGTTTAGGTGGAGGGAAGGTCACCTGGAAGATGAAAGAATCATGAAGGAGGACTTTTTTGAAAGGAAGGGAAGATGGAAGGTATCAGAAATAAACTCGATTTTCACACTTTTGCTGAAACTCAACCTGGCCTTCCACCATGCTCTAGACACCCCCACTCAGCCCCAGGCTTTTTCTCCTTCTGATTGACAGCCTCAGAAGAGTGACACACCTCTTATTCCTCAGAACAGTTTAAAGTAAAAAATAAGCTACTTTCTTCTCTCCACACAGTCCTGCGGGGTTCTTGGGAGCAAATCCTTGGCTCCTTTCCAGGATTGATCTCAGAGTTTCAGTTGCAAAAGTTCAGACTGCAAATTACATCTGCCTCCCCGCATTTATCCACCCATAAGCAACAGGGAGTGGATGTGAGCCAGCTCTACCCTGATTAAAACTTGAGCTCATCTAGAAATCTAATGTCTTGGACCCACCTGTTCTGGAATGTTCTTCTGAGAGGATAAGACTGAGTTACATGCCAGCTAAGGAACATGTCTTTCAGGAACATGTCTTTCCTTCATATCCTGTTCCATCATTGGCCCCTAAAATAGTAACTTCTACCCACACTATGTCCTTTCAGAGAAGTGAGAAAGCTGTTCCCAGCCCTGCCGTTTGGGAAGGAGTGACCCATATGACCAGGCAGATGAGGGTAAAGGTCATCCTGTTCACTCTCTCTGGCTGAGACCTGCCTGCACACTGTCCTCTGATTTTGTTCCCATGAATTAAGGGAGCTTGCTGAAGGCTCAGGCCCTACTTCTGAAGAGCAGTGTCCCCCTCTGGGTCTCCCTGTCTGATAGAGAGTAAGGGTGAAGACCCCCTTCTCAACAGAGGTGGGTAAAGTGTGCTCTGAAGAGCAGCTCTCTCTGCCACAGAATGGAAGTCTATTTGGTAGAAGGCCCTGTAACAGGGGTTCACTTGATGCTTTGACTGTTTCCTTGTGGCTTTGAACTTACGTGTTTTCTTCTTTTTTCCCAAACTTCTTCTACCTGATCTTCTCCTCCCTGATCTTCTTTTCCCTAACCTGCTCTTCCCTGATCTCCTTCCCAATTTCTTCTGCCTAATCTCATTTTCTCTAAATCACCTATTTTTTAAAAAAAAACCCTGATCCCCATGATGGGCAGAATCACAGTCTTTAGGACAGGAGTCCCCTGTGTTTCTCCTTTGCAGTAAACCATCTTGTTCCTTTTTCTCAAAACCGTGTCCTCATTATTGGATTGGCTTCAGGGACAAGGACCCAGCTTTCAGCAATAGTCCCTCCCCAGGATCAGAGGTGAAAGCTATGTTCTCCTTGCCAACTTTCCCATTAGTAAGGAAGTATTTTGATTTCCACTGGACTGATGTACCTATTTCTCAACTGATTCAGAACCAAAAGGGAGGAAGCATGTGATTGCCTGGTGTCTCTAATTTGTCAACAGCAACTCCAGGGAAGTGGCTTAGCAAGGAATTCTACTCCCTAGCTTCTCAGTGCTCCCTGAAGAACAAGAATCTATTCTGATATATTTTCTTAGCCATATTAAACACACCTCCTAGTTTTTACCCTCCTCTCCCATCCCATTTGAGACCTGGGGTTTGTCAAATGCATTCTGTGAGCTGGAAGCACATATATTTAGAGATGAGGATGGGATCACCCTATGGTTGTGTCCTGCCCAGTCCTTCCCAGCATTCCTTGGGCTCTGAGTTGGGGTACACTGTGAATTACTGAAATGTTCTAGAGCCTCTCAACTGGGGATACATTCAAGTCTATGCACAGGTAAGAGTGGAACATTTTGGAGAAGGGTTATTATCACTTTATTTATTGACATATTTTTTAATTGACACATAGTAGTTGTACATATTTATAGGGTACAATTGACATTTCAATACATGAATATAATGTGTAATGATCAGATCAGGGTAACTGGCATATCTATCACCTCGTATGTATCTCATTTCTTTGTGTTAGGAACATTCAAATTCCTTCCTATCAAATATTTTAAAATATTCAATTGTCATCAACCCTAGTTTTGCTACTGTGACAGAGAATAATAGAATTTACTCCTTCTATGAAACTCAGCCCTATACCCATTGAGCATTCTCTTTCCATTCCTTCTTCCCCCACATCTATTCAGCTGTGGTAATCACCATTCTCTTCTCCACCTGTGTGAGCCAGGCGCCATAGCACAGGCCTATAATCCCAGCAGCTCAGGAGGCTGAGGCAGAAGGATAGTGAGTTCAAAGCCAGGCTAAGCAATTTAGCGAGGCTCTAAGCAACCCAGTGAGACCGTGTCTCAATATAAAAGATAAGGAAGGTCGGGGGGATGTGGCTCAGTGGTTAAGTGCCCCTGAGTTCAATCCCTTCTACAAAAAAAAAAAAAAAAAATTATATATATCTCCAACTTCAGCTTCTACATATTAGTGAGAAATGTAGTATCATCTTTTTGTGCTTGGATTATTTCATTTAACGTAATGTCCTCCAGTTTCATTCCTGTTACTGCAAATGACAGAACTTCATACTTTTTTAAATGGTTGAATAATATTCTAGTGTGTATATAATCCACATTTTCTTTATTCATTCATCCATCAATGGACACTTGGGTTAGTTCCATGTCTTTGCTATTGTGCAAAGTGCTGCAGGAGACAACCTAGTGAAGATGTCTATTTGACATCCTGATTTTACTGACCAATGCCTGCGGCTGATATATACTTAGTGATGAGATTGCAGGATCATATGGAACTTCTATTTCTAGTTTTTAAAGAAAACTCCACTGTTTTCTATAACAACTGTACTGATTTACATTCCCACCAACAGCAAACATTCCCCTTTCTCAGCATCCTTGCCATCTGTGTTAGTCAACTTTCTGTCTCTGTGACAAATACCTGAGATAAACAGATTAAAAGGAGGAAAGGTTTATTTTGGCTATATTTTAGAAGTTTCAGTCCATGGTTAGTTGGCCCTGTCACTTTGGGCCTGTTGAATCATAGTACATTCATGGCTGAGGAAGCTGGTTCACCTCATGGTGATCAATGAGAATGGGGGGCTCAGGGTCGCAGTGTACCCTTCAAGAGCACACCCCCAATGACTCAGCTTCCTTCTACTGGGCCCCACCTCCCAAAAGTCTCACCACCACCCAACAGTGCCACAGGCCAGTGACCAATGCCCTAACACATGGGTCCTTGAGGAACATTTCATGTCCAAATTGTAGCACACAGTATTTTATTATTTTTTGTGTTTTTCATAATAGCCATTTTAACTGGGGTGAGATAATATCTAATTGTGATTTTGATTTGTATTTCCCTAATGATTACTAATGTTATGCATATCATTTTTGGTTCATTTAACCTCTTTTGAGAAATGTCTATTTAGACGTGTCTATTCAGGCCATTCTCCCTTCTGTTTTTGTTATTTGTTTACTTGCTTTATGCTACGGATTAAACCTCAAGCATGCCAACCATGCGCTTTACCACTGAGCTACACCCCCAGCCCCATTTTACTTTTTAAAACCAGATTATTCAGTTTTGTGCTATTAAATTGAGTTCCACATGTATTCTGGAAATTAACCCTTTGTCAGATGAATAGTTTGCAAATATTTTCTCTGATTTTGCAGGTTGTCTCTTCACTCTGTTGATTGTGTCCTTTGCTGTACAGAAGTTTTTGGTCTGATATGATCCCATTTTTTGCTTGTGTTACCTGAGCTTTGGAGCTCATACCTAAAAAATCTTTGCCCACACCAATGTCCTAAAGCATTTCCCCTACATTTTTTTATAGTGATTTCAAATTTTCAAAGTGTTATAGATAAGTCATTGATCCACTCTGAGTTAATTTTTGTACATGAAGAAAGATAGGGATCTAGTTCCTTCCTACTGCATATGGATACCTAGTTTTTCCAGCACCACTTATTAAAGAGGCTTTCCTTTCCCATACATGTATATGTATGTGTGTGTGTGTATTTGTGCGTATATGTGTAAATGTGTATTTGTGTATGAATATAAACACATATATAGTATAGATAATGAAAATAAGTTGGCTGTAAATACATGAACTTACTTCTGAATTATCCATTCTGTTCCAGTTGTTCATGTGTATGTTTTTATGCCAGTTCTCTGTTGTTCTCTGATACTACAGCTTTGCAATATGTTTTCAAGTTAGATACAGTAATACCTCCAGCTATGTTCTTGTTCAGGATTGTATTGGTTATTCGAGTGGTTTGTGGTTCCAGATGAATTTTGTGATTTTTTCCCCTTGTTCTGTAAAGAATATCATTGGTATTTTGATAGAAATTACATTGAATCTATAATAGATTGTTCTGGGTAGTATGGGCATTTTAGCATTATTAGTTCTTCCAATCCATGCACAAAGGGTGTCTACCCATTTATTTCTGTGTTCTCTTCCATTAGAGTTTTGTAATTTTCATTGTAGAGATCATTTTATTTCTGTGGTTAAGTTTATTCTATGTATTTTTCATAGTTATTAGAAACCATTGTCAGTAATTTGGTTTGGGAGTATAAAGGAGGGGGGGTTTTATTTATTTATTTATTTATTTATTTATACTGGGGATTGAACCCAGCACATTTTACCACTAGCTATATCCCTAGTCCTTTCAATTTTTTGAGATGGGGACTCACAAAGCTGTTGTGAGTCTCACTAAGTTGCTGAGGTTGGCCTCAAACTTGTGATCCTCCTGCCTTAGCCTCCTAAGTTTCTGATTACAGGCGTGCACCACAGTGTCTGGCTTGGAAACCCATTCTTTCTTTTTTCTTGTTGCTGTGGCCAAGACTTCCAATACTAATATTGAATAAGAATGGTGAAAGTGGACATCCTGGTCTTGTTCCTGAAGGAGTGGGACATTTTTTAAATCCTAACTACTTTTTAGGAAAAACCATTTGGGAATTCTGTGGTTGTTTTAATAAATGAAACTTTATAGGACTAAAAATTTTTCTTTCAAGCAAACATTTAATGGATTACTTCTAAAGAAAACTATACTTTTGCTTCTCCTATTACAAGTAGATTTAGAATAATAATTCTAGAATTCAATTACATTCTCAGAGTTATCTGGCACAAGCCATTATTGCCATGTCTCATAAAAAGCAATGAAATGACAAAATAACCATTATTTTTATGACTGAATAATTAACTGGCTGGTTGTCATGGCCGCACTCCAATCAGAACAATTATAATCCCTCTACCTGTTTCCCACCTATTATACAGCTGGATTGACCTGTGATAGGAAAAGGCATGTCTCAGACTTTTAAGGACTCAGGCTTAGTAAAACCTCACACCATTCCACCAGAAGTGGACTGGTAGACCACTTAACCTAGCATGCATAAGACCCTGGGTTTGACCCCGAGCACCATAGAAAAAAATAGTGATAAAGCAATTTTAATGAGCCAATTTTACAGCTGATCAAATTCTTATTCAAAAAAGCTACAGAATGGGGCTGGGGTTATGGCTCAGCGGTAGAGCGCTCGCCTCGAACGTGCAAGGCCCTGGGTTGGATCCTCAGCACCACATAAAAATAAATAAATAAATAACTGCAGAAAGAAGCTCAACTGTATGATTTGAGGTGAAATAATATTTAATATAAAAATTACACATTTTCCTAAAGTGTGCTACTATAAGGTATTGCTATAAAACAAGTGTTCCTATATTTCCTCATGGAGCAAATGCTTAAATATCTGCACCATTCTGAACACATATGAATGGTAAGAATTGTGTTTGAAATTATTTGGAAAAAAAATGTTTCTCAGGAAAAACTCATACAGGTTAACATAAACCATAGAAGATTTGGTCCCTAAGTACCATAAAAACTTCCTCATGTGACTTTCTTTCTTTTCTTTTTTTCTGGTAATTGAATCCAGGGATGCTTAACCACTGAGTCACATTCACAGCCCTTTTTATCTTTTTATTTTGAGACAATTTTGCTAAATTGCTAAGGACTCTGCTAAATTGCTGAGACTTGCCTCAAACTTTCAATCCTCCTGCCTCGGCCTCTTGAGGCAGGGGATTAGAGGCATGCACCACCACTCCCGGCTAAGACTTTCGCAATTACCATCTCCTTTTCACTTCTCTGATTACAGCCTTGTGATTGGGACTTTTTTTTTTTTTTTCCTTTTGTGGTGTTGGAGATTAAACCCAGTGTCTCTCACATGCTAGGCAAGCACTGAGCTACATCCCCGGCCTTTAAAAACATTTCTTATTGGTGCATAATTATACATAATAATAGGATTCATTGTGACATATTCATACTTGTACATAATATAATTTGATAAATTTCATCCCCCCATATCTCCATTTGCCCTTTTCTCTTCCCTCTCCTTGATCCCCTTCCCCCATTTCCATGAGATCCCCTTTTTCCTTGTTTTCCTCTCTTGCTTCCACAGATGACAGAAAACATAAAACTCTTAATTTTCTGAATTTGGATTATTTTGCTAAACATGATGCTTTGCCATTAATTTTCCTGCAAATTACATAATTTTGTTCTTTGTAGCTGAATAAAAATCAATCATGTATATATACCACATTTTCTTTCTTCATTCATCTGTTAATGGAAACCTATCCTGGTTCCATTGAATTATTTTTTTAATTTCTTTTTTTTATACCAGAGATTGAACCCAGGGACGCTAAACCACTGAGCCACATCCCCAGTCCTTTTTAAGATATTTTTTTAAATTTAGAGACAGGTTCTCACTGAGTTGCTGAGGTTGGCTTTAAATTCAGGATCCTCCTGTCTCATCCTCCCAAGCCACTGGGATTACAGGTGTGCACCACGCAGCAAAGTTTCCATTGATTTTTGAAACAGTATCTCATTTGGTTGCCCAGGCCTCAAACTTGTTATCCTCCTGCCTCAGCTTCCTGAGTAGCTGGGATTACAAGTGTATGCCACCACACAGACTCACTGGGACTTTTGAGGAGCCTCTCATTGCGGTCCCATTCTTAAAAACAGGCAAGAGGAGCCACTGGCCTGCCCTCCTCAGTCTGTGCCTCTCTTGGCAAAATGAGGACACTGCAGAGATGGGGCACGTGCCACTTACAGTCAAGTCTCCACTTTCAGACCACTACTAAAATACTATTTTTTGAATTCTGAATTTCTTTATCAAAACAGTCCTGAGCCTGCTTCCAGAGCCTGTTCAGGATCTTTGCTGGGGTCTGGCTTCCTGTGATGAATACGGAACCAGTATGCACACCCTCAGGTCTAAAGGGTGGCCTTGCACGGCTGTTTTGAAGGGGCTGTGGACATGCAGTTTGGATATGGGAGGTGAGGCATCTACATATACGTGCCAGAGGTGTTCTTGGTGCAGAATGGTGTCCAGGGAAGAAGACTGAGTGGGCTATGGAGCAAGGGCTCAGGGGTCTGGGTCTGGGGGCCAGGTTCAGCTCTCTCTGTGATGCCACAGAAAGATTCTGTGAGAATATGAGAATTTTAAATTCAAACTCAGATTTTCCTGCTTGTTTTATCAAAGTGCATATGACAGAGCACTTTTTTTTAAAACACACAGTCAGCTTTTTAATTTTTTTACAGTTCTAAATATTAAGATATATGGCATTTGGGCCTCAGTTTGTTTTCTCCCTGAGCCCTACAAACATTAGTGGTAGAACTGCCTAACTATTGCCCAACACACAGAATTTTTCAAAACAGAAGATCCTCCAGCTCCTAAGCATGGCAGGGAGATATCTGTGATATCTTGGGTTTTATCTCTAAGTATCGCGTTTGAAACGTGCTTTGCAGTTTTGCCCTCAATTATTCATTGTGTGTCACAAAGAGGTAAAAAAAAAGAGAGCAGCTAGTTTAAATGACTCAGTGCACTGGTGAGTCTATGAACATTTCAAGCCAATCAAATTATGAACTGAGAGAGCTACATATTAGCAAAGAGCATCCAAACCCATCAACCACCTATATTTGCATAATCCCTCTACAAAGTTTATTCAAAGTGCTTCCACAAACATTACCTCATTTGATCCTCACAATGACCACATAAGGCAGTCAGGGACAGTATCATTCCCATTTTATAGACAAGAAAGCAGAGGCTTGGGGAAGTGAGTGAGTTAGTATATTGCCTAAAAATATGTAGCATAAATGAAAAAGATTCCTAAGGACTGATATAAATTCTTGATTCTTAAGGGTGCAGGATCCAGGCATATTTTAAGATATACAGATGCAGTTTTTATGTTTGAAAAAGCTACTCTCAGAAAGCACATTTGGCTTCCAGTTCTGGCTTGGCATTGACAAATGTTTCTTGGGATAGCCGTCCAACAGAGGTTAAGCCTCAGTTTCCATCTTCAAGATAAAGGAGTTAAAGGAGATAATCTCTAAGGTTTCTTCCAGCTCTGGTTCTTTTACAATCTATACCCCAGATTGCTTTTCACACTTGTAAAAGCAGCCTTGAAACCTAGGCAACACAGTGGTGTTATATTAATGAGACTTTATATCAAATGGCCTAGGGTGTACATCTGAGTTCAGGAGATACAGGAGCCAAATAATAGTGCATTTGTTTAACAAAAAATTTTCAGGGATTTCAGAATCCTAAAACTCTCGGGATGCCTAGAAGTAGGACTTAGAAAATCAAGTGCCTTGAAATATGATATGTCAAGAGCTTTGTAATGTTTTGAACAACTGATAATTAAAAAAAAAAAAGAAAAAAAAAAGTAAGAAAGAAAATCAAGTGCCTTAAGGAGCCAGATAGGTAGTAGATCACATAGAGACTTGGGGGTCTGGGGAAACTTGAAGTTTCCAACAAGATTTCTTGTGTTTGACTTCTAGAGGGAAGTGTTCTGGTCCCAATCCACTTCTGATACTTTAAGGAAGGCCCACTGGCCTACTGCAATCCCTTCCTCATGCCAAGTCTCTTTTATAAGCTCTAAAGAACACTCAGAGCCCTAGGACATTCCCAGAATCTGTATTCTTTGGATGTTGAAATGTGTATTCAGAGATTATTCTCCAGTAAAACACTTCAAGCCTGAAAAATATGCTGATGCCTAGGGCAGTCTTAACTAGACCCCTCAGCAAAAAAAATTAGTCAGAACTAGACCTGGGTCATTTGGTGTTTGGGATCCCATCAAATTTCTGGGAATAAAATCCCTTTATCAATTCACAAACATGAGACAGATTCCAGAAAATTCTGGGCTCTTGTGATTGAAAGCTCACTTCCCCCACCAACAATGTTATATACATTCATAACACTCTGAGTAAACACTGGTATCTTGTTTGTCTGTCTGTTTTGGTACTGGTGATTAAATACTGAAAGCTTTACCATTGAACTACACCCCCAGTCCCCGCCCCCCCCCTTTTTTTTAATCTTTCAAGAAAGGATCTCATTCAGCTGCTTAGAACCTCATAAAATTGATGAAGCTGGCCTCAAACTTGTGATCCTTCTGCCTCAGCCTCCCAAGTCACTGAGATTTCACGTGTATGCCACCGTGCTTAGCTTTGTTTATTTTTAAAAAAACAATTTCAATTAACTGATTATTAATTTAATGGTTTTCTTTTCTTCTAGACCAGTAAATTCCTTGGAGGAGCTCTTGCCTATCTTGCTTTTGGTTTTTGTGTCTGTTTTACCATGCTAGGGATCAGGGGTTTGTCCATGCTAGGCAAGTGCTGTACCACTGAGCTACACCCTCAACTTGCCCATAGTGTTTACTGTTGAATCTCCAGTATTCAGTACAGTGCCTGGCACACACTAAGTAAGAAATACTATTTAATCAATGAATAAATAACGTCCCATTCATGTAGCCCTCTGCATACAATAAACACCTAGATGTTTTCAGGCATTATTCCTTGAAATGGGGGATAACAATAAGCAATACAAACCAAACTCTACCTTCATGGAACTAGCAGCGAGACAATACTGGAGATCAAGTAAATAAATGCAGTGATTTCAGACAGCATTAATAGCTATGAACAAAACAGTGTATACTGTGAAAGAGGGGAGAGTCAGAGGAAAAACCTGAGCTGACCAATGAATGACAGGAAGCCAGATAGTTAAGTAAAATAAGGGCCAGTCAGGTGAATGTTCCACAAAGCAGAAATAACCAGTACAAAGACCTCGAGGCAGAAGTCATTTGGCTTATCTAAGCTACATGAAACATTGAGAAGATAGTTTGGCAGGAGCATACATGGTAGGAGATAAAGTTGAAAGGTTGTCAGGGAAAGAGCAGGGAGGACCTTTTAGGCCACGATGAAGGTTGGATTCCAGGGAGAGCAGAACTGCAAACAGTAGCAAGAGTCAAAGTTGCTGGTGGCCCCAGCCTGTTTTTCATGGACCCAAAATAATATAGATACATATATAACAGGAACAGAAACTTGAAGTTTCAGCTGCAGTCTTGCAGGTGCTAACTCTCATACTTGCCCACAGGCCTCTGACTTTCAAGACACCTGATCTCAGTGCTGCCTTTCTTTGGCATCAGCTGCAGGAACCCGGCACAGTAGGGATTGTTCATCATCTCACCTGCTCTGGACGTTGGTAGTTCAGTGTTCTTGTGGGGCAAATACTGACTCAACAACACAAAATGTCAGGGTATAAGGTTTAAAACATCATTATCATTATAATCCTGAAAGGAATCAGGCTGCGGTATGGGGACCTGGCTTTAACAGCAAAACTATTTTGGGGGTTAGGCAAGCTTTGGCAGTTCAAGCCCCTCCTCCTTCAGGACTCCCTGATGGGCAAATCTCTTTAATTAACTTCCCTCCGGGATCCTCCCTCCCAGGCTCCGCCTCCTGCCTTGTTCTATATACAATAGAGCACCAACCTACTCCCCTCTGCTGCTGTCCCAGGGCCTCAGCTCTCCTCCCTTGAGTGGCTGGTATGGATATGACCTGGTAGGTACTTGTCTGAAGAAAGGGGAGAATTGAAAGGGGTGATGGGGGAAAAGACATAAAATAGAACGGGATGCATGGGAGGGATACAGGATGCGGGGCGAAGGGATTGAAGAGGCTGCGGAGGATGATAGATTTGTAAGAGGTTGAGGATGAGGTAAAGGATATGGAGGGCAGGGGTGTGAACTTCGTGTAGACCCAAAAAGACACACACAAGCAAGTGGGTCAGCTTTGTCCCTCTATATTAGAAGATATTTAATTCCCTTTCAGCTACCAATCCTGTGATGGTGATGATGATGGTGGTGGTGGTGGTGGTGGTGATGATGATGATTTTTTTTCTGTATCAGAGATTAAACCCAGGGTGCTCTACCACTGAGCTACTTCCACATCCCTTTTTTTTTTTTTTTAAATTCAGGCTAGCCTGAAACTTGTGATCCTCCTGCCTCAGCCTCCTGAGTCTCTGGGATTACAGGCATGCAACACAGTGCTTGGCTCCTGTGATTACTTTGAAGTTTCATATTTGTCTTGGAAACTGGCCTGCGGCCTCTTTCCTGGTATTTATTAGCCTGCCTGCTCTTGCTGCTCACCTAGCATTTCGAAGTTGCTGGTTTTAAGGGAGTAGGGTGTTTACTCCTGAATGAGAAGCCTACATTTGTTTCTCATGTTCACTGAAAGCAGGGCTGATGAAGCCTCACTTACCTCCTTCCCTTCTTTTGTCCATTTTTTATTTGTCCTATTTATGACTGTTCTAATTTAATTTTCACTGTGGCTTTCCCAGGATAACTCTACTCCTCTTTCCTGAAGTCCCAGAAAGCATCCCAAAATCTCCTATGATTTCGGCCTCTGTAACAAGGTTTCTGTGACATAGGCATAGCATGGATTTGGGACTAAGATATTCCTGGCTATCAAAGCAAAACTGAATTCAGGAGCTCACCTATAAAAGGCAAATTAATTTAACAATGCCATTTTGGACCTTTCATGAGCATTTCTTATTCTCACAAACACACTTTTATTAAACATTTTTTATAGAAACCTTCTAACCAACTCATAAACAATCATGGAAAAACAGTGAGACAACACAAATATCCTGTTCCTCAGAGAGAGAATTTTTGTATACCCTGACCCCAGATTGACCAATTTTCAAAAATTACCTTTATTTATTATTACTTTTTTTTTCTTTTTTTGTACTAGGAATTGAACCCAGGGGCACTTTACCACTGAACTACATCTCCAGACATTTTTATTTTTAATTTTGAAACAGAGTCTTTCTACATTGCTTAGGGCCTCACTAATTTGCTGCAGCTGGCTTTGAACTTGCCATCCTCCAGCCTCAGCCTTCCCAGTAGCTGGGATTACAGACACCCAGCCCCTATTTGCTTTCATATTCTGTCTCCCTTCTTTGCTCCTTCCTTCACTATCCCCACCACTATCTTACGACTTTTTTAAATGAATCATTTGAGAGTAGATGGCAAATATCATGGTCTTTCAATGTATAATTCACAATATAATTAGCAAATTACAGACATTTCATTGAAGTTTATTCATTATTTTATCTAATCTATAGTCTATATTCCATTTTGTTAACTGTTCAAAGTGATAAAATTTTTCTCCCTACTGTAGGATTAAATCCTGTCTCTTTCACCACCTTTAATCTGGAATAGTTCCTTAGTCTTTGCCTTTCATGATGTTGACTTTTTTTGCAGGGGTGGGGGGGAGAGGAGCAGCTACTGGAGATTAAACCACTGAGCAACACCCTCAGCCCATTTTATTTTATTATTTAGAGACAGGATCTTAAGAAGTTGCTCATGGCCTTGCCAAGTTGTTGAGGCTGGCTTTGAACTCTAAATCCTCTTGCCTCAGCTTCCCAAACTACTGGGATTACAGGTGGGTGCCACTGCACCAGTTGATGTTGACATTTTTGAAGAATGTAGGTCAATTACTCTATATGACTGAATTGGTTTATCTGGTCTTTCCTCACAAGTAGATTCAGAGTATGAACTATTGGCTGGATTATTACATAGATGATTTTGTATCCTCAGAATGTCACTTCTGGAGTCACATGATATCTATCTGTCCCTATTAGATGGTGTTAATTTTATCACATAGTCACTATCTATTTTTTCACTACTTGTTGCCTTGCAACTCATAAACAATCATGGAAAGACAGAGAGACAACGCAAATATCCTATTCCTCATTAAACTTTCCTCTCCAGATTTAGCATCCATTCTTGTTCAAACCATTCTATATGATGTTTGCAAAACGGTGATTTTCTAATTATTCCACTGCTGCCTCAACATTTATCACAGGACATTCTGTCGTGAGGAAGTCTTCCCCTTGCTCTTCTTTGTTTACAGCTTTGTTGACATGATTTACATACCAGACCATTTACCCTTTCAAAGTATACAGTTCAGTGTTTTTCAGTATAGTCACACAGATGTACAGCCATTATCATAGTTAATTTTATAACATTTCATCACTCCACAAAGATCCTTTCCCCAGACCTAGGCAATCACTAATCTACTTCCTGTCTCTACAAGATTTGCCTTTCTAGACATTTCATATGAATGAAATCAGACAATTTATGACTTTTAGTGACTGGTTTCTTTTTCTTGGGGTCATGTTTTCAAGGTTCATCCATATTGTAGCATGTATTGGTACTTCATTTTATTTTATTGCTGAATTATATTATTTGTTATACATAGGCTTAGGGAGTGACCACCAATATCTCATTGGGTGTTTCTTCTTCCTGCTGAGGAGGGTGTAAGCCACCTGAGAATTTAAGGTCTAAAATAATTAGTGAAGAACAAAGGTCAGAGAGGCAGAAATGTGTTTACAAAAGCAGAGCCCCTGATAGATCCAGTCCACACAAAAGCTGGAATAGACAAAGGAAAGATAGCTCCAATGGTTTATTTAAGGGGGTACATCAAAGGCAGGGATAAGGTTTCAAGGGCAGAGTCTTGCTTCTGATGTCTTGCAGTCAAGAGGTTGATTGACATCTTGGCAGGTCACACCCATCTCAAGTGCTATGCGGGATCTTAGACCCTGAGGAAGAAGTTTACCTGCATAATGTGGTCAATCCCTATGGGAGGTGCCATGGGAAGTTCCCAATGCCATACTTATCCCCTCAGGAGGCTACTATGTGCAGCAGTTCACACATAGCCCACAGACCACTGGTGACAACCAGCTGTTCCTATCCACTAGGCTGGATGTGTGGAGGCCCACACGCAGCCCATGGATGGCATGTGACACATATGTACTTATGAATTGCTATTTTTATTCATTAGGTTATAATCATTATTGTTATTATTTTGATGTTTGCCTTTCCAGATTTGGGACTTTCAGGGAGGTTTCTGTGTTCTTTTGACATTTCCTCATCACTTTTTTGAACAATTTTTTATATCCAAGCTCATCTTGTACCTCCTGAATCTAGTTCTGTAATATGCCTTTTCAAAGAGCCTTTAGTGGAGAAATAGTATTGAGGAAACCCAGATC
This sequence comes from Ictidomys tridecemlineatus, assembly GCF_052094955.1. Taxonomy (NCBI): domain Eukaryota; kingdom Metazoa; phylum Chordata; class Mammalia; order Rodentia; family Sciuridae; genus Ictidomys; species Ictidomys tridecemlineatus. The sequence goes on from NC_135481.1 coordinate 28,932,357, forward strand.
TGGTGATGGCATGCTCCTTGCCACTAGGGTATCAGTACTTTTCTGTCTGTTATGGCTTAAATATGAGATGTCCCCCAAAAGCTAACATGTGAGACAATGCAAAATGGTTTAGAGGTGAAATGGATCATGGGAGCCTGAAGCTAATCAGTGCATTAATCCCCTGATCAGGATTAACTGAGTGGTAACTGTGGGCTGGCAGGGTGTGACTGGAGGAGGTGGGTCATTGGGGCATGCATTTAAGGAATATATTTGGTGAGCTGGGCTTAGTCTCTCTGCTTCTTGATCATGTCCTGAGCGACTTTCCTCTACCACACTCTTCTGCCATGATATTCAGCCTCACCTTGAGCCCCAAGAAATGAAGCCAGTTGTTTGTGACAGAGGCCTTTGAAACCATGAGTCCCAAAATAAACTTTTCCTCCTCTAATTGCTCTTGACAGGTCTTTTTGTTGCAGCAGTGAAAAATCTAATAAACACTACTCTATTGGAAATCTTGAATTCTCACTAGTAACTCTCTCTATTCTAACCCCTAGGGCTCTTTTTGCCTTCCCCCATTTCATATTTGTGTGTCTCTTCGTTCCCTGTGAAAACCCTAACTCCCAATGATATTATTGCATTTACTCATCTGCTCACTGCTACAATATATATAAAATAGTTTCAGAGTTACTAAACCCATGCCACTATGGAAAGCTAACCAACTAGAGCACAGGATTTGTTTGTAGTTCTTTTTTCCACACCTTGAGTCTATATTCAAAATACTGTATTCACAGGTGAGTTGAATTAGTACTTTTTTTTTTTAAATTAGTACCTTTTCCCTCTTCACTTTAGTTTTATTTCTCAGTTGAAATAGAATTGGGTTCATAGACTCATTTATTTATTTGCCTTCAATTACACTTTGTTGTTTGTACAAAGGATTGAACTCAGGGGTACTCCACCACTGAGCCACAACCTCAGTCCTATTTTGTATTTTATTTAGAGACAGGGTCTCAATGAGTTGCTTAGCACCTCGATGTTGCTGAGGCTGGCTTTGAACTCACAATCCTCTTATCTTTTATACCCCATCTTGCCTTTGTTTTATTCTTTAAATATGTAGAATATGCCTCTAAAAGCAAAAATTATTTAAAATCTATACTCATGTCATTCCCTGACCCATCCTTTCTAACCCATTCCTCTCTTATCCCTTGTAGGGAGAAAATTTTTTTATCTTTCTATCTTTCTTTTCTCTTCTTTTTTGCAAAAATAATGGATCTATGTCTTTTCCTCAAATTTTTTTTTCTTATAAAAAGGTAACATACTTTGTTACTCTTTTTCATTTTGCTTTTTTCCTTTTAATAATATGTCCTGGAAGTCATGCCACATCGGTTCAAATGGCCTTCTTGGTTTTGTTTATTTGTTTGTTTGTTTAAACACAGCTGCATATTACTCTAATAAATACATATACCATATTTTAGTCAACTAACCTATGCTGCAAAGTAACCTTGTGCGTATGTATTTTTATATGTTAATGATCTATTTTTAAATAGATTCCTGGAAACAAAATTTCTAGTTGATGGTAAGCATGTAGGTAGTTTTGATAAATATAGCAAATTCCTTTCATATGGGTTTTGTTTCTCCAAAGACTCTCCAACAGGTTATATTATCATTTTGTCTATCTGATAGGTGATAAATAGTATCTCAGTGTAGTTTAATTTGTATTTTTCTTATTGTAAGTGAAATGGATATCATTGAAGCATAATTTTTTGGTGAACTTTATTGAAGTATAATTGAAATCCAACAAAATGCATATATTTAAATTATAAAATTTGACAATATATAAACCATTACCACATCAGCATAAAACATTTTCATTAACCCCAAAAGTTTCCTTGCAGCCCTTTTTAAATCAATCCTTCCCTCTACCCTTCATCCCCATGCCCAAAGAACCTTGGTTTACTTAAAAAAAAAAAGTAGTTATATTTTTAATTGTTACACAGCAACTGTAATATTTATGGGGTACAATTTGACATCTCAATACATATACACAATGTATAATGATAATATCATGGCAAATTCATTACCTTATTTTTTAGTGTTGGAAACATTCAAAAATAATCTCTATTAGCTATTTTGAAATTTGCAAGTAATCATTGTCAATCATAGTTATCCTACTATGCTATAAAAGATTAGAATTTATTCCTCTTAACCAAGTGTGATCCGCTTTTTGTCACTATAGATAAAGTTTCACTTTATAGACTTGTATAAAAACAAAATCATACGATGTGTACTCTTTTGTCTGGCTTCTTTCAGTATAGTGATATTTTGAGATTTATCCATTATTTTTTATTACTGAATAGTATTCCATTATGTGAATATACATGAACAGTTAGGCTCTTCCTAGTTTGGGAATACTACAAATAAAGTTAGTATAAACATTTGCATATAAGTCTTTGACTATACCTTTTTTTTTAACCTTTGGGCAAATACCTATAAGAAGAATAGCTTATTATGAGTGAAACTGAGCATCTTTCAAATGCCATTTTTCTTCTTCTTTCTTTCTTTCTTTTTTTGTTTTCAGTGCTGGAGATTGAACTCAGGGCCTTGCACATCACTAGGCAAGTGCTCTACAATTGAGTTACATCCCCAGTCCTCAAATGTCTTTTGCCTATTTTTCTGTAAAATTTTTGATCTTTAATTTTGAAGTTCTTTATATATTTGAGATATTAAACCTTTATCTTAATATGTTATAAATATTCTCTCAATTTGTCATTTGTATATTAATTTCACTTAAGGTGTTTTATATGCATTTTAAAATATCTGTGTAGTCTTTGCCTAATCTCTTCTTGATCATATCTTAATTTAACATATCTTGATCATGTCTTAATCATAGTTAGAAATATTTTCCCAATACCTACATCATAGAGAAGTTAAACCGTTTTATTCTATATTAATATTCATTCACTTTTTACATTTAGATTTTTGACCCATAAAGGTTGATTGTGTGTGGTATGAAGATCTTATTTTTCTTAATGGCTATCCAATTGTACTGAGAGCTTAAAAGTCCTTTTTATTTTGTTTTGTTTATTTATTTGAGAATTCACCTTTCTCATTTACTATATTTCTAGATATACTTTTTCCATTTTATTCTATTGGTTGGTCTAATTCACATGTTAGTACCACCTTATTTTAAATACCCTCTCCTCTTCCCCACATTGATCTTTCTTTTGAGGTTTTCTACCTGTTCTCATGTGTTTATTTCTCTACCTGAATTTTATATTAATCTATCCAGCTCCAGGAAAAAAAAAAAGCTTGTTATTATTTCTATAGGGATCATATTAAATACATAAATTAGGGAGAACTGACATTTTGATCTTTGAATATTCTAATCAAGAGCAAGGAATATCTTTCCATTTGGTAAAGTCTTCTTTTGTTAAACAAATATGTTTGAGAAAATATATTTGAAAACTGAACCAGAGATTACTTTCATGCAAAAGGTAAAACCAGGAAGTCTGTTTTACTTTCCAATAAATAAAAGCAGCAGTTTGAAAACAATAGTAGCTGGAGGTGTAGTTCAGTGCTAGAAATCATGCTTAGGAGGCACAAGGCCCTGGGTTCAATCCCCAGCACCAAAATAATCATAAGTTTTACATCCTAATTATCTTTAATTGTGTTCAGGAATCATAAGCATCTTGCTCCGCAGCATTCAAGTTGCTTAATATCACTTCCTTGAGTGTGCTTTATGAAGGACAATTGCTTCTAGATATGAATAATAAGCCTAGTCATAATAAGGCTTTTGTTTTGTTTTGTTTTATGAAGATGTCTTGGATCTCATTGAGTATCTATCTGAAAGCTATGGACTCACTTTCCATCAATATGGGAACTTTACACAATTTTTCTAAAGGTTGGAGGGGAAGACATTGACTCCTTGAAGCCAATCCTTAAGATTCTAGTTTTGAATCCCTGCCCTATGGGTTATACTTTACAGGATTATAGACCTAGAGATGAGTAGGCAATATTTGGATTTGGGCACTTCACACCCTGACAGTAATTCCTATAATTCCTGCTTCTCTCTTCCTTCTGAGGGCTTTATTACTTAATTTGGTTCTAAGCAAGTTTTATTTGGGCAAGCAAAGTCCCACCGAGAAGATACTAAGGGAGTTCCTGGAAAACTGGTAGGAGAACTCCCTGCATTGATGGTTCTATGAATTCCATGTCAAGAATCTAAACTTTAGGGTGGTAGATCCCTTGTTTAGAATGCACAAGGCCCATGTTTGATCCCTAACACTGAAAAAAAAAAATAGAAACCTTAGATTCAAATGATTTATACAGGGCTGGGGCTGTAGCTCAGTGGTAGAGCGCTTGCCTAGCACGTATGAGGCACTGGGTTTGATCCTCAGCACCACATAAAAATAAATAAATAAAATAAAGGTATTGTGTCCATCTGCAACAACAAAAAAATTTTTTAAAGTGCCGCAGTCTTGGCTGGGCACAGAATCACGAGCCACCACACACCTTGTAGATTCAAACAGCAATTCTTCATTCCCGAACTCACACCGGCCTCTACACACGTTCTGGGGAAATCCGAGTTCTGCCGCACAATTCACGTCCCAAAATACTTTCTGAATTCCAGGAGAACTCAACGGGAACTCAGGCAGCAGGATACGCCCTATTCCCAGCAGCAATAACCTTAAACCTGGAACTGCCCTAAACCCAGATTGTCTTAAACCTGGATACTTCCTAAAACCTGCAGGATACACCCTAAACCTGGATCCACCCTCGTCCTTGAGCAGGGTCACCTTTCTCAAACACACATGCAATGTCACAGCGAATTTCCAAAGCAAGTCCATTTAACATGGGGTACACTGGCAAGGAAATTTCGATGCGTCATTCCTATTTGGCAATGGCCCTCAGCATTAAAGGTTTTTACATTGAGGGCTGGAGGTGCAGCATAATGGTAGAGCATTTCCCTGGGTTTGATCCCAGGTTACACCATAGACAGCCACACACAAACACCTCAAGTGGATTTATACACTGAGAGTAAAGTACTTGATGTCATGCCATACATATTCTGAGCATTAACCATATTTGTGATGCCACTTGTTGAGTTTTATTTCCTTCAGATTAGAACATCTCACTGTAGACTTGACAATTCAATTGCTACTGATGTCACCAGTATCCTTCAGATTCCCACAAACACTAAATCCAAATACTACAGTTGGGGCAACAGAGACACCCCTAGAATTCTGGGGAATTATGATCCTCTCCAAGCTACTGGATACATTCCCACTTGGTCTCAGTCTCAAGACCTACATAAGATGCTTGTTGGGATACAGTGAAATATGTACATATAACATCACAGAGTTTACCATCGTAGAGTTCAAATTTTATTGAGACAAAGGGAATCACTCAAATGGAATGGCATGATCAGATCTAATTTGGGGGAGGTAAATCACTGTATTTCAGTCAAGTTGTGGTGGTAGTGTGGAGAGATCTTCTGAGACAAAAAGAAGGCTGCATTAGAGCCACAGTGAGTGTCTTAAAAGACAGTGGCTGTCACAAAATAGAACTAAAGGAATTAGACTAAATGGTGATTGGATACATTTGACATGGGTGGTGGTGGGGTATTGGAACTTGGAGGCCCAAGTCTCTTTCTCCCTAGCTAAATGATCTCATTCAAAGGCATTTTCCGTCTCCTGCCTCTCTGAAACAAAAATAAAAATGTTCTTAAGTCCCAAAGTGCTACTAATATGAAGGCACGGACAAGGAAAAGAAAGGAGAAAGTGGATAGTAAAAACGTCCTTGTGGTTAAAAGGCTGCATTGTCATGATGCTTTATGATTTCTGAGGTATTTGGCTTAACCCAGGCTTTTTCTTTGTTTTCCCAAGCAGTGAGGATCAAATCCAGGGCTCTCTACCACTGAACAACACCCCCAGGACTTTTTATTTTTTATTTTGAGATAAGGTTTCACTAAATTGCCCAAACTGGTCTCAAACTTACAACCCTCTTGCCTCAGCCTCCCAAGTTGCTGGAACTATGGGTTTGTGCACCTTGGTTAAATAAGATTTTTTATTTGTCCAAGGCCGAGGCAGGCTTGCTAACAGTGAACATTTATGTAAAATGTTTTTATTTTCAAAATAATTCTATTTTTATTCTCCTTTTACTCATCCAAAAATAACTTCTTTATTTGTTCCATTGGGTCAAATGGCAGTTTGTTTTGGACCACATTAAAACCATTTTCCAAAGTTTTGCCATGGCTTGAGTTTCCAAAATCACTACAACTTTTGTGGATTTATCAAAGATTATTTATTTTATTATTTAATGAGTAATAACATACAGACAGTAAAGTATATAAACAGTACTAATCTTAAGTGTACAGGTTGAATTTTTGCATATATACATATCCAGTTAGCCACCACCATTTGGTTAAAACTATAGAACATTTTGTATACTTCATGAAGTTCTCTTGTATACTTTTCAGTTTAGTCACTGAAAGATTAATCACTATTCTGACTTCTATAAACATTCAAGTTTTGCTTGTCTTAACCTTTGTATATATAGAATCAGAACTCATTTGTGTCTGGCTTCTTTCATTCGCCAGGATTTGCGAGATTTCTCCATCTTGCTGGAGCTGATCCCTCTTTATTCCTTCTTTCCTTCCTTCCTTTTCTTTTTTTCCTTCTTTCTTTCTTTCATTAGTGAGTGAATCCAAGGTCTCACAAATGCTAGGCAGATGTTCTACCACCAAACTACATCCCCAGCCCCCAACTCTCCACCCTCTCTTTTTTTGAGACAGAGTCTTGCCAATTTGCTGAGGCTAGCCTCAAACTTGAGATCCTTCTGCCTCAGCCTCTCAAGTAGTTGAATTTACAGTTGTGTGCCTGGCTTATTAATTCTTTTTAAATTGAGATGTAGTGTTCCATTGGATAAGTGTACCACAATTTATTTATATGTCTATTCATGAACATTTGGGTTGTTTCAGCTTTGGGATACTATGAAAACAACCATTAAAACCATATATTACACGTATTTGGTTTATAAACCATATAAACACGTATTTAGTTTATAATCCAGCAAATCTATTCTTTACACTTAGGTATAAAGAATAGATTTGCTGGATTATAAATCAAATACGTGTTTAGCTCTGGTAGAAACTAACAAGGACTTTTCCAAAGAGACATTATTTTGAGAGCCCCACCACTAATGTATGAGAGTTCTGTATCCATGAAAAAAGTTGATATTATCAATCTTTTAAATTTTAGCCTTTTGGGTGCTCACTTCAGCAGCACATATACTAAAATTGGAACAATACAGAAAAGATTCAGATGGCCTTGTGCAAGGACAACATGCAAGTTTATGAAGCATTTCATATTTTTTTCTTACTGATATGCAAATGATGTTTATTGTTGTATTGTAATCTAGGACAGTCTTATATCACAACTGTTGCTATGCTACTTGGAAAAAAATGAAAACAATAACAGGAAAGATTGAAAGAAAGCATACCATAACAAGCTAGAATCTTTTATTATTATTATTATTATTATTATTATTATTATTATTATTATTTTAATCTGGGAGCAAAGCGGGTGTTGCAAAGTATCTTTGTTACTTGTGACAACAATCAACATACATAGAAGCTTTGTACAACCTAGAGTGTTTCCAATGACTGTTGCTTCTTTCAAGGTGAAACAGAACTTATTGCACCCTATGAAAAAGACAACTACTTAGCCTAATTGTGTGGGTGAGGGTACTCTCTGTTTCATGGTAACCATAAGCACATATGTGAGCAGATGGACAAGGTCTGCAGGTCTACTTAGGGACCTGTTTTACATGCCTTCCAACCTTATGCCCATTTTTTTGTTTTTGTTTTGAATGTATTTTAAAAAAAGAAAAAAGAAAAACAAAATTTAAGGTTGTAGAATGAAAAATTTCTCCAACCTTAGATCCCCTCACTTGGACTTTTTAGACTTTAGGATTAAAAAATGTTTTTGCCAAGTTGTGCCTTTCCTTCTGAAATTGTAAATAATTTGCTGCTTATTTAAAGACAGTCCATTTGAAGGTCCAAGACTAACAACCACTCCCCAGGAGTCGAGATGCCTTCATCTTCCCCAACACCAGAAGAGGTAGCACCTGTTGGGGGATTCTCAGGTGACTTGATGTAATTTGCCAGTGTCTACTCTACTGAAGAACTGCATTTTCATTCTTGAGAAGAAACTCATGGAAGGGTGTACTTCCTATTGCAGATTCTTATTTTTTAAAAAAATTTCCCTAAGCAATTTATGCCAAGTAATAATGAAGATTTTTATTTTTCCCTGAGCTAAATGAAGGCTAACACAATTAGAACAGGGAAGTCTTGGGTGTGAAAGCATTAATTTATTTACATGATTTATTTTTTTAAATTTTTGTAGCCATAGCCTGTGTTTCCCTTTTTATGACTGCTAAAGTATTCCCCGGCCCTGCTTTAAACCTAAGAGTTGTCATATTGGTGGGAACAGCTAGACACTGCCATTGTCTTTGTGATTCCTTTTTTAAAAACTCCCTTTTATGCATGTAATAATGTAGAGTAAATGATGAAATATTGCTCTAATGGTTAAATGAGGAAGGAGAAATAAACACCAATGTTGGGGCTGAGGATTTTTTTCTGGTTGTGTGGATGCCCTTATTGAAATGTGGATCAAGACTGTTACTCAAAAGTTTTATCTCTTAGTTATTGCACTTGACTTTAGGGTAAAAAAAAAATGTTTTTGCCAAGTTGTGCCTTTCCTTCTGAAATTGTAAGTGAACACAGTAACAGTACCTGTTTAACTGTGCCATAGATGTTGTTACAGAGAACACACCATGGCTCTCACTGTTGAGCTCACAATACCTAGCAAATATGTAATCTATGGAGAAACCTCTGCAGAACCTGCTGATGCTGTGTGTCTGTTGGAAAATAAATTTGAAATATGTGCCCCTCCCCTGGCAAAAAATTCTTAATCTTTCTGGCCAGGTTTGGTAGTACACATTTACAATACCAGCTATTGAGGACACGAGGCAAGAGGATTGCAAATTCATGGCCAGCCTGGGCAAAATAAAAAGTAAAAAGGTAAAGTGCTGGCCTAGCCTACCTCAGGCCCTAAGTTTGATTCCTGGGAACACACACACACACACACACACACACACACACACACACACAGCGTTTTGAGGGTGAGAGTAATGATTTCTTATTATGGTTTTAATTTGCATATTCCTGCTGAGTTATATAAAACCCTATTGAACTAAAGAAGACGGAGGAAAAGTTGTGAGGTATATTTCATTGTATTCTTATGAGTTAAGGAAGTGAGTCATATTCTCAGATTATCTAAAATGGTAATAATTTAGTCCAATTCAATTTGCCACGGAAGCATCTGTCAACATCCTCTAGGGATTCCAAGGTGTGTAAAACAGATCCTACCCATGGTGTGTTACTATTGAGCAAGAAAGGCAATTAGGTTAACCAAGACTTGTCATGGGATGTGTAAAGCCAAATATCATGGGCTGGAGGAGTAAAAAATGAAACTAATTTGGCCTGAGAGGAAGCAGTATTGTAAGAGGGTACCTCTTGAAGAAGGAGCAGGAGTTTTTCTTGGTTGGGTAGACTCTGTAGAAAAGGGGAACATGAGAAACAAATACCCAGAGGAATGAAATAGCCAAGTACCAGCAGAGATCTGAGATGGCCAGAATGTGAGGTGGGGGAAAGGGGGAATGACTTGTAGCAAAGCAGAAAGTTAGTCAAGTGAAGATCTGGAGAACCTTGTCAGCACTATTTGGGATTTACCACACATTGTGGTTGGCATGGGGCTGCTATACAAGAGGTGGAGGCAAGGAGACTCCTTGAGCCCAAGGAGTTCAAGGCTAGCCTGGGCAACACAGACAGACCCTGTTTCTTATTTTTTTTAAAAATGCAATTCAAACATGAAATAGAACATTGTATTAAGGGATGGGATTATACTTGGGGGTAGAGCACTTACCTAGTATACATAAGGTCCTGGATTCTCTCTCTCTGGTACTGTAAACAAACAAGTCAAATGAACAAACAAACAAAAAATCCCAAACAATTTGAGGCTTTATCCTGTATCCTGGTAAGCCACCTAAGAATCTTAAAAGTATGAAAGTAACAAGGTCAGATCAGAAGATTTGATATGGTTAGAACAGAAGTTTCTGGCCTTGAACTCCTTTGGCAGTCTGGTAAAGCATATGAATTCCTCAGAATATAATTTTTAAATGTTTAAATTAAAATACATAGGAAATATAAGGAAATATAAATAAAAGAAATCCAATAACATTGAAACAGAATATTTTTAATCGTGATGTTGGCTCCGGTATTAGCACATTTAAAAAAATCTAGTGGTAGGTCTAATATTATTATAATTTCAAAGTGGAAATGAGTGTAAGAGATGTCTTAAAATAGACATATCAACTGTAATGTGAGGTGAAAATAACTGTAATTTTTGTTGGTGATAGTCATAAGCATTGTTAATGCTATGGCTTATTGCTTATATTCATAGTAAAAAAAATACTAAATTTCACTTATATGTAAGTGAAAATACCCCACGGATTCTATACATTTCTCCCAGAGACCCCATGAATTCTATGTATTTATCTCAGGTTACGTCCTCAGTAAGTAAAAGAATACCCCTACTGATAGACTGGAAGGAGGGATAAGCTAGAAGGAGGGGCAGACCAGTTAAGCCATTTCAGTGGTCCAGATAAGACTGAATAGAGACTACAGTAGTGGAATATAGGGCAGTGGTGGTATTTGGGAATTGAATCCAGATGTGGGTTGTGGGAGAGTTAGGGAAGTGCTTGAGGGAGTGAGAGAGAGAAATGACTAAAGGAGCTCACTGAGGTTTCTAGCTTGGGTAAGAGAGAGGATGGCACACCAAGACATACCAGCTTGTACCTGTATAGCAGGCTACTAATTGATCTCCTGTGTCTTCCTTTGCCCCACTAGGGCCTAATTTCAACAAAGCAGTCCAAGTGTACTTTTAAACATAAGTAAGATCACATAATATCTCTGTTCAACATCCTGTGATAGTCGAAGTCCTTTTAATAGTCATTATGGCCCCACGTGATTCAAATTTCCATCCCTGTTATTGCTTTGAATTTGGAAGTACTGGGGATTGAGTCTCATTTCCCATTATTCCCCTCACCTCCATTCACTGACTTCCAGCTGCTCTCGCTCTTCTCAAACATATAAGGGGATGCTCCTACCTTGAACCTTTGCACTGACTTTTCCATCAGCCTGGAACAGTCTTCATCTAGGTGGTCACACACTAATTCCCTTACCTTAACTTATTCAAGTCTTTGCACCCTTAACCTCCTTCAGTTCACCCCAATGAGGCCTACTCTTGACAACCCTATTTGGAAAAAAGCCTCTCAGGGGCTGGGGGGTGTAACTCAGTGGTAGAGTGCTTGCCTAGCAGGCACAATGAACTGGGTTTGATTCCCAGCACTGCCAAAAAAAAAAAAAAATTATTCTAGATAGCTGGATGGTCTGGAGGTCAGAGGAAAGATGATTGTGCTAGAATCTAGACTTGGAAGCCGATTACCGTGAGGTAGTTGTTGGCCAGTGAGACAAAATATATTTCTAAATTTGATTTTAAAAACATGAATTAGGCAGGTAGAGTGTCTCATGCCTATAATACCAGTGACTAGGGAGGCTGAGACAGGAGATTGTACGTTCAAGGCCAGCCTTAGCAACTGAGGGTTAATACTGAGGGTTAGCTCAGTATTAAAAAATAAAAAATATATGCTATGGATTTTTATAATATTTTGGTAACGATACTGTTTTAAAACAGTGGTGTTTTGTCATAATGTTTTTTGTTTTGTTTTGTTTTATATTTTCTAATCGATCTAATCACAGGCACTAGTTCAAATTTCCATGAATTGTTGCATGCTTTAATTCTAAGCAATCATATATTAAAGAATACTGGACTAGGGGTCTAAGAGAGTCATACAAGGTGACGTACATGCAAAGTTGCAAAATTCTACCTTGTGTATTTGAAGGGATATATAAAAATGTGAATCAGTCACATTGTATAACACATTTAATTTAGAGGACATACCTAATCTATTGAACAAAAGCAGAGAGCTAGGTGTGAGAGAACATTAAAGAGAGTAGGCACTCATATCTGCTGTTCTCTCAACTAGTATCTTTTTCTTTGTAAGTGTGAGAAGCAATGCTTGAAGATCCTATTCCATTAGTTGGTGTTAGTTTTCACATGCCTCACTTAAAGTAAGCATTTCACTGTGCTAAGTGTAATTCTAGGGCCCTTCATAAACTTTTAAAATCAACTTGTTAAATTTCTTTAAAAAGTGCTTCAGAGATTTTCACTAGGATTTCATGGAATTTATAGACTGAGAATATTTATCTTTAAAACATTAACTTTCTTGCCAGGCGTGGTGGTGTGTGCCTGTAGTGCCAGCAACTCAGGAGGCTGAGGCAGGATCCTTGAGCCCAGGAGTTCAAGGCCAGCTCAGCCCACATAGTGAAACCCCATTAAAAAAAATAGACAATAAGGCATTAATTTCCTATCTAGATCATTTATTTGAACATAGCACTGAAATTCTATGTATTTATTAGTTTATAACCCTCTGAAATAATCTCAACTTTTCTAGTTACACGTACCTTATGTCTCCTTTCCTGTTTTAGTGTAGTGACCAAAACTTTGAATATAATGGTAATGATGGAAGTAGGCATTCTTGTTCTTGATTTTAAGGGACTTCTTGCTTCATCACTAGGTATGAGGCTTGCTATGAAATAGTGATAAATGCTCTGTAAGTAAGATTTTCCTCTCTTCTGAGTTCTCAAGAATATTTTACTAATGAGTATTTAACTTTGTCAAGTGCATTTTTCAACACAAGTTGATTATTTTCTATTTCCTTAGTATGGTGATTTATATTAATAGACTTCATAATGTTGAAACACTCCTGTATTTATAGAATAAACTCTCTTGCTCATGATGTAATATTCACTTAATCCACTGCTAGATTCTGTGCTAATAATGTATTTGGGATTTTTTTCTTTACATTAGTAAGTGGGGTTTGTTGCTTATATTTCTGGAGGGATGGAGGAGTACTTTCCATTCTGGTTTATTGGGATTATGTAGGTGTTGGAATGAAATGGGGAGTTTTTATCTTTTTTTCATTAATCTAGGATAGTTTCTATAATAAATGACTTGTCTGTTTTTTGATGGTTTGGTGGAAGTCTCGAAGTCTTTTCAGACTTTTTTTTTTTTTTTTTTTTTTTTTTTTTTTTAGTACGAAGGATTGAACCCAGGGGTGCTTAATCACTGACCACTGAGCCACATTTCCATCCCTCTTTCACATTTTATTTAGAGACAGGGTTTCACTGAGTTGCTTAGCACCTCGCTTTTGCTGAGGCTGGCTCTGAACTCATGATCCTCCTGCATTGACCTCCCAAGCCGCTGGAATTATAAGCCTGCACCAATGCACCTGGCACAGTCTGGTGTATTTTTAAGGAGATCTTTGACCAACTGATTTCTTAGATAATGGCTGGTCTATTCAGGTTCTCTACTGATTCTTGATTCCATTTTATAGCTTATAGTTTCCTTGAAAGTATCCATTTGTGCTCTGCATAGTGGCACCTGCCTATAATCCCAACAATTTGGGAAGCTGAGGCAGGAGGAATTCAAGTTGCAGGGCAGCCTAGGCAATTTTTTCTTTCTGTCTCGAAATAAAAAATAAAAAGAGCTGAGGATGTGGTTCAGTGTCAGAGCACTCCTGGGTTCAATCCTCAGTACCGCCCCTCCCCCCCCACATCCATTTGTTTTAATTTTCAAATTTGCATGTTCAAAATTATACATAAATAAAATCCTCTGGCCAGGTGCAGCAGGGCACACCTGTAATTCCAGCAACCCAAGAAGCTGAAGCAAGGGGATGGCAAGTTTGAAACCAGCCTCAGCAACTTAGTGAGAACCTGTCTCAAAGGTAAAATAAAAAGGACAGGGCATATAGCTCAGAGGTAGAGCATCTCTGGGGTGTATCCTCAGTACAAACAAGCAAACAAAAAAAGCAAACAAAAACCCCTGACTCTGGTCATTAGTTAGCTTCTGTAGCTATATTTATATCATCTCTCTAATTTCTAAGGATGTTTGTGTTCTCTTAGAGAGATGCAGACATTTAAATAGCAATCTGTTTAACTGAAGACAAGAGAGAATTTCCACAATAGTATTTCAGCAACCAGATTATATCTCATACAGCAATAAAAAGTTGTAGTATTTAGGAATGTGGGTAACTTGAAAGAAAGCCTATAAAAATTTGAGTGGTAGGATATATCTAAGAACACATTTTCATTTCCTCAATGCTCAAATGAAATAATACCTAAAGAGTCTGAGAAACCTTGAAGAGCTTAACAGTGTTTTCCCCAACTCTCCTCTTGCCCTGGGCCATCTTAACTCCACTGAGGAAGACATTCTTAATTTCAGTTGGTCTAAGAAATATAGCATTAAAATTTTTTGCTTGGTTATTTAGTTACCAACAAGATCATCACAGAATGCATCAATGTCAATTCCTTGACATTTCAATTTCACCAAACATCAGATCCCATCTAGTCCATTTTTCTTTAATCTAATTTAATGAATCACCGCTCTCTTTATTTTCAGCCTGCTATCTTGGGAAACCCATGCCATTAATTTTCAGCTTATCTCTTACTTGGATGAGGAAAAATGTTCAGTCTTTTTACTTTCAGGACCTACTTTCATTTATAGGTAGCACATCATGGCTGTTGCAAAGTGCTACCCTGGAGTGGCTACCCCGAGCAAGATCTCCAGTGTGTGCGGCTGGTTGCTGCCCTTGAACCCTCATGGAGGATGTAGGGGGTCTCAATTCCCTGGGGCTGCTTGGAGTGAAGAAGTGAGGTACTGGCAGAGGAGTCCATAGTATGTCTCCAGAAAGCCCTAAATCATCTTCAGAAAATATGGGAATAGGTTGGGATTCCAGAGGACCAGCGGTTATGAAAAACTGAGGTTGTAAAGAAGCATATCAAGGGTGTCCTGGATATGATGATTGCTGAATAAGAGAGCCTGAGGAGAGACTTATCAAAAACATATCCATCTGCCCAAAAGATCTGAACACCTGTGCGGTGAGTTACATTGAGCCATTTCAGGAGGAAGGAGAAACAACTATCTTGCAACTAGAAAAAGATTTGCATGCTCAGGTAGAATTGAAATGAAAAACAAAAAAAAAAAAAAAGGAAAAAGGAGAGAAAACAGAAACTGAAGTCACTTCAAGAACAAGATCAAGAATTGTGTGGGGCTGGGGCAGTAGCTCAGTGGCAGAGTGCTCACCTAGCATTCATAGGGCACTGGGTTTGATCCTCAGCACCACATAAAAATAAAATAAAGGTATTGTGTCCATCTTCAACTAAAAAAAAAAATTGTGTGAAATTCTTTGCATGCCCCACTATGACATTGACAGCATCTCTTTCCCAGCTCAGAAGAGCTAAACCAGGCCAGACAATATGTGACAACATTGATGGAAACAAAAGTATCTGGGCATGAAGAGTTTGTCAACATAGACAGATCATACTGTGTATGGAAGAATTAGATCACATACCAGACACAAGCTTTGAAAGAGATATGGTATGAAGATGCCTTTAGTTTGTCTTTGGAGAATACTGCAATGTTATAAAATTCGCTGCGGCAGCTGGAAATACAAAAACCACAAAATGAAACCGTGTGTGAGGGACTGTGTGCTCAAATCTGGGAACTCTGGGACAGGTTGCAGATACCTGAAGATGAGAGAAAAGCTGTGGCAATGGTTATGACTGGATCAAAAGCCAATGTCAGAAAAGCGCTGCAATTAGATTGGCTGGAAGAAAATGCAAAACATGAAGAAAGTGATTGAGGCAATTCAAGTGGAGCTGGCTCAGTATTGGGACCAGTGTTTTTATAGCCAGGATCAGGGATGAGCTTTTGCCCCTTACTATGCTGAGGACTACACTGAAAACCTGCTCTAACTACATGATGCTGAGATTGTGCAGTTAAGAAACTATTATGTTCCTTGGAGAACTGGAAATGGAACTACCATTTGACCCAGCTATTCCTCTTCTCAGACTATACTCAAAAGACCTAAAAACAGCATACTACAGGGACACAGCCACATCCATGTTTATAGCAGCACAATTCACAATAGCTAGACTGTGGAGCCAACCTAGATATCCTTCAATGGATGAATGGATAAAAAAAAAATGTGGCATTTATACACAATGGAATATTACTTAGCACTAAAAAATAACAAGGTCATGGCATTTGCAGGGAAATGAATGGCATTAGAGCAGATTATGCTAAGTGAAGTTAGCCAATCCCAAAAAAACAAATGCCGAATGTCATCTGATATAAGGGGAGTGACTCAAAATGGGGTAGGGAGGAAGCGCATGAGAAAAAATTACCTTTAGATAGGGAAGAGAGGTGAGAGGGAAAGGGAGGGAGAAGGGGAATTGCATGGAAGAGGGAAGGAGACCCCCTTCGTTATACAGAATACAGGTATAAAGATGGGAGGGGAAAAAAAAGAAGTAGGTCACATTAGATTGGGTAGAGAGAAGTGATGGGAGGGTAGGGGAGGGGATGGGGGGAATGGAAGGACAGCAGAATAAAATAGACATTATTATTGCTGTGGGTATATATGTGACTGCATGACCAATGTAATTCTATAACCTTTATACTCAGAAAAATGAGAAATTATATCCCATCTGATTCAAATGGATGATATGTCAAGATCATTGTACTGTCATGTGTAACTAATTAAAACAAATTTTTAAAAAAGACAAAAAAAAACTATTTTGAAGTTCATAAAGAACTCTTCAAAGGTTTCCAGAAAGTGGGAAGAGAGCTGGAGGCTTTTCTTAGAGTTTGGGAGAAAAGCTTCAGATCCAAGTCGATTTATAAACCGGGAAGGAAACCTTTTAAGAGAAGGAAAGCAACAAGCCAAGCTCTAGAGAAAGCTCCCTACCATGAAAGAAGAGTTGAAGGCACGGATTGAAATGTGGCAACAGGAGCAATCAAAAACTTTTGTGGTAAATGGACAGAAATTCATGGAGTATGTGGCAGAACTATGGGAGATGAATCTATTAGAGAAAAAGAGAGCCAAGCAGGAAAGACAACTAAAGAACAAGAAGCAGACAGAGACAGAGATGCTCTTTGGCAGTGTTCCCTGATGCCCGGCAAGCAGTAAGTACTGCCTCCCAACACGCCGGACAAAGTGCAGAAGCTGAAAACTGCTACCATGTCCAGTGCTACAGCCAATAGGAACATAGGCCTGTCTTTGCAGGGACAATCTACCACTGCCCTGTGTCTCGACTTCCTCCTTCTGGCAGCAAGCCAGTGGTCAGTTCCACTTGTTCTGGAAAGAAAACACCCTGTGCCAGTAGGCATAGAGCCAACAAAGAGAACCTGGAGCTGAATGGCAGCATCTTGAGTGTGAGAACTTTCAAAGGCTTCCAAATCTGAAGCTACTTCTCTATTCCTCAGTGCAACATTCAGGCCTAAGAAGCTCTGACCAGCCAGCCACTGTAGCTTCCTGTGCAGAGACTAGACTTAATTATGCAGGATTGTCTCTAGTTTTTCTTCAGTTTAGATGCACTTAAAACACTGGACAGGGTCTGTTACCATGGGCTTAACTTTAAGACATGAACAAGTATGACAGATCAAAGTCTGTCAGGGGTTTAGTGGGTCATAGAGAGTTGCTTTTATTTTTGACTCGAGAAATACCTTAAAACTTAGTTTATAGCAGTAAGTACAAATATTAGCATCTGGGACTTAATTTCTTTCTCTACTCCATGATTCTTTTTTTTTTAGCTTGTTTTTATTTTTTTAAATACATGACAGCGGAATTCATTACAATTCTTATTACACATATAGAACACAATTTTTCATATCTTTGTATACAAAGTATGTTCATGCCAATTCATGTCTTTATTATATGTGTACTTTTTTACAATTCAATGTTTATTACACATATATACCACAATTTTTCATATCTCTGTATATAAAGTAGGTTGACACCCAATTCGTGTCTTTATACATGTAGTACTTTGGATAATGATGTCCACACATTCCACCATCCTTGCTAATCTTCTGCCCCCTCCCTTTCCCTCCCACCCCTCTGCCTATCTAGAATTCATCTATTCCTCCCATGCTCTCCCTCCCTACTCCATTATGAGTCAGCCTCCTTATATCAGAGAAAACATTTGGCATTTGTTTTTTGGGATTGGCTAACTTCACTTAGCATTATCTTCTCCAAAGCCATCCATTTGCCTGCAAATGCCATGACTTTATTCTCTTTTATTGCTGTCTACTCCATGATTCTATTTGTTGAAGCACAATCACTGTTGTATAAAAAATGAATGACAAGACCCAGCCTTGGGGAATGGGAAATCAAGTAATTTTAGCGTGTATACTTGCAATTAGCAATTAACATTGTTTTTTGTCTAGGGGTGTTCAGTTAATGATGTAGCTATGATAGCTTTGCTCTCACCAAAAGACCGGTCCCCACCACACAGGACAGCCTTCCTTTCAATAAGGATGTCTGTGTGTCAGCATTTGAGGTGGTCTGATGTAGTGACAGTGTGACAAGGAGGCTGGGAGCTCCTTTGTGAAATTGTACACTGCAATCCCTTTATGGGTGTGTGTGAGTGACCCACACGCTTGTCTGAATTCTGTTTCTTTAGAGTTTTCTCTGGGTCCAGTCCTCTTATCCCTGTGCTCACTGTGCCCACTTCTACCCCTGCAGCTGCCAGCCCAGTTGGGAGGCCATCTGGGTAGGTTGGGCCATTTCTGTTGCTTTCCACATGTCACACATGGGGATTTTTTCCTACTATAGCTTCCACTGATGAGGCTCCTTCTTTACCTACCTTAAATATTACTCCTGCACTTCCCGAAGCACTGTTATGTATTCTTACTGTCTGCCTGCGCCAATACTACTAACACATTAAATGATTCTCAAAAGCTTACCAGTGTGGACTTGGTCTGTGTGTGTAACCATGCTGTTAGTCATACGTACACACATGACCTGTTTTTAAAATATAAGTATATTCTTAAAAATAAATTGATATTACTTTGTATGATGTACTTTCTATTTTATTCTTTGTAATCAATTTGGTCACAGGCAAGACCCAGCCTCCGCATGGGCAGGGCCTTGCCGTGCACCACTGCCTCAGTGGCCTTACTCAGCCTCCCAGATCTGCCTAGGAAGACCAACTCTAGAACTTTCAGGGGTTTTTTTTTCCCCTTTTCCTTTAAATTTTGGACCCAAGTCATGGTTCTGTTTCTGTCTGCTCTGATGCTGGGACTCCAGGCGGTGGGAACCTCCAGGTCCTGACCACCCTCCTACCCTGGGGGACACCTTGGTCCCACCACGCCAGCAACAGGGCCGGTCTCCTCGGATTCCCAGTTTCATAGAGTGTGAGAAGGGTGTAAATATTTATAATTTTGTATACCTGTTGAGATGGGGAGGGGAGCATCGGGTTTTTTACAGTGACGTGTATGTTTTGATAACAGCGATTACAGGCTCAGTATTGTACGTGGAGCGTAGTGGCCAGGAGCACATTCCATTGCCTGTCCCCGGGCTTGTAATGCAGAGAGAACTTGATTAAAGCAGTTTTCTAACAAAAAATAAATAAAAAATAAAAATAAATTGAAATGGGCATAGTTACTTTTCAAAAAGAGGGGGGGAAAATCAATGCTAACCTACAAATGCTATCATATTATTCTCTTCTTTTGCATTCTTGAAATTTTTATCTTGTTACCTCTCTACTTAGGGCCTTTGGTCCAGTTAATAACTTATAATTTTACTAACTCTACTTTCTGTTGTTTGCTTTGTCTCAGATGTGCTAAATTTTAGAAGCTTTGAGGGCTGGGGCTGTGGCTTAGCCTTAGCGCACTTGCCTGGCATGTGTGAGGCACTGGGTTCGATTCTCAGCACCATGTAAAATAAATAAAGGACTATCAACAACTAAAAAAAAAAAAATTTTAGAAGCTTTGAACTAAGGTTTATTCTGATATAAATACAGATATCTTTAGATTAAAATGATAGCACATGGGTTTTAATGTTATATCCTTATCAATGCAATGTATTTGGAAGATAATATATATTTTTTAAAAACCAATCAAACGTAGATCACAAACTTCTGAGATATGTGAAGTTTAGGTTTGTTTATAGTGTACATATGAAGGCACAAGTAGTCTAAGAACTACAGAGTAGTCTCCTTAGTAGTGCTAGGGAGGCAGGAATCATACCAATCTTGTTCCCTACTAACTTCCTAAATAGTACATATCTTCTACATAGTAGGTAATCAGCACATGTTTTGATTGAGCAACAAATTGGTATATGTAGAGACTCTAATAATATATTTTAAAGTTTTCACTCATGGTTTGAAAATCATGTAAAATTATGATATTTTCAAGTATCAAATGGTTAGGTTATGGGGCTTTATCGGAAAGACTAATGGGCCCTTGAAAGAAAGAGAAAAAATTCTCAGTAGGTGTATAGTCAAGCTTCACAGAAAAATATATTATCATTCCCATCACATGGGACTGGCACCTCCAGGAGCCTAAGTGCAGCTCTTGGCTGAAAAGCACTTGGTGTTATTTGAGAATTGGGTTCTGTGGTGCTCTTCCTTACCATTTGGGAGGTCTCTGACACCTGCAACCACTACTAACTCTGTATGTCCGAAGCATATCACAACCCTTTCACTATCACCATCATAAAGAATATGCCGGGGAGATTGGGGTTGTGGCTCAGTGGTAGAGCACTTGCCTAGAATGCATGAGGCCCTGGGTTCAATTCTCAGCACCACATATAAATAAATAAATAAATAAATAAATAAACAAACAAACAAATAAAAAAAGGTCTTGTGTCAACTACAACTAAAAATTATTAAGGAGAATATGCCTAGCCAGTCACTAATCAGTATAATAAACTGCTGTTGGACTCAGTTCTTCAACACTGGGCCACTTTGAGAGAGAGAGAATTTTTTTAGTATTTATTAGTTTTTGGCGGACACAACATCTTTTTTTGTATGTGGTGCTGAGGATCGAACCCGGGCCACATGCATGCCAGGCGGGCATGCTACTGCTTGAGCCACATCCCCAGCCCCAACGCTGGGCTACTTTGTATATCACTTGGCCACCTTATAAAGGGATGCCTTCAGGTCAGATACCAATCCTTGGCTCAAACACTTGTGGCCAAGGGAGTTAGGGTTATGCAGCAACAAGGGCAGGCAGGTACTTTGAGGTACCTCTCAAAGCCAATGGCTTCTTGCTATTAAAGGTAATAATTAGGAACTGCCATGTATCAGTATCTAACAATCCCAATGTGCTGAGGGCCATTGCCAAGTAGGAATGACACATCGAAATTTCCTTGCCAGCGTACCCCATGTTAAATGGACTTGCCTTGGAAATTTGCTATGACATTGCATGTGTCTTTGAGAAAGGTGACCCTGCTCAAGGACCAGGGTGGATCCAGGTTTAAGGTGTATCCTGCAGGTTTGAGGAAGTATCCTGCTCCTTGGGTTTAGGGCGTTCCAGGTTTAAGACAATCTGGGTTTAGGGAAGTTCCAGGTTTAAGGTTATTGCTGCTTGGAATAGGGCGTTCCTGCTGCCTGAGTTCCCGTTGAGTTCTCGTGGAATTCAGAAAGTATTTGGGACATGAATTGTGCGGCAGAACTTGGATTTCCCCAGAACGTGTGTAGAGGCCGGTGTGAGTTCGGGAATGAAGAATTGCTGTTTGAATCTACAAGGTGTGTGGTGGCTCGTGATCTTGTGCCCAGCCAAGACTGCGGCACCAATGCATACTGATTATTTTCATATTTATGTTGCCACATCTTCACAAAATATCTTTGCCATGTGGATTTCATTTGCTAGATAAGACATCAATACTTAGTCATGTTTCCTGGAATCGTCATGGTGTATTATGATGAGACAGAAATGAGCCATAATCTACTGAGAAGAAAATTTATATAGCACACTGCAGAAACATTCAATATATGGACATTCATGAGTAAGAACCAGGAAGATTTTTAGTTTTTCATATGTGATACTCCTATATATTGGAAAATATCTCTGAAATAAATTACTCCCAGAAAAACAATTTCTGAAAAATCTCTGCATGTTATATTTTGCTAGTACATCTCATGAGATCATGGATAATAGTCTTCTTGGGATCTAGTACAAATGATGTTAATTCCCAAAATATGTGCTCAGGATAAATCTACTGACTATTCTCAGAACTTTGTACCACACTGACCTAGTGTGAAATAGTGATTTGAGTCAAGGCAATGGCATTTTGAATTTCCCAATTATGGGTTATTTTCTAAATATACAGTGAGTTTAATTGGGCCTAGGCAACCTCTCTCCATCTGTTAAAAAATGTTTCAAAATTGTTCCTTCTTTTATAAGTGACACATGATTGCTAAATCAAAAAGACATTTCTCAGTCCTTACTTATTTGACTTCTTCACAACAGTCAACGTTGTGGAGTACCCTTTGCTTCTTAATATCCCACAATATCAATATCTTCATCTACTCTGATGGAGTAGTAACCATTTGTATGCTGATGGATTCTGAATAATATACATACCTAGATGGGACCTCATCCATGAGCTCCAGAGAGAATCTTTTTCTATCTTCAGAATGTCAGTTTAGATACTGGCAGGTTTTTAATACACAACGTGTCTAAAACTAACTGATTTTGTTCCCATCACCCACCACTCCTCCATAGCAAATCTGATATTTCTCTTACATTTATTAAAGTGCACAATAGTCTACCAACAATTCAAGGTGGGAAGCAGGGCATGGGAAGGTTGCTCTCTCTCTTTGCCTACAATCAGTCACTTCTAAAGTTCTATCAATTTTGGCTCCTAAATTTCTTTCCATTCTGTCTTCTCTACTCTATCCCACCACCACTTTTGTATTAGTTTGCTCTTGTTGCAATAATGCTATATGCAAACCCTTCCAAATCTTAGTGTCTTAAAACGATAATTTATTCTTATGGATTTATTGGCCAGCTGTGGTGGTTCTGCTAATCCAAGTTAGGCTATTCCATAAGTTAGCTCTGGTCTCCCCATCATGGGACCAGCATTTTCAGATTGACCCAGACATCTGATTTTCATGGTAATAGTGGAGATACAAGAGGAAAAACAGACAAGACATTTTCAGAGCTAGCTCAGAACTAGAACACTGTCACATCAGCCTTATTCTATTTATAAAAGTAAGTCAAGTGACTGAACCATGATCTGGGAAATATATTCTGACCTATTAATTAAAGGGCCTGTAAGTTACTTGGCAAATGGACTGGGGCTATGGCTCAGTGGTAAAGAATTTGCCTAGCAAGTGTGAGGCACTGGATTTGACCCTCAGCACTACATCAAAATAAATAAACAAAATAAAGGCATTGTGTCCATCTACAACTAAAAAAAAAAAGTTACTTGGCAAAGGAATGGTTATGGAGAGGCATGAAGACTGGCTAAAACAAACATCTCTAATGCTTTCCTCTATAATCTGTCATTTACATTGAATCTGATCTTGCAATATGGCATCTTGATGAGGTCTATCATGAGTCAGTGGCATGTAGTTTCATTTGTTAGGAACAACTTCCCCAAATCCATCCCATTCTAGTCTGCCTATCTAATCGTCTCTTCATCCTCCCAAACATAGTTAATATGTTCTTTAATGACCCTCCTCTGCTAGACCTCTTTTTATACCACCTATTTTCTGTATGAATGATTTTTTTGCTGTCATCAGACTAAATTGCAATTCATGTTCACATGGCTGTCTCCTTTCTAGATTAATAAAGCTTTTCGAGGGTAATAAATACTTACTTTTCTGGTCTCTGTCTCTCTAGGGCCCAGGAAAGTGTTTGTCCTAAAAAGTTCAATGAATGCTGATTTGAGTTAAACTTATGTTAGACAGAAATGACATTATTATTATTATTATTATTTCTACTTAGTTGTACATGACAGCAGAATGCACTTCGATTCATCATACACAAAAGGAGTGCAATATTTTTGATTCTCTGGTTGTACATGGTGTAGAAACATATCATTCTTGCACTCATACATGTACTGACAGAGATGATATTTTAGAAATAAAGAGTTTCAGGTACAGAATTTGCTTGTGCAATTTAAAATATGAAAGCAGCTAATGTTTCTTTCTGAAGCAAGGCAGTATAAAATTATTGAGATATACACAGCAAGCAAATAAAGGAGTCACTTCTACAATTCTCTTTATGCTGAACTGAGCTTTGGGGTTCTCACAGAAGCAGCAGAAATTAGATTTATCAAAGGTATCATTTAGACTGCTCTATTATGCTGTGTTTACATGTGAAGAAATTAGTATCAATTATGAGTTTTCCCATTTGTGAAAAGGAGATGGAAAATTTCTATACTTCTTGTGCATGCTTAAAAACTTTTTTCCCTAAAAAAGTCTAAGATATTAACATAAGAAATGTTTTTCTTTCTTTCTTTCTTTCTTTTTTTTTTTTTTTTTGCACTGAGGATTGAGCCCAAGGGCATTGGACCACTGAACCACATCCCCATCCCTATTTTGTAATTTATTTATAGACAAGGTCTCAATGAATTGCTTAGTGCCTTGCTGTTGCTGAGGCTGGCTTTGAACTTAAGATCCTCCTGCCTCAGCCTCCTGAGCCGCTGGGATTACAGGCTTGCGCCACCATGCCCTGCAAGAAAGATTTTTCTTTAAAAAACTTTTTGAAGGGAAAAACTCTTCAAAAAATTTTTGGAAGAATCTGATCATTTAGTTTACATTGTTTATTTTGAAACAGATCACTATTGTTGTTTATATCTACTTTTCAAGTCATGGTATGAAATTCTTTTTTTTTAAACAATGAAAAGTACTATTGTAGCGTTTTCAGTTGATGCAATGAGCAAATTATATTCTGGTGAAATGAGTTAAAGGATTAGTAACTTGATTTATAATATACTTAATATCTCTACCAGCTTGTGAACAATCCAGTTATTTAGTGATGTCTACTCATTATTGCTTCTGAAAATAGCTCATGTTGTTTGTGTAAAGTAGTTCTGTGTGTGATCTTCTAACAGACATAAAGAGAACAATAATTTCTATGCAAATGTTCCCACTGGATGTAGGGTACACCTTCTCAATTCTCATTAAAGTGCACTGATTTCTTGATAAGATTAGGGCAAGCAGCAAGTTTTGTCAGCCCCCAATTTTCCTTACATCATATCACTTGACTGAAGAACATGGGTGATTTTCAAGCATGTTTTTGTTGTTGGGTAAGCCATTAAGTCATATAGCAATACTATCTAATAGAAATATTATGTGAGCTACATATGTAATTAAGTTTCCCATTAACCACATAAAATTTTTAAAAAAATAAGTCTAATTTTTTTTCTTTTTGGTACTGGGAATTGAACCCAGGGGTGTTCTACCACTGAGTCATATCCACAAACCTTTTTATTTATTTTGAGGCATGGTCTTGCTAGAATTCTGAGGCTAGCTTTGAACTTTCTATACTTATGCTTCAGCCTCCCATGTTGCTGCACTACTTTGCTTGACCCTAATGTATCTTAAATATCATAATTGCAACATGTAATCGATATTTTAAAAGAATTAACAGAAATAATTTATGTTTTTCCACACAAAATCTTTGAAATCTGGTATATATATTATACTTCAGCACATTTCAATTTGGAGCTTAAAGTTTCATTAGAAATACTGATATGGAGTTAGATTTCCTAAAATTTGCAATGTTTTTCCTAAAAAACATTGACATACCCAAGTAGTTCCAAAATACTTAATTTACAAAATGAGTTAGATTTCATTATTAGAAATTCATACTTAAATAAATTTCAAAATTCAGTTCCTCAGTTTTATAGTCATGTTTCAAGAACTCAATAGCCACAGGTAACTTGTGCCTACTGTACTGGCTAGAACAGTTCTAGAGCATAGGGTTGGCTTCAGGTCTTCAGTAATCACTTAAGTTTTATGGTTTGGACATAAAGTGTGTTGAAGGCTTGATGTCCATTGTAGTAATGTTCAGAGGTGGGGCTTTTGGGAAGTGATTGGATCTTGAGGGCATTAACCTCATCAATGGCTTAAGCCATTCATGAGTTCATAGCTGATGGCATTATTAAGAGGTCATGAAAAGTATAGGAGGTGGGACCTAGTTGAAGGGAGTGAGCCCAAGAGTCATGCCTTTAGGGGATTATGTCTTGTCTCCAAGTCCCTGGCCTGGCCATGTCTCTCCTTTCCAGCAGCCATGAGTGGGCCATGATGTTTTGCCTTACTATCAGCAATGGATCTGGCTACCCTTGGACTGAAACCTCTGAAACTGTGAGCCAGAATAAATCTTTCCTCATTTAAATGGATTTTCTCACATATTTGTCACAGTAACAAAGAGCTAACTTACACACTTGAGTCTTTGAGTCCAAGCTATTGCCACTCAGCACAGGAAATAAAATGGAATTGAAAATCATCATCTATCTCTGCCTTTTAACAGAACAAAGGAATAAATGGTTTTAAGATTCTATGCATTCAGAAAAAAGACAGATGGTATATGTGAGTATGGGTTTTAGAAGACATCATAAGGTAAGACTTTGGACTCTGAAAGTTCAGAAGGGTTTGGATAAGAACTGGGGAGAGATATGAAATAGAGGAAATGGCAGAATCTCATGGGTAGGAAGGTGCAGGGCTTGGGTGGGAAACCCTACTAAAAGAAATCAAGAACAGGTAGTGATTAAGAATTAAGCTCCCAAGTCATATTCCTTGGTGTGAATCCTGGTTCTGCTATTACCTAATTGCTTAACTTAGGCAAGTTATTTATCTTTTCTTTTACTGTTTATGTGGTTAAAAAATAGGGATAATAATACTATATAAGGATGTTGTGAGGATTAAGTGGACTAATGCATATTAAGTATTTAGAATAGTGCTTAGTACTTAAGTATCTAAGACATTTTAGTTGCTGTTATTATCTGAGTGTGACTATTTGCTCTTTGGAATTTATATACGACAAAAACTAACCAAACCAGAGATAATGTACTTACAACTTATGTCCCAAAATATTGAGCCTAAATTTATATAAACCAATTGAAATTCCAAATGTACAACCATTTCTCAATGTTTCTGAGCCTTTGTTTCCCCACTTGAAATTTTCAGAATTATTTAACCTGCTTCAGAATGTTACAGTGGAAATTAAATTAATCAATTAACAGGAAGTAGGCTCCTTCCATTTATTAACTATAATCTTAAGAAAGTTATTTATCTCACTAAGCCTCAATTTTCAACCCATGAGATTGTATCATCCACTTAGGACCAAATATATAATATATGTGAAGTGTGAAACACAATTACTGTTGCAAATGAGTGATTATTATAACTTTTGAAAAGACCTTAAGCCTTGGTAGTCCAGAGACAAACTTCAGCAAATCTTTGACTTAGCAAACCTTCAAATGCATTAGAAGTTTCCTTGCCTTGAAGTTTACAGGCCTATATATTCTAAGTACTACAGTCACTTCAGCAGTTAGGAACCAGAAATAATCCTTTTTCTTTTTCTTTTTTTTTTTTTTTTTTAACTTCCTTATACCTGTGGTTATAGAGACTAGACAAACAGGAACCTCAAAAAAAGGATAAACCAGCCAACCAATTTAAGGAAAGCTAGAGTGTCGTTTACAGAAGCCAATACCTTAGCAGCGACTCCATAATCTCTCCTACTTAGAAAGAAATAAACCGCAATGAATGTAAGTGAATAGTCAGAAATAATTTATATATGGAAAAGGTAGTTTGCATTTGATCTTGCTTCAATAGTTTAGTTTGTTCAGCTTGCATTTCATTTTGTGTCACAGTTGTTTTTTACTTACTGTGAAAGACTTAAGTTTACTATATATTTTAACTAATTCTACATTTTTATTTCCACATACTTTATGATGAAAAAAATCTACCAATTGATGATTCACAACCATTTTTTATGATTATCCATTAGCTATGGGCTATAGAGTAATTTTGTGATATCTGAGAGATTTTCTTAATATTTTCAACTGATCTACTTGTAGCTTTTGCAATATTAAAGATCTCCACGTTTTAGTGACTAATCTTAAAACCTCCAATATCTTTCCTTGTCATATGGTCATTTTCTCTGAGTCTCCTTTGTCTTCAAAATTTCTCTCTTTATGTTGGCATTAGTCATTGGATTTGGAGCCCAACAATATGATTTCATCTTATCTTGCTTATATCTGCAAAGATCCTATTTCCAAATAAGGAAGGTCACATTCACAAATAAGGGAGGTAGAATTTTAGCATATCTTTCAGAGGGTCACAATTCAACCCACCAGAGGTTCCTGCTGTTTTAAGACAATGCCAAAGTATAATGAAAATATATCATTCACAAATGAAGTTTGTGCCACCTACCAATTTCTCAGTTCTTTAGCCTTATCCCATTAGGGAGAAAAATTCCAGCCAGCAATAGGAATATGGTTTATGGATACATACAAGAAAAGTTTATTAATACAAAGGATGAGGTTTATTGGATTCCTGCTCTTTGTAAGGGACTTTGTTACGTGGTAGGGATAGAAGAACAGGGTACCAGTTCCTGCTCTGGCAGAGCTCATCCTGGGTATCTGGCCTGGTTCCATAACACTAATCACAATAACAACTGTGCATAATTGTAAGCGAACAACTTATTTTCATCATTTTAAGCAAGAAAAATAACTCAATAAGCTTCATTAAATACAGTTTTTGTTATGCACTGCTCATTTCAATAAGTTCTGTAGAAGCTGAAGGGATGATTATGCTGAAGATGAGTTAACTTTTTTGAAGCTAATTATTCATATGGCTTTGGAGCATTAGGGGAAAACAATGAGAGCAAGTCAGATGAAAAAAGGGTTAGATTCCTGCTAGCTGTCTTGACTTGTTTTACCCATTACCAAGTAGAAATTAGAGATGTTTGTTCTTCAAAAATTAGAGTGATTCTCATTTTAGGGCTTTATTTCTAAACACTCTGGACATGTTTTATACACTTACAGGATTCTTTTAGAATTTGAAAGGAAAGAGATTATTTATTTCAGAGTCTAAACACCCCATGTTTGTAATGTCAAACTAAGGTTTGTTGAATGTGACTTGACTGCCACTATCCAACTGTATAGCACTATAAGCTTTATGAGAATGATGACCCTGTGTGATTTGGGTGACTTGTATTCTCAGAGACGAGTATGTGCATAGCAGATAGTGTTCAGTAAATGCATGTTGCACGAATGAAACAATAACTTGAATAATTAAGGAGTCAGAAATATACTTCTTACTTTGTCTAGTACCTTAATAATGTTAAAATTTTTTTTGAACTGGAGATTTAACCCCAGTTAAAAATGAAGTTTTTTTGTGAACTACGGATTGGCAATTGCTCAGCTTAGCCACTGAGCTTCATCCCCAGCCTTTTTCATTTTTTTATCTTGAGATAGGGTCTGGCCAAGTTGCTTAGGGCTTCACTAAGTTGCTTGAGGCTGGCTTTAAACTTGCAATCCTCCTGCCTCAGCCTCCAGAGCTGCTGGGATTATAGGCAGGCACCATTGTATCTGGCTATGATATCAAAATTTTAAATAGATTTAAAAGTCTTGATAAAAATATTTGTTAGTCCAACAAATCATCAGACATCTTCATTTATCCATGTGCTATTAAAACTTATTCAAAAAGAGAATAGTTTGTGCTCCAGATTATCCAATATTCTTGACTTGTGCACTTAACATTTTTCTGATCTTTATACTTCTTTCAAACTAGGTAGAGGTAGAGGAGCTAAATCACAGATCTTGCTGCCTATTCACCCAGTAAGCCTTTTACAATAGCTGATATCTGACCCAGCTGTTGAGCTAAATTTAGGATTTTGTATTATCTGTAAACTGTTGCTTCAGTCTCCCATTACCAAGGTTAATTGAGAAGTGATTGTAGAACAAATAAAACTTCAGTGCATTTTTAAAAACTACATAATACAGTATCCAATAATATCAGTGTCATATCTACTAGGAATCAAAATTTGTAACCACTATTAAAAAAACTGTTTAAATATTAAAGAACTGTTGCTATTTGCCAGAAGTTTCATCTTCATGAGGCCAGAACATTTCAGTGAAAAAGAAATGTTACCCTTCTCAATTGTATGCCCTGTTCTTATTAGTTACAATTATGGAGTTAAAAATGAACATTGCAATTGTGCATGCTATTTTACTATAAATATCTAAACATCCAGAAAAATTATTTTTTCATAAGAACAATTTCATGTATTTGATCTGAAGGGGGGGGAGCAATTGCCAATCTGTAGTTCACAAAAAAAAAAACCCTTCATTTTTAGACCTGTCCTAGTACTTTCCTGTTGTGTCACGTTTATGCAAAATATTTCTTAAAAAAATTTTTTTCCCTAATGAAACCAAAGAGCCTTGCAAATTTTGTACTTCTTGTCTCCGTTTGGGCTCACAACGTCATGTATGTGTACTTTGTTTATAATCTTAGTAGCTAATAGCTGCAGCCCTGGTTAGGATTTTTTTTTTTTATCTACAACAGATTCTTGCCATCTGTTTGTGTTCAAGTGATGACACAACATCACAACACGAAATGTCATCATGTCATATTGTTATAGCACAACAACAAAATTACAGCTCCCCAACAATAACATGGTGTCATGTTTTAGAACACTGCTCATGAGTCAGTGTTTTAGAAGTTATAAGAGTTATTTTTAGCACAGCCAGTGCTTCAGAAGCTTGGGTTCTGAATCCCACTAGAACCCCTGGTGATCTGGCAAAATCTGGGGCGGGCGGTGGAAGAGCTTCCTCTCCTTCAGCTCCCTGCTCCCTGACATGCATGGCTGCCCACCTTCCTGCCCCGGCCACTTTAAACCCGGGTACTACGGTGCAGTGCAATCCACTTGGGGCTCAGTCACAGGTCTGCGCCAGCATCCAGTGTGGAGGAGGAGAAGGAGGAGACTATAATTATCCTCCACGTCTGGGGCAGGCCCTCGAATGACATCTCCCCAGTTACTCTGTGCTCTAATAGCGCAGCTCCAATCCCTGATCTCAGATGGTGCGCCTCAGTCAGCTCCGAGAGCGGTCAAGAAGCGAGACCGAAAAGCTCAACGTCTCGGGGCTTTCCTGACAGGGCGGGCGGGCCCGCCGGTGCCGCCACCTCTGGCGCCCTCGCGCCGGCCAGGCACTTGCACGGAAAACCAGGCCCGCAGACTAGAGCCCCCGGGCGCGCGGCGGCGTTGCTATAACGACCGGGCGCCCGCGCCGCAGTGGCCGCCAGGGAGGAAGTGACGAGCGGTGGGTTGGCTGTTGTTGGGACACGTGACCCAGGCAGTGTTTTGACAGGGCAAACAGCAGAGAAAGAACTGGGCGAGCGAGGGGGATCCAGAGCTGGGGCGCCAGAGCTAGCGACAGCGGGCGGGCGAGGAGCTGGCAGAGGCGCGGGGCAAGCGGGCCGGCCGGGGCGACAAGCGGGCGAACCCCGGGGCCGCGGGGCTTGGGTGCGAGTCGGGCAGGGCGAGGGGCTGAGGGCAGGGAGCGGAACGAGGCGTCGGCTGAGGCGGGGGTGGATGGCCACAGGGGCGCCGGGGAGCCGAGTCGGGCTTGCGGTCTCGGACCCCCATGGTCCCCTAACGCAGCCCCGGGGGGCGCTGCGCGCCACACTCAGCTCTCGCCGGCCCTGCGTCTTTTGGAGCCTCGGGTCTGAGGTGGGAGTGTGATGTGAGCTGCTGGACTAGCGGCGGAGAGAAGTGCCAAAAGGAGGAGGTATTGGGACGGGAGAAGAGAGCGAGTTAGTCAGCAGAGGTCTGCCGAGGGAGTCGAGGAGCGGGCCAGCCCGAGAGCGCCATGAAAACTACTCTCCAGCAGGGAGAGGGGCAGGCTCGGCGGCGCTCGGTGCCGCGGGGCTGAAGGAAATCCGGGGCTGCGGCGGGACGGAAGGGGCCCGCGGCGAGCAGGCTGCACAGAGCAGTGGGTGAGCGAGCGCTCAGCTGTAAACACCTTCCTTGGGGGCAGACCTCAGGCTGGGCCACATAGACGGGGTTTGTAGAGGCGACCCGGGACAGTCAGGGAGAGTTCGTTTGAGCTGGGAGCTGGGGGCTGGGCGCGAGAAGATGACTCGAATTTCTTTCAGACCCTCTTATTGTGTAAACTTGGCCGCTGTTGCCTCAGGAAGGCTAGCCAGAGGGTAATTACACAGGTGAGGCCGGGCGGGTCGGGCGGAGCTCTTGGGAAACGCAAGGGTCTGGAAGAGTTTCCAGCCCCCTGGCACCAGGTGGAAGAATTTATAGACCAGCATTGAGGAGTACGGTACCACTGTTCCCGGAAGCATTTTTTTTTTTTGGTTTTGTTTTGTTTCCCCCTCAAAGGGGTTGGTTAGTTTGTGTTGCTTGAATCTTTTTCTTCTTGCTTGTACCTCCGGGATATAAATAGACCTTGCTTTGGTTCAGAGACGCTGTGTCAGAGAAGGACACCTTGGCCTGGAGAGTTGAGGGGCGGGGAGAGGGGTGCTCCTTCGGGAGGAGATGGGGGAGACCATGCAAAGAGTTTTGCACTTTTCACATCTGCCGATGGTGCTGTCAACAGTAGTTTGTGCCACAGTAGGCCTAACTTAACAGTTTTCTTGTACAGTCCTGGTGTTAGAGCAGGACCAGATTAATTTTATTTTGATCTCTTTTAGCATTTTGAAAACTAAGTAGAAGCCCTCGAATCAACAGTGAGCGCTTTGAAAGAACCCCCAAGTGTATTTCACAGCACTCTGGGTGGGAATTGGATGTGAAAATGAAGCCAGACCGAGGTAAATGATTTATTTAAGT
Source organism: Ictidomys tridecemlineatus (assembly GCF_052094955.1). Lineage (NCBI taxonomy): Eukaryota > Metazoa > Chordata > Mammalia > Rodentia > Sciuridae > Ictidomys > Ictidomys tridecemlineatus. Next base: position 28,965,155 of record NC_135481.1, read on the forward strand.
GGACCTGTTTTTTTTGTTTTGTTTTCTGTGCCTCCTTTTAGATGTGTTAACCTAATTCTGCAGCAGGATCAACTATTTCTGCATCATATGTAATTATCTGTTTCTGTGACAGATTCCAGCTGGTGAGGAAAAGGAGGACATATGGAAGAGAGGGTTAGGAGGGGAGGACAGTTCTTCAAAAGTGCTTGTAGAGCAGTAGTTTCAATAGAAAATTTAGTGTATGTTAAAAGGAATTAATCAAAAATAGCATTTATATCTGTTGCCACAATTATTGGTATCATTTTAGAGTTGCAGTCATTCACTTTTAGGTAAAGTGGATCCAACTTCAACTTTAATAATATTTACAAGATTTTTAAACAAGCCTTTTCTTTTAAGCTCTTGCGAATTTGAACTTGATAGCGAACATTTAAGATTGTTGACAATTATTATTATACTTTCATTAGCTGATTTTTTTGCTTTAAGCAGACTCCAAAAGATTGCAAAGTACTCAAGCATTCTATATATCATGGACAATTAAGGCTACCAAAATTCCTGGTGATAGGTAAATGCTACTTCCTTTCCTGTATTTTCAGAGCTTAAAAGAATAATATTTACACTGTGCTTTTCAAGGACTTCAAAGGGATTATCAGTCTTCTGATTAATGGCATGGACCAGATTTAGAAGATTTTAATGTAGTTCTAGGGCTTTTAGTCAGCTATGGGTTTGATTTGAAGGAACACTGTAACTAGGGGATTATGGTATTTGATAGTTAATTAGACTAGGTCACAGGGTTCCTTCCAACTCTGAGACTTTAGTATTCAAAATAGTATTTTATCCTATGAATTAGATGATTACTTGCTAGGTATGTATGAAGTATTAGTATATTATTATTGAGCAGGTTGCTTGCTTACAATGTGAAGTTTAGATTTTTAGATTACATTAGTGACTTTGGAAAAATGGCATCAAGGTCAGTAATTGCATCTCAGAATAAACAAGCAAATAAAATCAAAGTCACTATTTGATTTGGATTGTTGTTAAAAGTTGCTTTAAAGTCACAGGAGTTTAAAAAATAGCATTACCTATTTTAGGCTAAACTAGTGCTAAACCAAATAAAATACATAATTATACACCTGAATAGATAAGGAGGGAAAATAAATTCATTCATAAAGACTTCCAAAGAGCTCAATTTAGTGTATGCATGTAATCCCAATTACTTGGGAGGTTGAGGCTCCAAGAGTATCTCAAGTTCAAGGCCAATCTTGGTGAGCAATTTAGTGAGACCTTGTCTCAAAATAAAATAAATGATTGGGGATATAGTGCAATAGTAAAGTATTTTGCCTAGCATGTGTGACATCCTGTATTCAATCCCCAGTACCACACATACAAAGTAATAATAATAATTTTAAAAATTCCAAAGAAACCGACACCCCCCTCTTAAAATTTTATCTTACTTTAGTATTCTCAGGAAAATGATGGGATTATAAATTAAGTATTGATTATATTCCATAATAATAAATGAAGTTTTTTAAGCTTACAGATTTTTGGACCAGGACCCAGAGTAATTAATATCTTTTACTTAGCAAATTAGTACAAAAATACTGAAATGTTTTTCATAAATGTATTACCCTTACTATGTGCAATATGATCTTCTATTTTCTGTTCTTTTTCACTTTTTAAATTGCTGGCTGTCACAACCTATTGATTTTGAAAGGCATAGTTGTAGGCCTTAGCTAAAAATACTAAAAATACATTGGTTTCCAAAGAACTATTTCATGAGTCAAATTTCTAGATAACTTAAATATCACTCCTAATGCCAGAAATATTTTCCTTTGTAATCATGATATATTGAGAGATACCTAAAATATTAATGCTCCTCTGCCCTTTTCCTATAGAAAGAAAAAGAATTTGCAGAGCCAATGTAATTTAACTTTTAGTTCATGATAAAAGGACATTGCTGTGAGTTTCAACTTTTTGCTGGATCATAATCTAGAGATGCCTGAAAAAGATATTTAAATTTATGAGTTTTTTCCTAGCTTGAACTACTCCAGTTTATCTAGCTTAAATTACCAGATTATTGCATCTATCTATACTTACACATACATATTTAGATTTGTGTGATTTTTATATTCTCTTGGTATCAACAGTTTTTGTTCCTATAATGCTTATTCTTGCCTCCTTTAATTTCCTGCTTTTAATCTGTGAACTAAAGAACTAGATAACCATACTTAATATTAAGTTTTTTGTAAAATAAAGGTAAATAATAGAACCTCTCAAGTATTCATTCAGAATGTAAGTATAGATTTTAATATAGATGCTCAGATATTTGCTTAGTTGAATACAGCTGTGCTTCAGGGAGTTCAAATTTCTAAGTGTAATTGGAGCCTCTTATCTTATGATTGGGTGTGATAATTGGCTAATAGAAACAATTTAAGTGGGGAATTATGGAAAAATATAGCAGCCTTAATTTTTTCACCTGTTGTTTCATGTGAGCTTTTCTTCTGCTGCTTCCCCCTCCCCCAATGTTGGGGATTGCGCCAGGGCTTCTCACATGCTGGACAAGAGCACCTCAAGGCTCTTTTTGAAAATGAGATAGGGTCTGGGTTTTTTTAGAATGGACATGATCTTTCTTGTATAAAGCATAGCAACAATGTACACCTAAAGTTTCTAGTTTTGTTTTCATTAAGGTGTAATAAGACTTTTCCAAAGCAAGGAGTGAAATCTTATATTTTTAATAATTTCAAAGTTTTAAGACTTTTTACACACAATTTTATCAGCACATTATAATTCAACAGGAATTTGTTTTTGGAAAATAGGAATTTATGTTCATCAAACTTATGATTATTGAGGCTAGGGATGTAGCTCTATGTTACAGTGCAATCTTAAAGTGTGCAAGGCTATGGATTTGTTTCTCAGCAAAACCCGCCCTGCAAACCCGCAAATTATGTTTATCAAAATGTACTTTTCCCAAAGCATTAAATTTAGTTGTCACAGAAATAATTTTTTTGCACTTGTTTCCTTGGTTATTATAATAGTTATTATTAATTATAAGTAGAATGTCATAAACAGATTTATAAGGAAGACAAGACCAGATTCTTATTAAGCATATAACTCAACTAGTGGAAACAGAAGTGTGCAGGCAAGTAGAAAGTACCCTTTAGCCACTGGTGTTCAGTATCAGCAATGTCTGCCAGTTTGTTTTTATGATGGATGTGCCCTGGTCAATTCTGCCAGTTAATTAAGTGAAGGTTAGTTAGGAGATTTTCTATTCTACTTTTAGATAAGATGTTAGTGTATGGAACAATGGCTACATTTCACAGTAGTCAATATAGTCAAATATTGTCAACATATTTTAAGGTTAAAAATATTTTTAAAAATTTTAGGCAGTTATATAACATTACTTGGGTAATGCTGCCAACTGTGAGTCTCTGATGTTATCATTAGCACAGGCTTTGGAATCAGACCTGTGTTTATATACTTTCCATTACTTGCTTGCTATGTAATCTTTATCACATTAATCTTTATCTCAGTGTCCTTGTCTATAAAATGTAAATGATTACAAACTCCCAGTTATTAGAATAAAATATAACAGTAGTTGACATTAAAAAGTATTAGATTCATACCTTTTGTATGGCTAATTAAAACATTACAGATGCTTGTATGTTAGTTGCAAAATATACTCAACAGAGATAAGAAAATAATCTAATGTAATAACCTAACACTATTTTATCTTGTTTTACATTCATTGTATGCAGTCTGCCAAGGTCAAGCAGATTTAGTAGACATTTAATATACAGTTGTCTGAAAAAATATAAAACCTTAAGGATACTTGAATGTATGTATAATCTATTATTTATATTGTCATTTGCTTTTTATAATTATAGCTTAATTCTGTATGTAGGGGTGATGTGTATGATTGAAATACATTTTCTGGGAATAATTAGATTTTTAAATGGTGTTAACTGCTGACTAGGGCGGGGTAACTAGAGAAAGAAATCAAACAATGTTATTCTACCTTGGACTCAAGGATGTACAAGTTGGGACCTGTCCTAGATATATAAATACTGAAGGCCCAGTGTTTCAAGAAAAGTCTAAAATGTTATTTGTGTATAAATAATTAAAATAGTTCATATTATGTTATAAATATATGGAATTTCTAATCTTATCTTTAAATGCTCCCTGAGCTTATCAAAACTTATGAAAGATTAAGAACCAAAATTTTTAATCATCCAGAAGTTAATAATTTAAATATACTATATCAATTCATATTTAAACACCCAGTTATGATGACTAAATAAAACCTGTTAGTGCAAAACCTGTTCCACAAACAAAATGCCAAACAATTTACTTTCTTTTTCTTTTCTTTTCGTTTTCATGTGTATGTGTGGTTAAAACTGAGAGGAGTTCTCTCTTAGTTTTTTCCCTTTTTTATTATATTACAAATTTTGGTATTAAGCTTAGTATTACTGTGGCTTCTGAATGTATTTATGGCATAATATAATCCTGTTAACTTCAAATGATTCTTTCCTAGGTATGTGAAATAGGAGGAAGATATAAGGACTAGAAGAAAATGGCAAGGGAATTAGGTGCATTGCTTACTTCTTGAGTGTAGTTTATTGTTAGTTTATGTAAATCAAGCAACAGAAATGATAGATGTTGGAGGAAAAGGAAAAAAAATGTTGACTAGATTTAAAAAGACTGATCTTTTGCTAAATTCCTAGGTAGAGGTAGTAGTGATAGTATGATAATAACAGCTAATACTTAGGCATACCATGTACCAGACATGATTCCAAATGATTTGTATATGTAATTCTTTTAATCCTCAACAATTACTCAAGAAGTAGATACTGTTGTCATCTTTGTTTTATACCTAAATGAAACTGAGTCACTGGGAGAAGTTTGATTTCTTTTCCAAATTTACACAAATAATAAAAGGGCAAGCCCAAATTTGAAGTGAGCTTTGAGTATCTTAATCTTCTGACTGGTAGCAGTAATTTTTCTTAAAGTATTGTAAGATATTGTGACCAAAGTGGTTTAAAAATAGGCTTGAGGAATACTTAGCTCAGATATTTGATGAGTATTGTGATCTTAGAAAGCTACTTCTCTTTGTTTTGGCCTTTTCATTTTTACAATGGAGGAAGTAATGGTACCTTGGATTAGTGTTATTTTGAGAATTAAGTTAATATCTATAATATACTTTGAACAGTGGCTGACAGGAAGAATGCAAATGTGAGCTGTTATTATTTTTGGACATTTTCTTAAGAAGAAGCCAATCATTTAGTGAAAGCTGAGAAGGACAAAACAAAGGGACTAATTTAGCTGCACATTTTGTATAGTCATTGTAATCTCAATTTAAAAGCTGGCTACTGTTTGTTGGCCTGCCATCCATTTATATTGATGAGTCTTGACACATTGGTACTTGTTAAATAATTACTGGCTGAATACAACTTTCGATTCAGATACTAAAGGGGTTCAAATAGAGGTACCCTGTCTATGTCTTCGCCTATCATCCAGTAAGAAGGAAATGATTTAGTGAACTGAATAATGTCATTTCTTTGAAGGATGAGAAAAAAGATAATTGGAATGTAGAATTGAGACCCTGTGTATATAAGAAGAGTGACTTAAAATTCAATTATCTTCAGAATGTGAAGAAACCCATGGTGTCTGAGTATTTTGCATTGTGAACAAGTAATGGAAAAAAATTTAGTTGTTGAATAAAGAACATTTATGTTTATTCTTTTGCCCTTCTCATCTTTGTATCTAATCCTTCATTCTGAGGCTAAGGATTTTTAAAATTTAGAACAACTTAATACTGACTTTTTTTGTAATGAAAAGGAAAAAATTATTAGACCTGGAAACAGTACTTCTTTCTTAGTAGGTAAAGCAAATTTGTAAGTAGTTAATTCTGTCTTTGCTTAAATGGGTGAAAAAAATCAGAGTAGTTCTTTGATTATGTTAGACTTTCTTATTAAACTGAAACAGACGGACTGGGTAAAAATGCCAGTAACTAATCAAAGCATTAAGCTAAGAGTCCATGTATATATCTAAACTCCTAGCAATAATCTGAGTTGAGCTTTCTTGTATTTCCTTTCCCTATGAAAGATAGTCATCAGGTAAAATTATAACAAGGCCTTTTTCATCTCTTCCTCTTACTTACCATGCACAGCCCCACTAAGTGTTTGATTACCACTTAGGGTCTTATATATGCACTATTACTTCTGCTTAAAAATACTTTCTTCCCAGTCATCATATGGTAGCCCTTTATCATCCTTCCTATGTAGGCTTAAGTTTTTCAGAGAGGTTTACTCTATGTATTTTAAGTGTTCAGTTCATCTTTTTTCCTTATTTATTGCCTGTCTCTACAACTAGATTTGAAGTTCCACTGGCCAGAAATCTTGTCTCTTGTTCACAGCTGTGGTTTCATCACCCAGGAAAGTCTTGCACATGGTAGGCGCATTATAGGTGCATAAGAAGTGCTTAATATATATTTGTTGAATGAATGAATGACTAGCATGCCTTTGTGTTTGTACAGTAAATAGGAATAGCAGCAAATAGTTAGTAGTCATTTATTATTTCACTGATACCAACTGAAATTCTACCAATTTAGGGATTTGCTTGACTTAATGAACATTAGACTGTTATCACAACTTTATACTTCATTCATTTTCAAATACACTTAAAACACTTGCCCAGCCAGGTGCAGTGGTGCACACTTGCAATCTCAGTGACTCCAGAGGCTAAGGCAGGAGGAACACTAGTTGGAGGCCAAGTTTGAGGCCAGCCATAGCAACTTAAGAAGACTGTCCCCCCCTGCTTCAAAATTTAAAAAATTTAAAAAAGGACTGGGAGTATAATTCAGTGGTAGAATGCCCTTGGGTTTAATACCTACCAAAAAAAAGGAGATGTAGTCCAGGGGCAAGCTTTGCCTTCTGCATTTTATCCCTAGTACTACCAAAAATAAAACACTTGCCTATAACTTAAAGAAATGTTGTGTTTTTTAATTAAATTCCCATTGAATTGAAATAAAAAACTCTAAAATAAGAATAGGAAAAAGCTGTTTGGAGTCAGTTTTTTGTATATACACACACATATATACATACACATACACATATATATGATTAAAAAATGATCCATTCATAAAAATTTGCTGGAAGCTCACTGACCTCTATCCACTTGTTCCTATTAAATTTATTGCTGTTGCTGTTTCAAAGGGATGGGAAGGGAAGGATGGAGATAGCAATTAAATTGTTAAACTTCAGCTTATAAGTAGAAGAAGTTAAAATAGGATATAGTAGTAGAGACTTAAAGGATTTAGAGTTTAGATTTGGGACTCATTCTATCACTTATTGGTTTGTGACTTGGTTCAAATCCCAAACCTATTTTTTCATCTGTATAATGCACCTGGCTCAGAATGTTGCATCTGAGTTTCAGGTAAGATAATGTGTCAAAGAATTTGTAAGATGTGAAATGCTAAATAAATGTTGACTAATTTACCTTAAGGGTGGTGTCATTTTTATTGATGAACAGAGGACCATGGGTTCTTGAAAATAATTAAATTTTGGGGTCTCTCCATCTAAAAATATCTATTCACAAGTGAGCAAATTCTGTTATTTTGAAATAGAGTTCTTAACCATAAAAGGTTAAGAATCCTTTAGTAAGCTAGTCTGAAAATCTAGCTATAACTTATGTTACTTATTAAGTTTGAATATTATTGATCTTGTTATCCTGACTGAAATTATACCAACTAGAGATTTATTTGGATTAATAAATATGTATTTGATTATGTTTTTTGAATAGTACTGAAATAATGGACATATTTGGTTAGGTCATATGGTTCCTTTTTTGCATGATGTAATGTAAGAAGACTTAAGACCCTAAGTCTTTAGGATAAAACTTAGCCTGAAATTCTAACTTCAGCACTTATTAGGCAAATGACCTTGAGAAAATTACATAGCCTGTGTGAATGATAGTTATTTTTTGCTGTAACACAGCAAGCCTTGTGGGAAAGGTGAACTGAGAACATAGGGTGTGTCACCTAGCATATGTCTAGCACAGAGTAGGAATTTTGCCTAGTTCAATTTTCCTTTACTTTCAAGGATAGATGACTTAGAACAGCTCTTCTGAGGAAATGAGTATTTAAATACTCTCTTAAAACTAGTTGTGCTAGATTTGGTGGTGCCCAGCTGTAATCCCAGCAACTTGGAAAGCCGAAGCAGAAGGACTGCAAATTTAAGGCTAGCCTCAGCAACTAAGCAAGACCCTGCTTGAAAATTTAAAAAATTTTTTAAAAAGGGCTGGGAGTATAATAAAGTGGTAGAATGCCCTTGGGTTTAATCCCCATTGTCTTAAACACACACATGTACACAACTAGTTGTAATAGATATATGAGATCAATAAACCTTTGTTACTGTCAATTTTTTCTTCTGCAGTATGCAAAATAGAAGAAATCAAAACCAGCATTGAATTACATAGTCTTTCCTGAGAATGCAATGGGAGAGTGAAAATAGGTAACTGGGGTTATAAACAACTACTTCTGGGTGATAATACACTATAATGAGCAGTTTAGAGTTGCATTAGGGCAAAGAGATTGGAATAAGAGTAGACACTAGAAGGAGGTTGGTGGAAAATATAGAATGGTGAGTTGTTACCCCAAATTACCCTTTTCTTTATTTCAGAATATTACCTGGTATTTATTTAGTGCCTGGAGCATGGCCCTTCTGCTTCTATAAACCCCAAATTTATACTTGTTTCATGTACTATAAGTTATGGCCATTATCGGTTAAGAAACCTTTAATAAGTAGTCTGAAAATCAAGCTATAACTCAGGTTTCTTATATTCTAAATTTGACCATTATTCAGATTTAAAAACGTATATTGGCGCACAACTAATTTGTATTTGGGGATTAATATTTTTAATTTATAGGAAGTTTCCATATTTTATTTTTCCACTTACCAAACATATTCTTTTTTTTTTTTAAAAGAGAGAGTGAGAGAGAGGGGGGGACAGAGAGAGAGAGAGAATTTTAATATTTATTTATTTTTTCTTAGTTCTCGGCAGACACAACATCTTTGTTTGTATGTGGTGCTGAGGATCGAACCTGGGCCGCACGCACGCTAGGCGAGCGCGCTACCACTTGAGCCACATCCCCAGCCTCTACCAAACATATTCTTGACTGCAATAATTTAGTATTAATATCTGAAATCAGGCCATTTATAAAACTTTATTTTAACATCTAGAAAATTCTTTTTTACATTTTGTCATCTAATAAGCAATTTTGGAGATTCAGTTTGGAGATAATTTCTAAAGCTTTAATGCTTGTGTCATCATATATGTGAATTTGTCCTCATGATATTTGTGTTCAACTGTAGGATTTTATCAGTCCTTGGTTTTCTACCATAGCAAGGACTGAGCAAAGGACAGAGTAGGTTTTTATGAAGTTAAACTCTGACATTGATTTCCTTTGATTAATCAGTATTTCAGTTTATTATAATTTATGGTAAAAAAGAAACATTAGGGCTGGGATTGAGGCTCAGTGGTAGAACACTTGCCTAGCGTATGTGAGGCCCTGGGTTCGATCCTCAGCACCACATAAAAATAAATAAAATAAAAACAAAGGTATTGTGTATAATTAAAAGAAATAAATATTAAAGGAAAGAAACATTATTCTTCCATGGATGAGTAGAATTCAGATGTACTATGTAATGAATTTGGATTTTTATGGCATTAGAGATATGTAAATATATATATCATAGTCTGGCATGCTGGCATGTGCCTGTTATCCCAGTGGCTTGGGAGGCTGAGGCAGGAGAATTGCAAGTTTGAAGTCAGACTCAGTAATTTTGTGAGGCCTAAGCAACTTAGTGAGACCCTGTCTCATACTAAAAAATCAAAAGAGCTGGGGACATAGCTCGGTGTAAAGTATTCCTGGATTTGATAATAAGCACCAAAACAAAACAACATAATTTGGTTTCAACTGTAACATCCCAAATGAATATTTATCCCCCAATTTTTTTGAGATCTCACTAAGATAAGTTATGGTTAAATAGATACAGTATGTGTCATTTAACAACACATACAACTCTTTGTCTTACAACAAATATGTAATCTGAAAACGGTATGGCTGGCTTTGTATAAGCCATTGAGCTAAAATTTTTTTCTTTTCATTCAATAGTATTTACTAATGAGGTATCCTGTGGTAGGACCTCTGAGATATAGGTTGTGTTCTTTGCCCTATTGAAAGTATAATACAAGGGGCTAGGGATGTGGCTCAAGTGGTAGCGCGCTCGCCTGCCATGCGCGTGGCCCGGGTTGATCCTCAGCACCACATACAAAGAAAGATGTTGTGTCCGCCGAAAACTAAAAAATAAATTTAAAATTCTCTCTCTCTCTCTCTCTCTCTCATTTTAAAACAAACAAACAAACAAAAAAACAATAAAAAAGTCCACTGCCAAATAACACTGTAATGCAGGTACCTTTTAAGTGAATACTCCCCATTCCTCCCACCCTTCCTTATTTACACAAGCTGTCATTCATTTCACTTAAAAAAAAAAAAGTTTAATACAAGAAGGAAGAAAAATATAATGCAAGACATTTGATAACTGAATGGTAAAAATAATGCCTACTATTATAGTTCATAGGGGATGATTAATTTCTGCTGGGGAGATTAATTTCAGGGCAAGAACTGTCTTTTGACAGAGGTAGCAGCTGTATTCAGCCTTAAAAGACAGGTATGATTTGAATAGATGAAAATTTACAGAGATTAGGGGTTTAGGTGACTGAAAGGACATTCTGAGTTATGAAGTGGAGGTAGAATTCATATGTCTAAGGAATGGTGAGTTGAATAATGTAAATTGGAGGGCTTACTTAGTAATAGGAGGAGATTAGGGTTTTGAATGTCAAACTAAGGAGATTGAACTTCATTCATTTGACAGTGGGGCACTATTAAGTGCTTTGGTATAATTAAAGGGAGTCTTATGGAAGAATAATTGTTTATTTCATTTCATCAAAAACCAATATAGGAATATTAAGTGTTATCTAGTAGTCTTAAATTCAATTTTTTAGTTCTCATAATTACATTATGGCTTGCTTTTATAAAAATTATCTAACACTGATCTCTGCTTTTTCTTCTTTATTTATTTTTCCTTTGCCACCATTCTTTGTTTAGGGCAAGTGAAGGATTGGTATTTACAAAGGCTTTTGAGAATATTAACATGGTATTCAATATTAATAATACCATGTCTATTATTTTATGGCACTCTGGCCAAAGTTGTAAACTACACTATTATTTTAAAGTAACTGTGTGTTACAAGTAGGATGAGCCAGGCAGGGTGGCTCATTCTGAGATTACATGCCTTTAATCTCACCTACTCAGTAGGCTGAAGCAGAAAGATTACAAATTTGAGGTCAGCTTGAGCAACTTAGCATGACCCTGTCTCAAAAAATAAAAAAGTAGAAGGGAGACAAACTCAGGGTAAAATTAGGGATTCTTTTTCTTACTGTAGACAATTGCTGGCAGAAATGTAATAAATTCTTTGGAATTAGAGGCCTTAGTACGTACGCACCAGCTTCATATGAACTATTAAAGTGAAAGAGGTCTCCACAATATTGACTAGCTTTCCTAGCTGTGTTAAGGAAAAATGGACATTTTTCCTCTCCCCTCCCCAACCAAAGAAAAGAAAAAATCAAAAAGTAGTGAGGTTTATGTGATATATCTCAGATTCCTAGTCTTAGTTCTGTAGCCCTGTGTAGTAATCACCAATCTTTTTGAACATCATTTGGCCCATCTAATAGTTAGATGACTTCAGAGATTTCTTTTTTAAAAAAATATTTTATTTACATTTTAGTTTTTGGCAGACACAACATCTTTGTTTGTATGTGGTGCTGAGGATCGAACCCGGGCCGCACCCATGCCAGGGAAGCGTGCTACCGCTTGAGCCACATTCCCAGCCCCCTTCAGAGATTTCTTTAGGTCTAATATTCTGTCCTTCAGAACTGTTTTCTTTAGTATTGTGTATCTGGGCATTTCAGTCCTTACATTGGCCCACTAGCTACTAGTTGGGGTAAGAAACATACCTATGCTTTTGAAGAAGTATATTCATGTCTTGGTAATTATTGTGTTGAGTGAATGCTGATCCTGGAGGCATGCTTCTGTAGTCCTCAGGTTACATAGTGGTACAGATTAAATTTCATTGTGAAGAGCTCAGAACATGAAAATGCTTTTGTTATTCCGAAATTACTCTCACAATCATTTTATTGTTAGAAATCAGAGTTGGAAAGATCCTTAGAGAGTGTGAATCGCTCTCATTTTCACAGTTGAGAAAACAACTCCTAGAGAAAAGAAAGAACCTGTCCAACTACAATGGTTGAACTCAAATTTCCTAGTAGTCTAGCATTTTCTGTACTGTAGAACCTACTTAAAGCATTTTTGTAATGATCAAATGAAGTAAGCTTAGAATACTATTTGATTCTGAATAAATAGGCCTGTTGTTATTGTTAATATATTAGCTTCTCTTCAGTGAGTAAAATAAGCATATATACCAAGTACTCTGAAGGAAATCTATGAAGGCTAAGAAAGACTGAGAGTAAGGAGAATCCCTCTGTTTAGAATGGTTAAGTAAGACCTCTCTGAGAAAATGAGCAGAGAAAACAAAAGAGCTAGCTGTGTGAAGAATTACAGGCCAACTTAATATTATTTGTAAAGATCCTGAATTTAGAGACTAGTATGCTCTAGGTACTGAAGGAAGAACAGGCACTTACCACACACAATTTGTACTTTCTTCATTTCCTCATTTTCTACTGTCTCCTTCCCTAGAAAATTTGTTCTCTAAGGACAGGGAAATACTCTGATTTTTTCCCATATTGTACCCTTCACATCTGTCACAATGCTTTGCACAGAATTGGCTTTTATAAAATGTTTTAAAAAGCATAGAAGTACCTATTGCTTGATTCATAACTGCCAGTCCCTTGTGGAAAAGCATTGACCTTTCTCCTCCCTTCAGACAATAAGCTAGGATATAGTAAGTTGCATAGAATATCATTTTTAAAGGATATTTAAAAATGGCACACATTTTGTCAAATATTTCAAATAAGTTCTAAGATATTATAAATTTTATATTTGAACTAATAGTTTTACAAAATAAGAAGTTCACAGAAAATTACAGCAGTTGGTTTAACTTTTATATCTCTAACTGTATTAGGTTCATCCTATCTAAGGGGGACGGTATGGATTCAATGCTACCTGGAATGGTCCTGCTATACAACCTGTTGTTTCTATGTCCAATCCTATTTCATCATCATCTTCTTTTACCCTAAATATGTCATTCTTTGGACAACAAATTTTATGGTCACTCTATTACTGATTTTGTTTTTCTGCTGGTATATTCAAATCTTGTCTTTCATTAGCTGGTGTTCCATTCTGTACTTAGATAGCTTAAATATGGACAATTTGCCCCAGTTGTGTTGTATAGAATATTGTATCTAATATTTCATAATTTACTTGGGTCTGTATAAAATCAAGGGATTGACAACATAAAATGTGTTTTGGTTTAGTACAAAGCACCCATTTTGTTTTAGCAATGCCCAATTTATAAAATGTTTTACCGTTATGTTAAACAAAATAAACCAGACTCAAAGTCAAGGGTCGTATGTTTTGTCACATATGTGAAAGCTAGAGGGAAAAAAAAAGGGGGTCGGGGCAGGGAGAATCTCATGAAAATAGAACAGAAAGAGGACCAGGAAAGGGAAGAGGAGAGGTAAAGAGGATATTCTGGGGAACAAAATTGACCAAACTGTTAATGGGTGTACAAATATGAACAATGCCTCCCACTATTGTGTATAATTATAATGTATCAATAAAAATTTAAAGTTGAATATAGAATTAAAAAAATGTTTTACTGAATGCAATTTTTATGCAAAACAATCAATCTGAATTCTTATGAACAGTTCTACATAAATGTTTAATTAGTGATTATAGAGTTACATTGGTTAAATATGACTTAATAGTTTTAGAATTTATTGTTCTATATAGTAAAACTACAGACATTTGAACCCTTTTCCCTATCTTCTCTGAATCAGATATTCATTGAATCCCTGGTACATATGTGTTGGAAATACAGTGACGATCAAGAACTAATGTGGCCTCTGTTCTCAGGAACTTATAGGAGGGTAAAAAAAAAAAAAAAAGAGCCCTGACTTTCTTCCTGAGTCAACACACAAATCAGGAACTGAGTGAGGGGTAGGGGAACTGACCCAGAGAAAAAGAGTTATCAGATGGCCTTCAGAATCCTTAAACTCTATTCTCCCCTTTGTATTTGTGGTCGTCTCAATTATTTTTGACTTGAATATGGGGACAGGAGTGCATGTTAGATATTTTTTTTTTAGAATGAGAAATGGAAACTTGTTCCCCACAAGTGCTCATAAATTGAGCACCTTACTAATTTTTCTCCTAGGTTGTGCAGCTAAAACCTGCATGGTCTAAGATATTAGAAATGTTGTTGTATTCAAATTACAAGTACCTTCTTGGCTGAAATTGCCAGTGAAAACAGAGAGCTTTGTTTAAAAGGTTGATTCTGGCATTTGTGTAAGAAAAAACTCCTACCTCCTGAATTAGGGAGTTGAAGATATATCTCTGGGGCTGGAATTGTGGCTCAGTGATAGAGCGCTCACCTAGGATGAGCGGGACCCAGTTTGATTCTCAGCACCACATAAAAATAAAGGCATTGTATTGTGTCCATCTACAAAAAAGATTCATTCTCTCTCTCTCTCTCTCTCAAAAAAAATATATATATCCCTGATAATAATGATAATGGTGAATCTTATTCACAGTTAAACTAATTCAGTTTTAGATATCTTAGCATTTTAAAGAGTTATGATTAGCCAGAGGAGTTTAGTCATATCACTTGGAAACAAGCTTCTATGAAATAGTCTCGAATTAGCAAATTAAAAAAAGAAAAAAACAATGCAAGCAAGTAATATTGAAGCTTTGGGCACTTAATGATTAAGTTCTTAAAGCTACCATGATGTTTAGTAAGTGTATATAACTGTTTTCCCTTTGCCAGATTTCTGTTATCTGCATCTATTAATAGAAGTATTGACATATATCAGTGATAGGTAGTTGGGGAAAAACATAGGATTTGAAATTGTGTGAGGTAGGTGATGGTAATTTACCTAGCTGCCTTGATTTCTGAGATTCAGTTTCCTTATCTTCAAAATATTATTTCACAAAATTACAATATCAACAAGAAAATATGGAATTGATCATCACCATGGAACAATTTTAATAAAATGTCAGTTTATCAGAATAAAAAATCCATAACTGGTACTAGATTTTTAAGATTAAAATGAACATAACATTCTTAACACTATAATAATAGGACATTAGCAATATCCCAGAACATGTCTTTAAGGAAGGTGAATCCATGGTATACCTTGACACACATTTTATGTAATAATGGTGATTTTAATTTATAAAGACTAAATATTATAGGATATTAAAAATTAGTTCTTATACTTGATATTGATGCTTATTAAATCTGTCCAAAATGTATACAATATATTATTAGACAAAACATTCAGTAGCTTAGATTATAAATAACCCTTGTTCTAGCTCATTTTAAACAATGTAGTATGAATGATGCCAAAAAAAACAGGCTAGAACATTTTCTTCTCTCCAAGATCTTAGATTTTGTAAACAAGGCTCTGAAGGCGCTGCTCCTGGAACAAATCTAGGTCATCATAATCCAAAATCTTTTGAAAGATGAGGCTGTTAATTAAGTATCTAAGGTACTTTTTAGTATATTAATTTTAAGGATGTGTTTTGACTTTTAAAAACCTAGTATTTGGGGGTTGCTCTTTGGCTGGTTGGCTTATTTGTACCATTATCTTAATGAAAACAAATGACTGGGTAATCATCTCAGCAAATATGATTGCTAGGAATCTCTATGAGAGTGAGAAATAATGCAACATATAGCTTAATTTATCCTGTACTGACCTAACAGAATAATATTTTTGTTTATTTTATTTTATTTTATTTTTAGTAAAAACTCTGATATTATTAAGTCATAAATTTCCCTATTTTCCATAACTGTTAACAGCATTGAATTGTAGCTATTGTATAGTCCCTCTTGCAAATTAGTTATTGAGCTTTTAAATATGAAAGTATTTAAGGAACTCTTTTAAAAAAACAATATTATAGAAAACTTTCATTAGTCAAGATTTATTTCATCCCCATTGTTTTTTTTTAGATAGACATGACAATTGAGTATATTTTGACATATTATACATACATGAAGCATGACTTATCTAATTATGATCCCATTCCTGTGGTGGTACATGATGTGGAGTTTCACTGGTCATGTATTCATATATGAACACAAGAAAGTTATGTCCAGTTCATTCTACTGTCTTTCCTAATCTCATTCTTCACTTCCATTCAATTCCCTTTGTCCCCATTGTTGTTAACATGGGATACTGTTAATGTACTGTTCTCTATTTGTGTGTGTTCAGTATGCCTGGGTATGAGTATGAGATCCTTTATTATAGGATCTGATCAATAGGCTCAGATAGACTAAATAATTTGATAAAATAGTTTGAATCCCTAGACTACCTGGCTCTTCTTCACTATGTTTTGCTGCTTTAAAGGATCTTTCCAATAAAGAGTTTGGGTTTTGTATGACCCACTGCTATACCAGGACCTTCCTCTCAACCCCTGAGAAGACTATCAGAGATGAATATATTCTATTTGTATGTTACATTGCTGTTTTCAAAACAATTTTATCTTATTCTATTTGACCCTTATAGCTTACTAACATCGTAGGCAAAACAGAATGAAGAATTTCAAAGTGCTTAAGATCACAAAGTTGGTTAGTGTCTAGGCCAGAATTTAAAAATGTGGTTCCTGGATCAATGTCCTTTGCTACTTCCTTTTACTTTGTCTGAATTGAGTAAGTAATCTTTGTTCACAAAGTGAAGTTTTACAAGTTGAATTTTTTATTATTATCCTCAGGATCATACTAACAGCTACAGCCAGGCTCCCTGTTTTAGCAGTCAAGTTCAATTTTCTTGTTATAAATAGTGTGTAATGATAGTTTCGATGTGTAATGAGACTATAGTGATGGTTATTAAATGAAATAGATAAAAAATGTGAACGTAAGATTTCTACATTTAAACTTTAATTTTTGTGTGATATTCTATTTGCCTTATGGAAATGTATGTAAGGAAAGAATTATTAAGGGAAGGACAGTACTGGTTAAGGGCTCACACTAGCCAGGCACTGTGGCGCATGCCTGTAATTCCAGTGGTTTGGGAGGCCAAGGCAAGAGGATCGAAAATTCAAAGCCAGCCTCAGCAACTTAGTGAGGCCTTAAGCAACTTAGCAAGGCACTGTCTCAAAATAAAAAATAAAAATGGCTGGGGATGTGGCTCAGTGGTGAAGCCAAGTATCTCAGTACCAAAAAAGGAATATACATTAGATACAGGAGGACCTGAATTTGAATCCTGGTCCTGACCACCGTTTTCTGGTTACTTGGTCAAGTAGCAAGCCAGTGTTCTTAGATGTGGGGACAATAACTATCTGGAGGTCCGAGGAGATGGCTTTGTAAAGGGATTAGCATCATGCTTGGCCAGGATCTAGTAGCTATTTAATATATTTAATATAATTAGGAGTTATTTAGTGATTATTTTTAAAGATTATTTTTGTATGAGCAATGTTTTTGTTTAGAACATATCAAAGATGGCACTATTATATCTGAAATATCTTACTATCAGTAGATGGTTCCCAACTATTACTATTGTCAGAAAGCAGAGACGATCTCAAGTAGTTGATTTTTGAAGTTTTTCCATTTTATATTTGGAATACATAGTTTAAAAAACTTATATAGAAGATCTCCTTTACTATTTATTTACATTAGGATAATATATTTCTTAAACTGGTCCAATTGAAGAAAATACTAGATTTTAGTGGAAGGGAGGGGTTGTTGTTATTGTGGTTTGAGAATTGAGAACGAAGTCTAGCACTTGTTTAGAATTTCCTGTTATGTAAATTCTTAGCTTGTAGACTCAAGGTTTAGAAAGTAGATAATGTGCCATAATTTTACAGTATATCCATTGTATTTGTTTACCAAGATTACAAAATCAGGGAAAGGTAAGTCTTTTTCAGAAATATATAAAATGCCATTCTGAAATTTCTTAGAAAACTAGCAGCTCAAAGGAAGCATTTAAAAATTTTATTTATTTATATAATTAGGTATATATTACAGCAGAATGCATTTTGATTCATTGTACACAATTGCAGCACAACTCTTCATTTCTCTGATTGTACACAATGTAGTGTTGCACCATATGTGCAGTCATACACATACCTAAGATAATGATGTCCATCTCATTCCATCATCTTTCCTGCTTCCATGTCTCTTCCCCACCGCTCCCTCTCCTTTGCCAAAAGTTCCTCTATTTTTCCCATGTCCCCCCCATTTTTAAGGTGGCACATCTCTTGATATACATTCTATTCATTTATAATTACATATTCTGACTAAATAAGTTTAATATTTGTCTGTAAATTCTCTTTATAATGTTAATAGTTTATATCACAGATCTATGATAGCATTAGCCTTTAAGAAGTTTGAGAATTATAATTAAGTTTGAGAACCACATAGGAAATATATATTATTTTTCCTTAGGAAATGTATATTATTATTCCTTTGTTGTTGTTTTATTTTGTTGGTACTAAAAATTGAACCGAGGAGCACTCTATCACTGAGCTATATCTCCAGCTTTATAATTTTTTTTCATTTTGAGTCAGGATCTCATGAAGTTGCAGGGGCTAGCCTTGAATTTGCAATCCTTCTGCTTCAGCCTAAGAAAAGTATGGGGTGCCTGAGACAAGTTTTGGATCAGGGAAAATTTTACAGATGAAGATACTGAAGCTTATAGTGAGTTAGTATTTTATACTTGGTCTCACTGTTAGTAAATGGCAGGTTCATGTTTTGAACCTAGTTTGGCCTGACTTCCAAAACCTTGTTCTACCATGCCATTCTTTCTCTGAATTATCTACCTCACAGGCTTATTGTGTTCCTGAACATGCATCCCTTATTGTTATTTCTCAGAGGATTTAGAAGCTTTCCTTTTCAACAGTGATCAAATTCTTTCCTTAAATGTTTGTGAGATCTAACTCTTCTTCATAGGTTATATTTACTTGTATACTGCAGAACCCCAGGGATTCTGGAAGCTTTTTCAGGGGTAATATCTTGTGAATTCTGGGGCTTTTGTGAAACTGCAGTGCTGTTTGTGACCTCTCATTTAAAAATAGCCCCATGGTGCTCATGGGGTACATTAGTAGCCAGTATTTTTTTTTTTTAAGAGAGAGTGAGGGGGGGGAGAGAAAGAGAGAGAGAGAGAGAGAGAGAAAGAGTGAGAATTTTTAATATTTATTTATTTATTTATTTTTAGTTCTCGGTGGACACAACATCTTTGTTGGTATGTGGTGCTGAGGATCGAACCCAGGCCGCATGCATGCCAGGCGAGCGCGCTACCCCTTGAGCCACATCCCCAGCCCAGTAGCCAGTATTTCCACCATCTTGCACTTCTTCCCACTCAAGATGCTCCAAATAGGGGCTGAGGATGTGGCTCATGTGGTATCGTGCTTGCCTGGCATGCGGGCGGCCCAGGTTCGATCCTCAGCACCACATACATGTTGTGTCCGCCGACAGCTAAAAAATAAATATTAAAATTCTCTCTCTCTTTAAAAAAAAAAAAAAAGACGCTTCAAATAAACAAAGATCTGAATGATAAACAGCATTCATCTGCTACGGCCTGAAATTACAAAACTTTCCTGAAATCCTAGAGCTATCACTGATAATAAAATAAAATAAAGTTTTCCATTGCCTTAAAAGTTTGAAACATACTAATCTGTTGATGTGATGTTCTGGGGAAATATTTCTGAAATGAGAAATTTTTCTGATCCTTCATATCTGTTCATTCTACTACCTGCATTGACTCTTCTAAACAACTTTGTAAATTGGGAAAGGATTTTTGTTGATAAAGTTGAAGATAGGATGGTATGCTAAAACCTAGTGCTTGAAACATGAAAACAAAGAATTTATACCTTTATATCTCTAGGTGATTTGAAGATAAAGTAAATTTGAAGACAAAGTTAAATTGTTTTGTGTAATAAGAGACATTTACTGTAAATACCTCATTAAGTCTTGTATTTTCAGAGTTTACTAAATAACTGATTCATTTTTCCTTTTTGAATCTGTTTATAATCACTGTTAACTTGTTTTTCTTGCTTTCTTAAAAGGTACTGCTTACTTTTAAGACCATATCTCATTTTAAATATCTAACTGGTTGTGCTTTTCTAGGAATTTGTGATGTTCCTTGTAGAATAATTCCTAGTTCTAGGTAAATGGAGTTTGATACTTAATTCTGATTGCTGTAGATTTCTCTTTTTTAAAAAAATTATTTATTTATAAATTTTTCTATTTCCACATTTCAAAGAACCTGATTTATTTGAAATGTGAAATAATTAATTTCCTTTACCACCCTTACTTTGTCCTCGGTTTTATATGAAACACTAGCTGAAATAAACTTTCATCTCATGCATTCCTCTCTCTTAAAAACAACTAGAAGTACGTTTTAGGAGCTCATGCTAGAATACTTTGTCATTATTATCAGTCTACTGTTCTTTCCTTTCAAGTTGCTTAAACACAGCTGAGTTCCTAAGAGGAGCAAAGAAAACATGACAGTGCTGCCAAGTAGACAGGAAGCTGTAGTGGACCTAGCGAGCAGGGAAGGTTGAGCACAAGCTTCATCCAATCAGCTGTGAGTGCTGTTGCTATGTGTGCTCTTACTCTGCTGCCTTTGTGAAAAACCTTACTGGGAGGGAAGTGGAATCAGCGCCCAACGCTGAACATTTGTTTTAACCGCTGCAGACATCTGGATCTTTCAGTCACTGACAGTATAGCTATTGACAGCCAGAAGGCAACTTCTTTCATACAAAGATTCCAGTATGGTTTTCAGTGGAAACAAAGGGCAGCACAGAGAAGGTGTGTAATGAAGTGTTTTTAACGGCTTTATTTTTAAGCTTCCAATTTTCTGTAGCTGTTTACCAGTTGTGGTGCTTGTTTTGCATGGATTTTTAATAAATTAGGTCTAGGAAAATGATCTCACTTTGAAAAACATGGGATTTAGGAAATTTTTCTTTGCTTCATATAGCCTGTTTTCTTTGAACAGCATTGCTTAAAAGATTATTAAAATGCTAATCTGAACAATGAGTAGGAAGAAAAGAAACCAAATACAGTGCCCTCACTTTAATGGGGAAAAAATGTGATAGAAATAAGAATACTGGGAAGGGAATATGAGTTAGCCAGAAGTATTAACTATATGTGGGGGCAGAAGATGTTTTTAAAATAAAAGCTGTTAATAATGTATTTAAATAAGTTATCTATTTTTAATTGGATTAATTATTTCTGAATTTGACAGAGATCATCAGAATTTCGATTAGTGAGCTTTTTAATATAAATTAATTGTTATGTTGTCTTTTTTAAAAGCAAGTCCATATTATAGATCTGACACTTAAAAAGACAATGAAAACCCTATTGTCAAATAATTTTGAACAACGGATATATGTACAATACTACTATAATTGACCAGATTATAAACTTCAAATTACAGTCTCTTAATAGCTTGATCTGTTGACTAGTTCTGTGCAGTTCAAATAAAAGAAATATAATTCAACAGCAAATTTAGTGTAGTGTCTATTAAGTGTTCTTCTAGAAAACTGAAGAGTAAAGGATTTTGAGGACAATGTACCACAAATGGTTAAGATAGTATTTTAGAATTAAAATGGGCCTCCCATATGTAATAATTCCACATCCAATTTAGTTGATACTGAAAATGCAGTAAAATTTTATTATTTTAAACCACTTAGTTCAATATTTGTAATAATTGGAACAGAATATAATTTGCAATTTATATGTGATCTGGAAAAACTGATTTGTCTAACAGATTAAATGAAAGTTTTAAAGTATTTTAGAGAAACAGAATTTTTTTGTATTTTCTCAAATACTGTGAAATAAGAGTTTATATAATTGATTTAGCTAATGATTCTTTTAAACTAATTAAAGCAGAGCAGGCTAATTAGCATAATGCCCATTTTTAGGAATAATCAGTGTTGAGCTAATCACGAATTTTTCAGTTTCACATAGTTGTCTTAAATGGTTCCTTTTAAATTCACTCAGTGAAGTATGTCTAATGAGTAAAGTTGGTTCAAAATTAATATTAGAGTTTTATTTTTTCTCTACATATGTCACATTTTGGAATAGGATTGGTTTTGTTATTTTCAAAAATATCTATCAAAGTTTTATCAATGTTAGTATTTTTAATAAGTGAAGAGAGCTGTTACCTTCCTTTGGAAATAACTCAAAATATAACCATGCATCTGTGCCCCCTTTACTGCTTGTTTTTAACAATACATACATATTTTTATTAAGCTAAATGACTTAAAATTTTATTGGTGGCAATTTACAAAATAAGTTGTCCTTAAACATTAACAAAGTACTTTATGTGGACCTGCATGTTGTTGAACTTTGAAAGACTTTGACATTTCCTAGTTTTTATAGTTTGTTAGGTGTAGCTTAAAAAATTTGAACCTGATAGAAGTTATAATGAAAATTGTAGCCAAATCAAGAGATTGTTATTCTTTGGACTTGTTGACTTCCATACTATGAAAAATTCATTTTCAGAAGAGGAGGGAGGACGTGAGTGGAAGAGAGGAAGGTAGAGGGATGAGAGAAGACTTAAGTTGATTTAAATATGACTCTAACCACATGGGGTCAGTCTAATCATTTTCGTTTTTTACTAATTTTATTTTCTAATTATAGAATCACAAAAGCCAAAGTTTTAGTTTACTACCTTTCTCTGTCTGGTTTATTGCATAAGAATTAATAGCACTTTTAAAAGCAGGCTGTTTTCATTTATATACTGCATAAGATAGAGAAATATGATATTGATAAGGAAGTTGAATGTACTGCTATATCACACAAAGTCATTACCATTGTATTCAAAAGGAATATTTTTGGCAGAATCCCAGATACAGGTTCTGCTCAGTATTAAAATCTCAGGGTAGGGCTGGATTGTGGCCCAGTGGCATAGAGCTTCCCTTTGCACATGAGGTACTAGGTTCAATCCTCAGCACCACATTAAAAATAAACAAACATAATAAAGATATTGTGTTCATCTATAACAAAAAAAATAAAAATTAAAAATATCAGGTTAATTGAAGCTTATAATCTGGTCAATTACAGTATTATTGCTATCATATTTCAGTTCAAAATTATTTGACAATAGGATTTTCATTGTCTTTTTATGTGTCAGAGCTATAATTTGGACATAATACAGTAATTTTTGTTTTGGCTGATAAACAAAACCTAACAGAAATGCTAGTATTTATCATATGCAGTGATTGCTATAACTGATTTTTAAAATATTGATTTTTTTGTTTATTTTGAAACTGTATTATATAAATATAGTCTATAAAATGTAAATATATTATTTCATTTATAATTCTTAAATTATGTAATTTAAAACCACAGGATGGAAAGGGATCTAGGTCTACTATGGAAGATTTTAAAAATCATTAGATATCCCACTCCTCAGTTTATACTGAAAGGACTTAAAATCAGCGTATTACAGTGACGCAGCCAAATCAATGTTCATAGCAGCTCAATTCACAATAGCTAAACTATGGAACCAACCTAGGTGCCCTTCAACAGATGAATGGATAAAGAAAATGTGATATATATACATACACACATGCATACATACACACAATGGAATATAACTCAGCCTTAAAGAAGAATGAAATTACGGCATTTGTAGGTAAAAGGATGGAGTTGGAGAATATCATACTAAGGGAAATAAGCCAACTCCCCAAAACCAAAGGCCAAATGTTTTCTTTAATAGGTGGATGCTGATCCATAATGGGGGAGGCGTGGGCGGATGCTAGGGAAGAATGCAGGAACTTTGAATTGGGTAGAGGGGAGTGAGGGGAGGGGATGGGAATGGGGTGGGAAGGATGGTGCAATGAGACAGACATTATTACCCTGTCTATATGTATGATTGTACAACTGGTGTGATCACATCATCTACAACCAGAGAAATGAGAAGTTGTATTCTATTTGTGTACAATGAGTTGAAATACATTTTACTGTCATGTATAACTAATTAGAACAAGTAAAAAAATTAAAAAAAAATCTTTGAAAATCCAACATATCAAGAATGTTATCAATATATAGATCTGTCAACATATTATCATTTTTATATAATATAAATGAATTTTATTTCACCATCTGATCAATAAATAAATAACTACAAAATATCATTACTACTTTAAGTATTATCATAAATGTTTGATACCGCAAGTATTTAAATGTATGCCATAAGTGATGCATGGCATAATGCTTCTTTGGCTTTTAGAAATTCAATTACTTCTTCATAGCCTCTTGAATCCAAGAAAGATTTATTTTCATAGTCAGCTGGGCTGGGAAGTTTGGTCTTAACAATTTTTTGTCAGACTTTCGTCCCTCCCTCCTTCTTTCTCCATTTCTCTCTCTCTCTCTTGTTTCATCTCATTTTGTTGCCCAGCCTTGCCTTAAATTCCTTGGGCTGAAATGATCCTGCTGCCTCAGCCTCCCAACTAACTTGGATTATCGGTATATGTCACTGTGCTTGACTATTGTCAATCATTTTCACATAATGGTACTATTGCATAACATTTTTTGCCTTTGCAAAGATATAGCATCTTTCTTTAAATATTCACATATCACTATCTAAATTCAAGGCTTTAGTTATAAAAATACAGTTGTTTGTGATATTAATTGAATCTGATTGTATAGTCCTTTGTTATGGGACTTCATTATAAAATTGACCACATGAAGACTATTAATTGAGAAACTGAAATTCTTTCTCTACTGGTCTCCTCAATTTTACTCATTCTGAGACTTCTGAACATCAAATTGAATGAGAAGTTTTCTGATAAGTATAAGGATGGTAATGTTATAATTATAGGAAGTAATCATGCTTGGATATAAGAAATATCAACTAACTTCTATATAGTTAGGCCTCAGATTTTGCTATAAGCTTCCTGTCATCTAGTGTATGAGAGGAAAATTAGCCAGTTATACATGTTCCTGTTTTTTATTTTGTATTGCTAAATATGTGGCATTAATATTTAATGTTATTAATTTTTAATTAATATTCTTATTTTTTAAAAAATACCTTTATTATTTATAAATAAATAGGATTGAACCTAGTGCCTCATACATGCTAGGCAAGCTCTCTACTACTGAGCTACAACCCCAACCCTGTTTTCTTAATATTTTGAAAGTGTTTTGTTGAGGATCAAAATTTGAGTGGCTGCCTATATGATTTATTATTTAGTTATGAGTTATTGGGAGTGCTTTTATCTGTTTGAGCCTTAGTTTCCTTATCAGAATAATGAGATTTGAGGGTGATTGTGGGATTAAAGTTAAAGAATCTATGAAAACTACTTAGAAAAAAGAGCAAGTATTATCACTTAATAAAATGTGAGATATTATTATAATAGACTCTCCTTTTCCTTAAAATTATTGTGTATCTAAAAGTCTGAACATAGTGACTTTTCTCATTATTATGAGAATTTTAAGACTTTCCCCTAGAGCTTCGATATAGTTTCTCAAATTTCTAAAATGCTTTATGAATTAGAAAGCCATGAAAATATGAGGATCCAGACAGAGAAGTCAGGGCTGATGAGGAAATACATGAGTAAATATCTGAAGATAGATAATAGTAAATAATGGTAAGGAAATTACAAATGAGTGAAATGAGAAGAGAAAGTAAATGAAACTTTTGTTTGATGTTTGTTTTTATTGTTTTGTGTGTGCTTCGTAGCTCTCCAAATACTGAGATGATTAATTAATCAGTTGCTAAATTCCTTGGGATTTTTTTTTTTTTAAGTGGGAAGTTACTTGTTTCTGAGTTTTGTTTTGAATTCCTCAGCTAGCAGCATTGAGTTAAAGATGACCCTTAATTGCCATCCATCTTTTTTTTTGCCATCCATCTTAATGACAAACCCAGTGCCTGGGAGTTATAAATTAAATATCATCACAAATATGATTAGTGTAACTGTCTTGGAATTTAAAAACTTAGAGACTAAAAATTGGGTGGAATAGAGCTATTTTGAAAACTCAAACTTCAAAGCCAAATTGTTCAGAAAAATGATCATTATTATTATTATTTATCATTTTCAGAAGTACAAAAAATTTCAACTGACCACAATATTTTCACTGCTATGAGCTATGATAAATCTGTATTATTTAGGGGGGAAACATTTAATCTGAGTTCTATCCTGGATTTTTTGATTCTTACATAAATATAAATATAAATTATTGTGTATCTAAAAGTCTGAACATAGTGACTTTTCTCATTATTAATTTACTAAACATATAGTTTGGCTTTTTGAGAATTAGAGAACAAGCAAATGAAAAAAGAGAAAACAATATTTTCTAAGAACACTCCATTTATAACTGTCAAGGAGTCCAACAGTATGCTTTTAGGTTGTGCCTACAGACCACTTTGCAATTGACAACATGGGAGACAAACACTTTTAAAAATAAAAAATGTCTTGATTTTACCTGACTGAATTATATTGGTTTATTTGTTTTGGGCAGTGCATACTTACCTTAAATCACTTATCTCAAAAATATCCACATAGGAAAAGAATGGTTTTTTAATGCCATTGACTCATTCTGACACACTTGAGAATATGCTGAAAACTGTCAATCCCCTGCTAGGAGAAAAAAAACATTGTATCTGTGTATGTATAGACATAATTTTGTGGAAAATATCCAGAGGCTTATATATTCTCTTAGGTTAAGACATTTATTAAACATAATTTCATTTTAGTCAGAGTCTAAAAACATTTTTAAAAATATGAGGCTTAAAACAGACTGGATAAGGATATGTACTCCGTCAGAGTGGTACATGGTGAATATGGGGCACACTGTCTTTTAGCTTCAGAGGAAATGGTAAAATGTGCCAGCAAGCCACTCCATAAGTTAGTACTTTTGCAGATAGTTTGTCCTGATGAATACCCAGTATTCCTGCATTGAACTCTATATTCTGGACAAAGAACCTAGTGCAAAAGACTAGCCTGAAATTCATTGCTCAGGTCTCTGAGTTGTACACTGAGATTAGAGGAAACCTAAAAGACACCTTTTTGGCCACAAAGCTGCACCTGAAATCTCTTCCAGAAATCATCCTACACTAGAAATGACAGGTCCTCGTTTATGAATGTTACCTAATTCCATCTTTGTTTAAAATAATCAAGCTGAACTAATCTTATTGTATGTGTTCGTTTCTCAACTCTTAATTAAAAACATCTCTGTCTTTTATGGTCTTTCAGTTTCCCCAGGAGTGTTAGGTTTCACGCATACACACACACAGTGGAAAATATGAATGTTGAGAGTACTTAAAAGTAGGGGTCATGCATGTGGTAGAAGGAAAGAAGTTGAAAGGACAGTGCATTTTTTTTTTTTTTTTTTGGTACCAGTCTATGTTGTAACCATATCCCCAGGAGAGAAAAATGTTAAGACTAAATTAGGTTAAATTTAAGGGTGATTTTTGAAAACTATGTGCCAACTATCTGGAACTAGTAAACTGGAACAAAACAAAACAGCATTAGAATAGTAGATTGCTTCTCTTTTAGCACAGAGTATTCTTCTGAGCTAAATCTAGAACTTGTGGTTTTGAGAGACAGGATTTTGTTTCCTTCTGTGAAAATGTTTTCTTAGCTCACTGTCCCAGAGTTCTTTCTGTATGGAGCTTGGAGTTATAGCATTATATAATCAGGAATATTCCCATAAGGGATAGTGAAAGGACAACATTTTCTACTTGAGGGTTTCCCCGAAACAATGATGAATTAGTTCTGATGTTTTACATTGTGCACAGAGAAATGAAATTAAGTAGGGTTAGTGCAGGTGAGAAGGCAATGAATAAAATCTTTTTGGTTTTAAGTTTGTGCCCATGCATCTGTGATGCATGACTAAAAGCCTCAACTTTAAGGAGACAAAACAAAAGGGTACCAGTAAATTTCCTCAGTACATTGAGTAGTTCTATTTCTGAAATATTTTAAATACCAGCTTTCTCTGTTGTCCAATATTCAGTTCCTCCAATTACCATAGCACCTTGATCTACCTGTTTTTCATTTATTGCATCATTGTAAATTAGACTTATGTGTGTCTTACCCCATAAAACTAACTCTGTTTTAAGGTGGTAATAATGGCTTGTTTTCCCATTACTTTCTATAGAAAAAATTGATTTTTATTGAAAGTTTGGACACAAATATCAAACATCTAGCCCATCTTTCAAATTACATAGAATTTAGTTTTATTTTGAGAGCATCAGTTTGCCCTCAACTTCTCACACAAGCATTTAGTAGTTTGCTATAATGTATTGGATCAATAATCCCTTAAAAGACTGTTGCGGTTTAGAAATTCCAATAATCAATATGGAAAGTAGAACTCAGAAAAGTGCTCTTTCCTCTTATTTTTTTCATAATTTAAATTTTGCTCTCATTCTAGAGATTTCATGAATATTGCCTAATGCAGCTTAACCATTTTAAAACAAATGTTTCCTTGCTCCATTTAAGATAATTATATTGAGACAATGGTAAAACAGTTGATAATTAAAATATTAAATCCAAGAGAAAATTAAAGTAATAATTATTGGAAAGGGTAACAGCAAGCTTTTTATCACTTAGACTAGAAGTAAGCTGGAAATAAGAAAACAATGAGACATTAAACATTCATTCAAATGCCTGTTCATGCAAAGCACTATATGCTAAGCATTGGTAAAGCAGTTGGTCTTGTTTTCATGGTGCTTCATTTGTGCTAAGTTTTAGGAAAGAAATGTATAAGATCTAATGAACTCCAACAAAACAAAACAGTAAAGGCCATGGAAGATAGTAGTGGGTTGAAGACTTAATGAAGGATTATGCATATGAACTGCAATAGAGATCATCTGACTGTTTCATAGATGACTTTTTAAATATGTAGAATATGATAAAGTTAATTTTTTCCTTTAAGAATAGAAATAATATTAGAAAATATGAAAAAACCTTTTCAATAAGAGCAACAAACATCGAATTTTGCTTAGTACATATATTCAGAAACTGGTGAAGATTTTAAGAATATTTTAAAAGGTTTTCATAAATGTTGAGATTTAAACCTTTGAAATGAAGGTTTTAAAAAATTACTTGAAGAGGTTTTTGAGTTGTTGGCTATAATTCTGGGGAAGCACTGATAAATTCATTTGAAGATTAGAAAAGCAGGAAGAGTGTTAAGAGAATTGGAAGAAACAAAAGGATGAGTCACCTTCTGACCACATTTTTTCCATAGTACAGCTTCATGAGACCTGCCAGGAGGGGAGTGCTGGGAACAAGAGGAATTCTAGTGATTTAGTAGAATACAGAGGGTGGAACAGTTTGAGGTGATCCTAGGAGAGAGAATGAGTTTGGCCACAGCTTTGGATGGGCAAAGGGGAGTGATGAAGGATGAGGTGAAAAAAAGTAGGGAGTGGTTTTTATTTTTTACCTCATCCTTCATAACTCCCCTTTAGGCATCCAGTGCCCCAACAGTCCAGGAATGGTAAGTAAGTGGTCAGATGTGGGAGATTATTGAAAATAGAAGCAGTCAGACTTTACCACACTGATGACTTAAGGAACAAGAGATAGGGAGGAGTCATAGGTGATTCTAAGGTTTCAAATCACAAAAAAACAAAACAGCTGTGGTTGGGATAGATTTTATACTCTGTCCAACACTCCTATGATTGTTTTTAGTTTGTGGTAGGCTAGAGGTAGGATTAGTTATAATTACAAAAACTGGTTTATGTGAAATCAAATCATTGGCATTGGAAGGGGCCATCTAGTTTCATGCCCTTCATTTTATAAATGAGTTTTCCAAGGGTCACAGAGTTTAACTGATCTTTCCCAAGGACTCAAAGGCCAGTTTATTGCAAAGCTGAAATTAGAATCCAGGTCTTCTGGCTTTTAGTGCAACATTTTATATATGGTATCTTCTTTTTTCTTCTTCCAGTTTTTCATTTATTTAGAAAGTAAAACTTTTTCAGTAGTTTCATTTTGTTATTGTTGTTCTTGTTACTAGGGATTGAATCAAGGAGTACTTAACCAGAGAGCTACAGCCCCAGCCCTTTTTATATTTTATTTTGAGACAGGGTCTTGCTAAGTTGCTTCGGGCCTTGCTAAATTGCTGAGTCTGGCTTTGAACTCTCTCAATCCCCCTGCCTCAGTGGGATTATAGCCATGCACCACTGTACCCTACTTTGGTAGTTTTTAATCCTTCAGCTTTTGAAAGCTTATTTCAATTTTCATATTGTCGATACATGTCATTATGTTTATATACTTGAAAAATCACACAAATATAAATTATATGTTGATATTTAAGTTAATGGACTTTATCATGCATTTTTCTAAGAGTACTCATTCTATTTCAAGGAATTTGGTTCCTTGATTTTTAAGAGCTGGAGGATGTTTCATCATGTTGATAATAGCCATTTACCATAATTTTTTTCAAACTTTTAAAAACCTTTCCTACTATATTAGATCTAACATGGATCTTTAATATTATTTTAATTTTCATTCCTTTGATTAGAAAGCAAACATTTCTGTTTACCCATTTTATTTTATTTATGTGGATTATTTTTCTTTTCATTTAACATTTGAGTAGAATATTATAGAAATAGGACTATTTTGTTGATAATATGATAGAGTTCTTTCACTAATTAATTTATTAAATTTTAAAATGCTAGGAAATCAAACCTAGGGCCTTGCACATTTAGACAAGTGTTCTGTGGCTGAGCTACAACCCCAGCCTTCTCCTATATTTCAGAAATATTTAGATTTTATATATTTTTAATCTGTCAGTATTTTTCTGTATATTTTCATACTATTTCAAAGCTGAGGTTTTTTTAATACTCTTTAAGTCAAATGTTTATCAAAAATTATGCTAGTTTTCCCCTTTACAATTATATTTTGGTTTTCTACCTTTGAGGTATTTATTTTGGTACATGATATAAGGTACTGTTTCTTAAAATGTGGTTCACAGGTCATTTATATGAAAGTTATAGAGCTTTCTTGTTAAACATACAGACCATTTGAGTCAAAATTTCTGAGTGTTGATTCCAGGGTATACTGGTATTAGGATTGTGTTGTTGCTCTAACCAGTTATCAGAGCTTTGCACTTTAAAACAACACAAATTTATTGTCTCATATTCTTGGAGGTTAGAAGTCTAAAATGGGTCCAAATGACTAGAGGAAATGTTTCCTTGACTTTGTCAGCTTTGGAGTCTCTACAATCCTTGGTTTAAGGCCCCTTTATGGATCTTCAAAGACAGCAGTGTAACTAACATCTTATCTCTTTGAATTTCTGCATGTATTATAAAGATCCTTGTGATCATGTTAGGCATTCCTGGATGTTCTATGAAAATTCCTTTTGAATGTAAATGATGTATGTACAGGATCCAGGGGATTAAGGACATGAATCTTTCTGAGGGGGGTGCATTATTCTGTCCAACCACAATACTAGTAATACATATTAAAATTTGACAACCAGTAGTATATGATAGATACTTCATACTTCTCCTTCGGTGACTCAAAATGTTAGTAAATTCTCTTCTGTTTTGTACAGATTATAAATGGTAGAGACCATAATGTTTTTATATCTAATTAGTCTTTTGAGGATGTCTGTGTCTTATTCCAGTAATCTTTTAAAAATATATCTTTATCAAATAGAAAGTCATTGGTTCTAGGGTTTTGTTTTTGTTTTTTTGTGGGTTTTTTTTTTTTTTTGGTAAACATTGCTAAACTGCAATTTTAAAAGCTTTGCAAGTGTCTTTGATTCGCTCTACTTGCTACTTTATTAAATTTTGATTTAAAAATATAGAAAAGGAATATGGTTGTTTGAAACAAAATCCAAGCTAAAAAGTGTATAAACAAGTAGGAAAAACTGTTAATTCCTTCTTACTTCCTTTTATGCCTTATTCCCAGTAATAAACAGTGTCCACAGTTTTGTGTATATATTTCCAGTCTTTATCTTATCCACATATAAGTATGCATGATATTGTATATCTTTAAAACTTTTTAAACTAAAATGATTATACTATATAAGCTCTATAACTTAATCTTTTTCTTTTTTCTCTACAGTACAGGGGATTGAACTTGGGGCCAATCTACTACTGAGTTACATGCCTAGCCCATTTGTTATTTTATTTTGAGCAAGGTCTCACTAAGTTGCCCAGGCTGGCCTCAAACTTGTGATCTTTCTACTTCAGTCTCTCAAGTAGCTGGAATTTCAGGCATGTCACTACACCTGACTTAACTCAGTTTTTTCATACTAGGATGTTTTTGAGTATTTTCAACTTAACATGATTTTCCATTGTAGAAATGTATTGTTTGGACTTTTTTGTTTGTTTGGTTGGCTGATTTTGGTGATGTGGATTGAACCCAGGGCCTCTCCCACATTGAGCACACATACTATACTGAGTGACACACCTCCAGTCCTTCTTTTGAATATTTGATTATTCAGTTTATTTATTATAAGGAGAAATTAATTCATTTGGATATTTATGATAGGCTTTGTTTTTGTTTTTGTGTTTTGCTGGATAGATATATAACAGTAATCCTATATGTACCCTATAAATGTAAAGTTTAGACATTGGCATACTGTAATATTGACTTGATCAGCCAGTTTTCTAATAAAATATGATGCCCCAGTTAAGTCTGAATTTCAGACAAATGAGTAACATTTTAGTATAAGTATGTCCCATACTGAAATTCAAATCTAACTAGGCATTCTTTATTTTTATTTGCTAAATTGAGCACTTCTAAGTATGTAAACTAATGACTTCCCCGTAGTGCTGTCCCACAGCCCCAGAATTGACTAATAGCAATAGTGTAGTATGTATGTGTTTTGTTTTTCTGTAAATAATTAATACAGTTGTAGAACTGCACAGTTTTGTGTGCATTTTGAAAATAAAAGATGGTGGTTCATACACTGTTTTGCAACTTAATTTCTGTCACTCACTGATATCTCAGTAGTTTTTTCATGTCCGTGTCAGCAGTATTAAAAAGCCTAAGTAGCATATTTAATAACTAATTAAAGTTTTGGTCAAAAAATAGTAAAATTACCGAAAAGTGGTTGTTTCCTTGTTTTTAAATGCTAAGTAAAATATTTTTAGCAGTTTCAAATTATTATCAAATGTAATAATAGCATTTACAATTATCCGTTTACTAAATCCTTAGGACATCATGGAGACTGCTTATGGGCTAACTCTGTTTCAGTGGTTAAAGACAGAAAATTGGTTGTGAGATTTGCATTTGACTTAGCAGATGCAGTGTTGACTAGGGAACCAAATATTGACATGGACCCAGATGTGTCAGTTGTAAACTTTTTCTGTATTTTGGGGAAGATTACATAACCTGTCTAGACTTTTTTTTTTTTCCGCTCTGATACTTCTTTAATCTTTTACCAGAGAAAATTATTGGAAATAATTGCCAGAAAAACTCCAATATAAATATTGCTGTATTGACTTTAATGAAATTAAAATTTTATATTGTAAATATATTTTTAAATGTCCTGAATTTAACATTGATAGGGACTTTTAAGGGGCAAGTGAAGAAAAATCACTTTTAATAATGAAGTTTAACCTGGTATTAGGAACTATCTTAATCCATGTGGACTGCTATGACAAAATACCTCAGACTGGGTAATTTATAAATGTGAGATTCATTGCTCACAGTAGTGTAGACTGAGATTCAGCATCTGGTGAGGGCTCCTCCTCTCCTTCATAGATGCACCTTCTTACTGTATCCTGAAATAGAGACAACCAACCTATTGTGGGCCTCTTTTATAAGAGTACTAATCACTTCCCAAAGGCCCTGCCCCTTATACCATCACATTAGGAATGATATTTCACATGAATTTTGGAGAGACACAAACATTTATACCATATTAGGAATTCTGTCATTTATTTAGAAAGCCTAAGTATGATTTTTTTTTTTTTAACTGACTTCAGGGTATCATCAGGCAGGCAGGGAAAGAAGAAAGAGGGTCTTAAGGATTTTACAAAAAGTTGAAATCCTCCCCATTATTTAATAGTGCTTAGATTTGAATCTATTCAGCCTCTCTTTCAAGCCTCCCGCAACTATGTAAGTTAAAAAATAAAAATTAAAATAAATTAAAAAATTGAACCAGCTCACATAAATTATTTTTTATTATCCTGTAAACAAATGAACCCAATATGGTTAACCAACTATCTGATCCTAGTTCTGCTTCTAAATATCTTGTTTTATCTTTTTAAAGCTTTCTAGTTTGTTCCAGGTACAGCTAGGATTCAAAACCAGAAGATTTAGAACTATTGAAAACTTAACACTGAAATTATTAAGGATCAGTAGAATTTTATATTTCATAAGGGGTGTTCACTGTTTGTCAGATGCTGTGTTCAACACAACAAACATTACCTTGTGAAGTAAACAATGCTTTAAGATAGCTATTGTGCCCATTTTTCAAGAAAGTAAAATTCAGAGAGACTAAACAATTTTTGTGTTAGTTAGCATATGCTGTTAGAAGCATAACTAGGATTCAAATTGTCTGTTAATCATGCTCTTAACCATGAAACTAATTTCTAATAAATATCCTCTTATTTGACACCATTTTGTATGATATAAATTTACTTGAATCAGCTTTTATTAAATATACTTTTGGATGACTGTATTTTTACTTTAGTATAGCTTTGTTAGAAATATATAAGTAGAAAGTATGAATGCAGTTCTTATGAACACCCGCATCTCTACCTCCTCCATTTTTCCTTAAAATAAGAGGTTTGTTGGGTAAATGTCCAGCCTTCTTTTCTTCAGTGTAAATGAAAGATATGAACTGTTTTTTCAGTCATTTTCTATAGACAAGTCCTTTTACCAACAAAAATCTGACTGGCACTAAATTGGTATTTCTGAGACCACTGTATTTTTTTTAATTCTGAAAGCTATAATTATACAACAGCGTACTAATCATTGGAGACTGTTATTTTGGCTATTTCTAAAATGTGAAAATTTAATACAGTTATTCAAGTCTAATCCAAGAGTATTTGTCCAAGAAATTTAGCATCAAATGTTGTATGAGAAACAAAGTGTTATCAGTAGACTGAGAATGGCAGGTAGTATAAAATTGTGCTTCCCTCAGCCGCTTAACAATTTTGTTTGTAATACAAGTCCTCTAGCAAACATTACAGACATAGCACATCTTCATTCTTCCAGTAATTAACCTTGTCTATTTTTCAGGCACTGAAGACTTGTAAGTACTGTGTATTCATATTTATCAGGCATTAAAATATTTGAGACATAAACTGTTAGGTTTATATAGAAGCCCCTTTTTTGTCTTGGGTTACTAAGGACTTATCTGAGCACTGGTCATTTTTTTTTTAATTGAAGATGCTTTCTCCTGAGTAATTTTGTTGTTTTTTCAAAATTCATGCTTCCCTATAGACTCTTCTTAAATATAATTTTAGGATAAAATTATAGATTATTTTCATTATTGATGTTTTTCCTTTTTAAACTTGCAGAACAATAAAAATAATTTTTCTGGCATTATAAAGGAGATAAATAAAATTATTTTTTTTATTCATGGCAAAATTGAGCAAAAAGTATAGAGTTCTTCATGTGTCTTTTTTACCACCCCAACACTACAGTGGTACATTTTGTTACAGCTGATGAACCTATAGTGACAAACATCATTATCTGAAATCTGTAATTTATATTAGGTTTACTTTTGGTGAATAAGGTTTATGTTTTCTCTGGCATTTTATGGAAAATAAATTTTTTTCTTTTAACATTTTTTAATTTGTGCATTATAGTTGTACATAATGATGGGATTTGTTGTTACATATTCATTCATGTATACACCATAACAATATACTTTGGCCAATCACTCCCCAACAGTTCCCACTCCCTCCCTTCCTCTCATTCCTGTTCCTTTCCTCTACTGATCTTCCCTTGATTTTCATGAGATCTCCACCCCCACCTTTCTTTTTCTTTTTCCTCTCTAGATTCCACATATGAGAACATGTGATCCTTGACCTTCTAAGTTTGACTTTATTTCGCTTTACATAATGGTCTCTAGTTCCGTCCATTTTCCTGCAAATGACATTATTTCATTTTTCTTTACGGCTGAATAAAACTCCATTGTATGTGTATGTGTGTGTATGTATGTGTATATATACCACATTTTCTTTATTTAGGCTGGTTCTATACTTTGGCTATTGTGAATTTTGCTGGTATAACATGGATATGCATGAATCATTATAGTATTTTGGCTTTAATTCTTTAGGAGAAATGACAAGGAGTGGTATAGCTGGGTAATATGGTGCTTCCATGCCTAGTCTTTTGAGGAATTTACATACTAAATCTATAGTGGTTTACTAATTTATAGTCCCACCAATAGTGTAAAAGTGTTCCTTTTTCTCTGCATCCTCTCTAGCATTTATTATTTTTTGTATTCTTGATGACTGCCTTTCTGATGAAATCTCAATGTAGTTTTGATTTGCATTTCCCTAAATGCTAATGATGTTGAACATTTTTTCATATATTTGTTGGCCATTTGTATTTCTTCTTTTAAGAAGTGTCTTAATTCATTTGCCCATTTATTAATTGGGTTATTTGGTGTAAAGTTTTTTGAATTCTTTCTGTATTCTAGAAATTAATCCTCTGTTAGAAGAGTAGGTAGCAAAGACTTTCTCCTATTCTGTAGCTTCTCTTTCCACATTCTTAATTGTTAACTCTTCTGTGCAGAGCATTGTAATTTGATAACTTCCCATTTATTAACTCTTGGCATAATTTCCTGAGCTTTAGGGCTCCTATTGAGAATGTCTTGCCTGTACCTATATGCTAGAGTGTTAACCCTATATTTTCTTTTAGGAGTTGAGTAGTTTCTAGTCTAATTCCCAAGTCTTTGATCCATTTTGAGTTGATTTTTGTGCATGGTGGAAGGTAAGAGTCTTGTTTCATCCTTCTACATATAGATAACCAGTTTTACTAGCATCTTTTGTTAAAAAGACTGTCTTTTTTCCAGTGTTATGTTTTTGGCACTTTTGTCAAGGATCAGATGACTGTAGATGTATGGGTTTATCTCTGAGTTTTCTATTTTTACTTTTATGCCAAACCATGCAATTATTGTTACTATAGTTCTGTAGTAGAATTTGAAGTGAGGTATTGTGATATCTGCAGCACTGACTTTTTGGAATTGCTTTGGCTATTGGGGGTCATTTATTCTTCCATAGGAATTTTAAGATTGGTTTTTCCTAGAAGGATGTCATTGGTATTTTGATGGGGATTACATTGAATCTGTATATTGTTCTGGATAGTATGGCCACATTAACAATAATAATTCTACCTGTCCATGAGCATGAAACGTCTTTCCTTCTTCTTGTGTCTTCTTTGGTTTTCTGTAGTTTTTATTATAAAAGTCTTTCACCTCTTTGGTTAGATTTATTCCTAGGTATTTTATTTATTTTTGAGGCTATTGTGGATGAAAACATTTTCCTGATTTCTTTCTCAGCATATTTATTGTTGGTATATAGGAAAGCTATTTATTTATTTATTTGGTACCAGGGATTGAACTCAGGGGCACTCTAC
The DNA here is from genome assembly GCF_052094955.1 of Ictidomys tridecemlineatus. NCBI lineage: Eukaryota > Metazoa > Chordata > Mammalia > Rodentia > Sciuridae > Ictidomys > Ictidomys tridecemlineatus. The sequence goes on from NC_135481.1 coordinate 29,002,860, forward strand.
CACTTAGCCACACTCCCAGCCCTTTTTTATTTTTTGTTTTGAGACAGGGTCTTGCTCAGTGGCTTAGGACCTTGCTAAGTTGCTGCAGCTATCTTTGAACTTGCTTTAACCTCTGAACCATAGGATTACTGGCAGGCACCACCGTGCCCAGCTCGTTTTCCTATTTTTTATCCCTTTTATTTCCTTCTCCTGCCTAATTGCTCTGCCTAGAATTTCTAGCACTATATATTAAATAGGAGGGATGAGAGTGAACATCCTTGTCTGGTTCCACATTTTAAAGGAAATGCTTTTAGTTTTTCCCCCATTCACTAAGATTTTGGCTTTGGGACCTTTATGATGCTGAGGTAAGTTCCTTCTACCTCTGGTTTCTTCAGTATTTTTCTCATGAATGGGTGCTCAATTTTTTCATAGGCCTTCTGCATCTGTTGAGATCACTAAGTGGTTTTTGTGCTTAATTCTATTTATGTGGTGAATTATTTTTATTGATTTACATTTGTTAAACCATCCTTGCGTCTCTGATATAAAATTAATGTGGTTGTGATGTATAATCTCGTTAATATGTTATCGGTCCCAGGGGCTTTGGAGGCTGAAGCAGGAAAATCACAAGTTCAAAGCCAGCCTTAGCAAACCCTCACAAATCATTGAGACCCAAAATAGGGCTGGGGATTTGACTCAGTGGTTGAGTGCCTCCAAGTTCAATCCCTGGTATGAAAAAAAAATGTTATTGAACATGATTTGCTAATACTTTATTTTCTTTCCTTGATATATCCTTATCTGGTTTTGATATGAGTATGAGACAAATTTCATAGAATAAATTTAGAAGTATTCCATCCCTTTCTATTTCATGGAATACTTTGAAGACTATTGGCATTAGTTCTTCTTTGAAGGTCTGGTAGAATTCAGCTAAGAATCTATCTGGTCTGGACTTTGTTGGAAGGCTTTGTATTACTTTTTCTATCTCATTACAAGTTGTTGGTATGTTTAGATTTTCTATTTTTTGTTCGATTTTGGCAGGTCATACGTGTCTAGAAATGTATCCATTTCTTCTAGGTTTTTCTGGTTATTGGAATATAAGCTTTTGCAAATAGTTCCTAACGATCCATGGATTTTTGTGATGTCTGTGGTGCTTTCTCATTTTTCATATCTAATTTTTTTCATTTCAGTCTTGTTTTTTTCTTTTTGGTTAGTTTGGTAAGTTTGGCTTGTTTATCTTTTTAAAGAACTAACTCTTTGTTTCTTTTTTTTTTTTTCCTAACTCTGTTTCAGTGAGCCTTTGTATAGCTTTTTTATTCTCACTTTTGTTGAAGGTAGACTCTGATCTTAATTATTTCCTTTTTTTTTTTTAAAGAGAGATGGGGAGAGAGAGAGAGAGAGAGAGAGAGAGAGAGAGAGAGAGAGAGAGAGAGAGAGACAAAGAGATAATTTTTTTAATATTTATTTTTTATTTTTCAGCAGACACAACATCTTTGTTTGTATGTGGTGCTGAGGATCAAACCCGCACGCATGCTGGGCGAGCGAGCTACCGCTTGAGCCACATCCCCAGCCCTTAATTATTTCCTTCTACTGGTTTTGGAATTGGTTTCATCTTGTTTTTCAAGGGTCTTGAGATGCATCATTGTTTATATGGGATCTTTCTGATTTTCTTATGTAGGTACTCATAGCTATCAACTTCCTCTTAGAATTTGCTTTATAATGCAGAATGTAAGTGCTTTAAATACATGGTTATTTCTTAACTACAATAAGAATACACTGAAAATAGCGTATTCTTCAGCAACTCTTATTCAGAGATTTTTTTTTTTTTTTTGCTACCAGGGATTGAGCCCAGTATCACACCATGGAGCAATATCTCCAGCCCTTTTTAAAAAATATATATATATATATTTATTTTTTAGTTATAGGTGAACACAATGTCTTTATTTTTACCTTATGTGGTGCTGAGGATCTAACCCAGTGCCTCATACATGATAGGCGAGCCCTCTTCCTCTGAGCCACAACCCCAGCCCTCCAACCCTTTTTGTTTAATTTCTTTTTTTTTTTAGTTGTAGATGGATACCACATCTTTATTTTATTTATTTACTTTTATATGGTGCTGAGGATTGAACCCAGTGCCTCATACATGCCTCATACACTCTGCCACTGAGCCACAATCCCAGCCTCCTCTTATCCAGACATTTTTTGGTTTTGTTGTTGTTTTAAAATTTCTTTAACTGGGTTTTCTGAGGCATTCTAAAGTAATAGATACCATTTCTTTGAGGAATCTGTTTTACATGATATTTATTAAAATAACCTAGTAAACCAATCTTAGGCCTGTGGGTTTAGCTTAGTGGTAGAGCCTATGCTTTGCAGACCTAAGACCCTAGTTCAATAACCTGGCACTACAAATAAACAAATAAACCTTTTTGACCTGATAAAAAACAGGTACGAAAAATCTACATTTTTCCATTGATAATCCTCAATGGTAAAATAGCGAACACTTTCTTTTTTTTAAATTTTTATTTTTTTAGACTTGATGGACCTTTATTTTATTCATTTATTGGTATGTGGTGCTGAGAATCGAACCTAGTGTCTCACATATTCTAAGCAAATGCTCTACCACTGAGCCACAACCCCAGTCCATGAACACTTTCATGTTAAGATCAGAAATAAGGTACTCAGTGAAGCCACTTCCATATCACATTGCATACATAGCCATTATAATAAGGCAAGAAAAGAAGTAGAAAGCATAAAGATTGGAAAGAAGTAAATCTCTGCTTACAGTGATATCATTATTTATATGAAATATTCTAATGTATGAAATAGGAATGAATGAGATAATTCACTGATTATTAGCTTTAATAGAAATATAATAATAATAAATATATACTAGAAGGAGTAGACATACCCCTAATAAGCAACTTGTTAACTGGTTCTTAAAAGAGTAGGAGTTTGTAGGCTGGAGTTGTAGCTTGGTGGTAGAGCGCTTACTAGAACATGCAAGGCACTGGGTTCAATTCTCAGCCCTGCATGTTAAATAAAATAAAGGTCCATTGACAATTTAAAAAATTTTTTTAAAAAGTAGGAGTTTGAGCTTTAAATATTAAATAGTGGGGAAATTGTTATAGAGATTTAACCCAGTACAATCATATTTGCATTTTAGATCAAATTCCAACGAGAGGTGGAATGGATTGAAATGGTAAGGGAATGTAGAAGATGATGCCGGACTTTGTGAATTCTACATGTATTTGTCATTGTATTTGTTTTTTCTTTTCCCATATTACTCATCTTTTTCTCCAGTTTTCCCCCCTTGCCCATTGTCTCCATCTTGATCTCATTAAGTAATCATGCCATACAACACATTTTTTTATAACTAATGATTCAATGTTTGATATACCTCACTTCTAATCATAATATGTAATATGGCTGAATAGTTATTATAATTGCTTTGAATTCAAGGAGCTTGTGTTAGTCTACTTTGTGCTGCTATGACTGAATCCCTGAGATTGCGGAATTTATAAAAACAGATTTAGCCCAGTGCAGTGGCAGATTCCTGTAATCCTAGCTGCTTGGGAGATGGAGGCAGGAGAATCTAGAGTTCAAGGTCAGTCTGGGCAACTCAGACAACATAGCAAGATCTTGTCTCAGTGAAACAAACAAACAATTGGATTTATTTCCAGTAGTTCTGGAGACCCAGGGGTCCAAGACTGAGGAGCTGATGATATCTGGTAAGGGCATTTGTGCTGCATCATCCATGGTGGAAGGCTAGAGGGGAAGAGAATGTGTACAAAAAAGTAAGAGTTCAAGCTTGCATTCTCAAACCTATTTATAATTGACATTAATCCATTCATGAAGGTGGAGTCCTCATAGACCTCTCAAAGGGCTCACCTCCCAACACTGTTGCAAGGGGGCTTATGTTTCTAACACATCCTTTCTGGGGTACACATTCAAGTCATTTAAATGCCATCTTGTCCAATCAAAAGTATGTACATAAAATGACCATTAGTGGAATAAGAACTAAAGAACCTCTTTTGTGGAATTGTACACTAATAATCCTCCCAGTGTAAGAATTCTGAAAACCCTAGGTTTTGTGTGGTATTTTTATTCCCTCCTTTATGAACTGAGAATACTTAGCTCTAAGTACTAGCCTCACCATACTTTATTCAGAAATCTGGAGCTAAGTGCAGTTCTGTCTCCTCTGAAATTCAGGAAGGGATAGGAAATATGGAGCTTAATTCCTGGCTTTTAACCTTGGTGTATTAGTCAGGTTGGGTTGTCATAACAAAATATCATAAATGGTGTGTCTTAAACAATAGATACTTATTTTCTCACTCTTCTTGAGAATGGTAAACCCAAGAAAGACCTAGGTGCTGCCAAGTTGGTTTCTGGTGAGGGCAGTGTCCATGGCTTGCTTATATGAGCTCCATATGAACCTTGGGGAGAAAGAGAATGCTTTCTTTTTCTCTTCATTCTTCCCTTCCCTCTCTTTCTCACCCCCTCTTCTCCTTTTTCCATTTCCTCCCCCTCCAATCCTATGGGATTAGGATCCCACCCATTTGACCTCATGTAAGATTAAGATTAACTATCTACAAATACAATCACATTAGGGGTTGGGCTTCAACATATGGATTTTAGAGGGGACATAGTTTTAGCCCATAGCACTTGGTGACCTCATTTCAGAATAAAGGGATCATCCAATGACTGTTATCATACCAGTCATTTAGTTCCAAATATTGGGAGATTTTTCCAGGTATCTTTCCCTTACTGACGTTTGTTTAGGGGTGTTATGTTATCTTGATGAATTGCCTTTATCATTAAGAAAAAGCCCTCATTATCACTAACAGTATCATATCTATCTTCATATTTTATGGTTTCCAGTGCTTTTATGTAGCTCCAGATTCCAAATGGTATCATTTTCCTTCTGCCAGAAGGGTTTCCTTTAATAATTTTCCTTGTTAAACTTTTCTGGTAATGATTTTTTTTTTCAGTTTTTCTGTATCTAAAAAAAAAAAATCTGCTTTGATGTTTAACAGAATTCTTCATTGAGAGAGTTTTGTTTTATGTCTTTCATTAGTTCATCTCTGTGAAGCTTTTTTTCTGGTATACTACTTTTCTCTGGTATTAAACCACCTTGACACCTCCCCTTCTAATTCTTTTGTCATTCATTCAGGGCAGCTGGCAGGCTCTGTCTGGCTTCTTCCCTGTGCTTTAACATGATAATTTGCTCCCTTAACCATTATGAGGTTCACCTGTTTATTTCCTTCTTAGAAATCATTGTTCTGAACTAACTGTCACCAGTGTCAGAAAATAGGATTTTTTTTAAAAATTGCTTAGTTCAAAGTGTGAGAATAAATCACATTCCTATTACTCTGTCTTTACTGGAGACAACCTGATGACTACTCAAATCAAACCAGTCATCTTACCCACCTACTTTGTAAAAGAATTAGTTAAAATTGATAAATATAGAAATCATAGGTTTTCCCTCCAACATATCTCCTGGTGGGAAGATAAGACTTGTGGTAAAGTCCTGTTCTCCCTGTGTATGGAAGCCCAACTTGGGTAAAGAGAAAAAGTTCCTTTGTCTGCTAACACTTACTCTGATTTCATAAATGAAGAAATTAAAAACATGCCTGAACTTGCCCAAGGTTGGACTCATTGGAAATTGTTCCCTTTTTAGTAAAGCTGAATTCTCCAATGAATATTTTACTTATTGCAATTAAAAAACAGTTATTAAAGATCATTTTGTTTTCAAAATTTTTCTTCACATGTTTTATTTAGCCATCATATATTGTAGGTAATCTCATTCCATTTTCTAAAGTAGGAAGATTTTATGCTTCATGACATTCCTTTAATCAAATATAGTATAAAGGAAATACCTCATGAAGTCAATAATTCTGGTCTTAAGTAAGAAAATTTCACTAAGAATGTTTTCTAACTAAAGTAGTCCATTTATAGTGAGTCTTAAACTACATACTTATCAGCTACATTGGGTTTGCTATTTAAATCTTAAATATTTGGGCTGGGGATGTGGCTCAAGCGGTAGCACGCTCGCCTGGCATGCGTGCGACCCAGGTTCAATCCTCAGCACCACATACAAACAAAGATGTTGTGTCTGCAGGTAACTAAAAAAAAAAATTAAAAAAAATATTAAAAAAAATTAAATATTAACCGAAAACAAATCTAATAATTCCTGCCATAGTAAGGTGTACCAAATTCCAAAGGACAGAGTCTTTTTTTTTTTTCCCCCTCAGAGATTTCACAGAGGTAAGATTTATTATGTCATGGACTGGGAGCATATTTGAGCCCTGGGTTGGGGTGAGACAATTATTGTTTTAGCTTGCCTAGAGTTGTTCACTGTTTGAATTTAAACCTCTTTGATCGTGAAACATAGTTTTTTCTCCCAGTTATGCCACAGAGTTTTACTATCAGAGCTCTACAGAAAAGTATCACATTTTAATATTTCAGATTTAAAATTAGAATCTTATTTAAAACTTCAGAAAATCCTCTTTTGTGATGGTACTGGGAATTGAACCCAGCATTTTACCTCTGAGCCACCTCTCTGAGCCTTTTTTATTCTTAATTTTGAGACAGGGTCTTACTAAGTTGCTGAGGCTGGCCTCAAACTTTTGATCCTCTTGTCTTAGCCTTCCAAGAATCTGAGATTACACGTATGTACCCTGAAGCCCAGCCCATAAAATTAATCTTTAAGATATCATATATCTAAGACCAATAAAAGAAATTATTACAAGCTGTAGTCAATACTTTATGCTCACTAAATTGAGGTTCTATAACTTTTTGTTCTTGTTTTGGGGATCAAACCCCAGTCTTACACATGGTAGAGAAGTATTCTACCACTGAGCTACGTACCCAGCCCAAGGTGCTTTTACTTAGGAACACTATTCTGAATTAAATTTAGATGGTATGAATTTGAAAGTATTTTAATCAATGAATATGTGGCTGACTTCTGATAATAAAGGGAGAGTTATTTAAGAAATACTGTAATGCCTAATTAGAATAAGTTATTCCCCTTGGATGTATAATATGTCAAAATATACTCTACTGTCAGGTACATTTTTAAAAAATAGCAAAGGGGAGAAAAAGAAATACTGTCATAGTTCTTATCTGGGTATGGTATTGGTTCACATAATATATTTATAATAAATTATATAATTTCATAAATATTTTTGAATGCTTGTTATGTGCCAATCATATAGTTCCTGGATATTGAGGCTTAGTCAACAAGATTGATCAAAGTCCCTACCCTGTATTTTTACAGGTTCAAACAGGTAATAACCATATTAAATAACTAAATCATATAGTTGTAAGAGGTTTAACTTTCTCATAGATATGGATCTATTTTACTACAAGCAGAAAACAATCTATGACTTCTAGGACTACATTAGAAAATGTAAATAGCACCCTTGGGAAGCAAGGTACAACTTTGTCATAGACTGGGTCTGTTGTGTATTTAGTGACATTTACTTACCCCCAAAACAAATATTATGCTAATGTTAAAGCAAAACACTACCTATTCAATTTCACCCTTTAAATTTTTTAAAAATATTTTTGCAGCAGTGGTGATTGAACCCAGGGCCTTGCTCATGCTAGGCAAGCATTCTACCACAGAATTGTATCCCCAGCCCATTCCTATTCAATTTCCAAAGAGAACATCTTGAGTCATGCAGTTTCTTGGGTCAGTGTTATATTCAATTCTAGATATGTTTCTTGGGTCAGTATTATGTTTAATGGTAGATATATTTCTTGCTTGAAAATTTTATTCTTACATGAAAAAGTAAAATTCATTCTAGAAATAATATATATGGTAAACTATGCATAAGTGTTCATTGTTTTTTGGTTCTCTGGATTGAACCCGGGGGTGATTTACCACTGAGCTAACATCTCTCAGTCCAATTTCAGTTCTGGCTCAGGGAAGAACCATGAACAGAGAATTGAAATTGGACTGATGGGGGGTTAGAGTTTAGGTAAATGCATGCAGGATGAGACTTGGAAACAAGTTTCTAAATTTTGGGCATTTTGCATTCTGGAGTCCTAGGCTTAAACTCTCCCTTTACCATTATTTTACTTTGTGTCTGAGCAAGGCACATTACCTCTCTGAAGTCCAGTTTCCTCACCTGTAAATTAATGAAAATTCATGTTCTAGGGGCTGGGGTTGTGGTTTAGTGATAGAGCACTTTCTTAGCATATGTTGAGGCAATGGGTTCGATTCTCAGCACTGCATAAAAATAAATTAAATAATAGAAGTCCATTGACAACTAAAAAAAAAATTCATGTTCTAGAAGGTTCCTTTAAGCTCCTTATTTCCTGAATTCTACACAAACCAACACTTAGCCCTCCCACCCACCTTTTAAACTTTCCTTTGTCCTTTTGCCCAGGGAAGCTGCTCAATTTTCTTTGATGATAAAGGGACCAAGCTTGGTTTAGAGCTTAAAAGAAAGAAAGGAGGGCTGGGGATGTAAGTAAGTCTATGCTAGAGTGGTTGCCTAGCATGCAGATGCTCTGAGTTAGAGCTCCAGCACAGCAAAGAAGGGAGGGAGGCAGAGAGGAAGGGGAAAATATATAACTGCCCAAATTACTTTAATACTAGGAATCTTAAAAAATATATCTGTCTGAAGAGCTTTCTAGAATGATATTTAAATTTAACAAATATTTATATGATGCTCCTTATATGCCAGGTAGTATTTTAAAAATTACACAAAACTCAATCCTTTTAACTACCCTGAACAGCTAGCAAGTAACAGAACTGGTGGCGGGACCTCAAGTTCAGCTCTTAACTATTCTATATACTACGCCATAAGAATTAAAATGGAGAAGCACTTGATAAAACAACTCCAAAGGATGGGGGGGCTGGGGTTGTGGCTCAGCGGTAGAGTGCTCGCCTCGCACGTGCGAGACCCTGGGTTCGATCCTCAGCACCACATACAAAAATAAACAAGTGAAATAAAGGTGATGTGTCCAACTACAACTAAAAAACAAATATTAAAAAATATATATATAAAAAGGGATAGGCGGGGCTGGGGATGTGGCTCAAGCGGTATCGCACTCGCCTGGCATGCTTGCGGCCTGGGTTCGATCCTCCAGCACCACATACAAACAAAGATGTTGTGTCCGCCAATAACTAATAAATAAATAAATATTTTTTTTTAAAAAAAGGGATGGGGATTATCTTTGTTTAATTAAATGTTTGGATATGTTTCAATGAAAATTTATAGCCAATTAAAAAATTTTTTCTAATTAGTTATACATGACAGTAGAATGCATTTTGACACATTGTAAACAAACAGAGTACAACTTCTTCCTCTGGCTGAACATGGTGTAGTCATATATGTATATAAGGTAATAATGTCCATTGCATTCCACATGCTTACCATCCCTAGACCCCCTCCTCTCCCCTTACTCCCCTCTAAAATTCCTTTATTCTTCCCTATCCACCATCCTCCCCATTATGGATTAGCGTCTGCTATCAGAGAAAACATTTGGGGTTTGGTTTATTTCACTTAGCTTGATATTCTCCAGCTCCATCCATTTACCTGAAAATGCCATAGTTTCATTCGTAAGGCTGAGTAATATTCCATTATGTATGTGTACCACATTTTTCTTTATCCATTCATCTGTTGAAGGGCATCTATGTTGGTTCCATAGTTTAGCTATTATGAATTGAGCTGCTATAAACATTGATGTGGCTGCATCACTGTAGCATGCTGATTTTAAGTCCTTTGGGTATAACCAAGGAGTAGGATAGCTTGGTCAAATGGTGGTTCCATTCCAAGTTTTCTAAGGAATTTCCATACTGTTTTCTATAGTGGTTGCACCACCAGCAATGTATGAGTGTACCTTTTTTCCCATATTCTCATCAACACTTTTGCTTATATTCTTGATAATTGCCATTCTGACTAGAATAAGATGAAATCTTTGTTTTGATTTGCATTTCTCTAGTCACTGGAGATGGTGAACATTTTTTATGTTTGTTATTGATTGTATTTATTCTTTTGTGAAGTGTCTGTTCAGCTCCCTTAGCCTGTTTCTTGATTGGGTTAATTCTTTTTTTTTTTTTTTTTTTTTTGGTGTTAAGTTTTTTGAATTCTTTATATATCCTAGAGATTTGTGTTCTGAGGTGTGTGTCATAAAGATTTTCTCCCATTCTGTATGCTCTCTCTTCATGTCATTGATTCTTTCCCTTTGCTGAGAAGAAGTTTTTTAGTTTGAATTTATCCCATTTATTGATTCTTAATTTCACTTCTTGCACTTTAGATGTGTCTTAAGAAAGTCAGTTCCTAAGCAGACATGATGAAGATTTGGGCCTACTTTTTCTTGTATAAGGCACAAGGTCTTGTTTTATTGCCTGAGTCTTTGTTCCACTTTGAGTTGATTTTTGTCCAGAGTGAGAGATAGAGGTTTAATTTCATTTTGCAACATATGGATTTTCCAGTTTTCCCAGCACCATTTGTTGAATATGCTATCTTTTCTCCAAAGTATGTTTTCGGAGCCTTTGTCTAGTATGAGATAACCATATTTATGTGAGTTTGTCTCTGAGTCTTCTATTCTGTACCATTAGTCTACATTTTTATTTTGTTGTCAATTCCATGCTGTTTGTTACTATTGCTCTGTGTATAGTTTAAGTTCTGGAATGTGATGCTTCCTGTTTCACTCTTCTTGCTAAAGGTTGTTTTGGCTATTCTGGGTCTCTTATTTTTCCAAATGAGTTTCATGATCGCTTTTTATAGTTCTATGAAGAATATCTTTAGAATCTTAATAGGAATTGCATTAAATCTGTATAACAGTTTTGGTAATATGGCCATTTTGACAATGTTAATTCTGCCTATCCAAGAGCATTGATTCCCAAGTTTGTTTGTTTGTTTTTTGAGGCTATTGTGAATGAGGCAGTTTTCCTAATTTCTCTTGCAGTGGGTTCATCACTGAGGTATAGAAATGCATTTGATTTATGAGTACTGATTTTATATCCTGCTACTTTGCTGAATTCATTTACTAGTTCTAGAAGTTTTCTGGTGGATTTTTTTTTATCTTCTAAATATAGAATCATGTCATCAGTAAACAGTGACAGTTTGGGTTCTTCTTTTCCTATTCATATCCCTTTAATTTCTTTCATCTGTCTGATTGATCTGGCTAGAGTTTCAAGGACTCTGTTGAATAGAAGTGGTGAAAGAGGACATCCCTGTCTTGTTCCAGTTTTTAGGGGGAATGCTTTTAATTTTTCTCCATTTAGAATGATGTTGGTCTTGGGCTTAGCATAACCAATTTTTAAAGCACAGTGTTTCATTATAAAAATATACAGCCTTTAAGATGCTACCTTATATTGCAGTGCTTTAGTCATAACTTTGATGAACTTTGGTGGTTATTACATAGTATAGATATAGAGTGGAGATATTTGATTGAATTTAAACAAACATACTCAAGTTTAGAGGGTTGCTTTTTGTTAATTTTTTTTTAGTTGTAGGTGGACACAATACTTTATTTTATTTATTTATATGTGATGCTGAGGATCGAACCCAGTGCCTCACACATACTGATCACTCTACTGCTGAGCCACAACCCTAGTTTCCCACAGGGTTGCTTTTAAAAGGTCTCTGAGTCTGTTTTATATATCACTTGGTTGTTCATTTTAGTGTGTTTAGTGTTTTAAAATTTTAGTTTATGGTTTGTTGGTGGTTAACATAACAAAAAAATAGCATTTCAAGATATTATTCTGTGAGAACATTTTTGTATAATTAACATTAAAATAATAGTACATCTATAAAATTACTTTTTTATTTAGAGCCACAGCCACTGCTTTTTACTTGTCACTAGAGTCAACTTTGCCTCTTACTCTCTGTTTAAAAGCATCTCATAGTATTTTAAATTGATTGCACTGGGAATAAAGAGTACTGGCTGTATTCTAGCTGGGTATGGCAGTGCATGCCTATAATCCCAGTGGTTTGGGAGATTGAGGCAAGATGATTGAAGTTCAAAGCCAGCTTTAACAACTTAGCGAGGCCCTGTCTTAAAATTTAAAAAATAATAATAATAAAGGGGCTAGGGATGTGGCTCAGCAGTTAAGTGGCCTTGGATTCAATCCCTGGTACCAAAAAAAAGAAGAAGAAGAAGAGGAGGAAGAATTATATTCTATTTTGCAGTATACAATTTTGAGCAAGAAAGTTGATATACTTGTACCATATTTTCCTCATGTAGAAGTAGATTAGACTAAATTTTTGCTAAGGTACTTTATAATTCTCATAACAGAAACCTTTAAGACAAATTTTTGAAATTGGAGCATATAAATGAAAAACAAAAAATACTTCAATAATTGTAGAATTCAACCCATTAGTAGATATCTATCTATGAAATGTTAAGAATGTTATTATAAAAAAAATGGATGGACTGATATAGCTATAGAGCTCTCAAGATAGCACTGAATTTTACCAAAAGTGATGTTGATTTGCATTGACCTGTCCTTTCCTTTGTCATGTTCACATTTGTGATCAGTGCCCCAAGCTTTGAAGAAGGTTGGGAAATTAGCAGTACAGTCTGTCCCTGGAACAAAGTGAAATGTACCCATGTGGAGATGAAATTCATGACTTTAGATTGTGTGCCAGCACCCTGAAGTAATCATTCATAGCCTAGGTGACTTATGTAAGTTCTGGGGAGGAGTACAAAGTCAGTGAAAAATAAGTGTGGAGAGAAGTTTGGAAAGGCTTCTTTTGTGGAAAAGATAGGGAGTCTGGAAAGTTCTTTAAAAAACCCCCCATTTAATGGAAAGCAGAGGAAGGAAGAAGGAGGCATGCTCAATATGTTTTTTAAAAAAAAAAAAAGAATGAGCAATGTCACAAGATGGAAAATGAATAGAACATTGTATAGGCAGCAGTTTGGCTGGAATCAGAAACCAAAGACTAGGAGAGACTGGTAAAAGATTAATTGAAGAAGCCAAAGGAATCTTAACTAGGGACACCTCAAAGTAACTCAAAAGTAACATTTACACCATTGAACAGTCTTTAAGTATCTGATTGTATATGGTGGCTCTGATCCCACTGTTAAGTTTATACTGGATTCATCACATAGTTAGGAAGCCAACAAGCAAACAACAACAATCAAATCTGAACTTAGAGGATTTTCATAGACTGGGTTTTTTGTATTAGGTATAAGATGGATAAGTATTTAATCAAAACAAAGTTCTGGGTGCCCTCTTTCTCTAAGACTGTGAGGACTGATGCTTGAATCAGTCGGGAGCTAGTCAGACTGACCATTCTTAGAGGCTAGCTCTTCTGGCTCTAGAGTTTTGCCAACTACTAAAAATTCCCATTTGTTCTACTTAAAGTTTTTTTTTTTTTTTTTTGCCAACTACTTAAAGTTCCCATTGTGTGACATATTTATCCTCTTTTAAAGAACAAACATTTAAATTAACTAAGAACTAGAATTGATATCAGTAATATCAGGTAAAAAAAAGACTGCTTTTATTCAACAAATATTATAAAACCAGCATGTACTAGAAACTTTTTTCTAGTATTGAGACTCACATATTATATTCTAGTGATGGCAGAGGAAAACAAAAAGTAAATTGAAAAGAAAAATATTGGGGCTAAGGACTATGTCATAATTATTTTTTTTTAAAAAGTAATATAAAAATGATTATGTGAATATCTATAGAAGGTGGTCAGGGAAGACTTTTCTGAGCAGATAACATTGAAACTGATTGAATGACAAAGAGTTAGCCATTTAAAACTAAACTTGCCTAGCATGTGTGAGGCACTGGGTTCAATTCTCAGCACCACATATAAATAGATAAAATAAAGATCCATCAACAAATAAAAAAAAAGATTTTTTTTAAACTAGGGAGAAGAGCATTTTGAGCAGAGTGTGTCAAGTATGAATGAATTGGTCTTGTCCTAGGAACTAATAGTTGAACAAGACTAGAATTGTAGTAGGAGAGAGGGAAAGTGGTAAGAGATGGAGTTTAGACCTCTTTTTTCTTTTAAGGATTTTTAGAGATTCCTTAAGAGCTATTGGGTTGGACAATTGCAAGTTATCATTGAGGAGGAGTAGCATTCAGTGACTTCCCCCAAATAATTAACACAAGTTACAAGTCTAGATTATTGTTTACTTTTTTAAACAAAATGCTCATTATAATTTTTAAAAAGATATAAAGAACATTTATATAGATAAGCATCTTAAAATATAAGGTAAAACTACAAAGCAGTATGACAGGTTTTCCTCTGTCACTTGTAAACTGAATTAGAAGGCAGTCCCCAGAATTGACAGGTGTGGAGATACTATCATGTTAGTTAACAATCAGGATAATCTGCATTCAACTAGGAATCAAGGGATCTGGGTTCTAATTACCATTTTACAAGATGTGATCTTGAATACATCTCTCACCTGGATATCAAACCCCATCACAGAATGCAAGAAGTTAAATAAGGTCTTTTTAAAATATCCTTCCAACTCTGATATGTTGTAATGCCATGAAATCAGAATAACATGTTCCAGGCTATTTGGGGTCAGAGATTTTAGAACCTGTATTCATAGTACTTTTAGAATTTTTACTTTTCAAGTGTTATTCTTATTTTAAAATGTGTTTAAATTTCTATGTGTTTAAATCTATTTTCCAATTTAATAGCTGCTGTTTGTCAGCAATAAAAAAATTTCTCAAGGTTTTATTTTTCTATTTTCTTTGCTTTTTTTTTTTCCTTTTTAAATTTCTCCAAGCTCTCTTTGGAGATTTGAAGGTCAAAAGCTTCCCCACATTTTCCTGAGATTTTATCCTTTATCCAAATCCAAATCACTCTTCTTGAATTCTAGGACCTTGGAAAGATATTAACAGAGTTTAACCTGCAATAGCTTCTTTTATGACTTTAGTTGTCAAATTTGTTTCATCCATTTGTTTGGAACTAGGTTTGGTATGGATGGCTGTGGTGACATAACCTTTAGGATCAATTGCTACAGGTCCCAAGGGAGGAAGCAGTCTTTCTAGTTCCTTGTTCTGGCTTTTTTGCCATCTTTCATAGGCCTCAGCACCAGAAAGATAATGAGCTAAGGCTTGAGCTGCTTCAGCCCACAACCAATCCACAGCATTCCTGCCTGGAGAGGTACCTTGGAGGGTAGTCTCTTATTTGTTTTGTTTAAAATAAGGCTGAAGGTTATATATCTCTCTTGTCTTTTTAAAAATTTTTTATTCTAACTTGTTATATATGACAGCATAATGCATTACAATTCATATTATA
This sequence comes from Ictidomys tridecemlineatus, assembly GCF_052094955.1. Taxonomy (NCBI): domain Eukaryota; kingdom Metazoa; phylum Chordata; class Mammalia; order Rodentia; family Sciuridae; genus Ictidomys; species Ictidomys tridecemlineatus. Next base: position 29,018,063 of record NC_135481.1, read on the forward strand.
CATATAGAGCACAATTGTTTATATCTCTGGTTGTATACAAAGTATATTCACACCATTCATATCTTCATACATGTACTTTGGATAATGATGTCTATCACTTTCCACCATCATTTCTAACCCCCTCCCTTACCCTCCTACCCCTTTGCCCTATCTAGAGTTCATCTATTCCTTCGATGCTCCCCCTCCCTACCCTACTATGAATCAGCCTCCTTATAGGGAGAAAACATTCTGCATTTGGTTTTGGGGGATTGGCTTACTTCACTCAGCATTATATTCTCCACCTCCATCCATTTGCCTGCAAATGCCATGATTTTATTCTCTTTTATTGCTGAGTAATATATACACCATATATATCCATTCATCCACTGAAGGGCATCTAGGTTGGTTTCACAATTTAGCTATTGTGAATTGTGCTGCTATAAACATTGATGTGGCTGTGTCCCTGTAGTATGTTGTTTTTAAGTCCTTTGGGTACAGACTGAGGAGAGGGATAGCTGGGTCAAATGGTGGTTCCATTCTAGGTTTTCCAAGGAATCTCCATACTGCTTTCCAATTGGCTGTACTAATTTGCAATCCCACCAGCAATGTATGAATGTACCTTTTTCCCCACATCCTTGCCAACACCTATTGTTGTTTGTATTCTTAATAGCTGCTATTCTGACCAGAGTGAGATGAAATCTTAGAGTAGTTTTGATTTGCATTTCTCTAATTTCTAGAGATGATGAACTTTTTTTCATATATTTGATGATTGCTTATATAATATCTTCTGAGAAGTGTCTGTTCAGATATTTGGTCCATTTATTGATTGGGTTATTTGTTTTTTTGTTGTTTAGCTTTTTGAGTTCTTTATATACCTTAGAGATTAGTGCTCTATCTGATGTGTGAGGGATAAAAATTTGCTCCCAAGATGTAGGTTCTCTATTCACCTCACAGATTTTTTTTTTCCGAGAAGCTTTTTAGCTTGAATCCATCCCATTTATTGATTCTTAATTTTAATTTTTGCACTATAGGAACCTTATTAAGGAAGTTGGGGCCTAATTCAACATGATGGAGATTAGGGCCTACTTTTTCTCCTATTCTAGTCTCAGGGTTTCTGGTTTAATTCCTAGGTCCTTGATCCACTTTGAGTTGAGTTTTGTTCATGGTGAGCAATAGGGGTTTAATTTCATTTTGTTGCAAATTGATTTCTAGTTTTCCCAGCACCATTTGTTGAAGAAACTATCTTTTCTCCAATGTATGTTTTTGGCATACATTGTCTAATAAAATTGTAATTTTGTGGGTTAGTCTCTGTATCCTCTATTCTGTACCATTGGTTTACATTTCTATTTTGGTGCCAATACCATGCTATTTTTGTTGTTATTGCTCTATAGTATAGTTTAAAGTCTGATATAGTGATGCCACCTGTTTCAGTCTTCTTGCCAAGGATTGCTAAGCTATTCTGGGTCTCTTATCTTTCCAGATGAATTTCATGACTGCTTTTTCTATTTCTATGAGAAATGCCATTGGGATTTTGATTGGTCACCCCTTCATATTCAAAACACTAAAAAAATTAGGGGTAATTGGAACATATCTCAACATTGTAAAGGTTATCTATTATGAGCCCCAGGCCACCATCATTCTAAATAGAGAAAAATTGAAGTCATTCCCTCTAAAAACTGGAACAAGACAAGGATGTCCTCTTTCACCACTTCTATTTAACATAGTTCTTAAAACACTGGCCAGAGCAGTTAGATGAAAGAAATTAAAGGGATATGGATAGGAAAAGAAGAACTCAAATTAGCACTATTTGCTGACAATATGATTCTATACCTAGAAGATCCAAAAAGTTCCATCAGAAAATTCCTAGAACTAGTAAATGAATTCAGCATAGTAGCAGGATATAAAACCAACACCCATAAACTAAAGGCATTTCTGTATATAAGTGACAAATCCTCAGAAAGGGAAATGAGGAAAGCTATCCATTTACAATAGCCTCAAAAATAAAATGAAATACTTGGAATCAATGAAAGAGGTGAAAGACATATACAATGAAAACTACAGAACCCTTAAGAAAGAAATCAAAGAATACTTTTTATTTTTTGACAGACATTTTCTGTAATCTCATAATAAAACATTTTAGTTATTAGTTAAATTTTTTTGATTACAAATAACCCACTCAAGAAGTTTAAAGAAATTGATTAATAGAAATAATATTAATAGGAATATTAACAGTCCTCCTGAGGGACTGGATCATTGTCAGAAAATGAGACAACTACTTTTTATCTGGCTTCCTGTAGCCATGAGGTCTCTTATCTCTCATTCACTGTTCCTCTTATTTCATTCTCTTCTGGTACTGTTCCATGCCTATGTCAGCCTGTAGCCCTGTATAGGTACTGAGTGTATTCTGTCTCAGATCAAGGTAGCAGGCAGGCACCAACTAACATCTCTGAGTCCTTATTCCAGTGTCCTGGGAAAGAGATTCTGGCCCAGCTTGGGTCAAGAGCTCACTTTATTTTTTTTTTTTTAAGGCAGAGAGAGAGAGAGAGAGAGAGAGAGAGAGAGAGAGAATTTTAATATTTATTTTTGAGTTTTCGGCGGACACAACATCTTTGTTTGTATGTGGTGCTGAGGATCGAACCCGGGCCGCACGCATGCCAGGCGAGCGTGCTACCGCTTGAGCCACTTCCCCAGCCCCAAGAACTCACTTTAAATCAGTTATATTGGGTCAGGTTGGGGAACAAGGTTATAATAGCTAAAGAAAATTAAAGTGTATCCTCTTTTTTTTTGTTCTGTTTTTAGATACATGACAGTAGGGTATATTTGCCATTCACACATGAGATGCAGCTCTTCATAATTTTGATCCCATTGTTATATTGAACATAATGTGGAGTTACACTGGTTGTGTATTCATATATGAGCATAGGAAATTATTTCTTATTCATCTTACTGTCTTTCCTATTCCCATCTCCTCTCCTTTCCCTTCATTCCTTTTTGTCTAATCCAGTGAACTAAAGTGTGTACTCTAGACTGTGGGGACAGTTAAAGCTTACACCTGTGCGATGTTAGAGTTCTTGCAGGCAGATATTACTTCTATTTTACAGAGGGAAACATGAAGTGACTTGCCTTATGTAGCAGTTTACAACTGTGGAAGTCTTCTTTAACTACTGTCCTTCACCTCATGCCCCTGTACAGCTATGATTTTTATTCTTTGTGGGGGAGGGAGAGTGGGCAGGTACTGGGGATTAAATTCAAGGGCTCTCAACCACTGAGCCACATCTCCAGCCCTTTTTTGTATTTTATTTAGAGACAGGGTCTCAACTGAGTTGCTTAGTGCCTTGCTTTTGCTGAGGCTGGCTTTGAACTCAGAATCCTCCTGACTCAGCCTCGTGAGTCCCTGGGATTACAGCGTGTGCTACAACACCCGGCTTAGCCCACACTTCTAACCTCTATACTGGTGGTTACCACAGTAAATTTGAATTTAATTGTTTTGTCTACCAGTATTGTCTACCAGTGTGGACCTGTGTGCTATATCTCTTAATTGGAGAGTATTTATAAACTGGATAAATTGAGGCTAGAACTAGGTTTCCTGAGATTTTAATGTCAAAACTTTCCCCTTGTGGTATATTTATGCCCTAACTTTTAGCGTCCATGAATAAGTTACAGTTTTAGCCAATTTCCTTGATAACAGTTTACATTCTATCCAATGAAATAAAGAGTTGTTTCCAGCCCAGTAATTCACAGGTACAGATAAAGCCCTTCATTTACATGAATTAAATGATGCTAAGGTCACTATGAGTTGTGTGAGTGCTTAGCAACCATAAGCAAGCTGATAAGATACTCCTCAGCAGTTATCCTAAAACTTGTCATTTACGTGGACAATTACGTGAGGCAAAAGCTTAGAAACATTAACACTATTGAAGTTTCACTTTCAGTGTATGTGATAAAATAATGATGTAAAGTTGCTATTAATTTAATGATGCTTTTATATGAAATTATATTTTAGTAATAGTATCTATAGGCTTTTTAAAAATAATAGCACATATATGAGACATTACTTAGGCTGTAGACCATCCTCACATGGAGTAACTGAATTCTTGGCACCATTCAGTATTCATTAGATTAGAAGCCACTTTTCTGCTATAATTCTTAGCTCTCTGGGATTATACCACATGCTGGGAGAGGGAACAGGGTGGGTCCAGAGAATGTCCTGGGAGCTAACATTATGCCATATAGCCCATGGCAAGCCTGAGCTACCCTTGAAAACCCACCAGGGAGGTGTTGAATAGATTTCTTTTGTATGTTTTTTGCCTCCCTATTTATGAAGGACACCATAAATTTAACTCAGTGAATCTCAGAGGACCCTTGATTTATGACCTAATTTTATTCCCAGAGAAACACTGACCCCCCCCCACCTTTCCATTGACACAGTATTATAAAAATTAGGTCCTATTTTTGGAAAACAGTTTTATATTTTTAAATAAAAATACCAAAATCAATTATGTGAAATGTATATCTTATTTTCATTTATATTTCAAAAAATACATTGAAGTATATAAAATTTATAGCTATAATGAAAGACAGCCTGTATGCTAGTTAAGAGGCTGATACTGGAACCAAACTTGGTTCAGATTCCATATTTACTTCTTCCTATTTGAGTTATCTTAGGCAAGTTACTTTGTCTCTTTATGCTTCAGTTGTCTTTAAAATGAAGCTAAATGATGGAGCTAAATGAATCAATGTATAGAAACTACTTAGCACTGGTAATACTGGACAATGATAAATTATTATCAAATGTTGGCTGTCATTTTATGTTGCACATGATTATTTTAGAAAAAATTTTCTGAAAGTTCTTAAATTGGGGCCAGTAAAGTTTACTTTCTGCAAAATTGTTCATAATCTAAATCCAGTCCTTCCTTTCTCTTACTTTCTTTACATAAATTCTCTGTCCTAGTTGTACTTTTCTTTCTACCCATTGTATGGTGTACTATTTTCTTTAAGTCATCTCTAAATCATAAAGTCTTTGAAATTAAGAACTATGTACGTTATATCTCTATGTCCCCCATCACCTAATATAGTATAGTGAACACTTGAAATATTTGTTATTTAATTGGCAGAGATAAGAACAACGTTTTCAAAATTATAAATTAAATGAAGTATTGTGTGCACATTTGTTCATGAGTATTCAACTTGTATAGCAAATTAATAATTTTTAAAGTTAAAAACTTAGAGCACTTTGAGAAATTTTTAAATTACTAAAACTAAATGAAAACATTGGTAGGTTGGATTATTTGTAACTATGTAACAACCAAAATATCACATTCCTTGTATTGCAAAATAAGTCTCCTTCTGATTCTAGCTTATTATAGCATTTGTCCCTTTGAAACTGTTATTATTATATAACAAAGCAGCGAGAACCCTGTGACTGTGAATGTCCATATCACAGATTTAGTGCTATGAGAACAAGGAATCAGTTAAGGAAGGGAGAGGGGAGAGAAAGGGAGAGGCACAGTTGGACTTGTGTTTTCTTTCTAATAATAATGGCAATAAAACATCTTACCTAAAAAATATGACATAAAAGACATTTTGACCTTTGGCTATTAATGATATATTTTTTAAAAAGTTGTACCTGATGTTTAAAAACACATAATTATCCATCAGATGATGCGTATATTCTTAAATCTTGACTAGTCGAAATTTAGATAAAAATAATTTTTCCGTGATTTTTTTTTATTTGTGCCATAATTTTAACCAGTCTGTTCACCTGGAATTTGGAATCATCCATCATCTCTTTATAATTCTGTATACTGTGTGAATCAAGAGTTTTCTGTATTTTCCTTTCACTTTTTGTAAGTGAATATGGAATGTAACATTTGTTATTATAGGCACATAGATGAGTTCTTTTTAAGAATACTTAAGGGCTGGGTGTTTGGCTCAATAAGGAGGGCTTGCCTAGAGTGTTCAAGATCTTGGGTTCAGTCCCCAGTATTGCCAAAAAAAAAAAAAAGTATGTTAATGTGATGAATATTTTGAACATGATGCAGAGATTTTCTTTTTTCTTTTGATTCCAGATACTCTAGATGAATATTTTGAATATGATGCAGAGGAGTTCTTGGTCTCTTTGGCCTTGTTAATAACAGAAGGTCGAACACCTGAATGTTCTGTAAAAGGTCGAACAGAAAGTTTCCATTGCCCTCCAGCACAGTCTTGTTATCCAGTAACTACAAAACATGAATGTAGTGACAAGCTGGCCCAGGTAAGAATCACAGGTTGAATGCTTAAAAAAATATATGTAAACTAATGTAAGTTCTATTATCACCTTCATTATATCACAATTATAATTTTCACATTTAAATATAAAATTGGCTCTTAAACAAGGCTCTTGAAAGCAGGTCAGGTAGTTTTATGGATCAGTCAGCAGGGTGATTTACACCTGTCCTCTCATGCTCTCAGGTTGACTCTCTTTGATTGAGTTTTCTTTTAGAGTTTTAGCCCTGTCTCTTGCACTTCATGTTCTTGTTCATTCAGTAAATTAATTGATGATTATTTTCCTCAGATTAACCAATTTCCCTCTGTGCTCTTTTTTTAAATGGGAGAATACCTTATATTATTGTATTAATTTTTTGAATAATAACTTAAAATATTTTGTTATGTAGAGTAAAATTTGGCTTAGGAACTTTTCTCCCAGTTATTAGTTTATCAAATGTAGTCCAAATTTTTAAACTTAAAAAATATCTTACCTGTTTTGAATGTTTAATGAAAATGAGTTCAGAATTAAGAATTAAGCCAAGCATGGTGGGTGGTACACACTTGTAATCTCAGTGACTCAGGAGGCTGCTATAAGAGCATTACAAGTTTCAGGAAAGACCCTGTATTAAAATAAAAATATGAAAGGGCTGGGGGTGAAAGCTCAGTGGTAGAATGCCTCTGGGTTCAATAACCAGTAACTAATACACATAAATAATTAATTAATCTTTCCTATGAAATTAACAAAGTAGACAAGGCTGAGTTAACTCAGAGACCTGTCAGACATTGTGTATGGCAGTTATTTTTTCACAAGATACAACAAAGATATCTTCCCCAAGAAAATTTGCATCTTAAATACTCAATACTAATCCCTGAACTCAGAACTCACTAGCATGAATACATTATTTAATGAGAAAATCCAAAAGCTCTGCAATAGGTGACTCCTTTCTAATTAATATCTACAATATTTTTAATATTTAGTTTTTAGTTGTAGTTGGACAAAATACCTTTATTTCACTTATTTATTTTTATGTGGATCGAACTCAGGGCCTCGCACATGAGAGGCGAGCACTCTACCACTAAGCCACAACCTCAGCCCCTCTACTTTACAATTTTAAAACTTAAATACAAAGTTAGGCAGATTATTGAGAAATTTTGTTTATATTCATTTTCTCAAAGTGTCGCCAAGCCAGACGAACCAGGTCTGAGGTCACATTGTTATGGAAGAATAATCTTCCAATCATGGTGGAAGTGATGCTACTACCAGACTGCTGCTACAGTGATGATGGGCCTACCACAGAAGGCATTGACCTAAATGATCCTGCAATTAAGCAAGATGCATTACTATTAGAAAGATGGATATTGGAGCCAGTTCCTCGACAGTAAGTTGTTGAGCTTAAGTTTGAAGTTGATCCTGATAAGTCAAGTTTTTTTTATTACTTCCTATAGTTTTTTAAAAATATTATATCATATCTTTGAATCCCTCTATGTAGTAAAATTTAATACTTAGATGTTTAATACTTATGTTAAGTAATCATAACTTTGACATTGGTACATTCATTCTTTTGCTCTTAAAAGCCTACCTCCTGAGTGATATGTTAATTTCAGCTTCTGCCTTCCTAAAATTCAATCATGTGTGCTTGATGACAATTAAATTAGGCTTTGTTACTTTCATTAGGAATGGTGATCGATTCATTGAAGAGAAGACTCTTCTGTTGGCTGTCCGCTCGTTTGTGTTTTTTTCTCAGTTAAGTGCATGGCTGAGTGTTTCTCATGGTGCTATTCCACGAAATATTCTTTACAGGTATGTCTAAGGCAAAAAAGGGACATGTATATTCACATTGCTTAACTTACTGAATGTGATTTTTAAAAAATAGTTTCTTTTCTTCATTTCTGAATATAAATGGATAAAATTTAATGAGAATTTTCTCAAAACAAGTTTGAGAATTTAGGTTGAGTTAGTGTGAATTTTACTTGTTGAAATAAATTTTTTAAACTTACTTTAGAGAAGAACAATTTGCTGCTACCACTATAAAGTGGAAATATTTTATGGGATTCTGAATTTCTCTTCTTTTCTTTCTCTTTCCTTCCTTCCTTCCTACTGAGGATTGAACCAGAGGCACCTTACCACTACAAGTTATATCCCCAGTCCTTTTTAAGTCTCACTAAGTTGCTGAGACTGGCCTTGAACTTGAGATCCTTCTGTCTCAGCCTCACTTGTAACTGGAATTACGGACATGTACCACATGATTGGCAAATGCACATATTTTTACTATACAGTTTGATAATTTTATTGTGTGTGTAGTACTGGGGATTGAACACAGGGTAGGCAAGCATTCTACTACTGAGCCACATCCCCAGTCCTGAGTTTTTGGCATCTTGAAAAATATGAATATAGATAGTTATGGTGGTGCATGCCTTTAGTCCCAGCTACTTAGGAGGCTGAGGGAAAATAGCTGAGTTTGAGGCTACCCTGGGCAATATAGTGAGACCTTACCTAAAATAACACACACATACCTCCTACCAAGCACTATTATCTCTTTAGTCAGGTGGTCATGAAATAGTTAATCTTAGTCACCTTGCACAATAAAATTAGCTGAATCCATTTATTCTTTTTATTTTGACAAATATATTTTTGATGATAATATTCTTGAGTTTGAATACTTAAATAGTCTGGTATTCTTAAAAAGATCATCTCTTCTAAGCATAAGATACCACTTATGTTGGGTTTTCTTTTAATATTTTATAAGCTGTTGATGGACCTTTATTTATTTATATGTGGTGCTAAGAATTGAACCCAGTGCCTCTACCACTGAGCCACAATCTCAGACTCATTTTATCAGAGTAATATGCATGGCAAAGTGGCTAAAAGTAAATTTCAGTGGTAATTAATGCAAACAAAGATAAGTATGCTTTGTATTCTTTAATATACAATGATAAACATGTGACTTTTATAATCCATTGATTCTGTATTTTACTGTTTGACTCTAGAATCAGTGCTGCTGATGTAGACCTTCAGTGGAATTTTTCACAGACTCCAATTGAACATGTGTTTCCTGTTCCCAACGTTTCTCACAATGTGGCCTTGAAAGTCAGCGTTCAGTCTTTACCCAGACAATCTTATTACCCAGTTTTGACATGTAGTATTCACACTAACATTGGCCTGTATGAGAAAAGAATTCAAGAACATGAACTTAAAACTCAGCACCGCAATTCTAATGAAGCAGAACAATGTAGTCCAAAGAGTTCACAGCGTTTGTGTAGCAAACCAGCTTGGACCATGGCTTCTGAAAGTGTATTACATGGAAAAAGAGGCACAACTCCAGAGTATACTGCAGCCATCAAAAATGTCAAACTATATCCAGGCTCTGGCAATAAATCTGACTATGGGACATCTCAAGCCAATATTTTGGACTTCAGTGGTATAGGAGATATAAAGTCACATGAGACATCAGTGAGAACTTTAAAATCATTTTCAATGATTGATTCTAGTGTTTCTAGCAACCAGAGTTCCTGGCACACAGTTGGTGATACTAACCCTTTAATAGACTCTTTAATCCAGGATCGACAAGAAGTTATTGCAAGAATTGCTCAGCATTTGATTCATTGTGATCCAAGCACTTCACAAGTTTCTGGACATCCACTTTCAATTCAAGAATCTAGTTCACTTAATTCCAAACTTTACCGGGTTTCACAGGAAAATGAAAATGTGAGAAAATGTAAAGAAACTTTCTCTGTTTCTTTTGGTAATCCAGAGTTTACTTGCTCAGAAGGCACCAATGAGGGGAAAATTCAAGTAAAATCAGAAACTTCCCAAAGTGAAACTTGCATTTCTAATGGTCTTTATTCTCATCGTTCTGTTGGAGAGATTAATCCTTTGATAGGTTCTTTACTCCAGGAACGACAAGATGTTATTGCAAGAATTGCTCATCATTTGGAGCACATTGATCCAACAGCATCACATATTCCTCGTCCTTCATTCAACATGCATGATTCCAATTTGGTTCCTTCTAAAGTATTTAGGAGCTCATATGAAGACAAAAATTTGCTAAAGAAAACTAAGGATGATTCCTCTTCCATTTCCATTTCTCATACAAAATTTTCCTTGTTAGGAGACAACAGTGATGAGAAAAATTTAATGCCTAATAAATCTTTTAGTTTTTGTAAAGGAAAGTCTTCTTTGAAACCTCAAATAAGAAATCAGTGTCAGAACAGTCCTAGTCAAATCATCCAAAATATATATCAAGAGACACAGAACAAAGCTTCTAGTGTATTGACTTCCTCAAATATGTCTCATTGCAATGAAAGTAACTTAGATTTGAAAAGCAGATTGGAAAATACACTTTCTGAGTCTCAATTTAAGGAGCAAGAAATTAGCAATGGAATTGATAAACAGTATTCAGAATGTAACAGTATTGACAAACATATGTGCACAAGTAAGTGCAAAGAAAAAATAATAAAAAATGAAAATTGTAATCCAGAATCCTTTGACAATCTCCAATATGATAATTCAAAGACAAGTGACTCAAAGTTAAAAGTTACTATGTTGGAAATGTCTGAATATCTGAATAAGTATGAAAATAATTGTTCAGATAAAGACTCAAAAAGGCCAAAGACATGTGAGCAAAATACTCGACTTAATAGCATAGAAAATTATCTCAATAAAGATGATGAAGGATTTAAATGCAAAAAGATAAACCAATTAAAAAATAAGGATAAGAAAGAAGATTCAACTGATGAAAAACCTCAAAATTGTTCTCAAAGAAAGAGTATAAAAGACTGTTTGTCTACGTGTGAACGACTAAAAAATACAGAAGTATTGGTAGGTAACATTTTATATTTCAAATATAATTCTCAACTGTTATGGTTTGAATTTTCTTCACAGAAGATCTAGTTTAGTTATTAAAGATCTGAGGTGTCCATTATCCATAGAACACTCACTCTGATATAATTAGCTTTCTACAAACTGTTAGTCTCCTTACAAATAACATACTCTCTTGACGGTAAGTACCAGGTACATAGATCTCATTGTTTAAAAACTGCTCTTATGACAATAATTTTTTTAGTGATTTATTAGTCTATTATTGAGACCTTTTAACTCTTGTTTCTTCCCCATTATCTGCAATCTAAAAGATCTGTTCCTTTTTCTTCTATTCAGAAGAAATAATTTTTGGATTTAAGAGAATGAATGCTTTACAGATATAAAAACACTTTGATTTTGTATAGTATTTATATATTGCTTTCAGTTATAATACATGATTAGAAAACACTTGGTTCTTTTTGTACTTTACTATGACAGGTAGGACAGATGAGGAAACTGAGACTCAGAATAAATGACATACCAGTAGCTATAAAAGTCTTTCTCAGGTCTTGGACTTTCAATCCACAGTTCTTCCTTCTGCCTTATATAATGAAGGACAAATTTGTGGACTATACAAGTCCTTGGTTCATTTTAATTCTTATTGTTTTTTTAAAATCTTAATATTTATGAATAATTGATAGAGATAAACAGGAATTGAAACTCACATTAGCTTGATTTTTTTTGTCAGCTACTCCGACATAGTACATACTATTTGCCCGATATTTATGCCCCACCCCAGTTAATAGTTTTAGGCATGTCTCTAGGAGAATCACTAAGCTATTAGTCAAAACATCTAGTTGTAGTTTGGGCTTCACAGTTTAGTCCTTGAGTTATACCAAATAAGTCAAATAACTTCTAAAAACCTCATGTCAATTTACAAGAAGGCTAAATGTCTTTTGCCTCTCTCAGAGTTGCATTAATGATTGAATAATAGATTTAAAAATAATTCATAAATCTGTAATGTTCTACCTAAATAAAATACATTCCATAAAACTACAATTGTCACAGAAACCTTCTCTGGCCTTCAGAATATTAGGGTTTTTGCTGGGCCCAGCAGTGAACACCTGTAATCCCAACTATTTGGGAGGTGGAGGCAGGAAGATCCCAAATTACAGCCTGGGCAGCATAACAAGACTCCATCATTTTTTATTCTTTGTGATGCCTAATAGAGAAGCTTAATCTGTAATCATTTTTTTTCATGTGCTTCTTTTAAATATAATCATTAGCTGTTTACTGTGTACTCAAGCATTCTCATCTGCGTATTTTACATGTTAATTTACTGAATCTTTTCACTAGCCTGTGAGGTTAGGTGCTTTTACTACAGTTTGTAGATGAGAACTATAGGCCAGAGATTAAAGTAATTTATTCAAGGTATCAAAGCTAGTACTTGGTAGCACCAGGATCTAAATTAATCATTTTCCCCCTAATTTTTATTCATGTACTCTTTATGAAATTTTGATCTTTACGTACCTTTTCCTAATTTTTTAAGATTAGCTTACTTCATTGCCTAGATTGACCTCAAACTCCTAGATTTAAGTGATCCTCCTGCCCCAGCTACTGAGGAGCTGGGATTACAAGCATATGCTACCACATATGGTTTACTTCTTTTTTGACTAATATCAAAACCATAGTGCTGTGACTGCTTATTTATTTATTTGGTACCTGGGATTGAACCCAGAAGCACTTTACCACTGAACCACATCCCCAATCCTTTTTTATTTTTTGTTTTGAGACCAGGTATCCCTTCATTGCTGAGGCTGGCCTTGACCTTGCAATCCTCCTGCCTCAACCTCCTGAGTTGCTGCATTTTTAAATTAGTAATATTTCATATGTTTCTGTATCACCAAATTAAATCCTCTGAAAACGATACTTAACAAAATTTTGCTTTAGAATATTGAGCTAAGTTTTTCCACCTGTGAATCATTGTATTTTTATAAATTAAAATAAATATTAGCTTACTAGATGCTAGATTCTGAGTTAACATGTTAAGAAGGCAATTATGTTGGGGCATACTTTAGAATATTTGTGTGTATTCAGTGTATTAAAATACCTTAGGCATTGTTTTCTAATTAGAATGTGTGTGTGTGTGTGTGTGTGTGTGTGTGTGTGTGTGTGTGTAGACAAAATAGAGATACATTATCAGCTTCAGCACCAGGGATATAAACCTCAAATGCATTAAGGATGAATATAAAAACCAAAAAGCTACACAAGTTCTTTAAATGGTATTTAAATATACCATTAAATTCTAATTCTTAGCCAGGTGCTGTGGCACATACTTGTAATCCCAGCAGGATCACAAGCTCAAGACCAGCTTAGACATTTAGCAAGACCTTGTCTCAAAATAAAAAAATAAAAAGGACTAGAGATGATATTCAGTAGTAGAAAGTCCCTGGGGATCAATCCCCAGGACAACTAAAAAAAAAAAAAAATCTATTTTCTTAACAGAGGACCACACTGAAACATTCAAGTGTCTGGCGAAAACATAATTTCCATTCCTTGGATGGAACCTCAACCAGAGCCTTTCATCCTCGAACTGGATTGCCTCTTCTTTCAAGTCCTGTAAGTGCTTTTTTTTTTTTTTAATCTTATCTCATTCTAAAAACCTACAAACATTTAAAATATTTGCAAGAGTTACATTCAAATTTCACTTGTAAAAAAATTTAAGTGCTTTTGAAATAAATTTTCAGTTGTAAAACATTTTATTTTTGATAGCACAATAACACCCAGGTGATAATATGGGGGGAAACACTATATTTAAAATATAAAAATAAATATAAAAAATTATATTTATTGTATTAGAATTTAAATTTTTCATAAAATTCTTTAAAATTTTCATAAAATAGCAATATTTTTATTGTTCTTAATGCCAAAAAAAACTGATGTCTAGGGGACTTTATATAATAGCCTTTGTAGCTGGGTGTGGTGCCTATAATCTTGGTGACTCAGGAAGCTGAGGTAGGATAACTGCAAGTTTGAGGTCAGCCTCAATTTAGTGAGGTCCTCAGCAACTTAGAGAAACCCTGTCTCAAAATTTTAAAAAATAATAAAAAAGGCTGAGAATGTAAATCACCTCTGGGTTCAATTGCCAGTACCAAAAAAAAGTTATTCTATCTCAGTAAGTACTGATACTGATGAATGTGTTCATCTGGGAACTAAATTGATACCTCTCGGGGCTGGGGATATGGCTCAGGCGGTAGCGGGCTTGCCTGGCATGCGTGCGGCCCGGGTTCAATCCTCAGCACCACGTACAAACAAAGATGTTGTGTCCACCGAAAACTTAAAAAATATATATATATTAAAAATTCTCTCTCTCTCTTAAAAAAATAAAAATAAAAAATAAATTGATACCTGTCTTTGATTTTAAACTCATGAATTTAGTTGTCTTATTGTGAGACATATAAATATCCCTACTCTGTGTTTACAAATAGGTTTATAGATTTGAATGCAACAGTTTAAAACATCTCCTTGGAGTCACAATGACTTTACCATAGCTTTGTAACATTAGGTAAGAAAAAAATCTCTGAGACCTTCAGGTTTTCATCTCTAAATAGGGGAAATAGAACCTACCTTAGTATTATGATGATAATTAGAATGATTCTTGGTACATAGTAAGTACTCTGTAATTAGTTGATATGGCTGCCATCTCAGTTAAACATGAGGTAAGACAAGACTTTGGTCAATATGTTGGACTGAGATAAATACAGGAAAACTCTTCTTCCTTTCAAACACAGAAGTCTTGGATAAAATACAGCAACTTCTAAATACATAATGTAGTATAAGAATAAGAAAAATAAGTCCCCAAGTACTAACTTGGGGAAAATTGTAGTCCTCTGGGAAATCTGAATCTAATACAGAGTGAAGGTATAGTATAATGCTCCTACTAGGCTAGGAGTCAAGGATGCAAGTCTGCATCAGTCATAGCTGGAAAAAACTAAACTCTTCATTAAAGCCAGGGAAGGCCTGGCTTTCTATTAAATGAGAAAAAAAATTTTAATTCACCTCTTTACTCAAAATATTCCAAGGATATGTGGAGTAAGTGAGGAAAAGAAACTCCCAGAAGAAATTAGACCTAAAACCTAAAGCACTTATAGGTAGCATAAATTCAAAAACCCCACAATGATATTTAGACATGTCTAGCTAAGAAATAGCCATGAAAACTAAATTTGAATCCATGAAATCCAAATTGTGAACCAGTGGAGGAAGCAAACCATCCCACATCTATAGGGCACTAAGGACTCATTTTCTTTAAAAAATTACCTCTTGTTGATAATGATCTCAGAGAGGAAAAAATTACAAAGCACCTTTAAAAATTCATTAGTAGGAACAAGAAATGTAAGAATTCACATATAGGAACCCTGTCACCAGAGTAGCCTGAAAGGGAATTTAAAATAATTCTATTTAAATGCTCTAAGTGCTAAATGAAGGCAAAGATAGGGAATTAAGATGAAAGAACACATGCTTTTAAAAAATAACTAAATAGAAATTATAGATATAAAAATATTGTATTTGGATGGATAAAATAATAGATTAGCTGAATAGAAATTTAACAACTGAGTACATACATAGCACCTAGAAGGAAGTACAAAAAGGGAAATAAATGATAAAATCTAAAGAGCCACAGAAGGTAGATTGATGTGTTCAATATAAGTCTAGCAGATGTTCTAAAAGAAAAGACTAGATGAAATAATAAAATCCAATATTAGAAGAAATGAAGATAGATAACATTCCAGAAATCATGAGAGTTTAGATTGAAAATTTTACAAATAAGTTTTAACTAAAATAAATAGCATGGTACCCGTGTACCACTCTGAAAAATTTTAATGTGTAGATATTTTAATGCCAATTGGACCAGTAAATCAGATACTTTACACGTTTAATATTCAAGAATCAAATCTAACTTTTTTTTTTTTAAATATTTTTCTAGGACTGGGATTGTGGCTCAGTGATAGATCGCTCACCTAGCACATGTGAGGCCCTGGATTCAATCCTTAGCACCACATAAAAATAAAATAAAGATATTGTGTCTATCTACAACTTAAAAAAGAATAAAATTTTTAAAAATAAATAAATAAATAAATATTTTTTTAGTTATACATTGGCACAATACCTTTATTTTGTTTATTTATTTTTATGTGGTGCTGAGGATCGAACCCAGGGTCTCATGTGCGAGGCAAGTGCTCTACCACCGAGCCACAACCCCAGCCCTCAAATCTAACTTTTTTTAATATTTATTTTTTAGTTGGACACAATATCATCTTTATTTTATTTATTTATTTATTTTCTGTGTTGCTGAGGATTGAACCCAGGGCCTCACACATGCTAGGTGAGTGCTCTACCACTGAGCCACAACCTCAGCCCATCAAATCTAATTTTCATGTTGTATATTTTATCCTTAATTTATATCTGGAGCCAGTTGAGGTGGTGCACACCTGTAATCCCAGCTGCATGGGAGGCTGAGACAGGAGGATCTCAAGTTCAAAGCCAGCCTCAGCAAAAGCAAGACATTAAGCAACTCAGTGAGACCCTGTTTCTAAACAAAATACAAAATAGGGCTGGGAATGTGGCTCAGTAGTTGAGTGCCCCTGAGTTCAATCCCTGATACAATCTCTGGTACCTTCTCACAAAATAAATTTATATCTGGGTATTTTATTTTTAGGATATTTTGAGTAAGTGGTGGTTTGTCACTGTAATCTGGTATACACAGTATTTGGAAATCCATGGTGGTATTTTCCAAACCTATTTTCTGTAAAGCTTTAGACTACTTGGGAATGTTGTAGTGATTGGGATGGGCAAAGAAGAATATGTAGTAAATAATATTATTTGAAGTAAACTGGTATGAGATAAATCTTATTATTTTAAAGATAAGTATAGCTTTCATTTGAAAGTCATTTTCTCAATTCAAGAAAAAAATTAGTCTTTTGATATTACAAATGATTATTTTGACCTTAGGTTCCTCAAAGAAAGACACAGTCGGGTTGCTTTGATCTGGATTCTTCATTATTGCATCTGAAAAGCTTATCATCTAGAAGGTATTTATTTTAAGATTTCTTTGTGTACATGAAGCAGAATTTCACACAATTCTGATCTTGCACAATAAATAATATTAAGTGTAAAAGTCAAATTGTAATAGAAATCTTATTTTCAATATAATACTATTCATACACAGTTATTAAGGATAAATCAGAAGGAAATTGAGACAATGAGTAGCAACAGTCATAATAAGCACAGAGATTTTAACATTTAGCTACATTTATATATCTCTGATCATTAAACTCTACTTTTTATTCCTTTGCAAAAAAGAAAGCCTTAGCAGTTTTTTCCATGTTGGCAAGTAATATTCAGATTCTAGTCTATTCTATTCTTTTCTTTTCTCTCTCTCTCTCTCTCTCTCTCTCTCTCTCTCTCTCAGCAAATGCTCTAACACTGACCTACATCCACAGCATTCAGATTATATCCTTTGGTCACATAATTTTGCCTTTGTATTTTTATTTTCAGCTAAAAATGAAGATTGATATAGAAATCTGAATTATTTAATATTTCTGGTAGCTGCCACTATATGATATGTCATAAATTCCACCTGGAAACCTTTAGTATGATTGAGATACATATACATATCTCAATCCTTTATCAGATATATGGATATTCTGCATAACAGATAGGAAATCTAATCTGAAATTTTAAACTATAAATTTTATGTTTTAAAATTTGATGACATTAATTTTATTATTATGGTGGTTTGAGTAAAATTGTTCAGATTCTCCTAATTTAATTTTGTAAAAAGTAAATTAGAAAAGATTGTTTTTAATGTATTCTTTTATTGATTTGTTTTTTATTTAGTACTCGGCCATGTTTAAACATAGAAGATGATCCAGATATTCATGAAAAACCTTTTTTGAGTTCTAGTGCTCCACCTATAACAAGTCTTAGTCTTCTAGGAAATTTTGAGGTAATGAGTTTTGAAACTATTTTAAGAGTTGAAGTTTTTTAAACTTGGGTCCAGGGTAGCATTTATGTTTTTAACTTTCTTAACAAAAAGGAAAAAAAATTAGCTATATTTTCCAAAACCTTGAAGTCACCTTTTTAATTCTGTTTTGTTTTCGTGAGAAAAGAAGTTGGAAGAATTGTCTACAGTGACATCTTAGAATTGGGTAACTGGTAGAGGAGGTAAAGGACTTTTGGTGAAATCAGGTTAAACAGAGGTGTCTGTTACTTTAGCCAAGAGGAGAGACTTTACCACATCTTCTCTGAAAATGTGGCTTTGTTAGCCAGGCATGGTGTAGCATGCCTGTAGATCCAGCAATCCAGGAGGCTGAGGTAGGAGGATCATTTGACCAGCCTGGGCAACATAGTGAGATCCTGTTCAAAAAAAAAGGTTCTGCTACCCAGGAAATGTCTATTCTTTTTTTGTTTGTGGTACCAGGGCCTTGTGCATGCAAGGCAGGTACTCTACCAACTGAGCTATAACCTCAACCCCAGGAAATGTGATGATGGCTGATAACAGCCCCTTTATGATCAAGGAGATTAATTAACAAAATCAAATGGTTCTCTGTACTTTATTTGTAACTTTTCTGTAAATATAAATCTATTTTTTAATTATAAAATAATAGAATTTTTAAAAGATCAAAAGGCTAAAGATTTCTAATATAGTTACTTCCTTATGTAATGTGAATATTTCAACTTGGGATCAAGTATGTCATAATATCATGAGTTTATCTATTCATGGATTTGGGGGGTTTTTTTTGTTTTGTTTTGTTTTTTTGTCTTCAGTTTTGAGGATTGAACCCAAGGTATGCTAGGCAAGTACAGTGCCACTGAGCTACATCCTCATCCTTTCAAAGTCTTGCTGAATTGCCAAAGCTGGCTCCTGTCTTAGCCTCCCAAGTAGCTAGGTATGCCACAAAGCCTGGCTTTCTGCCTTTAATTAGAAATCACCTAAACATTAAACATGAACTTGAAAATGCCATTTTAAAAGTGATTTTAATTGGTGAATTTTTTAGGGAAAAATAATTTCTATTTTGTATTTTTAATTAAAATAAATAGCTTTACCAGAGTTGTGGTACATTTTGTGACCATTGTGCTTTATAATTATTTTAATTTTGAGACTATTTTTCAAAGTTTTAGTGGAAATTTTAAAAAAAGATATTTTTGTGTTAAATTATCTATTTTCCATGTCACTTTCAAACAATTAGTCCAGAGATGCTGAACTCTATTCCTCTTTGTCTTAGAGTTAAGATTGCTTAGACCATTGTGAGAGTCAGGTGCTCTTCAACCTTTATAAAACAAAAATGTTTATTAGGGAGTAGAAAGCAGTCTGATATATAAAAACTTCAGAACAGGGAAGATGGTTAAAAGATCTATACATTGTTGTTTTCAGAGGGTTCTACTTATGTAAATATGCATACATTTTGTTCATGTGACTCAAGGGACAAAATACAGGGAAGTATTGAGACTGTCTAACCCATATGTATTCTCTTTACAATAAAATTGATACTCTATTCAGTTCAGTAAGTTAGAGAAGATATTTACTTATTGACATAGAGTATCTAATTCACTAAGAAAGGTATATTGGGGAATAGTCTTGAATTCTTAACTTTCACATTGGTCTTGTTTTATGAAGCAGGACAAAATCTTAATTCCTGTAATGTTGTTGAGGGGAATTTGGGTATTTTCACATTATATGTGAGGCCTTAAATGGAGTCTGTGAACACATTGACCCAGAATAACACCCAAATACAGGGGTATCCTTTATTTCTTTTTCTAATTAGTCACCTTTCTTGTTACCATTAAGAGTTTTCTATTGCAAAACCTCATTATATTCATTCAACTCATCTGTCATGTGATTATCTTCTTCCATCAGTTCAGTTTAACATAATACCAACAACCACTGAAAATGAATTGTTTTTCCCATACAAGAACTATTTAATCTAAAAAACCATTTAATCTTAAAATTTTAACCATTTGATCTCAAAAATCCTATTATAATATATAATAAGATAAATCTTTTCTAATAAAATTTTAAGAATAGGTCATTAACTTTTATTTAAAATTTATTCAAAACCTATGATCTAAAAAATCCTATTAAAATAGAGAATATTATTTAAATTTATAGAGAAGTTGAAAATAAAGTACCCTCTGTCACAATAAAATAGCTTGTATTTTTCTAGAATTGTTTATAAATAGAGTCATACCATATTTACTCTTGGGAAAAGGTTTGGAGTCTTCTTTTATACACCATTATTTTGAGATTATCCCTGTTGTCCTAACTTTAAAAGAGTTCATTCCTTTGTATTGCCCTTGTATGGATTACAGTTCATTAATTCATTTACCTAATTCTGGAAATTGGGTTGTTTTAGGTTTTTACGTATTACAAATAAAGCTGCTATGAATATTTGTGCATAAATTTTTTGTGAACATAAGGTTTCATTTCATTTGGGTAACTACCTGGAAATGGAATATCTGGTTAGTATTAATATATATATATATATATTTATATACCTTTATATATATATATATATTTATATACCTTTATATAAATATATATATTTATATAAAGGTATATAACTTTTTAAGAAACTTACAAACTGTTTTCCAAAGTGACTATACTTTTGTCTTTTTTTTTTTTTTTTAAGTATTGGGGATTAAACCCAGAGCCACTCTACCACTGAGTTACACCCCCTGCCATTTTTATTTTTTATTTTGAGACAGGGTCTTACTTAGTTGCCAATCTTGGCCTCCAATTTATAGCCCCCTGCCTCAGCTTCCTGAGTTGCTGGGATTACAGGTACACACTGCTCCAGAAAGTTTTACCATTTTAAGTAGCACTATTAGTATATAAGAGTCTTAGTGCTTCCACATCTATCCCAAAGTTTATACTGGTCAGTCTTTTTAATTATTGTAGTTTGGGCTGGAGTTGTGGTTCAGTGGTAGTGCACTTGCCTAGCATGCATGAGGCACTTGGTTCAATTCTCAGTACCACGTACAAATAAATAAAAAAAAAAATAAAGGTCCATCAACAACTAAAAATATTTAAAATAAAAAAATTTAAAAATAATAATTATTGTAGTTTTAATTCTATTTCCCTAGTGATTAAGCATGGTGACCCTCTTTTCCTGTGTTTATTTGCATGTAAGCACATAGGTTTTCCAAGTATTGTCTCCAAGTATGAAGTGTGGCTTTACACTTATTTTTGTAACAGTATCTTAAGAGAAAAATATTTTTTATTTTGTTTGTCTAATTTATGAATATTTTTTACTGTATATTGCCTTTACTGTATCTAAAACAATCTTTGCCTAGCCCAAGCCTTTTTAACTTTGGCATTCATAATATTTCTTTGTTGGGGGAGCTTGTCTGAGCACTGTAGAATATTTGGCAGAGTCTTTGGCCTCTACTGGATCAATCCCAGTACCACCTCCATATTGTAGCAACCAAAAATGTCTCCAAATATTGCCAAGTATCCCATGCTTGAAAACCAGTGCCCTAACCTATGGTCATATAGATTTTCTTTTATGTTTTCATCTAGAATTGAATTTTGTAGGTCATATGAGGTGTGTAGTCAAGATTTATTTTTATGCATATGGATGTCAAATTTTCCAATCTTGAAAACATGTATGAGTCCTAACTTTTTTTTTTCTCAAAATTGCTTTAACTAAGTTCGGCATGGTGGCACACATCTGTAATCTCGATGACTTGAGAAGCCAAAGCAGAAGGGTCTCAAGTTCAAGGCCAGGCTCAATGTTTAGTAAGACCTAATCAATTTTGTGAGACCATATCTCAAAGTAAGAAATAAAAAGGGCTGGGAATGTAACTCAGTAGTAAATCATCCCTGGGTTCAATCCCTTGTACCAAAATAATAAATAAATAAAATAAATAATAATATTAATAATAATTGCTTTAACTATTCTAGTTCCTTTATTAATGTAAATTTTAGAATGAGCTTAACTTTTACTACTAAACAGCCATCTGAGATTTTTGTATAGGATGAATTGATATAGATCAATTATGGAGAATACTGACATCTTAAGAATATTAAATGTTTTGATCCATGAAATCTATACCAAATAAGATAGTCTTGAATTTTTTTAAATCAGTGTTTTATATTTTTCAGCCTACATATTTTGGACCTTTTTTGTAGATGTATACTTAAGTGTATAATGTTTTCTAGAGATATTGTAAAGTATACTTAAAAATTAATTTCAAGGCCAGGCACAGTGGTGCATGCCTGTAATCCCAGTAGCTCAGGAGGCTGAGATAGTAGGACCTGAAGTTCAAAGCCAGCCTCAACAATGGCGAAGTGCTAAGCAACTCAGTGAGACTCTGTATATAAATAAAAATAAAGAATAGGGCTGGGGATGTGGCTTAGTGGTCAAGTGCCCCTGAGTTCAATCCCCCATACCCCCCCCCGAAAATTAATTTCAATTTGGTAATTAATTATATTGAATTAATTATATTGAAATATAACTGTTTGTGTGTGTATCACCTATTGCCTTTCTCAACTCACTAATCTCTGTAGGTTTTTTATAAAGATTCTTTAGGGTTTTCTGTGTAAAGAGTCATGTGATCTATAAGCAGGAAAAATTTTGTTAGTTGGTAATCTGTATGTCTTTTCTTTTTTTTTTTCATTGTCATATTGTACCAAGTAGGACCTAGAATGTACTGTATGTTAGTATATTAAATTCACAAAATTTGAATTATCCAGAAAGTTAGCAACTAATATGTGTCATTTGTTTTATCTATAAACATTTTTATATGTGCCCTTCCTATAACAATTCTATCCATCTTTAGAATAGTTTTCTTATTTAAGAAACATTTATTAAGGGGCTGGGGTTGTGGCTCATTTGTAAAGCACTTGCCCAGCATGTGAGAGACCCTTGATTCAATCCTCAGCACCACATAAAAAGAAATAAATAAAGGCATTGTGTCCAACTACAACTAAAAAATAAATATTTTTTTATAAAAGAAGGATTTGTTGAGTACCTACTATGTGTCATACTGTTAGAAATACAAAGCTAAATGATAAAGTTCCTGCTTTATAACAACTATTGAAGAAGAAAGACATGTAAATAAAATCCCAAGCAATTAGCACTATATTAGAAGTTTCCTCAGTATTTGTGTATCTACTATTTCTGTTAAAGGTTTTGGGAACAGCTTTAATGAGGAACTGTCACTTGAGCTTGGTTACAAGTGTAGGAATTTGCCAAGTAAATTTGTTTGGGTAGTAGGGAATAACAAGAAATTCCAGATAGAAAAAAATAAATATGTAGAGGTACACATGCAAAATTAATAAAAGACCATGGCAGGTCTGGAGGTTGTATTACTGGTAGAGCACAGCCCTAGGTCAATCCCCAATACCCCATCCTTCAGTTGGAACTGAAGCACAGGGGCTCTGTGCAACAATTTGAGTAGTAGTACACTAGATATGGAAAGACTGACTAGGAGATGTTGCATTTTAGTGCAAAGGTGGTAAGGTTCTGATCTAGTGTACTGGAGCAGAAAAAAAGAGATGAGGCCTTGAAACTGAGAGGTAAAATCAACAAGATATTGTTTGATTACAGAGCAGGAGGAAGATATAGAAATTCAGTTTTGACACAGATCTGTTAGTCTTATCTTTTTGACCAGGAGACTTTAGAATTTCTTTTCTTTCTTTTTTTAAAAATATTTTTAATTATACATGGACACAATGTCATTATTTTATTTACTTTTTAAAAAATAAATAAATGACAGTAGAATGCATTACAATTCTTATTACACATATACAACACAATTTTTCATATCTCTGCTTGTATACAAAGTATGACAGCACCAATTTGCATCTTCATACATGTACTTTGGATGATGATGTCTATCACATTCCATCATCCTTGCTAACCCCCTACTCCCTCCCTTTCCCTCCCACCCGTCTTCCCTATCTAGAATTCATCTATTCCTCCCATGCTCCCCCTTCCTACTATGAATCAGCCTCCTTATATCAGAGAAAACATTCGGCATTTGTTTTTTGGGGATTGGCTAACTTCACTTAGCATTATCTTCTCCAACACTGTCCATTTACCTGAAAATGCCATAATTTTATTCTCTTTTATTGCTGAGTAAAAAAAATCCATTTTTTAATCCATTCATCCACTGAAGGGCATCTAGATCACAGTTTAGCTATTGTGAATTGTGCTGCTATAAACATTAATGTGGCTCTGTCCCTGTAGTATGTTGTTTTTAGTCCTTTGGGTACAGACTGAGGAGAAGGATAGCTGGGTCAAATGGTGTTTCCATTCCCAGAATTCCAAGGAATCTCCACACTGCTTTCCAAATTGGCTACACCAGCAATGTATGAGTGTACCTTTTTCCCTATATCCTCACCAATACTTATTGTTGTTATCTTCATAATAGCTGCCATTATGACTGGAGTGAGATGATATCTTAAAGTAATTTTGATTTGCATTTCTCTTTATTTATTTTTATGTGGTGCTGAGGATCGAACTCAGTGCCTCACTTGTGTGAGGCAAATGCTCTGCTATTGAGCCACAACCCCAGCCTGAGACTTTAGAATTTCTGATGTGTCAACTGTTTCCAATTTAGACTACATAGACTGTTGGATTCATGAGGATTTGCAGGATTAATTATTTAAAGGGTTTTTTTTGTAGTTGTAAATAGACATAATGTTTTTATTTTATTTATTTTATGTGGTGCTAAGGCTCAAACCCAGTGCCTCACACATACTAGGCAAGCACTCTGC
This sequence comes from Ictidomys tridecemlineatus, assembly GCF_052094955.1. NCBI lineage: Eukaryota > Metazoa > Chordata > Mammalia > Rodentia > Sciuridae > Ictidomys > Ictidomys tridecemlineatus. The sequence goes on from NC_135481.1 coordinate 29,042,869, forward strand.
CACTGAGCTACAGCCCCAGTCCCACACCTACTGTTCTTTAAATTAAAAAATAAAATACAGAAACTATTTTTAAAAGAAGCAATATTTCTCAATTAAAATTCTAAGAGCTTGGCTTCATCTTTTGATAAAACACGACATGTTATCTTTTAAGTTTCCAAGCACTCCTCTCTTCTTAGTACTATAAACAATGTAATAGATAAATACCTTCTCTGATAGAGCACATTTTTTTACTTATAGATATAAAAATAACATTACACAGTTAGGTATAAGTAATGGAGTTCAGCATTGGTTGGAATAGTGAGAGGAGAACCAGTTATATAGGATGGTAGAAGATTGATGGGGGATGAGGCTCATTTCAAGTCTAATAAAGAACATGGCATGGATAACAATCACTTTTCTACTGCTAGAATGAATGGTAATGTAACATATTTCTTTAAATAAAAAATGAAATTAGCATACTAACCTTTCTAATTTTTTTACCAAATTATTTTGTCTTCCAGGAATCTGTGTTGAACTATCGTTTAGACCCTCTTGGCATTGTTGATGGCTTTACTGCTGAGGTAGGGGCAAGTGGTATTTTTTGCCCCACACATTTGACTCTTCCAGTTGAAGTGTCATTCTACAGTGTTTCAGATGATAATGCTCCTTCTCCTTATATGGCAAGTATATTTTAAATTGTCTTTTTATGCCATTATCAACAAACTTAACATATACCTTTAATTGTTTCAATGCAGTACTTTAAAGTATAAAATATTTCCTAAGAAAAAATTAGAGGCTGAATTCATACTAACTACCTCAAAAAGCAGATAACCTCTTTTACATTTGAGAATGGTGCTAAACGTCTGTTGTGTGTGATTTATTGATTAGTGACACTACAGTTTCATCTTGTTAATTCTACACAAATTCTCAAGTGCTTACTCTGTATTCTATTTCCAAAAGGATTGCCTTCCAGTGTGGTCTTTATCTCAGTAGAGTTTAGGTAAGGATCTGGTGACCTAAGGCCTCTGTGAGGCCCTTTCACTTCCCTTTCCCCTATTTGCTTTGTCTTTGGTTATTCTTTTCTGATCCTAGGGTTCTGTGAAATACTAGCCATTTCTCACTTATGCTAATGTCTTAGTGGAGAACATGAGAGCTAAGGAGAATTAGAGCACAGTCTTGAGCCTTCAATCCTCTGATTTTGTCTTTCCTACTTCTTATTCCAGTGGGTTGTGGGTAAACTTCTACTTCATAAAGGATTCTGAATCCTGGAGTGTGTATTAGTCCTTTTTTTAAAATACAAAGAGGGAGAAGTGGCTAACAGTGGAAATCTGTAAAAAGTTTACAGTGATGATATAAAATATGGAGTCAAATGAGTCAAAAGGGTTTTCATGTTAAGTCTTACTTTGAGAAATGTAAATTACTATAGATGTGGAACTATACATCTCTGGTATAGCCACTTTAACTTTCTAACTTACCATTTGGCCCAGTTGCTTCCTCTCTCCCACCTTTAAGGTTTTCAAGAACATTGGTAATAATGTTTTTATTATTAATAAAAGCTATAAAAAGAAACTTATACATAATTGAGAAACCACAGAGGAAAGAAAGTCATACTTTTTATATAGCTGACTTATTATTGACACTGTTCAAGAAAAGTTGCTTAGGTTTACTTCATTCTGAAGGTAGAACCTTTTAGTCAAGAATCTGATCAGTGTTTCATACTTTAATAGAAAACTCATAGTTCTTTTTCTTTTCCCAATAATATTTACTCTTAGAGGTCTTAACGCATTAGAATTTACAATATTAGTTGTTATCAAAAGGAGAGACACTGTCCCCTCTTCACAGACCTGCCAAATTATCACATATGTACCACCTATTATTTATTTACCATAGAAAGATATACACACTTTTCCATGTTCATTCTGGGAAAATAGCTGTTAATTTTGGACAGTAAATAAAATGGAAAGTACCACTGAGGCAAGTTTTGCACCATAATGAATGCTTCTCATACTGGAATGCTTACAATATAAAATTTAGCTTGAAAGATGTCCATTTTGCTTTACCAGGACATCAAGAAATCTCATCATTTTACATATTCTGTATATAGTGATAGAGACTAGAAAGATAAGATCATTAGTAAATAGAATTCCTGATGGTCATTAGGATGGCTTAGAAACAAGATAAAAGGCTGAAATGACTAAAAATCAGCTCAAGTAAATATCTTTGAGCAAAATTCATAAGCAAGAGATAATTTGAACTATACTTTTAGAATTTTTTAATATTTATTTTTTAGTTCTCGGCGGACACAACATCTTTGTTTGTATGTGGTGCTGAGGATCGAACCTGGGCTGCACGCATGCCAGGAGCGCGGGCTACCTCTTGAGCCACATCCCCAGCCCCCTTGAACTATACTTTTAAAAAGCAAAATAGCATTGCCAGGTGCTACCTGTAACCCCAGAGGTTCAGGAAACTGAGGCAGGAAGATTACAAGTTCAAAGTCAGTCTTAGCAAAATTTGCAAGAACACGAGCAACTTGGGAGACCCTGTCTCAAAATAAAAAATAAGAAGGGCTGGGGCTGTGGTACTGTTGTTAAGCACCCTTGGATTCAATCCTGGTACAAAAAAAAAAAAAGAACAAAGCATTAATCCTTGACCTTGTTTAATATATTAAAAATGAATGATTAGTAGTAGATAAAAGGTTTTTGTCACTGTGTCTCCAGAAAGTACAGAAATACATATAATTGCAGAAATACATATAATTGCAGATTTTTAATAGATATAAAGAAGGGTACAAATAAGGTTAGTGAATTAAGTTATCCTTTTACAAATCCCTGACTTCCTTCTCTCTGATAATAATCTTTAATCAACTATCTACTGTATTTTTTTCCTAGGTCATTACTTATTAGGAATGAGCCCCTTGCAAACCTTAGACCACAAATCTTTCCTACCGTAAATTAATAAAATTAATGTTTTTCTTCAGGGAATATTATTTATATTTTAGTAGGTTAGTCAGTTCAAAGGACTGATTATGTCTTGTATATCAGCTGGGCATGGTGGTACATGCCTGTAATCCCAGCTACTCAGGAGACTGAGGCACAAGGATCATAATTTCCATGCCTTCCTGGACAACTTAGCAACTTTATTTTGTATCAGAATGAAAGATAAAATGGTCTCAGGGTGCACCTCAATGGTAAAGTGCCCCTGGGTCAAAAAAGGAAAAAAAAAAAAAAAAGATAACACATCTCATAGACCATCAGAACTGAGACACAATTCTCCTATTTATTATTCTAATAACTTTGTTACCTCTCATCATAAATTTTACAAATGACTCATAAAGGTAAAATGTTAACATAGAAATTTTTTGTGGTATAGAGCTGATATAGGGCTTTTCATTAAAGAATTCCTTAAAGATTAACTCAAAGCCATATAATCTCTCTCTCTAATTGGGAGTCAATGGTAAAAATAATCTCAAAGTGCTACATGACAACACTTAGCTGGTTTAGAATCTATTGTATGGTGAAACTAGGCAGAAATATCTAGGTGTGCCATTGGCAATTTAGAATATTACTTGCATTATTATATTGACAGAGACATGTATGATTTCCTTTCAAATCTGACCAAATCAAAGCACACCTCTCTCAGTTTTCCACTTAATTTTTGCATGTTCTCTATTCCACAATAATTTGAGAAAGTTTTGTGTAAGATTTTGACTGAAATTTAGCATTAGCTTATCTTTACTATTCTTTTTTCCCCTCCTTTCTTTGTATGGGGAATTGAACCCACGGGCTCTTTACAACTGAACTACAAAAGTGTCCCCCTGGCTGAGCATGGTGGAGCATGCCTGTAACCTAGCTACTCTGGAAGTAGAGGCAAGAGGATCACAAGTTCAAGGCCAGCCTCAGCAATTTAGCAAGACCCTGTCTTGAAATTAAAATTAAAGAAAAAGAAAAATGCTTGGGCAATATAGCTCAGTGGCAAAATATCCATGGGTTCAATCCCCAGTACTGAAAAAATACTGTTGCCCTAAACTTTTTCAAAAATATGTGGTCTTTCTTTATAAATTGATTATTTACTATTATTCTAAAAACTATCAGAATTATATATATTAAAAGAAATAAGCATAGGAATATTAGTAGTTTTTGCCTTACCTGTTGTTTTCCTTTATGTGTTTATGGGGAGTGAAGAATGGTGAAGAATACTAATAATGTATTCCATGTAGCAATGTAATGTTAAAAGTAACTATTATTTTCAAATGCAGTGGCCCACATCTATAGTCTAGCAACTCATGAGGCTGAGGCAGGAGAATCAGAAGTTTGAGGACAGCCTCAGCAATTTAGCAAGATCCTATCTTAAAATAGGGAAAAAAAAAAAAGTCTGGGGATATAGCTCTGTTGTAAAGTGCCTAAGGGTTCAGACTCAAGTACCATAAAAGAGGAAAATAGGAGCTGTTATTTTGGGTATATTTTACTTTTTCTTTCTTGAACTAGAAAGAAGAGGGATATTACATGTCATAGCATTTTTTATGAGAAGTAGAATGCATAGTACCTCACTAAACATGTAGAGAGTGAGAAATTGTTAATGCATCACTGCTGTTTTTGGTTAATGATGTAGTCTGATGATATTCTGTTTTTGTACTTTAGTGACTGTGATAAATTGGATTTGTCAAGACTCATGTATGTCTTTTCAGTACCCATTTCCCAATATTAATATGTACTTGGAGTTAAGGTATTTATATGTCAGAATCTGGTCCTCCCTTCTCCTTTATCCCACTCATTTTTATCTCCCAACACTAATCTAGCTTCCAAATCCAAGAGTTGTCACGTAATGGGTCATTTCTGTTTTATATTTACTTTTATATAAGGTTGGCATGTACAATATATAAAGATAGAATGATGAAATGTTGAGCATTAATTCTATTTAACTACCTCCACTACTCAATAATAGTTAAAATGAACAAATCAGCATTCATTATTTAAAGCTACCTAAGAATTAATCATCATAGTCACCACCTATAGTCCTTTGGTTACCCTGGTTACTGAGAAGCTTTTACACATTCAATTTGAACTTACTTAAATTTGCATTTTCCCCCATTGTTTGGACTTCTTAGAAAAACAATTCCACATACTAGAGCAGTGCTTCTCAAATTGTAATGCATATAAGGTATTATCTGGGAAATTTTGTTGAAATGCAGATTTGATTTGGTAGATCTGAGAAGTCATTCTGTGTTTCTAACAAGTTCACTAGTGATACTGATGATGATATTTTGAGGACCATTCTTTGAGTACCAGATTAACCTAGAGGTCTCCTGATATCCTCTTTTGGATTATTTTATTTATTTATTCATTTATTTATTTATTTATTTATTTATTTATTTATTTATTGTGGTGCTGAGGATGGAACCCAGCACCCCACATGTGCGAGGCTATAACCCCAGCTCCTTCTTTTGGATTATTTTAATGAAATGACCCAATTTAGCTGTATTTATCCTTGACTCAAATCTTAGCTCTTAGGTCTTCAATCCATTGTGTTCTGATTTATAATCAATTTGAATTATTAGATTCCTTAATAAAAGCAATTCCTTAAGATCAAATTAAGTAAGATACAACATGACATTTAATTCTTGGAAACAAGAAATATTTAATCATTAGAAAATGGAGTTTTATAGCTTTTGTGTAGAAAAAAGTCTTGAAGGTTGCTGATTAAACCTTCATTTTCTACTTTTTGCCTTGAACATCTCTTCTCCTGTAGATTATCATTCAGGAACCACAGACTCCCAAACGCTCTTATGCTCTTTTTCTTCTTCTTCCCTTTTATTAATTTTATTTTTTTACCTTGTCTGTAGCCAGAAATCCAGATATGTAACTTAATTCCCTGAATAAAGAATAATTACTTCATTTTTGGGCCAAGGCTTAGATCCTTCCACACTCATTACTTTTTACATGCCCTAAAATCAATAAATTGTTTGCTTCTTCATGACCACTCTTCACTATACATGGGAATAATCCCTTCCATTTTGTTTAGGAAACATCTTAATCTTATACTTCAGTGGAAATTTTCAGCACAGTGGCCATTGATGTTATATATTATTTATTGCAGCAGCCTCAGAAGAACAGAAAATTGTTTAGGAGTGGAAACATCACGGTTTTATTACTCTTAGAATGTATCACTGCTAATTCAATTTGAGTATTTCTTCATAGAAATAGAATTCTGAAATTTAACAATTACATGATATGTTATTTTTATTTTAGTCTTTTATATAAATATGCATGAGTTTGTACTCAATTTGTCTTCTTTTATTTCAAGGGTGTGATTACTTTAGAGTCCCTTGGTAAAAGGGGTTATCGAGTACCTCCTTCAGGAACAATACAAGTGGTATGTGTTTTATAGCCTACAATTGCAATAATCATTCTCTCACATACATATAGAACTTAGCCCTTTCTCCTGCTACTGCTGCTGCAACAACTTTGGTAAGTAACAGTGGGGCTGCAGCTTTGTTTGGAGTTTCCGTGCTCTGCCCCAGGAATGACCCATTTGGGGACCTCCCCAAAAGGAAAGCATTAATAAGCTAATCAAGGTGAATGCGTAACTTAAGTAGAACTATTTTCAAATAATTAGAACTTAACATTACCTTTGCCTTCTATTTAATGTGATAAGCCATATTGAGATTGACCTATTTTAAAGGAGGCTCCAAATATTGTATTGTTTTGGCAGGAAAACTTGGGAAACAAAATCATATTTTCCCTTCCATAATGATTTATAACATTGATCAATCTAATAAAATGAACACTCCAAGTGGAAATAAATGTTAAGTCTGCAAATGTCAGGGCAGAGAAAGCATCATTCCTTTAGTCAGGGTGTTAATCATGTTTTGGCTCAGAAGAGATCGTCTAGCCCAGAACAGTTTTTTATTATTCTGGTCTAGGGTTCTCAGAAGCATAATGTGATTTCAAGGCCAGTGTGCAGTTGAGTTTGATCTCCAAGCCTGATCCAGGATATTCCTTCAAACCCTCAAGTCTTTTATGGAGTTTGCAGAGTAATATGTTTAATGGAGGCTGGTTCCTTGCACTCAAGATCTGGTATAGACCAAAAGAGCTTTTTATGACCTTTGGCCTCAATGTATTCAGTGTTCTGTCACTGTTACTTATCACCATTGTTCCAAAATTGCAAGGACTCTGTATGTTTGTTGATTTCATATCTCACAGGAATGAAACATAGTACTTTGCATTATATGTGTTTTCTAAGAAAGAATCACTACATATTACAGGGTCATTTTATGTGAAATGGATTTCTTGAACTAAAAGAGTAATAATCTTCTGTTCACTTGCCTCTGAGAAAGTGTGGGTCACTGGAAATCTAGCTGTCAGCTGTCATAACAATGAATCATTAACCTAGAGACAACATATTTACCTTTTATTTTGGAGATGACCAACATTAGTAGTTAATTTTAGAGATAAAATTTGGATGTCTTTCATTCCTTACTTGGTTTAATAATGTATAATCATGGTTTGAATTCCTGGCTTGCTAGATTTTATAGTTGTTAAATGTATTAGCCTTAATCTTAAGACTCACTAGATTGCAAAATTTGGATCATAATATTGATATATTTCTCATTTTGATTCAGTGAGTGATGTCCAGTGCCACGGATGAGCTTCTGAAAGCATGGGCACCAAGTTACCTATTGATGTGTTGGTAATTTGGTTAAAGTCAGATCAGCAGTTGGGGTTTTGTTTAAAAACTATTACTTTAAAAAATGACATTCTTTTCAATTATTAATAGTCAAGTACCAATTGAATAATTTCAGTCTTCACAAAGGATCCATATTGTTTTCTTATAATAATATTGAAGATAAAAAAAACCTAGCTGGGGGCGGTAACTGATGCCTGTAATCAGTGACTCAGGAGACTAAGGCAGGAAGATTCCAAGTTTGACTCCAACTTGGGCAACTTAGCAAGATCCTGTCTCAAAATAAAATTTTAAATTTAAAGGGCTGGGGATATAGCTCAGAGGTAGAGTGCCCCTGGGTTCAATCCCATTAAGGCAAAAAAAAAAAAAAAGCCTAGTGTCACTGCAAATTTTGAAATGAGTCCAAGTATGAATACATAAAGTATTATTTAGCCTGTTTGGATCTAATAATAATGACCTTTATTTTCTAAATATGAAAAAATTTTCAAATAGAAAAGTCTCCCCTTTGAGCATTTCTTTTTAATTTTACAATAACTATAGATACCTAAGATATCAAAAATTCTGGTTTTATTGAACTTGTATGTTTTATTTTAAAAATTCAATTTACTCATCATTAAAATGTGAGAAAAATTAAAATTTCACCTTGTGAATTTTGCTTTTGATACTCTACAGAAAAGCTAAGTTTGAAATAAAATAATTATAATATTTTAAGCCAGTAAGGGCATATTTTTCGTAAGCTAGTGGAACTATCTGAAAATATGAACAAGGATAAGTTATATAATGTTTATTACTAATATGAAATTTGTAACTAAAAATTTTATTACAGGAATTTATGTTATTGTGAAATAAAAAATTAAATTGAACCTTTGAAAGAACATTAACTATTTTTTTGTAAATTTCAAAAGTTTATGACTTTTGTCCCTGAAACTGATTATATCCAGTGGGGATTAAATTATTGCTTAAAAGCCTATTTAATTATTGGATAATAATTCTGAATTATATCAACAAATCACTGTTTTAAAAGAATAATTTTTATATTGTTTCTTCAGACCTTATTTAATCCTAATAAGACTGTGGTGAAGATGTTTGTTGTGATATATGACTTGCGAGATATGCCAGCCAATCATCAGACATTCCTACGACAAAGAACTTTTTCTGTACCTGTTAAACAAGACATGAAGAGAAGTATTAATAAAGAGAACATCCGACATACGGAAGAACGGTTATTACGCTACCTCATACATTTGAGGTAATGTTTAAAATTTATATAAAAATGTTACTTTAAGACACTTCTAAACTTTTTTAGTTTTTTTTTTTTAATTGTATTCCTTAGACTTTGCTTAGCATGGGAACTCTTGAAGATTATCAAGATGTAGAAAGTACATGGCATATAGCACTGCAGTTATTACTTGTTGAAATTAGGATCTTTTCATTTTATAGCTGTTTAACGTGAAATTTTTTTAAAAAATATTTTAGTTGTAGGTGGACACAATACCTTTTTTTATTTATTTATTTTTATGTGGTACTGAGGATTGAACCCAGTGCCTCACACATGCCAGGCAAGTGCTCTACCACTGAGCTACAGCCCCAGCCCAAATGTGAAATATTTTGTCAAGAAAAATTGAAATATATGTGAGGCAGTGAAACACATTTTTTAAACCAGTGCTGTTCTACAGAAATATAATAATATTAGCTATTTATATAGTTCTATATTTTTCAGTAGCCACATTAAAAAATAGTAAGAAACAGGTAAAATTAATATATATTTTATTTAATCTAACATATCCAAATGTTATCATTTGAATATATAATTGATATAAAAATTGAGATATTTTACATTCCTTTGTTTTACTAAATCCTTAGAATCAAGAATATATTTTACAGTCAAAGCACAACTCAGTTTTTAAATTAGCCACATTGCAGGTGCTCAATAGCCACATGTGGCTAGAAGCTACTGTATTAGTTAGGGAAGTTCTTATACTTAATTCACTCATTCACTTGTTTGACACCTGTTTGTGTGCCAGGAATACTTCTAGATGCTAGGGAAACAGGAGTGACAAAATCTTTGCTATCATATAGTTGAATAGTCTAATGATTCCATCAAAAATATATTTTCCTGGTGGGGCACAACTCAGGAGAATCACAAGTTGGAGGTTAGCCTGGGCAACTTAGCAAGACTGTCTTAGGAAAAAAAGCTGGTGTCTGAGTTCAACCCCAAATACAAAAAAAAAAAAAAAAGAAAGAAAGAAAGGAAAAAGAAATTTCTTATAACTTTTATTACCCAACTCATAATTCTAGGTTGTGAGAACCCATTTTTTTCCCCTTCTGTTTCAAGTTGCCATCATCCAAGGATGTCCCTGAAATCCTAATGTAGTTCTGAAGATCATGAACAAAATCAGTTGATTTAAGAGAGGGCTCAGTAGCCTGTTCCCCATAATTCTGTTTCTCACAGTTTTCTGGTTCCTAAAAGCTTTCAGACATGTCCATGACATTCATCATACACTCATTCCTTACTATAAGGAGCTCTATTCATCATGAGTCACCTTTCTTCCTGGGTTCAAGCAGAGGGCTTCTTTATTCTGTAACCGGTAGTGAACACTAGCTATCTTTCAATGTATATATCGGCCTTGCATTGGTGACCTGGGGTGAATAAGGAGTGAGCTGTACATGCAACTAAGTACCATGCTTGAAAATTCTAGTAATTGTTGCCCCTCAAAACACTGCTTAATTGGTTCTCTCATCTCTGCCTGTTGTTCTGCCTCCAAAAACCACTTTGAACCAGCACAATGTATTTAAACCCAGCCTGATTCTACCTGATATGAATCTCATAGGAAATGTTACATACATTATGGGAATGAAAAACCTACCAAAAACAGACTTGGAAACTTTTTTTACAAAGATAAATGTTAAAAAGTAGCAGACTGTAAAATATCTCCCAGCCCAACCTAGAAAAGATTAATTTTGAATGAACTTCCATATGACACCATTCCTCTTAGGGGTTTTTGTTTTGTTTATGGTGCTACAGGAATTAAACTCAGGGCCTCAGGTATGCTGGGCAAGTACTCTACCATTAAGCTGGTATAGCCCACTCTCAAAGTTTAACAACCTTATCCACATGTAAGTAACATTTGCCAGAATAAAAATCAACTGCCTATTCTTTTATAATCCCCATACAATGGCCAGATACTTTAAATGCTATATAGAAATCTACTTGGGAAAAAAAATGGTATACTTGCCAAAGCTTACCGTGTTCTATTTCAGATAGGGAAGGTGAAAGACTTCAGAGAGAAGAAATGTGTGAGCCAGTCACAAATATGCTTTGACATACACATCTGAGCATGAGATCTTTCCACCAGTTTAAAATCTGCAGAGGGTATTTCTTCTAGGATGAGGGGAAACAAAGAAAATTAGCACTACGGGGTGTATTGGTCTGTCTGCTGAGTAAGTTTAATTCTACAGCCCTTTTTACTATTGGACAGACAGTAGTAGCAGCGGGTAGAAACAGTTTCAAATCCAGTTTCAAGAGCCATTTTCATGTCACTTGTTGACTTTTGATGATGGTTAGGTTTATTTAGCTGACTATTACTAATTGTAGGAGTTCTTCCTTAACTCCTATAATTGTGATTATTTTGAAAATTTGAGTATTTTCAAGTGTGGAATGTATTTTGATCTGTACCAAATCATGGGAGGCTGACGTGTATGACTTGTCTGTGTTGCTAGAAGATGCTAGAACTAAAAAGCCTAAAGTATTATAATTAGCTCATGTAAACTGAAACTTAACACTGTAAATGAGGAAAGGTTCATGTGCTGTGAAATCATGGAGGAAAAGTAAGATCGTTTTTGAAACCCAGACTCATAGGAATGAGCACCTTGGGCATTGTCAGAGAGAAAAGGAATACAGAGTGTTCAAGGGGTAGAGGCATTTAAATATTATTTGAAAGAGTTAGTGTTAATGTAGTATAGTAGCAAAATAAATTTTTCCTACTTTCAAATTTTAATTATACAAGTTTATTTGTTTTAAAGACTCATTCCCTGAAATGACTGATCTTTTATTTATTTGTTTAGGTTCCAGAGTTCTAAATCTGGAAAGATCTACCTCCATAGAGATGTACGGCTCCTGTTCTCTAGAAAGTCAATGGAGGTTGACAGCGGTGCTGCATATGAACTCAAATCTTACACTGAATCGCCAACAAACCCTCAATTTTCACCAAGATGTTGATAAGGAGTGATATATTTTAAATATACTCTCGGTATCCAAGTTTGAAAGTAATTAGTAGCATAGAATGGTGTGTACCAAATTAACAATTAGGAGAGTGTATCCTTTCCTATTATCCTGGACCAGTTTTTATTAAAGAATTCCTGAAAATGAGATCTATATATTCCAAGTAGACTGGAAACACTCATGTCCTAATCTTTTTTGTACTGTTGAAACCACTTCATTGGACATGTTGCAATAGCAAAATCCCCAGTTAGATTAGTGTTTACACATTTTATTTAATATTTAATGTTTTCCTTAATGCTCAAGTGATGTTTGTCTTTAGTGTTCTAAAGTAGCACAAATCCTATGTAAAATCATACTATGTATTTTTGACATTAATGTTGAAATCTGAAATATATGCACAAGTCTTTAATTTTGTGTGATGTGTTTTAAGTGCTATTCATTTAAACTATTGAAAATGAGAATGAAATGTTGAGCTTCTTTAAGATTAATGCACTATGCAAGCATGTGTACTTTTTATATCTCTCAAGTTGAGTTTTTACAATACCCCATCCAGGTTGCTTGTCTCACTTAGTAGTCCTGTAACATGCTGTGTTGGCAGTGCAGTGAGGATTAAGCTGCTTCCCATTCCCCTTGCAAGTTCAGATCATCATGCCCATTCATATTCCTTATCCCCCAAACGGTTCTATTTTTCCTTAATCAGTATACTATAGAGGCTTTACATTAAATTGCTCTCCCAGGCTAGATAATTTTTTCAAATTGTTAATATGTACTTTGAAAACAAATTTAGTATTTATATTGTAAATATATGCAAAAAAAAAAAAAACTAAAAAATGTGTATTTGGCTTTTATTTTTATATGAGACATTTATGTGATTGGGTGAATTAGCCATCAATTCCCATCCTATCTCTAAATCTGCCTTTCAGAGAAGCGAGGAATATGTCTTGAGTCTTGTCCCAATTTATCATTTCCTTGTTTAGGGTCATAACAGAAGGCTATTGGCAACTGGAAAACCACCAAGCACAGAAACTTGACTGAGTGCATCATAAATCTTCTCACACTCTTAGAAAAAAACAAAGTGTTTCTAGATATTTTTGGAGGGACAATGGGTGACAACAGATTAGATAATAAGGCAAAAATACTGGAAGTGCTAGCAGAAATCTATGACTGCAGATTATAAAATACAGACTCAAGTAGGTCAGACCTAAAAGACCAGGAGAGTCTAGAATCTGGTAAGAAGACTGGAATTGCTAGGGAGGAAACTTGTTTACTTTGAGATTCAGGTACTAGACAGAATATTTCAGAAAATCTGAGGAGGTAATGAATATGTAGTTATGGACTGTGGAAAAAGCAAAAAGAAGCCTTTTATAAGTTTCTTTTAAAATATCAGTTAAGGGGCTGGGGATGTGGCTCAAGCGGTAGCACGCCATGCCTGGCATGCGTGCGGCCCAGGTTCGATCCTCAGCACCACATACCAACAAAGATGTTGTGTCCGCCGAGAACTAAAAAATAAATATTAAAAATTCTCTCTCTCTCTCTCTCTCTCTCTCTCTCTCTCTCTCTCTCTCTCTCTCTCTCTCCCCTCTCTTTAAAAAAAATCAGTTAAAAAGGCTACTTATATTCCATAAAACTTAAATAATTTCAGTGGTACAAATTTATGAAGATTTGTTGTATTTATCTTCACTATATACAAAGAACATGGGACTAGGAGCCAAAGACTTAATTGCAGTCTAATCTCTAATGATATCTGATGGAATTGGCTCCAGAAATTCCTTAACCTTACTAGCAAGGTGCATGTGATTGAAAAAATGGAATGAAAGTGTCATTAATGTTCTCAAATTCTATGTTCTCATTCTTTTTCCACATTTTTATTGGTGCATTATAATTTTACACAATAGTGGGATTTGTTGTTACATATCTGTACATTCACATATAAATTTGGCCAATATTGTTCCCCAATATTTCCCCTTCCCCCATCCCCTGGTCCCTTTTCTCTACTGGTATCCCTTTGCTTTTCTTAAGATACCTCCCCCCCACCTCCACACACATATAGTTTTCTTTTTCCTTTTCCTCTCTAGCTTCCATATATGAGATAAAACACATGACACTTGACTTTTTTAAAAAATATTTTTTTAGTTGTTAGATAGAAACAATACTTTTATTTAGGTTTATGTGATGCTGAGGATGAAACCCAGTGCCTCATGCATACTAGGCAGGCACTCTACCACGGAGCTACAGCCCCAGCCTGACACTTGATTTTTGAGTTTGGCTTATTTTGCCTAACGTAATGCTCTCTCAAGTTCCATTCATTTTCTTGCAAATGACATGATTTTTTTTCTTTAAGGATGAATAAAATTCCATTGTGTATACATACCACATTTTCCTTATCCATTCATCCATCAGTGGACACCTAGGCTGGTTCCCTAGTTTGGCTATTGTGAATTATGCTGCTGTAAACATAGGTATGCATACTTCATGCTGAAATCTCAGTGTAGTATTTTGTTTGCATTTCTCTAATTGCTAAAGATGTTGAACATGTTTTGTGCATTTGCTAGCCATTGTAGTTCTTCTTTCTTTTTTCTTTACTAGGCAATATATAGTTCTTATAATCGTTCTAGTCTGTGTTTCTTTGTTTTGTTTTTAAAGACAGGCTTTAGTACATTGCCCAGGCTGACCTCAAACACAAGTCTCCTGTCTTAGCCTCCCAAGTAGCTGGGATTGCAGGAATTTGCCATCCCCAGCTATAGTTCTTAAAATAAATATTTCAATAAATATATCTAGATTTCTTGTATATTTAGAAAAAGTCAATCTTGATCATATTATTGCTTCTTTATTTCTCCAGTGATGTTTACCTCAAAATTAATACTATTTGTGCAGGTATCTTTTGGGGTAAAATACCATGCAGTCTTGCCTGAATTCTATCTAGTTTCCCAACCTTTCTGAACATTTTTAGACAATTTGATTGCATTAGTCTATTTTCTGTTGCTAATAACACAATGCCATTGTGTGGGTAAGTTACAAAGAACAGTTTATTTTTGGCTTACAGTACTAAAGGTGCAAGATCAAGGGACAACATCTGGTGATAGTCTTCTGTTAGAAGAGTCCTGGTATACACAACAAACACAGGGAGTGTGTGTGTGTGTGTGTGTGTGTGTGTGTGTGTGTGTTTGTATATTTCTCTTCTGTTCTCACTCATATAAAGCCACTGGGAGGGGCTGGGGATGTGGCTCAAGCGGTCGCATGCTCGCCTGGCATGCGTGCGGCCCGGGTTCGATCCTCAGCACCACATACCAACAAAGATGTTGTGTCCATCGAGAACTAAAAAATAAATATTAAAAATTTCCTCTCACTCTCTCTTTAAAAAAAAGTCACATGTCCAGTGTGACATTT
Organism: Ictidomys tridecemlineatus; assembly: GCF_052094955.1. Classification (NCBI taxonomy): domain Eukaryota; kingdom Metazoa; phylum Chordata; class Mammalia; order Rodentia; family Sciuridae; genus Ictidomys; species Ictidomys tridecemlineatus. The sequence goes on from NC_135481.1 coordinate 29,058,137, forward strand.
AAAGCCACTGGGATTCAATCGTGGGGGCTGTACCCTCGTAACTTCAATCTTAATCACCTTCAAAGACCCCATCTCTACCATATTTGGATTAAGTTTCCACCTTCATACTACCTGGCAAGGGCATTAAATTTCAACACTTCAAGCCTTGAGGGATACACTCAAATAATATCCAAGTCATATCATTGGATGAACATCTGGGCATACCTTATGCTCTTCCTGGTAAGTTTGTAAAAAGGAAGCATGTGTTGACATTTTGTCCCTTTACTTCTTGGGCTCATTTTTAAAAAACTCTTTTTAAGTCATACACGACAGTAGAATGAATTTTGACATACACATACATGGAGTATAACTTCCTATTCTTGTGGTTGTAAATGATGTGGAGTTATACTGGTATGAATTCATATATGAATACAGGAAAGTTATGTCCAATTCATTCTACTGTCTTCCCATTCCCATCCCCCCATTTCCACTTGTGTCAATCCAGTGAACCTCTACTTCCCACCCCCCCAGCCCCACCCTCCCAGCTATTGTGAGTCAGCATTTGCATATCTGAGAAAACTATTGGCCTTTGGTTTTCTGGGATTGGTTTACTTCACTTAGCATAATAGTCTCCAGTTCCATCCATTTACTGGCAAATGACATAATTTCATTCTTCTTGGGGCTGGGGATGTGGCTCAAGCGGTAGGGAGCTCCCCTAGCAGGTGTTCCGCCCGGGTTTGATCCTCAGCACCACATACAAACAAAGATGTTATGTCCGCCGAAAACTAAAAAAAATAAATATTAAAATTTTTTCTCTCCTCCCTCTCTCTCTCTCTCTCTAAAAAAAAAAATAATAATAATTTCATTCTTCTTTATGGCTGAGTAATATTCTACTATGTGTATGTAGCACATTTTCTTTATCCACTAATTTGCTGAAGGGCATCTAGGTTTGTTCCTATTAGCTTAGCTATTATAAATTGAGCTGCTAGGATGTTGATGTGGCTTTGCACTATAGTATGCTGATTTTAAATCCATTCTTTGGGTATATGCCAAGGAGTGGGATAGCTTGGTCAAATGGTGGTTCCATTCCAAGTTTTCTAAGGAATCTCCATACTGCTTTCCAGAGTGGTTGTACCAATTTGCAGTCCCACTGACAATGTACGAGAGTACCTTCTTAGGGCCATTTTTTGCCCATAATTTTCCTCTGTGAGGTATAGTCACCTAGCTCCTATCTGTTCTCCACCTACTCTGGTGTTCTCTCCCCTGGTTATTTTTCTACAGTTCTTCAGTCTCAGGCCCATACTACCATACATTCTGTATTTCTATTAAAAATTTATATTACTAGATTATATCTCAGGAGAGTGATATGCAGACAGAGATTCCAGCAGTAACTAATATTGCTACCAACAGTAAATAACAGAGATCCCACTTACTGCAGGTTTACTTGCAGTTTTGAAGATTTTTAAAATGAGTTATAACTCCTTTCAAAAAGGAACTATAGGTAACAAGTAGTCTGCAAAAGTTTTTGGAGATTTTCTTAGATGGGAATGTATCACGAGGAGCAAAACTGCGAGGTATGCAGTTGAGGGGGAGAAATAATGTCCACCTGCTTCATCCCTTTTCAATGCTTTATTCACTCAAATTAATACAATTTCACTCTATAGGTTCTTAATCAAGAAAACGACAATCCTTAATGCTAGGCATTGCAATAGACAATTCACAGCAAACAATTCTAGATTAATTCTAAGCACTGCAAACAATCATGACAGGCTCATGACAGACATTCCCTCTGCGTTCTAAGTTCAAGTATCAAATCAAAAGTTTCAAGCCTTAGGCTTTACATCCAGCAAGATGCACAGTCACTCAGGCCGTGGTGATCAGATCCGGAACAAACTAGATGACGGTTTGAGGAGAAGGTCCTAGGGAGAAGTTTCTACTCACAAATGTCCAGACAGCTGGTAGAGTTTGAGAGCAGTGAGGAAGATGCAAAGGATCAGGCAGATGAGAAAAGTTGAGATGTCAGTCCAGGTCCTCATCAGGCCCTTCAGATCAAGAGAATCCTTATTTCGGTTGACTGAATCCCTGTTCATCAGTTCTATTATACTAAATTTTGGGGCTTTTGATCCCCATTTCAATCCTGATCAGCTACCACTGGATTTCTCCATGACATCATTTACCCTGGAGTCAGAAACATCTGGTCTGGTGGTCTCCACCCTGATCTTCTCCCTTTTCCCCCTTATCAGGCAAGGACAGCCTGCCAGAGGCTTCCCCCAGTTTATCAGGGTAAGGGGAAGTGACTTGTCTGAGGATCATGCTGGAGGGCTCCATTAGGTGTGTCTGCTGAGACTGAAGGTTTCAAACTGGAGTTTTTAAAATGGAATTGCTTAGGCTCAGGCCTAAGGCCATCCTCACAAAATGCTAAAATCTATTGTGAGAATGAAAAAAAATACTCATAAGTATAAAAATGGAAATTAACTAAGATGTTCAACAAAAGATTTCCCCTCCTGACATTTTTCCCACCAGATCTCTGTTAATCCTAGAGAGTTAAAAAGGGGGAAATTTCTCCTTCAAAGCTTTTTGGGATCACCACTCTTTCCTATTTAATTTTGTGAATGAAGCAGTTGTTCTCCTTTAAAATTTTTTTTTTGTAAAAAAGTTGTAATTCATGTTTACTTTTTTTAAATTTCTCACTGCATTAGTGTATAAAATGAGTGTGAAGGTCCCCTCCCTCATTTGTGCTCTTGTAGCTACCATCTCACAGGGGTGATAACATGAAATTTTGGTATATAACACACTATATCATCCAAAACCAAGAACGGATCAGTCTAGCTGGCTTTTCAGAATGGTAGGAATTCATGGTCTCAGTGCCTAAGACGATCCCTACATGACATTGAAATCAGGCAATTCTAGCAGTCAGAGAAATGCAAATCAAAACTACCCTAAGATACCATCTCACTCCAGTAAGATTGGCAGCCATTAGGAAGTCAAACAACAATAAGTGCTGGAGAGGATTGGGGGGGGGGGAAGGGCACTCTTGTTCATTGCTGGTGGGACTGCAAATTGGTGCAGCCAATTTGGAAAGCAGTATGGAGATTTCTTGGAAAGCTGGAAATGGAACCACCATTTGACCCAGCTATTCCCCTTCTCGGTCTATTCCCTAAAGACCTAATAAGAGCATGCTACAGGGACACTGCTACATCGATGTTCATAGCAGCACAATTCACGATAGCAAGATTGTGGAATCAGCCTAGATGCCCTTCAATAGATGAATGGATAAAAAAATGTGGCATTTATACACAATGGAGTATTACTCTGCATTAAAAAATGACAAAATCATAGAATTTGGAGGGAAATGGATGGCATTAGAGCAGATTATGCTAAGTAAAGCTAGTCAATCTTTAAAAAAAAATACCAAATGACCCCTTTGATATAAGGGGAGTAAACAAGGACAGGGTAGGGACGAAGAGCTTGAGAAGAAGATTTACATTAAACAGGGATGAGAGGTGGGAGGGAAAGGGAGTGAGAAGGGAAATAGCATGGAAATGGAAGGCGATCCTCAGGGTTATACAAAATGATATATAAGAGGAAAGGAAGGGTAAGACAAGATAATACAAATGGAAGAAATGATTTACAGTAGAAGGGGTAGAGAGAGAAAAGGGGAGGGGAGGGGAGGGGAGGGGGGATAGTAGAGAATAGAACTGACAGCAGAATACATCAGACACTAGAAAGGCAATATGTCAATCAATGGAAGGGTAACTGATGTGATACAGCAATCTGTATACGGGGTAAAGTTGGGAGTTCATAACCCGCTTGAATCAAACTGTGAAATATGATGTATTAAGATCTATGTAATGTTTTGAACGACCAAAAATAAATAAAAAAAAAAAGAAATCAGGCGATTCTATTCCATCATAAATTATCTATGAGAGTTATGTCTGAAACTTGAACACTGGGAAGAGGAAGAGAATTCATGAACTCCTGTAATGTGCTGGGCATTGCAAGTCACTTAATCCTTAAAATCATATGTCAGAGAGACAATGGATATTCTATAGCTTGCCCAACATTCCACTGAAGGTTTATAGAAGAGCCAGAATTCAAATGTAGGTTGAAGCTTGCGTCTCTTTCACTATATTATGCTGGCATTTTGCCCTTTTTCTATTGTTTTTCCACAAGAAATACACTTTTCATCAGTATTCTTAGAAATACAGTTTATAATTAGCTATGCATAAGGCAATGATACTAATCATGGGGAAAATGAAAAATAACCTTGATTTATAAAACAACAACAATGGGCTGTGGTTGTAGCCCAGTGGTAGGAAGCTTACCTAGCATGTTTGAGGCACTGAGTTCAATCCTCAGCACCACATAAAAATAAATGAATAAAATAAAGGTATTGTGTCCATCTACAACTAAAAAATTATATTTAAAACAAAAAACTTTAGGAAGAAATTTCCTGTAGCAACTTATAGGCTATTCAACTTAGTATACTGCCAGAAGGCATGTAAATGCCATTGAGAGTTTTCAGAACATACAGTTCTGCTATAGCAACTAACCTTCAAAAATATCCCTGATCTTTTAAAAGTTTTTATATACCCATCAAATTCCAAGCCAGGAACATATTTTCTGCACATATGCATCAAAATCACCAGAGGGAGCTTTAGTTAAGCATTGGTTTCTGGAGCTTACCATTGCAACTCTGTCAAGTAGGATTCAAAAAATTGTTGTGGCTAATTATTTTAAATTAGACATTCAGTTCCTTAGTTGTACTAATTACATTTCAAATGCTTAAAAGCAATATTATGGCTAGTGGCTACTATTTCACTTAGCACAGAGTATTTCCATCATCACAGAAAGTGCTATTAGCCTTAATCTAGAATTTACAGGTGACAGCTGAAGATACAAGGTGGGAGGTGATCTTCCAGAAAGTGTAGCACTAGATCTAAAGACAGAACTGTTAGAATCTGCTTATTAAGAGGCAGGTAAAGATTCAACAAATGAGACTATGAAGGAATGGTTAGAGAGAGAGACAGAGACAGAGAAACCATGAGAGAATAATCTGCTAGGGGTGAAGAGAAGAGAGCTTTAAAAAGAGTATTGGGGATCAGCACAGTTTTAAACATGGAGACACACATGATTCATGATGATGCAGAGTAGTGTTACTTGTGAAAGATGGCTTCCCAGACAAGTCCCCCAATAAGGTATTGTACTTGGTGAATTCTTCTTTGACCAAAGTCCATCCCCCAAGAAATTCAAAGTGTCTTCATGCAAGTGTCACTATCTTTCAGAAGCAGATTCTCCATGGTCACATATACCAATTTTCTGTATGTGTGTTGTCTGTCAGATTTTAACTAAAGATCACAAATATAGAATATACAGGCATATATTCAAGAATGTCAGTATTTATTAATAGCAATACTACTGTTAGGTGCTCCACTTAGTCTAACAAGTGCTTTCACCTTTCTCTTTGTAGTTTTGCTTAAAGGCAAATTTTCAGTAGATTACTTTATATGGCAGGATAACATATGTAGTTAATCTTATGGAGTTTCTCAGCTGACCCAGCTTTAAACATTAGGGATATCTTTGTCAAAGAGTAGGCCTCTGGAATCCTTTTATTTTAAATACTTCTTCCTTCTCCAAAAGGAATGTAATGCTACTTTTTGTTTTTCAAGTTGCGATCCCAGTAGAATTTTTCCTGGTTGAATTTTGACGATTTCCAAATTCCTTATCCAGCCACACAGTGTTTTGATTGCTCACCCACATTTCATCATCTTTATCTTTTTACTACTAACTCTCAGAGTGCAGTCTTGTCTCCAAGTTTCTGAGGAACCACCGTGGACTGACAGCAGCTATTCAGATGTCAAGTAGAAAGATATAAAGCTACGGCATTTGGCTGTTAAGAAAATTCGAGGAATTGGATGCCGGTATTTTCATTAAAGTTGTGGGAGTGAAAAAACGTTTATTTATTGAATAGAAAATGTTGGGGTCTCAGAGGGTCCCAAATGAAATACAGACAAGATCCCTACCTTGGTGTGGCTTATTTGAACAGGAAAGGTGTTACTGGAGTTACTCTCCAGACTTGGGACAGCCTAATTTAATGGGTGGAACCGACCTAGTGTGCGGGATCAGGAGGAAGGGTTCTGAAGCAGGCACCCAGGACTGGAGGTTTGAAGGACGAGCGGAGTGAAGGAGAAGCACGGCTGTGTGGTGCTCACGTGTGGCTGCTGAGCAGACAGCGTGGAGGAGACCGGGGGGGGGGGGGGGGGGGGTGGAAGGTGGAAACAGGAAGGTTGCGGGAACACGGCGGCTCAGAGTAGTCAGCAAAGGGCGGGGAGGCAGGGCTCCACTTACAGACTACAATTCCCAGGAAGCATCCGGCAGCCTCCAACGGATGTGAGGTAGGGCGCCAGCCGCGACCTTTGAAGGAAAGAGGAAGTGTTCGGTCGTCGCGGAGCCGGAGGAGCGCGGCTGGACAGGTTGGGCGCGGTGCGGGAGGGGAAGGAAGGCCGCGGCGGGCGGGGACGGCCTCGGGCCGGACGCTGGAGGCTCGTGTCGTCACAAGGCGGCGGGAACCGTGGCGGGCGGCGACGGCCCGGGCGGGCATCGGGAGAACCGGGTGGGAGGCGGGCAGGCCTACGGCGGCGGCGGCAGTAGCCGGGCGGCCTCGGCCACCCGGTAATCGCATCTTTTCCCGGCATCTTGTCTGCAGAGGGAACGCTATGTCCGCGGAAGTCCCGGAGGCGGCCTCGGCGGAGGAGCAGAAGGTGAGTGCGCTCTTGGCGCTGCGGGCCTACGGTAGCCGCGTGCGGAGGGCGCGCCCGGAGCCCGGCCCTCGGCTGACAGGCTCCACACCCAGGACCGGCTTCCCGACCTGGATGGGCGCCAGCGGGCTGGGCGTTGGAACACTCGATGTGTCCGTTTTCATTATTTTAAAAACACGGAGGGCCCGGGACTCTCTGCTTAACAGTTGGAACCTGAGTTTTCCTGCGAGCTTCACTTTACTTAGGAAGTTTCCTTTTCCCGCCGAAGCATCCACTAACTGTGGTAAAAGTGCGGGCAACTCCAGAGGCGGCTGAGGTGGTTTGGGCCGGGGTTTCAAGTCCAACCCTTGTGATCCGGTGACCAGAGTCAGCTCCTAAACACTTTGCCCTTCATTTTCTTCATCTGTAAAGTCACATTCATAGTTCTTGTTTCCTACGCTTGTTGTGAGGCCCAAAATAAGGAGGCACACTTAATATGTAGCTCAAAAACGTTAGCCAGTAGGGACTGCGAATGGTGCGCGACCAAAACTCCAAAGATTGGAGCTTTAAAATTTTAAGTTAGTTTTAAATGAAATCACAAGAATATTTTGTAAACTAATTTAATTTTTTTGGTCTCCCGATTCCATATTTTAGTTGTAAACTAATTTGTAGTATCTTTCCGATGTAACCTTTATTTATCTGGGTTAATACTTGCCCCTTCCGTCACAGTATTTCTATAGTCCAGCCTTCCTTCGTATATATGGCTAAGAAATGAGAAGTTCCATGGTATCTTGTTTCCTGAATTGTTCATGGAGAGTTACCAAACTATTATTGATAAAAAAAATCAAACTGTATTTCCTTAAATAGGATTTGGGTAGAATAAACCCTTGACCTTTGCAAGGGTTTATGCTTAATGTTTCATCCATGTCCCTGATCAGCTTAGAAATTATTTTGAACCAATTTGATTCCATATGTTCTGGACTATGTTGATTTTTCCTGAATTGGATAATTGTGTTAATTATGTTAACTGTAAGTAATTGAAGAAAAGTAAGAAGACACATCAACAGCAGAAATAATAGGACAAGTTACATTATTTTGGAATACTTCAGTGAAAATTATAGGATATTTTTCACACTCTGGAAAAAAAGGATGGACTTTTGAATATGTATAAGTTAAGGGTTACAGACTTAACTAATTTTAAATATGGCTTATTTATTATAAGATATTATTGTGTTCATTATTAATTGGGATTTAGGAACTCAGAAAATAAATTCAAAATAACAAACCAATATCTGTAGTGACATCTTAAATACTGTAATCAAACTCAGTTTTGACTTCTGGTACACAGTAGTATTCTAGGTAATTTTCTTTGATGAGCTCTGTTAGTTGCCTAACTGTGCGGAATTGATTTCTGGAGTGTAAATGTTTTTAATCTGAACAGCCTCATATATCTTCTAACAATATTAAGGATATTTTGTCTTAACAATTGTCTACATTAAACATTAATATGTAGATCCTTTGGTTTTTAGCTGCTGTCATTAATACCACCCAGAGTCTATTGGGAATACAATGTCCCTTCTTGAAGATTGGCTGTAGATGTTAAGTGCCTGTGGCATAGATACTATCCCTAAACAGGAAGAAAATGTGCAAAGTCACTTCTGTGTTTCTGTGAGCCAAATCACCTGTTTCTTCTCTTTGGAAGAACAGTTAGATGACCTAAAAAATTGGGTTATTGTTTGTGTACCCAGTTGACCTTTCAATTAAAGCCAAAGTATTCAGCTAAAAATACTTTTTATGATTCCATGATAGATTAGCCTATTAACCGCAGAAAAAAATAAAGAGCTGGACTCTGCATAGATTAATAGCAACTCAACAATTTCTTACTTTGAGTAGTAGTATGGTACCAAGATTAAGAAAAATAACATCAAATAGACTCCGTTTTTTAAATTGAGATATCAATGAATATCTGCAGGCAAAGAAATTATAAATTACTAGCTTTTAACTTTTCGCCACTCTAAAGCCAAACAAAATCAGTCCAAATTATTAGTTCTGTGTGGCTGGTGTTTTCTGAAACTAAATGTCCAATATATTGAGTATATGATAGCAATTATTAAGGTGCAGGGACTTTTTGAGGATGGCAAGTTGACTATCCCCTGGGCTACATGGTGAACTCAGTTCTCTAAGAGTAAGATCTGAGGGCTGGGGTTGTGGCTCAGCAGTGTAGTGCTTGCCTAGCAAGTATGAGGCTCTGGGTTCTATCCACTTTTAAGTAAAATAAAGGTATTGTGTCCAACTACAACTAAAATATCTCTCTCTCTCTCTCTATATATATATATTAAGAAAGAGTAAAATCTGAGGTCATTTAACTCTAGAGTCACAGATAAATTTACATTTTGAATTCAGCTCCCTTTTTCAGTTGATGTTCTGGACAGTTGGAATAGTCTGCTGAACCCCTGTCAGATGAAAATTCTGATAACGAGCCCTGACAGTACTTAGATACAAATGACAATTCAGATGCCTGGATATACTTACATTTTTCTTTTAGATTAAAGAATCCTCATGGTCATCTGTAAATTCCCCTTTTAATAACACTAAACTAAGAGGCTTGTGCAACCTCATCTTGAGCACCTTAAACTCAAGGCCCCCTGCTTTCTTTCTTTTCTCCCGTACTATGTAGCATAATGATTAGCATTTTCAGAAATTGTTGGTTGAGTCATCCTCAGAACTTTTGAAACTATTGCTCCAATATAAATGGCAGTGCTAATACTATAGTGAAAAAAAAGAGGGATAGATGATGGTAATACAGTATAAAAAGCTTATACTCTCTTTAATAATCTGAAAAAAACTAACGCTGTGTGTGTGTGTGCGCGCACACTTTTAAACTTTTTTAAGGATCTTAGTAGCAAGTTTTCTAAAAGTTATATGATATTCATCAAACTAAGTGAGATTTTTTTTAGAAAGGGTAACTATGAGTAGACCTCTCTACTAAAATATATCTGTCAGTTAAAAGATATGCTTTTTTTTTGCTTTTGTGCACAGTAGAAGAAGTGAACTATTATTTAAATTATGCTTATATGCTGCATAGCAAGGGTTCCTTATAAAAACTTGATTCCTATTTCAGCTCTAGATTCTCTCAAAGGCAATGTCAGGGGAACTAAGGTTCACTCTTAGACTGCCTGGCTGGGTAACCTTGAAAAAGTCCTGTAACCTCTGGGTTTCTTTATTTGCACATGGGAGCAAGTTTCTGCTGTGTTCATTATCATCATCAGAAATTCAGCCGGATGTGCCTGGCAATTCAAACTTATTTCATACTTCCTTCCATAACTCCTCTTCTTGACCAACTCTGTGTGTGTCAAAATTCTGAGTACCTTTGCATTCCCTACAGGGTCTTGCATACAGCAGATTGGTTTTTGTTTCGTTTGTTTCAATCAGAATTAGGTTTGGTTACGTGTGACAGGAAAATGAAAATAATAGTCTAAAGAAGACAGAAGTTATTTCTCATGTCAAAGAAGCAACAGAAAAGGCTAGTCCAGGGCTAAGAGTATGGCTCAAGTTGTTAGGACTCATTTCTTGCTATTCTTGCATATCACCTCATGATCCAATATGGCAGTTCAAGTTTATTCTCATTCATTCAGCAGAAAGGACAAAGAGGGCAAATGATGTATTCTCTTCCCTCAGGGAGGCTTTTTGGATGCCACACTTGCCAATTCTGCTTATATCTTCTTGGCTGGAACTTAGTCACATGGTCATGCCTAACTGCAAAAGAGATTGGGGGATTAATTTTTAACTTGGTCATATTGATAAAGTAAGTAAAATTGATAGGGAAGAGGGGAGAATGGATATTTAAGTACCCATATACAGTAATGTGTCACATAATCACAGAACACCATTATGATGTTCCTGTATGATTATATCACTTAGTGACAGCCATCTTAATTGTTGTAAGCACACTCTGATGTTTGCACAGTGGCAAAATTGCCTAACTATGCATTTCTCTGACCCTGACCCCATAGTTAAGTGATGCATGACTGTTTCCATATATCCACAGTAAATAGTGGCTATCAATTGCTTTTTTCCCCAGGTTTTAAAAAATTGCAGTTAATTTTGGTATCTTTGTTGGGGCTGTTTTGATAACAATCTTTGGTCACTAGAAGGCTTAAGTTGTCTGTTCAAAGTGGATGTTTCGTGCTTGTTGGGTCTGTGTATAGCAAGTTAAGTCTAGAGGTAAACCTTAATCCTTTCTACTTATTCATCTGTCAATGTGAACACATTGCCGAGCAGATAGAGAACTTGCTGAGAGTGGTCAGGTTATTATTGAAGATACTATGTAACTTCTGCTGAAGACTGAAAAATTCCATTGTTCAGAAATAATCATCAGCTATAATAGAATATAAAATAATCCTTAATTATTTGAAAACCTTTGTTAGATATATTTATTACTTTTACCCCATTAACAGAAGGGATTTCAAATGTATCTTGATAGTATGATTCACAAACATACATGTGCTTAACATTGATAAATGTCAGGTCCTGTGCTAGGTGTAGAGTGTACAACTTTGGGGTATATGTTTTTGTAAAGAGGATTGCTATTTTTAAATTCTTGAATTTTGTTTTAGGTGCATCATGAGCACATATATCTGTGTTTCTTGTTTTCCCAATTTGTAATCCTATAGGGAAATGTTCAGAATTCTGCCAATGTTTCTCTTATACCTCACTCACTGCTCCCACTGCCCCTGATCATTGGCTTAGAAATTACTTAGCTATGAGGCTGAGACAGGAGAGTATCTCAAGTTCAAAGACAGCCTTAGCATCTTATCAGGACCCTGGCTCAAAAAATGGACTGGGGATATAGTTCAGTAGTCGTAACACCCCTGGTTTCAATCCCTGGTACAAAAAAGAAAGAGAAAGAAACCATTTAAGTAAATCCACTTATATTCCAGCATTTATTTCCAAAATGTCATGAAGAGGCTTCTTTTTCAGAATAAAACTTCAAAACCAGATTTGAATTTTAAGAAATATTTCTTTCTTAAATTTGTCTTTCCTTCTCCCTTTTGATGATCCTCTATATTGTATTTTCTATTTTCACTAGTTTCTATTTTTTATTCTCTCTATATTCTTTTGACTTCATTTCTTTCTTTGACTTTTGGGGCCGGGGGCAGTGTGAGGAATCAAATCCTGGACCTCATGGGCCAGGCAACTGCTCTACCACTAAGAGCTATACCCCTAATCTTCTTTGTGGTCATTGACATTTAACTGTATGGTTTAATATAAGCCCTTTTTATCCTATAAGTTTATAATAAAGTTATGTGTGTGTATGTGTGCACGCGTGTACACATATATAGATATATAACTTTTATTATCAGTCATGATTTTTAGTTTTTCTTTTTGTGATACTCTGGGAACCCAGACCTGGCATGTTGATAGGTAAGCATTCCACTACTAAGCTACATTCCCAACTCTTTTTTTTTTTTTTTTTTAAACCTTCAAACAGGGTCTTGCTGAGTTACTCAGGCTGTCTTCCAACTTGTCATTCTCCTGCGTATCTGGGATTAGAGGCATGAACCACCACTCTTAGCAGATTTCTTTTTGTAATTGTGAATTATTTAGTAATTTGTTTTTAGTTTCCAAATGTTAGATTGATACACACATACATACTTTAATGAATTGCAGTCAGAGATAGTGGTATAGATGAAAATGGTTAAGACTGGCTTTATAACCTGGTTGTTTTGTCAATTTTTCCATTGATGCTTGAGAAGAATATATGTTCTCTAATTTGAGGGTATAAATTAAAATCAAGTATGTTGTCTGTCCCCCCACCAAATGATAATTGAGGAAGATGTGTTGAATTCCATGGTAGTAGACTCATTAATTATTCCCTATATTTCTGTTAAGTTTTTATATATTTTTGAGGCTATTATTAGAGGAATTAATATGTAGATCCTTTGTTTCTAATAATGCTTCTTAAGGTGTATTTTGTTTTAAATCCATTGTGAGCATATATCAGTTACTGTACCCTGAGTTTCTGTTTCCTCAATTTGTAACCTATAGCAAAAAATTCAAAATTCTGTTAGGTGTACCATCTCTATTTTGATTAGCGCTTTGAATTTTAAGAAATACTTTTTTCTTAAACTTGTCTTTCTTCTCCCTTTTGTTGATCCTTCTATATTGTGTTTTCTATTTCACTAGTTTCTATATTTTTACTTAGTCCTCCCCTCCATGTTTATTTTTAACCTGTGTTCTTTCATTTTTAGATTTTTTTTAACTAAAGACTTTTGACCAGAAATTAATTAATTAATTAATTAATTTATTTATTTTTGGTAAATCTAGCTGCTGGATTTAAATGAACCAGTCTATTTTCTGTCTATGGTTTCTGTAGTTATTGATATTTTATGACATTTTAGGATTTGTTTCTCCTGTGTTAATCTTTGCTTCTTTTGTCACTGCCACATCTTTCCCCCTGCCCCACCCTTTAATTGATGTTGTCCATTTTACCCCCATTTTATTTTTTATTTATTTATTTATTTATTTTTCCAGGGATGTTTCAGCTTTTTTTTTTTTTTTAAAGAGAGAGAGAGAGAATTTTAATATTTACTTGTTAGTTTTCGGCAGACACAACATCTTTGTTTGTATGTGGTGCTGAGGATCGAACCCGGGCCGCACGCATGCCAGGCGAGCGCGCTACCGCTTGAGCCACATCCCCAGCCCACCCCCATTTTAGTTTGGAAGTTATAATACTGTGTTTCTGTGGGTTAATTGGTTCCCCTTAAAGTTTTATTATGCATCTTTAAATAAACGAAATGTAAAGTAAATATTATAAACTCTTATAAGTGATACAATACTAGAGAAAACTTAAACACTAAAAAATACTATATTGCTATATGGTATTTTCTTTTCCTTTTTTTCCCATGGTACTGGTATTGAACTAAGAGCCTCATGCATGCACTCTGCCACTGAACTATACCTCTAGCCCCCTATCTTTTATTTAAACTCCACATAATAAAAGACCTTCAAGTTAGAATATTGACTTCTCAGTATCTATGTGCATATATACCAATTTCTTTGTTTGCTATTTCCTTCTTGTAGCATACCTTTTTTGGAGATTTGTTTTCATTCCAGCTGAAGTAAATGTCTAGGAGTTCTTTCATGTCCAAAAACATGTAGTCACACCAGATTCTGTGTTGTTTTCCATTTTTGAACTTCAACTACAGAGATAAAGTGCTCATCTTACCTGATCTTATTTCTGTGAGAAGACAGGATAGAAACCATTCTGCATATTTCCAACAAAGGGACATGTCTTGGGATGAGATTAGAGATAAAGGAGCAGAAGTGGGGAAGGTTATGTTTCCAGAATTGGAGGATTGCATAAAGCCTTTGATTTGCAAGAATAATCACTTGAGAAGTCCATTAACTCTATGTCCACTGCCATGCAGCTGCTATAAACTTCCTTTAAAGCCACAGGAACTCACAGGGACTACTACTTTTGGCCATTGTCTGTAGCATTACCAGGAATAGAATGGACTCTTTCTCCCATGCCTTTTCATCAGTGGTATCCACTGGTGGGGCCTGATAAGAATTTGTTCTGGGGAATGTAGTTTTGGACTTCTCGAGAAGGATGAATGTGGATTGGTTGCCAACCAAGGAAGTCTTTCAGAATGGTAGTTGAATGTTCAAGCATTTGAACTTGCTTAACATCAGTAATGTCCTAAAACTGATTACATCTGAGGAAGGTTAGGAATGTTTCTGTGTGACGCTATTGTGGAAGTCTTGATAGTATTTGCCATATTTAAATATGTAGTTTAAGTAATATTATCTTTACCCTGTTGCATTTAACACCCTTTTTTGGTGTTTAATGCATCAATTTTGAATCCATCTACAAAGTTGCACTAACAGGGACCTAGAGAACTCCTGTTTCAAATCAAAGGAAAAAGTGGAAAGCTCTTATTTTCTAAGCCCAAGAAAGCTGATTTTAGTACATATGTAGGTCTTTATTAACACTTTTATTTGAAGGTGCTGGGATTGAAGGGCAGCAGTCAGCTTTGGGTTTTGTCAATCACTATCATTTAAAATTAACTGTACCAGAAAAACCAAGAGTAGGTCCCTTCTTCCATTTCCACTTACAAATTACAGTAGTAGGAACACCCTTGGCTACAGGACTTGTCTGCAGTGAAGACTGAGCCATAGAGGCAGCTATGCAGTGATGAATGTGGATTGGTTGCCAACCAAGTGCCCACCTTCCCACTCTAAACTATTAACCTTAAATTTATGTTATTTCTCCAACTTTTGTGATAATTTCAGTATAATCTCATCTTAAAGTGGGGGTTAGATTCTAAAGGCATTGAGACAAAAATCTCATTTAAAATATCTAAAATCATTCTAGAAAAACTCCTAAAGAAAGCATGTTGATATGCTTATATACCAGAAGATACTATAGGATTAAGGTGAAAGTGGAAGCAGCAGTTTTTACATACCATACCTCACACCTGACTCTGGTTTAAACCTTTCTAGTATGCAATGATTGGTAGAAACACCATTATTTGAAGTCTATAATATCTCTGGCTGAGCACCCAAAGCTGACTGCAGCCTTCAATCCCAGCACCTTCAAATAAAAGTGTTAATGAAGACCTACATATTTACTAAAATCAGCTTTCTTGGGCTTATAAGATGAATTTTGTGTACATCTTGTGAGTGGATTATGTAACCACAGTAAGGAGAGTGAAAATCAACATAGACAAATGAAACTACAACATAAAAGGGGTAACTAGGAAATTTGAAGCAGGAAGGGAGAATATACATATAAGAAGAAGCCCTGTGGAAAACAAGGTATTTTGGATAGCAATACTTTTTTCCCCAAATTCTCCAAGATTGATAATAGGGTATGACAATACACAGGGAAATTGTTCAAAATGAAGAAAGTATTGACAGTACATAAAGCAAATAGAGCTGATTATAAAATGTATGAATGTAATTTTGAGGAAAATCTGCAAAAATTGTATGATATTTGTTTCGATTCCTAGATAAGTGATTTACTTGCTGTATAAAAAAGTTAGTTTGACAATTATGAATTTAACATTTCTGCTTTTTTATTTTATAAATAATCCAGAAGAACCAAAATATGCTGAGTTATGATTTTGTTGGTCCAGTGTGCAGAAATGAATTTATTAGAAAATGTGCCTTGCCAGTTACCCAACCTACAAGTCACAGGACAGCTTTGTTTTTCTTGACTAATCTCTCTTGTGCAGTGCTTGCTATGACGTGACAAATACTGCTTCCCTATAACATATGGCACTTCAAAAAAAAATGTAGACTAAATCAAGACTAGTGTCAAAAATAGACTATTATCAGAAAACAGGTTTTGATACATTAAAGAATGGGATCTTTGATGTGAACAGTTTGTTATTTTAAACATGGGGGAAATTATGCAATAAAACATAGATATGAGGATTGTTGAAAATAATATCTCTTTACAAATGTTTTTTTCTGTATTAATTTGTTCAGGAAAATATGTTAATAAGGAGACTGCTGTTAATTTCTAGTAAAGAATCCATTGATCTTCAAATCAAACATAATTTTAGATAAGTAGAAAATCAAAAAGATCTTTTATTTTTTGCAGTATTAGGAAAATTCTCTAAATATAGACAAAGAGCTGAAGAGTTTCATAGAAGGTGACTAACTATAAATGTATTATACATGACTGGAAAGTAATGGCAAGCAAGACTTTAGAGCTGAGCTATCTTGATATTTTTATCCAGTGTGTGGGGTGCTACACATGCATCACAGCTATAATAGAGCTATCACATGGAACATTTGAAAAACAAGACAGAGATGCTTTAAAGGCTTCTGTGCTTGATTTCTTAGATGCTGTGTTACTTGGCATTTAGCAGCTGAAGTCAGAATCCAGATATTAAAAGGTGAATTATTTTAAATCACTGAGTTGTACAAAAGAAGTAATTTATTTTAAATTATTTCAGGAAATGGAAGATAAAGTGACTAGTCCAGAGAAAGCTGAAGAAGCAAAATTAAAAGCAAGGTATCCTCACCTGGGACAGAAGCCTGGAGGTTCAGATTTTTTAAGGAAACGATTGCAGAAAGGGGTAAGTGGTCATGTGTAAACCTTCAAATATTTAAAATCTTCTGAACTCAGTATACTGACAGATTGTGAAATGGGTGTCTGCATATTTAGCTCTGTACTTAGCAGATGCATGTTTGTGTATACCTTTTTTCAATATACTTTTCATTTCATAAATTTGAAAAGAATTTAAAATTTACCATTTTAAATTGTGAACTATTTCAAACATGTAGCATAGTGAAGATAACAGAACCCAGACACAGCACTTATATTAAAATATTAGTATTTTTGTCGTGTTTACTTTGGTTTTATCTTTGTAATATGTGTGTAATTGAAACCTACCCTATGCTATATAGCCCCTTTCTTTCTTTGCTGCAAAAGCAAATGCTCACCAGAAGCTGGTAGTTACCCTGCTGCCCATATATTTTAACTTTTAGCTGTTTTAAAGTGATTCTCATACAATATCCAAAGGCTTAAAATACTTTTTTAAGTATTTGGATGAAATGATCACGGATAAAGCACCCCTTACTCTTCTTTTGGTAATAGGTTTCACAGAGATACTCTAATACAATTTTCATACTGTAATTTAGGTAGTTCAGGTTACTGGAAATGCATTTTTCAAAATCTTGTTATCTTTTTGTGTGAGATAGAAACCATTATTTCTCAATAATGAGATGAGTTGAACCTGTTAAGTTTTTTCATCTAACCCTTTTCTTTATTTCTGTTAAAAAAGAAGGAAGAAAGAAAAACAAATTAGAGGATTCCATATTAAGCTTAAACACATTTCAGTTATTTACCATACAGGGATCAGGGATATTATATGTGGAAGAGAATTGTTTACCAAATGAGATGCCATATCGTGTTTCTTCTTGAATATACTGGTATCTGCTGCTTGTATACTAAAAACAACATCTGTAGTGTGTGTGAGTTTGGGGGTGTGTGTGTGTGTGTGTGTGCATGTGCATGTAAAACATTCCAAAAGAATGTTTTAACAATTCTGTAAAGTGTCAAAAAAAAAATTAGAATGGTGTAGTTTACTTTTACATGAAATGATATTCACAGGTCTGAAATAATAAGATAAGGAAAAATTACAGTAACTATATAAAAATGTAAAACTTTTATATCATGAGACATAATACAGGGGAATTATTATCAGGAAAAAAGGGGTGAACTTTGAGAAAAACATTAAGGTACCCCTATATAACGGATATTAGCAGAGTCAATAAACAAAGAAAAGTGCTTATCATGATAGAAATCAATGAAATGTATATTATACTGTAGTGTATATACAACTAAATATGTTCATGTTCTTTAAATGAATAATCTCTAATGAATTAATAAAAAGATAAGGAAAATATCTTCAAGATTTTCCCTTGTAGCTTTAATTAAAAGCATCACTTTTCAACAGTAGAGATGGTTAAAGAAATTTTAATAAGTCAACAAAATAGAATATTATGTGGATATTTTAAAACATAATTACAGAGATCAAAATATTGGAGATAAATAGAATGAAAACTGTTCTATGAACCTAGCTAAGTGGAATGTACATGTACTGAGTCTAAATAAAAAACATGCCATTGGGCATGTTTTTAGTTAGGAAATAAATGATAAGTATATCATCTTTGACTATTAAATTATTATTTCAATTTGACTGATTATTAGTCTTTTGGAAACAAAAACCTTTGCTAATATTTAGCATAACTGTAAGCTAACAGACTTGTCTCCAGTATGTTGGGACTGTTGTCATTATAATTTTCCTCTAGCTTCAACTATTTATGATTTTTTTAAGCATCTTTAGATCAGAATTTACATACATTGCCTCTTGGTGTTATAGATAATAAATAGTGAGAAATCAGGAAAATGCCAACTGAATCAAGAAATAATTATATAGAAGTTGAGAAGTAAGCTCAGATTAATTTGGTATTCTGACAGAATGTCAATGATTTTATATATATATTAGGGAAATAATGTCTTAATTTAAAAAAAGTCTGAATCATGGGGTTCTGGGTTTTGATTTTTACTCTGTCAGTAGTTAGCAAGCTTGGCAAGTTTCTTTGTTATTTAGAGGGTTGCGTTAGATTTTATAAGGCTTTTTATGTGTTATTGTACCCATTGGTGACACTATGATGTTAACATTATATAATATTATCATGAGGCTTTTAATAGTAAGATTATGCACATCTTGGTCATGTTGACTGTCAGAGCTGGGGGAGGCTAGGAAGAAGCAGTCTAGCCTGTATTTTCCACATCTGATCCAAGAAGACTGAGGATCTAGTTTTAAGAAACATGGCTTTAAAGTTAAATAGTTACTTTTTTTTTATGATAATGCTATTATAAATACCAATGTAAGTATGGCCTCTGCATTTGAGTGAGAGAGGACCTTTTAATAAGATTATAATCTGGATGAATCAGACTTAATGTTTGGTGAATTAAAAAATACTTTTATTTAACAACTCACAAAATTGAGAAATTGTTAGAGATAACTAATATCACCCTTAGACTGTATCTGTGTATCCCAGTATGAAAAACATCAATCTAGTTCACCTCTACCTAAAGCATGGACTTCTTTATCTGACATCTTTGCTGTGTCATTGTCTTTGCTGAATCTCTGTGTAAGGATTTTCTTCTATAAATCTGTTTCTTTTTTTAGAGCCATTCTAATTTTCAAGCATTGATTTTAGTTTTATATCCAGTAATATTAAATAAAATTAATTGCTTCCCCCAAGCAGAGCAGTCTAAATTGTAATTAAGTAAGATCTTTATATGATGAACTCTTGCTGATTGTAAGATATTATTAGAAACTGAGTTTTTAAATTGGCAAAAGTCTGCCTAAACTTTGCACTATAAATTTCTTTCTGTACTTTTGACAGTAAGAAATTTGACAGGTTGTTTTGTTCTCTTTCAGAGGTCACTAAATTCAGAAGCAGCTCTTTAATATGCAGTGCATCAGAGTTCTGAATTTTTTTTTCTACACTCATTTTAAAACATTATGCAGAAAGGCAGGGTTGCAGTGGCCCATACTTATAATCCTAGCAATTTGAGAGGCTGAGACAAGAGGATTGCAAGTTTAAGGCCAGCCTTGGCAACTTAGTGAGACCCTGTCTCCAAAAAAAAAATACTAGTAGTATAGTTCAGTCATAAAGCACCCCTGGCCTCAGTGTCCAGTATGAGAAGCAGTTTCTAACTGTAAACCTGGCCATGGGCCAGATAAAGCTTTTCAAAGGATAGTCCCTAAAGGGAGGCATCCCATGAGACCTTTTTCCTCTTCACTCAGGCCATCATTTCATTCCAAATTAATTTGTAGTGATCACATAAATATGATTTAAATTCCTACAGAAAAATGCTCATTCTAGAGGATGGAATATCAACAATTAAAATAATTTTAATGGGTGTGAGGTTGATTGGAAGGTGGGTAGCACATCCTAAATGCAAGTTGGTAAATTATGCATTTTTATTTTCAAAATAATTTAAGCAAGAATTTCCACCTGGTGGTTCTGTTAGTAAATTAAAGTTTTTACTAAGTCCAGTACTTTTTATTTCCAAGTATCTTGATGTCAGTCTTGGGGGTTCTATATTAAAATCCGAATGGTCCAAGTAAGCCTGAAGAAAGAGTTCTGGCTTGAGTTCTCAGTTGTTGACTTATGCTAGAACTCAATAGAGAATCATAGCTGTTTCATCCTATTAATTTCCTGTTAAGATTTGTTTAGATTAACTCATTGTATACTGGCATAGGATTGCAAATATGTCTTAAATCAGTCTAATGTTTATGAAAACTTTAATCTGAATTTTGGTTTTTGCTTTTTTTTTTTTTGTAGCAAAAATATTTTGATTCTGGGGATTACAACATGGCAAAAGCAAAGATGAAGAACAAGCAACTTCCTACTGCAGCCCCGGATAAGACAGAGGTCACTGGTGACCATATTCCCACTCCACAGGACCTTCCTCAACGGAAACCATCCCTTGTTGCTAGCAAGCTGGCTGGCTGATTAAAAGAGCTGACCTGCATGAATTTTCTAATTCCCATTATTTCTCCTCATATGTTACTTATCCACTTTTTATTCCTTTCATTCACTAAGTCATTTAAATGAGACTGACGGCTTTGCAGGTAGCGATAGTGTGTGCTGCTATTGTAAGGGAGTATACATGTGTAGAGGTTTTGATTAGTTTTAACAGTGCACTGATGAAAAGGACATGTTAGAGCAACATAAGTAATCTACTTGAAAATATTTGTATATATTACCTAACTCCTAATATAGGTTCCAAAAAGTAATAAGCAGATTTTACAATTTTAATGTTTTGCCTTCCTCGCTTATCTTAATTATAGCTGTGTATGTTACTCTTATTTAACATAACCTCTGTATTGATTTCTTCTGTATTTTCCTTCTGGATTTTGTCAAACAGAAGTTTAAGCCACAAGTTTGAAGAAAGATCACAAATTCAAATGAAAATAGGAGGGGCTTTGAAAGATTTGTATAACTGTGCTTGAACTTGAATGGCCTTAAACCTGTTTCAGCTTTAACAATAGAATTTTACTTGGGCAATATTTGCCCATTCTGGTGTAACTTACGTGACTTCAGTGCTTAACAGCTGCCATTGAAGCTAGTATTCTTATTTAGTTTTGTAGTGTTAAATACTTTTCATTGTTGAAGATGTGAATGAAGTATGCATGTGCATCAACTGTTGAATTCACTTTTGTGCCATTTTTGTAAATACAGTAGTTTTGCACAACCTTTCATAAATGTCTGTATTAATTTCACATATTAGAAAGTAGATAATGTGCCATCGAGAAGCACAAGAGTTCCTCCTACACAAAAAATTATGTCCTTACAGCTTTTATATAATAAGAGTAGTTTACAATCTTGGGCTTATAGAATACCAAACTGAATTCTTCATCTTCACTCAGTCTGCCGTGGAATTAAGCTTTTACAATTGTTACTAATATCCATGACATTCAGTGGCCTTGTGCAAATATGATATGTTGCTTAGGCATATCTTTTGTCCTATGCAGATCTCATTTTGTCTTTTATGAAAATTGCAGTTCATATAATTTATACACACTTTTTTTAAAGTATACAGACTTTTTACTTCCACACTTAACCTTGGAGACACTAGAGTAAAAGGCTTTCCATACTCTGCCTTCTGTTTTCTTCTCCTCCCTGCCCTTTCTGTCTTTGCTTCTTTTGACTTACAGTATTGGGCTATTTAGTTTATATGATAGCATAGGCATCTGTAGCCTTACTCTTTAATTTGCTGTGCTGAATGCTGTATTTTATAACACAATAATGGTGTTTTCCCTCTTTCATTTCTCAGTTGTTACCTTACCACTTAACCCTATTATTATTTTTGGCATTTAACAATTGTTTAAATAAAAATTTTATAATGAAACAAATAGTTGAGAGAACTGGCCCAGGAATCTGTAAGATTGAATTAAAGTCAAGTAATTATGATGAACTGAGAATTAGACTTGTGACGAGTGACATACATGATAGCTAAAATTTATTCATATGAAAAACATTTAGATAGTTGCTTCTGAGATGTCACTTTAATAAAATATGAGTTTAATTTTACTTGTGGTTCATCCAGTTAGAACTTTAACACTTTATTAGGATAAGTTTACTGTTGTCTTAGAGCTCTTCCCACAAGCTGTAATATGGTAGCAGGATAATGAGGATTGCTAGACAGAACTATACTATTTTTCTCTTCATCTTTGACTTGCACAAATCCTCTCTTTTGGATCCAGGCATCTTTTCTAAGTCTTGGCTTCATTTGTAACTGCTTTTCTGTGATGCCAAATCATAGTAGATGGTGCCTTGAACATAGCACCTGCGCTTAAAGGCTAATTGCCTTCTTTCGCCACCCACCCCAAAGGCAGAAAAGCAACAAAATCAGTACTGTGCTCATTTGTAATTTTAAGGATCAATGATATATAAATGTATGAATATATTTGTAATGAGACCAAGTATGTTATTCCATAGTATGTAAACTTATACTATAAGATCCATTTAAGAATTTTTAAATAGCCCTAAGTAGAATTTCTATTATAGTTAGTCTTTTTTTTCCATGAACATTTGCAAGCTATCACCATTAAATCCAAAAATCAAAAAGATTAATCTGAAAGATCAGAGAGGCCATGTTATTCCCAACCATGGTAGAACTCTTGTAGTTTGTGACAAGTGGTATAACATCTGCTTGAGTTTTAGTTTGTAAAATACGATATTTAACCTACCTCAAAACTTGTTGAGGATCTGTGAAATACTGAGTAAGTGCCCAAAAATAAAATATTGTTGATTGTCTTTTTATTAAAAGTAGATACTCATTAAACCAACCTGCCTTCTGTAAAGTCACAGTGCTTAAAATCTCAGGATTTCCCATTAGGAAAGACCTGTCATTAAGGATTTGTAGATATAATTAATTGCTTAGCTTCCATTGGTGCTTGGGATAGAGAGGTTTTAAATTTTTCTATTTTTTGTTCTGCCTCAAATCTCAGTTTATTGCCGCATTTTGCAAGCTCTTTAATCACTGCTTGAATGAAGATTTTGATGAGATGAGCTTAATTTCTACTTTTTTGAAGTCGTGGTTTGAAAAAGTGACATTTTAATCATTGTCCTGTTTACCATAAGTTAATGTTAGAGTAAACTGAAGTTGGAATTAAATACTTCATGAAAATTGGCTACCATCTGAAGTAAATTCCCGTTTCATGTTCAGTAGCTCTTAAATTTTGATAGTACACTTTTGACAAACATTTTGTTCTTGAAGGCTACATCTAAAATAGTTAAAGAGTTCTTGGCAAATTGAAATAGGATAGTTTGATGAATTGGAAGGAACATGTTTGTAGTCTACAAAATTGTTGAATAATCTTGTGCTGCTGACCTAAAAATATGTCTTAACTATTCATCAAGGTGGGCCTCTAGAGCCTCTACTTGTTATTACTTCAGCAGTGAGAATTAGTTGCTCTTTTTACTTGATGTAACAAAAGTATACCTCTAATATTTATTGGTACTTTTTACTAAATCAGATTTATGTTCTTATACAATACAAATAGTGTAATTTCATCAAAGTTGAAATGTAGTATGTACTTAAATTGTGCTGTAAAATTGGTGTTTGGTGATCAGGAGCAGGTAGAATATGGGAAGAGCATTTCTGAGGGTCACCAAAGCAGTTTCTCCGGTGGCCTTTTCACATTCCCCAGCATTTAAGCATATTTCTTCCACTTTTCATTTCCTCCCTGAAACCCATTTTTTTTAGAGCTAATGAATTATTAATTCTTAATATCCATCCCAATATGCCGAAATTTAGGACCTGTCACATTTTCTAAAACATCCTTATCTAGATAATGACTAATATGAGCCACTGTCCCAACTCTTAACTCAGCATGCACTGCCAGTCTTCTGTCTTTTCTCCCCAAATCCCTACCACACCTTATAAAATTAGGATCAAAGGAACTCTATGATTGTTGAATTTAAAGATAAAAACACCAATTTGAATACTGTTTTACTAATTTCAGCCTTCTGAGTAGGTAGATCTATGGATTTTTATTCTACAAATCACTGGTGGTCATGACAGCCATTAATGTATTGCTTGTATTATGTTATTTATCAATTAAATGGCATTTGAAAGAAAACATCTTATTCCTTTAATATTACACCCTCAAATCTGCTACTGAATCTCTAGCATTTGTTATGCAATAGGACATTTTGCCTGTATTAAAAAGGCCAAGAGTAAATGCCTTTTTTGTTAAATGTGTCAACAGAGTTGGCAGTTAATGCTGAAATTTGTCAAATAGCCCTTCCAAAATTATACTTGTGAGATACCAAAAAAAATAATAATAAATTGATCTAATTTCTATTGATTGAATTTGCAGTTTTGTCTTATTTAAAGCTAATATTTTCTGAAGTTCAAATACCTGTATATGCAGAATTTTGACTTGGTGGTTTTAGATTTTGTTTTAATTACAAAAATGTATAGCAGTGAAATTCTAGCAGTCAACTTTTTTTGGTAAAGCTTTGTAATTAAGGTAATAAAATGGTTTCAGATTATGATTCGTCTCAGTCTCTTGTACAAAACACTTTAGTATTGAATATAGAAAGATTGATGATTCTCACTCACCCTATACAAAAGTCAAATAAAAATGGATCAAAAACCTAGAAATGAGACCAGAAACTATGCAACTCCTAAAAGAAAATATAGGGTCAACACTCCAACATAAGATGCAGAAAACAACTTGCTCAAGAGGACTCCTAAAGCTCAGGAGATAATATAAGAATTAATAGATGTAATGGCATCAAATTTAATAATTTGTGCACAGCAAAGGAAACAATTTAGAGTGTGAAGAGAAGGTAGAAAATTCTTGGCTAGCTACTCTTCTGGCAGAGGATTAATATCTAGATTATATGAAGAACTCAACCCCCCCCCAAAAAAAAACAGTTAATAAATGGGCAATGAACTAAACAGACTTCTCAATAGAAGATAAAAATGGCCAACAAATATATGAAAAGTGTTCATCTTTAGCAACTAAGGAAATGGAAATCAAATCAGTCTTTGGTTAGAATAGCAGCCATCAAAAATACAAACAATAATAAATGCTGGAGAGGATGTGGAGGAAAAAAAACACGGTTGGTGAGATTGTTAATAAGTACAACCACTTTGGAAGTCAGTATGGAGGTTCCTCAAAAGAATGAGAATGGAACTACCATATGACCCAGCAATACTACTACTCAGCATTCATCATAAAGGATTAAAGTCATCATACTGTAGTGATATATGCATACCCATGTTAATAGCAGCACAATCCATAATAGCCAAACTGGAACCAGCCTAGGTGTCCATCAATGGATGAATGAATAAAGTAAGTATGACATGTACATATAGAAAATGTCAATTGCAGGAGGATGGATGGAACTTGAGAACATTATATTAAGTGAAATAAAAGACAAATTCAGAAAGTCAAGGGTTGTATGTTTTCTCTCATATGTTTTCTCTCATATGTTTTCTCTCATATGTCAAAGCCATAGAGTGAAAAGGAAATGAAAGGGGAAAATTTAAGGAAGACCAGTAAAGAGGAAAGGGACCAGGGGAAGGGAAAGATAGTAGGGAATGATATTGTCCAAATTTATTGTGTGCATGTATGAATATGTAACAACAAATCCCATAATGTGCCAATAAAAATACGGAAAAAATGAAATGTGATGAACCATGCACCCATTTTAAGAAGTGAAATATATCTGTATATAATTTAATGCAAGGTAGAAAATAGTACATTCCTCAAGAGAGATAGAAGTAATGTTCCAGGAAGTCTAGAGGAATGAGTTCTTCGACTGAGGAATAAATAGAATGAGTTTTAGAGGTGGCTTTTAGAGATGAGTTGCTATGGGATAGACAGGGGAAAGGGAGGAAGAAAACATTTTAGGTCGAGGAAATATTATTTTCAAAAAAGCAAGGAATTGGAGAAATGTAGACCCACATAGGAAGTTTGGTTGGCGAACATAGCATGTAAAGAGACTTTTTTTTCTTCCTTAAAAGTTATTTCTAAGGGTATTTTTTCCACATTCTTCAACTCAGAAGAATCACAGATCTCTAATCTTTCATTTTCATATTTTTCTTAATTCTTAACCGCTTTAATATCTATTATTTGAAGCTACAAACGCCAGGTACCAGGAATTGAACCAAGGTTGCCTAACCACTGAGCTACATCTCTAGCCCTTTTTTTATATTTTATTTTGAAACAAATTCTTGCTAAACTGCTTAGGGCCTTGCCAAGTTCCTGAGGCTGGCATTGAACTTGCAATCCTTCTGCCTCAACCTCCTGAGCTGCTGGATTTACAGGCATGCATTACTATGACCATGAATATTCTTGCTAAAAGAAAGACTAAAAATATTTTTTAAAAATTGATTACTACAGCCGGGTGTGGTGGTCCACGCCTGTAATCCCAGTGGCTCGGGCAACTGAGGCAGGAGGATCCTGAGTTCAAAGCCAGCGTCAGCAAAAGCAAGGCGTTAAGCAACTTAGTGAGACCCTGTCTCTAAATAAAATACAAAGTAGGGCTGGGGATGTGACTCAGTGTTTGAATACCTCTGAGTTCAATACCTAGTACCAAAAAAAAAAAAAAAAAAAAAAACAACTCTCTCTCTCTATATATATAGAGAGAGAGAGAGAGAAAGAGAGAGAGTTGTTTTATATATATATATATATATATATATATATATATATATATAAAACTTCTGCTACTGATTATAAGACATTGGACTAATATATTTATACCTATGTATCAATTAAGTCTAAGGCTCATGTTGCCAGCCATGATAATTTAATCTTTTTTTTCTTCTGGTGCTGAGGATTGAACCTAGGGCCTCAAGCATTTTAGATAAGGGGTTACCATTGAGCTACACCCCAGCCCCTAGCCATGGTAATGTAAGATGGTCATATGTATTATTTCTATAAAGTTTATATTATAGTATGTTTATACAAAAATTCTAAAGAACTACTTTTTATATTTATTTCCCATTTTGTTGCTCATGACTATACTCTGTTACAATATTACCAGCTGATTATAATGTACTCACATTCTCACAGGGGGTCTGTTCTACAAGTGTCAAACAAAAGGTGGGGAAAATTCAGTATAAAGATAGCAGTGTGTAGTACAGCAGAGAAGAGTGAGACCTAAGGAAAGGCCTAAAAGTTGGGAAATTGGTATCACTCATCATTCAGAGAGAGCAATTTCAGTAGAGAAGGTACATATGGGCTCAGTGCAGAGGAATATAACAGGAATAACAAGTAACTTGAGATAACTTAGTAGTGAAGACAGTTCTTTTGAAAGCCGAGCTATATTAAAAAATTTGGGGGTGCTGGGGTTGTGACTCAGTGGTAGAGCACTTGCCTAGCACATGTGAGGCACTAAGTTCAATCCTCTGCACAATATTAAAAAAAAAAAAAGGTTAAAATTTGTTTTTTGCTGGGTGCAGTGGTGCACTCCTATAATCGCAGGAACTCAGGAGGCTGAGGCAGGAGTATTTCAAATTTGAGGCCAGCCTCAACAACTTAGGAAAGACCCTCAGTAACTTAGCAAGGTCTTATCTCAAAATAAAAAATAAAAAGGGCTGGGGATGTGGTTCAATCCCCAGTACCCCCCCCCCAAAAAAAAATTAGTTTAGAAGAAGTTTTTGGTTTTCTTTTTAAATGCAGGAAAAATTTGAATACGGTCATTTTGTTAGTGAGCTTTCAATTAATATAAACAAATACCTAAGAGAAAAGATTTATTTGGGTTGATTGTTTTGCAAGTTTCAATCCATCATCAATTGGCTCCATTGCTTTCCAGTCTGTGGCAAGGCCAGCACATCATGGCAGGGAACTTGTGGCAATGAACAGCCACTCACTCATCTTAAGGCTGGGGAAGCCAGAGAATGAGGAGGGTCATAGAGTCCACAATCTCCTTCAAGAGCACAACCCATTGTATACAGTAGAGAGCCAACAAAACCTTTCATTAGGCTCCATTTCCTAAAAGGTTTCACCACTTCCCAAAAGGCAAGCCTAGCTGAGAAGAATCCTCTAATAATTGGGCCTATGGGGAACACTCCAGATATCTATTGTAGACAAAAGAGTATGAAAGAAAAACTGAAGATGCACATGAAGCAAGAGGGCCTCAGATGGGGGATCAGCCAGAACCAGCAGATGAGCCAGTAGAGGTCAGGTGGAGAAGGTAACACACTGGAAGAAAGAGCCTGTTGGCTGACCTTAGTCCTACCCATATAAAAGAAGGTGATGAGGTCACTTTCCAGGAAGGTGTGATGAGAAAAGGATGCAGGTAAGAAGTACACTAATGGTTCAGAAGTGCTTTACAACTTTGTAAAACCATGTCCTTATATTAACAAAGATCTAGAAAGAGTCTCAAAATTTTAAAGTGGTTTCTTGGGATCATTGCTTCATTCCTCTTTTTTTTTTTTTTTTTTTAAGAAAACTAAATGGAGCAAATAATATCAAATGGGAAGCACAAGTGGGTAAGAAATGTATAGGTGAAAAAAACCCTGAAATTTGGTGTTAAACAATACTCTGAAACTTCTTTTTCCTATTCTTTTTATCTTTTCAGTCATAGTTATAGAAGGACATAGTGAAAAACCAAGAATCACAAATATACTTCTCTGCTTTAGATACTTTAGATCCCTAGAGGGAGAACTACTAGGAACATTCAAGTTATTGTGTGTATATATGTGTTTTCTTCTTCTTCTTTTTTTCTCATAGTTATTGCTATATCTCTCAGCAATATCTTTCGGGCTTTTGTTGTTTTTTGATTTTTTTTTAAAGAGAGTGAGAGAGAGAATTTTTAATTTTTTTTTTTTTTTTTTTTTTTTTTTAGTTTTCGGTGGACATAACATCTTTGTTTGTATGTGGTGCTGAGGATGGAACCCAGAACACACGCATGCCAGGCGAGCGCGCTACTGCTTGAGCCACATCCCCAGCCCGTTTTGTTTGTTTGTTTGTTTTTGTTTTGAGACTGTTTCTTGCTAAGTCACTAAGGATCTTGATAAATTGTTAAGGGTTGTCTTAGACTTGCAATCCCCCTGTCTCAGCCTTTCAGATGCTTGGATTACAAGAGTGAACCACTATGCCTGGTTCTCGGTAATATCTTATATTATTTTTTGTTCTTAATTTACTTTTAGACAAAAATTAATGGCTCTCCAGATTAGTAGGTGAAGGTTTAGCTCACAATACATCCCACCTCTTAGTGTGGTATATCAACTTCTGAAACCTTTATAGGCTTCTCTTTTTGGGCTGGGGATATTGCTCAGTTGGTAAATGCACTATGCCCTGGGTTCAATTCCCAGCACCACAAAGGAAAATAATAATAATATAGGCTTCTTTTAGGTGTTTACTAATATACTTTCACTTTTTTATTCTGTTAACTATGGACAGTACTTGTTGGCTCTCTACTGTATACGATGGCAGTATTAATACCCTTTATCTTCCCTATGATTCTCTTCTTTTCTCTCAGTTTTTGTCATCTATGATTTTACAGTTGCATCACTAAGGTTAATAACATTTTATTTCTATTTTGTAATCATTTTTAGCAATTCTCCTGGCCTTATAAGTTGATATAGTTCACTGCAGAGCACAGTTTATGCTATGATTGCATTTCTTATACACGTTTTTCCTTTTTCTTGGCATTTCTCATTATCTTTTCCTCCTTATACTTTTGGCCTATATCATAGCTACAATAACTTTAATATCTTCTATCATATCAGGTATCTATAAAATCTTCCTTTTGCTCCAGAAAACTCTCCCCTGGAGGCCACTGTTTCCTTGCTTCATTCTAAACTGGTTGCTTGCTTATCCTTGTGCACAGCTGTCATCTTGCAACTTGGATGCTCTCCTGAACTAATCCATTATTTTCTGTGTTCCATTCAATGGCAGTGATTGCATTTGTGTAGGTCTTAGGTCAAGTTCCCTAGATGAAATAGAAGTTCTTTATTTTAAAGAATTCTGCTGGTGGGATGGAACACACCTGTTATTCCAGCTACTCAGGAGGCTGAGTCAGAGTTCTTAACCAAAAATACATACTTCAGGGGCTAAGGTTATGGCTCAGTGCCAAAGCACTTGCCTCGCACAGGTGAGGCACTGGGTTTGGTCCTCAGCACCACATAACATGAATAAATAAAATAAAGGTATTGTGTCCATCTACAACTAAAAAAATTTTTAAAAAATACATACTTCTGACATTTTTAAGCTGAAAAGATATTAATGAGATATCAGATCACCTACAGAATTGTTGGAAAGGCTGGGGTAACAGTTTTAATAAAAAATTTCCAGGTGCAACTCTAGAAAACATATTCAGCCGTGCTCTCAATGGAAAGTGTTGCTATAGCCACCACCAAACACCAAAGTACAGTCTGACTTTGATTAACTACTGTCGTCCCAAAACTTGCCTACCTCTTCTGCTGCCTTCATTAGCAAACAGAAGTTCTGAGTTGAGCCTATTTCCTTACATTTGCTCACTTCTGAATCTGAAGTCTTGTGCAGATGAATCTGCTTGTTAGAACCTAGGTTCTATTACTGCTTCTGATCTACAAAAGAAGTGGGAATTTTGAGTCCTGATTTTACTATGAGGAGGCAGAACTAAGAGATTTTTCCAAAATATACAAAAGTGACAAGAAAACAAATATATTAGATGCCATACCTTTCCATGTACCTCTTTAATATAACACTGCACTGTTTGTTGTTAGTCAAATATTTCTTTTTAAAAAAATAACTTTTTTTTATATGATGCTGAGAATGGAACCCAGTGCCTCATAAGTGCTAGGCAAGTGCTCTACCACTGAGCCACAATCCCAGCTATTTCAGTGTGTGAGAACTTCAGGAAGTATCCATGCAAGTAAGCAAACAGGCACCTTGTATAGGACATTAAGAAATGGTAAAGGGTGGGAGCCAGTTCTCTCAATCCATTACTTTTTATGTTCTTCTGGTCATAACTGCACATTTTCTCTCTTTATGTCTGGTCAAAGAAAGAATGGGACCATGAAACATCAAAGACATTTGGTTTTAGAATTGAAAGGAATATCGACAATTTTGTAAGGACTTTGGGTTCTGTAGCCATCCCCTCTGCCATTTCTGAGGAGAGAGTGGGCTGATGAGCAAGAGGGGGACAGGTCTGAGTTTCAGAGTGAGGACTGGTCGTATATTCCTTTTAGTGAACAGTTTTCCTTCAAGTACCTATCCTCCAATACTCTCGTAACAAGGCCCCCAGTCTTGACCATTGGTCTTTATAGAAAACAGTCCTGAATCTCCCTGACAAGCACTGGACTTCATTACAGTTCAAAGAAATAAGACAGGTGAACATACTAAAATGAGGCTGAAATTAAAAAAAAAAATGAACGTTATTCAATTAGGTGTTAAAGTGTGGGTGAGGGAGAGCTTGATGTTGAGACAACATAGCACTGAGGATAGAAAGACCACATTCCTATGCATGATGCACTACAATAACTACGAGTAGATTGAGGCCTTTAACTTTTGCATACAGAGTCAAATTGCAAATACTGTATAAACTTTCTACGTTAAGTGTGTCATTTTCAGGTGGTACCCTAAAGGAGACCACCAGGGAAGAGGAAAAGGCGAAGAAATTGGGCTGGGCCAAAAGTGTAGTGGCACTTCTGCAAATGCACAGGCCTAGAAAAAAGGCGGTGGGGTTGTCCTCTGGAGACATTTTGTTTTCATTTTTAAGTTTCTGTGGCTCTGACATCGTGAGACAACCCTGCTGCCTATGCCAAGGAGTTGGGAGTGACCTTGGTGATCCTCCTCAAATCCCCCGTGATGCACTACTTAGCATCCAGGTCACTGCTGTTAGTTACCTAGGCTTTTCTGGAGTTCTAGGTTATTCGACGACAGCCTTTCAAGAAGACCTGTCCCAAATCCTCTCCCTAGAAATTCTCGGAAGCATCCTTGAGACCCCCCCCCCCCCCGTGGTTCACCTAGACAAGATGACAGTCCCTGCCATAGCTGCCCCTCCCACGGGGGCATAGCTTTTCAGCCAGGTCTAGCACTCGCTCCCAGAGGGGGCGTCCGCGCCCCGGGGCGAATGTCCTGGGGCAGGGTTTGGGCCTCCGCAGGGTGGCAGAGGCGCGGGCCTGCCAGTGACAGGCTGAGGATGCTGGGTGCCCGCAGCCGGTGGGAGGCAGCGTGAGCCCGAGAGAGCCCAGAGCAGCCGCGGTGGCAGCTCTCGAGCGCAGCCTCCTCCCGCTCCCACAATGCACAGGGCGGAGGCGGCGGCGGCGCGGCATCACCGAACGCTGAGGTGGCTGCGGAGGCAGCAGCGACCCGAAGGACCCCAGGCACGCGGATTTCTCGCGGCAGCTTGCGGCGAGCTCGGGAGTGATGGCCAGGCCCCCGCGGGCCGCCTGAGCCTGAGGCGCCCCGCCCCGCCCCGCCCTGCCCCTCCCGGCCCGGCCCGGCCCGGCCCTGCCCTGCTTCCCGCCCGCTGCTGCCAGGCGCTTGCTAGTCAGCACGAGGGGCCGCCCAGGCGAGGTGCGGCCTCCGCCCAGGCGGGGGTGTCGGCGCGTGGGGCCCCGCCATGGCTGCGTCCGAGCTCTACACAAAGGTAACGCGCCCCGCGGGACCGCGCCGGGGGAGGGCAGGGGGCCGCGCGGGCGACGCCGTGGGCTGTCAGGCTGCCGGGAGGCCACAGCGCGGGGACCCGCCCCGGCCAGCTCCACTCGTTTCCCAGCATTACAAAACCCCGGCCCGCGCGTCTGGCACCCGCCGCTGCACCTTCCTCTTTCGGGCGTTGACGTTTGAGCGGCGGAGCGAGGCCTGAGTCGCAGGTCACCCAGACCCCCTGCCACGCTTCTCGAGCTGGGGGTTGGATGAATTTCTGAGTGGAAAGGGACCCGGGTGGCTTAATGGGGCGGAACCGGGCCGCATCGCTTAGCTCTCCCGCTCAGTTTAGGAAAAATCCTGGATGCTGGGAGATGCTTGATGGATAGATCCGATGGTCCCTCTCGTGCGGACACGCGCTTAAAATAACGTCTTGTGTTGGTATGCAGTCGGACTTCTACAGCCAGCCCATCTTTCGATGGGATTGTTTTGTGTCCTGCAAATGGCAGCCAGTGTATTTTCACCTTTAGATGACGGGTTTCTAATCGCTGTCCTGGGCGGCGAGCCCTTGGGGAAGATGCAGCCGGATAAACGCCAGCTGATTCGCGGGCTGGGCGGATTGGTACTCATTGGTGGCTGGGAGTTTGCTGCCTGCGAGTAATCCCTTAGAGCCTTGTTAGACTTCATGTTTTCACCTTCCTTTTGGGCGAGCCTTTTCCTTCTGGTTTTAGTTTAAGGGAAGTGGCAGCCTTTTCTGTATTAAACTGACCCAAGCATTCTCTGCGTCTGGTAATCTCTGAATGGTGGGTTTTGGAGACCTGACTCTTTGGAGACTTCTGAAAAATTGTATTAGGCAATGTGTGGTGCCCTTTGTGAATGTATGAGACTTTGGCACCTACCTACATCTTCTGTGTAGGTAGGTGTTTTGCCAGCTATTGATTACCCCTACATACAGTTAACAGAATTGACTTAACTTTTCAAGTTAACATTTGCAGCATTCTTCTCTTAGGGTAATGGAACTGTTGCTTCCTATATGACCCATAAGACCAGGCCCAAATTGTAGCATAAAGGAATAGGTCTGGGTTGGGCATTAAGAGACCTGTTTCTAGAATAGATCTTTTTCACTTACTGTGTGACCTTGGGCAAATCACTTATCCTCTCTGGGTAGTTTCCTCACTTGTAAATAGGGTTAATTATACCTGCCTTGCATCCCTTACAAGGTGTTGTGGATCAAACCTAATAATAGTTGTGAAAGCTTTTTGTGATCTGTAAGTTTCCCTACAAATATGATGTATATGATTAATTTCTTCAACCAGGAAGTGAGGAGCTTGCATGAAACATTCTCTGGGACTCCTTTCTTTCTAGCCCTAGATTTAAGAATTGCATCATTGGAATTTTACTCTAAATTTAGTAATTTCTTTAGGCTCTAGAGATCTCTAACATATAAATGATTATAACTGGAAACTGACTAAAAGTTACTTTATTAACAAACACATATAGTACTTACTATATACTTACTATGTGGTAGATAGCAGTCTAAATATAATATTTTACAAATATTAACTCATTTAATCCTCATAGTGAATGTATGCGGTAGATACTAAGAAATATTAGAATTATTTTCTAATAGTGAAGAGATCAGTGTGTAAACATTCCTTAGTTACTCTTTGTAATATTCCTAACCCCTGTCTGTGGTGGGCAGTCCGTTATAAAGCTGTTAATACTAGGCTGCTTAACTAGAGATTGATTGGATAGTTAATTGTTGTTGGATTTTAGATTTGCTTTATTTTCCCTTCCAAGATAGTTTGTAAGGAAAACAATTGACAAGATATTGTGATCTCTAAATTGTAAAGGTTTTGGGTTTCTGTCACAACTTAATCATAAACTATTTTAAAATTCACTTTCTAGACATTGTAAAGACAGACTGTTTTAGTCATCAAGACTGAAGTTGAAGCTTTAAGTGCTCATAATGTACATATTACCTAAAATAGTCTGGTCTCTTGTTTATTTGTTAGTTAACTCTTTCTATGAATGAGCCTTAGCTTAATAGCAGGCAGAAATATTTATTGAGAATCCTGTGTGCTACTCAGCTTAATGTCCAGAATTTCTAACAATGGACAAATCACAGTCCTTTCTCTCAAGGGGTTCAGGATCCCCTCCTCCTCCCCTTTTTATCTCCTCCCAGCTATTGAGGATGGAACCTAGGGGTACTTTACTTCTGCGCTACACCTCCAGCCTGTTTGTTTATTTTTTTAATTTCAAGATAGGGTTTTGCCAAGTTGTCAAGCTTGGCTTTGAACTTGGGATCCTTCTACCTCAGTCTCCCATGTAGCCAGGATTAAAAGTGTGTATCGTCACATCCAGCTTTTTGTATCCTCGATTCACTTTGAATTTCCAAGGGCATAAATAACCTGTTACGGGCTGGGGATGTGACTCAAGTGGTAGCGCCCTTGCCTGGCATGCATGCGGCCCGGGTTCGATCCTCAGTACCACATACAAACAAAGATGTTGTGTCCTCCGAAAACTAAAAAATAAATATTAAAATTCCCTCTCCCTCTCTCTTTTAAAAAAATAAATAACCTGTTACCTCAACAATTGGCAAATAATTGGTAGGGTATTAGGAGAAGTTAGAGAATATGTTGGGACATGGGGAAATCATTTGGAATGATTCTAGAGACAAAATTGGGATAATGATTATAAAGGGAAAAGGGAAATCTTTGAAGTAGTATTAGTGGGCAAATATAAGTTTCTTTCCCTTACAGAGGATTAATGGGAAGGAGGTTCTAGGATAAGGAAAAGATGTATTGATGACATGCCATAATGATGATATTCAACATTGTAGTTAAGTCTGAAAAATGCCCTTTTAAAAAATGTCACTCAAGGGGCTGGGGTTGTGGCTAAGTGATAGAGCACTTGCCTTGCACATGTGAGGCACTGGGTTCGATTCTCAGCACTGCATATAAATAAATAAAATAAAGGTGCATTGACAACTAAAAGATATTTTTAAAAATGTCACTCAGAGCTTTAAAGGCAGATCTTGATGTGTGATACAGACTAGCTCCTATTATAGTAAAGGGCAAGAAACTGTTCAATTTTTCTTTTTGAGCTAGAATGATAATTTTTTATGCCTTTATTTTATTTATTTTTATGTGGTACTGAGGATCAAACCCATTGTCTTACATGTGCTAGGCAAGCACTCTACCACTAAGTTACAACTCCACCTCCATGATAATGATTTTTTTTTTTTTTAGAGAATTTTTTTAATATTTATTATGTGGTGCTAAGGATTGAACCTAGGGCTTTACACGTGCTAGGCGAGTGCCCTACCACTGAGCCACAACCCCAGCCCCCTAGAGTAATTTTTTCTGTACCAGAAATTGAACCCAGGAGCTCTTTACTACTAAGCCACATCCCCAGCCCTTTTTATTTAGAGACAGTGTCTTGCTGAGTTGCTTAGAGCCTCAATAAGTTGCTGAGACTGACATTGAACTAGTGATCTTGCTCTCTCAGCCTCCAGAGCCCCTGGGATTACGGAAATGCACTACTGTACTAATTGAATAGAGTAAATACTTTAAGAGCAATAGCTAGGTTCATGGCTATAAATTTCTGGAAACTAACATTTGGTTAAATATGTTTATTGTTTTTTTGGGGGGGTGTTGTGATCTATTTAATTTTTTAAATTGCAGCATTATTGTGCTATTCATATACTACACAGTACAACAATTTAAGGTGTATGATTCAGTGGTTTTAGTATATTTACAAAGTTGTATGTTGATTTGTTTCCATGCCTAAAGAATGGAAGGTGGAAGACAGCTATGATATCTTAATGCTTCTGATTTTCAAAGTATTTGCTAGTCTTTTTCTTTTTGTGGAACTGAGGATTTAACCCAGGGACACTCTACCACTGACCTACATCCCTACTCCTATTTATTTATTTATTATTTTGTTTCGAAACAAAACAAAAGGGTCTCACTAAGTTGCAAAGGCTGGCCTTGAATTTGTGATCCTTTTGCCTCAGTTTCCCAAGTTGGAATTAGTCTTGCACTTACTGCTCCCAGCTTGAAATTATTTGTTAGTCTTGTCTTGCCAGTGGATATCTGCATCATAACATCAACCATTGGTACAACTACAAATGATTTACCATTTATGGAGCAGGGTTTATTCATTAGACCTATAAGTATCATGAGCAGCAATATAATGAGTTGCATGTTAATGATCTTCATATGAGGTTCCCAGACACCGTGTATAGCACCATAAATACTATGGAATGGCCAAAATTACTGAAGCTGTTTAATTAGGAGTCCTTACGGTATGTTAAAATGCTGAGTATTATAACAGTACAAAAACAATCTGAAGTCCCAAAGCCGTGTAAACTTTGCTAGATGAAAACAGCTGTTCAGGTCAGTCGATTGTATCTTTGTAATTTTCCTTTCCCACCATATTTTTTATACCTTGTGAAGCCACGTGGCCTAGATTTTTTCTGGCATAGTTTCAGTTTTATATTTTATGCTATTGTTCCTTCAAACCATCATTCCTGGAAATTCTGATATTTGTTTAAACTTAATTTCTCAGTCTGCTTTCATCCTCTTGAAGCAGGACACAAATCTCATGTGATCATGTGCTCTGATTGGGAGTTTAGCAAGCACATGCTGTCCTCAAGCCTCCTCCCTAGTCACATTCCTTCTCTTTGTTTTTGCTCCTGGTGTTCCTAGGCTTATTAATGGCACTGCTGTCTCCTAGCTCCTCAAGTTGGAAACCTCAGCATCCTTTCCCTTGTCTCACAATCTACATTTATTCCAATTCTAATTCACTTGGCATCCAACTGACTGTTCAGATTCTGAACTACTACTAGCACATTTTTTCCCCATATAAAGAAGTGGTTAAACAAGTAAACACACATCAGTCATGCTGAAAGGTGAGTAACAGAAGGGAGAACTGGGAGCCCGGGAGGCCAAGGAGATTGTTTCAGAAAACAAAATGTGAATTGATGAATGTCTGGTAGAGAGAACATGTACAGAAAGTGTGGGGGAAAGGGGACAAACCTGAGAGGTTTCCAAGTTAGATTACATATAGGATGGGAAAGAGAGGGCATAGGACAAGAAAATACTATTAGTTCCAGCCTTGGAAACTGGAAGTTAATTGCTCTGTCATCATGAATTTTTATTGACTCTTAACTTAAAAACTACACAAATACTTCAGAACTCCTTGAGCAAAGCAAAATGCTCATGATTTGCTCTTGAAATTTGTTACTCTATCTTGAAGTGTAAAAGTTTTGTGTATGGCTCAGTGGTTAAAAGATTACAGAGTTCTCATGAGAGTGGCTACTGCCAGATTAAATCTTCTTGGCACTTCTAGCTTTTTATAAAATAAGGGAAAACTGGGGCTGGAGATGTAGCCCAGTGGTAGAACACTTGCCTCGCATGCATGAAGGCTTGGGTTGAATCCCTAGTACCACAAAAAAGTAAGTAAATAAAGTAAGGAAAACTGAAGGAAGGTCTGGGGATCCAGGGATTAAACTACAACCTGGGAGAGGGGGATAGAGAACACTTACTTTTGTATAGCAGCATGAGAAAGGGAGAGATGATCCTCCCCAACTTCATTTCTTACCTTACAAATAGGAATTAATTTAGTTTCTCTGTTTTAACATTATGATGAATTTTGCCTCCATTAGGAGAGCTTAGGGGCACTTGGCCCACTGGAGGGTCAATTTGGATTTGTCTCCATTTCAGGCAATTGAAGTATAAACTTCTGTCTATAGAGGGAGTAAGGTCTTGCCATAGTCTAAATATTAGTCTAAATATTGTGTGGGCAACACCACTTCACCCTCCCGTCCTCAATGGACAATGACTATAGTTGCACTTAGTTTTTTTTCCAAACTGAATGTGTGGTTCCACCTTAGCCTAACCAATAGAGATAGTTGATACAAAGGCCTGGCCTTAGGCATCTCCTGTGAAGTTTTCAGTGAGAGGTGAAGAGTAAGGAAAAGGAGTTTAAGTGGTTTATTTAATCTTTCCTCCACATTTACCACTTGGCCTTTATTAACTATGACTGCGTTTGGTGCTTTGATTCTTTAGGTCTTCAGTGTACTATAATGCCCTTTGGTCAGTTTTGCTCTTTAGCTGTTCCCATTCCCATCTACCATGATTGTAATTTCAGTCTGAGTTTTTGCTAATACATCTTAAACTTTGCAGAAATTCATCCCTGGTCTCTTCATGCCCAAGGCATTCTCCATGAGTCTTCTAAGCCCTCTTTACTTGGAATTCTTAACCAGAAGACATTAGCATTAAATATCTCCTGGGGCTACAGATGCTTTTTGCCAGCTGTACAATTTAGGGGACATGTCATTGTTTTGTTTTCGAAATAATGCCTCCAAACTTGTTTGAAATCAAGGAAAAAGTATGATACATTTCCCTGAGTGTATGAGGACTGTCCATCTACCTCCTTTGGCCTAATGTGCTGCTGTGGCCCAAAGGGGAGCAACATGCTAGGCTGGAGGGAGACTGGACACACAAAAGATAAATCTAGTGTCCTTGATCATTTATAAAAAAAACATGCATCGTGGCCAGGAATCCTGTGTTTGTGGTTGGGTTTTCCTACTCCTTGCTGAATAGATACTGAAACTAGAGAATTTCAGACAGGAGAAATAAAATTATCAGGGCAGGAAAGAAGCTAGAGAGATTAAAAGGGTAGAGCTCTCTGTTGTATGTTGATTTTTCTTTTCTTTAGTATTGGGTATGGAACCCAGGGCCTTTCTCATGCTAGTCAAGCACTCTAGCCTAAAAGGATAGAACTCTCTAGAAAGATAGTGATCTAGAAAAAATAGTGGCGTATTTAACATCAAGAACTGTGGGAGTTTAAGTGGGTGCAATGGCAACTCAAGATGATGAAGCAGAAAGATGGCAAGTTTGAGGCCAGCCTGGCCTGGACAATTTGGTGAGACCCTGTGCTACCCTGACACTCCCTACACCCCTACCAAATATCAAGTTTCTCTACGGAACTGAAATGCTGAGATGATATAGACTTCTATTGTTTTTTTATTCTTTTTTTACACTACTGGGGATTGAATTCAGGGGTGCTCTACTACCCAGCTACATCTCCAGACCTTTTTATTTTTTATTTTGAGAAAGGGTCTCACTAATTTATTGAGGCTGACCTCAAACCTCGATCCTCCTTCCTCATCCTCCTGAATCACTGGGATTACAGGCATGAGCCACCATGCCCAGCTAGATCTTGAAATAAATGAATTCATGCCTTTAAATGAATTTCTGCCACAAACATTAAATTTTACATTTATGAAACTACCTCAAGTTATGGCATCATCCTTGTTGTAAATAGTAAGGGCCTGGGTGATTCATGCATAGAAATTCTGACACACTGATTTACCAAACTTCTTTTTGACAGTGTGAGACAGTTTACCAGCTAGAGCTGATGTAGTTGGAACATGCAAAAAAAAAAAAAAAAAAAAAAAAACAAAAAACAACAACAACAAAAAAAAACCAAGCAACTCAAGGTAGAAAGGGTTTTATTTGCTTAGATCACCCTTAAGTTTAGGCATGGCTAGATTCATGGCTCAGATGTGGTCTTTGGGGCTGCCTGCCCCTGACTCATGTGCTATCTGACTTTAGTTTTATCCTCAGGACAGTTTTTTCTAGTGTGAAAAGATGTGCCTCTGCACATCACATGATCACTTAGCTCTGGGCATGGAGGAAGAGCGTATGATGGAGGAATTCCTGCAGCCCTTTCTTCGGGTCATGTGTTCACTCACTATGCCCAGTGGGCAATAGGGGAGGAGTGCCATGAGTCAAGTCTGTGCTAGCCTCAGAGGTCTGGGAGAGGACAGGGCACAGTAATTGATAGTTCCATTCTGGCATCATGGGATAGCTGAGATCCATTCCCCATCAGAAGGAACAGTGCTGAGTAGACAAAATGAAACAATTACCCTCAATCACTGTCTTCTACGGATAGATCACTAAAAACAGCAGTGATTAAGTCCTACTCCCTTTCTGATCCTTGAGCTGAAGAATGGAGAGTTTTGCATGACCAGGAAGACTTTATTCAGGTGTCTTTCCCCTAGAAAATAATTTTGAATTAAAAAAAAAACAAGCCATAGAGAATCCATACAAACAAACATTATTAAGAGCATATCATAAATTGAATATCTAAAAAGTATCTTTTATTCAATCTTAGTGAATAAGGGGGCTATGAACCTATGTCACCTTTCCTGCTGATTTCTTTCTATTATATTTCCTCAGTATTTCTTCACACTTTTCTTTTATACATTATCTTCTTCCCTCATTTTTTACCTGTTATACATTATACAAATTTCTTGTTCCCTTTGTGCTTATCCAGGTTATCCCTGTTATCTCTGGTGGTGGACTTTCTATTCTGCTTTCTTCCTTCTACCCTGTCATCTTCTTTTCCTCCTATTTTTATATTTTGTATCCCAGACCATAATGTTCTATTGTTATTTGTTATAACCAAATACACAAACACATAACCTATAATGGAATAAAATCAATTTTGAATGATTTGTTACTTAGTAATTCTTATTCAGGCAGGGTACTTTGTTGCTCAAATCCATATATTTTTGCTTTGTTACCACTCCCTGAATCTGACATAACAAGAGGAAAAAGTTTTTGAATTTGCCTAAATCATTTTCTGTGTATATGATCATATGTGTTTCAAATAAACACTTCTGTGTTAAACTAATTGTTAGACTAATTAGATTATACCAGTTAAACCTTAGTTTTTCAGTTTACCATACTAGAGTACTTATAATAAGATGACTAGTTTTTTAAGGCTATGATCTCACTTTATAACCTTTTATATTAGATTTAACACAACTTTTATATAGGATTGATATGCTTGAACTGAGAAAAATCTTACTAGTTTGATAAGCCGCTAGGATCAGAATTCCTGGA
The DNA here is from genome assembly GCF_052094955.1 of Ictidomys tridecemlineatus. NCBI lineage: Eukaryota > Metazoa > Chordata > Mammalia > Rodentia > Sciuridae > Ictidomys > Ictidomys tridecemlineatus. Next base: position 29,099,915 of record NC_135481.1, read on the forward strand.
GATGTTTCCTATGAAATTGGAGAGTGTGTATCTTCAAAATAAGGAATTTGGATCAAAACCTGAATTAAAACTTTCTAAATTTTGAATGTATAATTCTTATTTTTAAAATTTCTCAACCCTTGCACACTATTGATAGTAGGCTGGATTTTTTTGTTGTTGTTGTTATGTGTGAGGTTATGTTCTGTGTATCTCTCTTTTCAAACAGATTCTATATTTCTCAGGCTGGTCTCAAACTTGTTGACTCAAGTTGTACTCTCACCTCACCCTCCCAGGTAGCTGGAATTACAGATGTGTACCACTGCACCCTGTTGCCTCAGACCTTAAGATTCAGATTAGGGTGAGAAAAAGTGGGAAAGAGTTAAAAACATAAACAAAGATTACTCAGAAAAACTTTAAAAAAAAATAGTTGATTTATAAGTTGTATTTTTTTCCTGTTTATAGAAACAATACGCTGTAAACCACTTAGAAGATACAGAAACATATAAAGGAAGAAGTTATTTTTTTTTTATATTGGCAACTTCTTTAATATCTAGAGACTAGACATTATAAAATTAGGACTCCTTTGTCCAGTGTATATACAGTACAGCAAAGTTAAATGAAATGCACATAACATATAGGGCAATGGGAATTGAAATTTCCTAGCACACTCTCAGAAAAGACCTTCTATATCTTCTTCCTTCCCTCCTCCCTCACCCCAATGAACAAGTACAGACAGTATGCTGTTCAGAGGTGGTTTAATAATTCCAAACACACTATTTCCCATCAGTTTTTAAAAGCTGTTTCCAAAAAGTTTTATTCTACTACTTCTATTTTTAAATATATCAAGCACGTTTATCTAGGAGGACTAGATATTTCATATAAGAACTTGTCCGCTATGCACCCAGTGCTAATAAATAAAATTGTACACCTAACAATGGTTATAATTTGGGGTATCTTCTAATATAACTGTTTTGTCCTTGAGCCTTTGCCTCTTTGCTTCTTTCTCTACTTTCAGTCCAGTGGACAAGTACAGGCATATGGAATGCTTACAGATGGATGAACAAATTTATATCCAAAAGTCATTTACAGAGGACAAACTTTCCTATGAATTTCAACACAAATGCACAAAATGTGCTAATTTCATTACTTGATCATACTCTGGCAACATCTTTAACATCTAGAGAATAGATGTTGCAAAATTGGGACTTATTTGTGCATTATATACATAGCAGAACAAAATGCACAAAACATACCAAAATGTCTGATGTCTGAAAATATCCAAGTATGGACACACTAACATACTACTTTTTGTAATTGCTTCCCTCCCACCTCCTCCACATCACTGATGGTACTGTATTGCCCGCAGAGGTGATTTAACACTTCCATTCCCACAAGACAATATTTCACATGAATTTTAGCAAAAAGATGTTTATAAAATGCTATTTTACCATAAAGGAAGCAAGTAAAAAGAACATAATTATACCACCCAGAGATTATCATTGCTAATTATTTATTTATTTTATTTATTTATTTTTGTATTGCTAGAGATTAAACCCAGAACTTTGTACATGGTAGGCAAGTACTGTACCAGTGAGCTCCATCTCCAGCCTTGATTTAATTTTTTAGACAATGATAATAATTTTAAATGATTCTAAATGTTCTAAAATGATTTTTGAAACAACATATTGTGAGGATTTTTATCATTACAACATTTTTACTTTTTTTTTTGAGTAGTAGAAACATATACATTTAAGAAATTAAATCTTTTGCAAATCGAAACTGTTTTCTTTTTCTCACCATCCTCATCATTGTTGCTTTTTCTCAAGTTTGGAAGAATCTGGGACACACAGAATAATTGAATTAGAATTTATAAAGAAATAAAACCATGAAGCTTCCATCTTAAGAATATAAATCATATATTTTAACTTTAAATTACCTGATAAGTGGGGCACAGTGATGCATGCCTAGAATCCCAGCAACTTGGGAGGCCAAGGAAGAAGGATCATAAATTTAAATCCAGCCTCAGCAACCTAGAAGGACCCTATCTCAAAATAAAATATAAACATAAATAGGGCTGGGGATGTGGCTCAGTGGTTAAGTGCTCCTGGGTTCAATCCCTGGTATTCCCCCTCAAAAAAGTAAATAATAATAATAATATAATTATGATAATAATAATATAATAATAATAAGAAAGAAAATTACCTGGTAATATGTTGTCATTTCATTGTAAACATTTCCACCTGATTATAATAAACTAACATTTGTCTGAAATAGTCCAAAGATGTATTTGCTTTTCGAGAACCTAAAAGCCCTTCAACATCAACTGCCTGCTTCATAACCATCAGAATTGAGTAAAATATACCCAAAGATAAAGACAGCACCCTAAAATTGACCCTTATAATAATCAGAAACTGTGTTGGGGTTTGTGAAGCCTTCAGGTCATTGTTGTGTACAGGAACCCTACCTAAGGACTTGGATCGGAATGGTAACCAGAAACCTCACATGACGGTTGATGGTGTAGAGTCTTAGATATTGAAGGCCCACAAAATTAGCCTTAGTATCCTTTAAGTTTCTTTTCTTCATTCCTAAAACCCTGAGTTTTACCTTATCTAGTTTAATTTGTTTGCTTCTAAAGACTATGGCATGGGCAAATGTATGACTCCAAGGCCATATAATTATCAAATAATAATGATTAATATTTTCAGAGACCTTATGTGGGTCAGACACACTTCTGAGGGTTTTGTTATATTGGTTTACTTTCTTAGCTTTCACCCTTGTCTTAAAAAGAGAGGTAATGATCATAGCAGTCAAGAGCATGGATGTTATATCTAGAAGTCAGATATTGGTTTGAATCCTAGTTTTGCTGTTCACTTTCTTTGTGACCTGGAACAAGCTTCTTAACCTCTCTGTGCCTCAATTTTTCACTTATATAATGGTGATAGTGGTCTTAATGATGACTAAATTATTTAATGTATAAAAATGTATAATGTATAAAAATGCTTGGAATAGTGATCAGTACATAGTAACTACTTAAGTATTAGTTTGTTATAGCAGTTATAGCTATAATTCTCTTTTTATCTTTGGCTCCTTTGTCTTAAGCTTACTTGCCTCTTATTGCCCCTTAAGATATTTGTGTTCCTGACTGTGTCCTTGGCCCACATTTTCTTTTCTGATTTCTCCCATGCTTCCAATTGTTCCCTTTTACAACCCACACTGTGATCAGCAGAACTGACCCAAGAACAGATCTCAGTATGCTACTCTCCAGCTCAAAACTTCTGACTGGTACCCAGTCCCTTTCTCCCTCTCCTTAATTATCTACCATAGAATTAATTCATTCCTTAGCTAGGTACTCCAGGATGAATGATATTTTAATAGTCCAACTCTTGGCTTGGTCTTTCACAATCGTGAGGTTTCTCAAACTTCTGTAAATAGCAATTGTCCAGAAAGATTTTTAAAATGTAAATTTTTGGATCATGCCTCTAAAGAACTCAGGAATCTTCATTTTAAATGCCATCAAGGGTTCTATGCATGTAGTCTGTGGAGTCCCACTCAAAGATACTGAACCAATCTTAGAAATACTGGGTGTCTCAAGGAATTAAACACATGTTCAGAAGTAGCTCAGCAAGGCAAACTTGACTTCTGCAGAAGAATGTGCCACCCAACAAAGTCTGGTAAGCAAGCACACTTGGATGAGCAGTCCTCCAGTTTTTATCCCTAATGCTTTTATCCTTATTGCCCCTTGCTCTGATTGGAGGAGCTCAAGGTTACAAATCTACACCATTGGCTAATTTTAAAATGGCCCGCAGGGGCTGAGGATGTGGCTCTAGCGGTAGCGCTTGCCTGGCGTGCGTGAGGCCCAGGTTCGAACCTCAGCACCACATACAAACAAAGATGTTGTGTCCGCCGAAAACGAAAAATAAATAAATAAAATTTAAAATAAATAAATAAATAAATAAAATGGCCCAGAAAGGTAGGGGCTAGAGTTACAATGACTATGATTAGATAAACGTTGGGAAGTTCAAAATAGCTAGGATAGGATCCCAATTAAGGATAAATACTGTAATCTGAAAATGGACCACTGGACTTTGTATTGCTCACATTACCTCTTGAGCCCAGCCCATGTTTGAGTTTTGCTTAACTCTTGTTTGCTCTACTTCCTCTTTGCCATGATTTCCTAATAAGTTTTCAATAAAATTTAATGGTGTTGGTGAATCTTTTAAAAAATTTTCAGGTTTTACAGTACACATATTGTTAGCTATAGGTTTGTCTTTCCTGGCTATCTTTTTTTTTCTTTCTTTCTTTTTTGTGATGCTGGGGATAGAACCCAGGGCCTCACACACGCTAGGCATGTGCTATACCACTGAGCTACATCACCAGCTCCTTCCCAGCTATCCTTGATGTTTCACTTTATAAAATAGGGAGAAGACCTGGCACATGGTATGACCCAGTAAATCTTTGCTATTTTTAAAGGCAACTGGAAAAACTGCCTCCTTTATATTAAAATATAATTAAGAGTCTTCTTTGGTGAAAGATGTTTCATTGCCATTACTAATAATAGGTGTGAAATAGTACAGGAAATGACTTGCAGAATTACTTGGGGAGATGTTTTGCTTTTAAAAAAGAATTTAAAACAGCATAATATAGTAAGTGTCCAGTGAAGAACGTTAGAAGATTCATAAATACAAAAGAAATAATTGAATATAACCCTGTTATTCTCAAATACTTTTAATATTTTGATGTTTGTCCTTCTAGTCTTTTTTATGCATATATTTTCTTTAGCAAAATAGTTTCTTTTGTACATACTATTTTGTAACAAGATTGTTTTCTTTAAATAATATGCTGTGAATATTTTCCCATGCCAATACATATTTTTCTGATGTTTTTAATGACTTCAAATATTATATTGCACAAATTAGTCGTATGGTACTCATTTAGTTCTCTATGATAACTACTTACAATTTTTTTGAAGTTTACATTTGAATTAAAGAGAACCAAAAGCCTATCTGTGTTTATTTTTTTAAATTTATTTATTTATTTATTTTTTTAAAAGAGAGAGTGAGAGAGGAGAGAGAGAGAGAGAGAGAATTTTTAATATTTATTTTTTAGTTCTCGGTGGACACAACATCTTTGTTGGTATGTGGTGCTGAGGATCGAACCTGGGCCACATGCATGCCAGACTAGCGAGCTACCGCCTGAGCCACATTCCCAGCCCCCTATCTGTGTTTATTTAAAAAAAAGTAAATTGCAGTTACTTAATTTTTCTTTAATAATAATATTGGTACAAAACTTGGTGATTATGATATAAATGTTAAAGATGTTAATTTATTTAGAACTTAAAATATTAAAAGAACATAGGAATATCAAAATACTCAGGAATAAATCCTTAAATATAATTACATATTTGGGATCTCAGAGAGTGCCAGCTACAACATTTTACTAGAAGAAAATTCTCCAGACTACAGAGGTAGATAGAGCAGTGTTATTAATTAGTGGGCCAGGTGAATCAGAACAAAGGATCCCTTCCTCCTCTAGTAGTTTTGGAAGCCATATGTCAGTATGAATTTTATTAAAACCTACAGATTTATATACCTGCCTTTTCCTGATAGCCAAGGAGACTATATCCTTAACTAATGAAAGACATACAGGATCTGCTGAACCCCTGCATCCATATGTAATGGTAGGTTAGACTGGCTGCTCAGAATCTGTTGTATTTAGAAACAGAAAAGTTGATTTAGGCCAAATGGAGAATAATATAGCAGAGGCAATTATTCAAGAAAAAAACATGTTCATGGAATCAAGAGAAGTAATGTGGGAAGTAAGCTCTGAGAAATGACACTTTGAAGCTTTGAAGCTCTAAAAGGGAGTCTTTGAGTTCCTGTATTTCAAATAACCCCTTCTCCCTGTCTCCAGTTTGCTGTAATTAAGTGTTTCTAATAAAGAGTTTACGACTGAAATGTGTCTGGGAAACTGGGCAGAGGTCTTTAGGGGCCTAGTTCTTGAGAAGTTGCCCACTTTCCTTAGGGCAGATGTATGTTTCCTGGAGTTAGAGTTTTCTGTGTCAGCAACGTGCTTTAGTCTCAGGAAATTTAGGATTATCTGTGGACGAGGTTGAAGTTCTCAAACACTGCCTGCAAGAGTCATTGAGGGCAATATTGGCTTTTGGAGCTGGGGCCTCCACTGGAGTGTGTTTAAGAAGCATCTGGAAAGAAACATATTGCTACTTAACTGGTTAGATGGAGGATATCTCATCTGAGTTCATGAAAAATCTAAGGGATGGGAAGAGTTGAAAGGAAGTCACTGCCCATTTACCTAATCTGTAAAATTCAGTTGTAAACTATGCCATTCTGTACATTAGACCCAGATTCATGCGATAATTTTGTTCTTAAGGTTAAATATCTTCTGGCGTGTTCCTACAGGCTGAGGCAGGAGGATCACTTGAGCTCAGGAGTTGGAGTTGGCAACATACCGAGACCCTGTCTCAAAAAATATATGTATCTCCTATATTCTTATTTGACTTGCTTATTAATTGGTCCTGCAGATATAAATGTACATAGATGAATTTGCTCAGAATATGATCTTTATGTAGACAGAGTCTCAGCCAGAGCACTTCTGTAAATGCTTTCATTTTAGTCAATGTAATTTGGTTAAGTAGCAGTTGTCCTTTACTTTTTATTATCCACTGCCATAACAGTTACGTCAGATGTAGCTGGAGCTTAAAGCAGATGGGTGATGTTAAGTAATTCCAATGAAACAAAAACTGCCTCAAATAATTAATGGAATAACAATCTCATTAAAAGACCTTAGAGCTTCCCCCCAGCCCCCAAGAGACTAGAGAAAAATGATGGTCTAGATTGTTCACTTGAGACCACTTTGAGCTATTGATCTATCTTAGAGACCTCACCTGATGGTTCTGATTCCAACATGAATCACTCAGGCCATATAGTGATGTTATCATTTCTTCTTGCGGCTACTCTCTGTTTGCTATTGGTTGCAGTTTTCGAGAGAGCAGTGCATGAATTTTGGCATGTCAGAATCTAAAAATGGCTTTATTGTTTTATTTATAGCTGTCATATTTTAGTTTTAACTGAGTTTTTAACCTAGAAGCAAACATTTTTGTGTACATGTAGGGTGGCAAATACAAGGTAGGATTGACTACTGGGTTATTACAGAGAGGAAGAGGCTTTGTATTTTCCCATCTCTGTTTTCTTCAACTAATCATGTTGTCTATCAGCTGATCTTTCTGGATGAAGTTTGTCTTTTCTCCAAAATAGTCAAAGAAAGATGAACTATTGAGCAGAGATAACAAGCAAGGGAAAATCAAGAGAAGAGACAAGAAGAAAGGTCTTTTTAAAATTATTATTTGTTTTAATTAGTTACACATCACAGTATAATGATCTTGACATTTCATACATTTGCATCAGATGGGATATACTTTCTCATTTTTCTGAGTGTACAGGTTGTAGAATTACATTGGTCATGCAGTCACGTATATACCCACAATAATAATGTGTATTTTATTCTGCTGTCAGAAAGGTCTTTTTCTATAAATGATCATCTTGTTTTTCCAGCCCAACATGATGACACTGATTTTGAGAAAACTAGAAGGGAGTTTAATCCACTTATAATTTTAATAATAGATGAGAAGAGAATAAGAGTCAATGTATAATATATGATTTGCAATATTTTGTCAGATTAAAAGGTATAGGTTTCATATGATGTTGAAAATGTGATTAGAGGCTTATGTGTTTAGGAGTTAAATTTCTGGAAGCATATTTGTAAAGATCTAAGATCTAAAGAAAAAGAAAATTTAAAAAAAGGAAACATTAAAAACTAAAAAGGAAATGATTTTTTGAGATTAGAGATTTGAGACTAATTATCTGTGTTAGCTTTCCATTACTACAACAAAGTACCTGAAATAATCAACTTAAAAAAGAGAACGTATTTATTTTGGCTCACAGTTTTAGAGGTTTCAGTCCATGGTTGATTGGTTGTATTGCTTTTGGATCTGTGGTAAGGCAGTACATCATGGCAGGAGCATGTGGCACAGGAGCCACTCACCCCGTGGCAGCCAGAAGCAAGAGAGATAGATATAGGAAGGGGTTGAATTCCCATTATCACCTTCAAAGGCACCCCCCTAGTGACCTAAGACCTTCCACTAGATTCTACTATATTTCAGTAGCACTAAGCTGAGAATCAAGTCTTTAACACATGGATCTTCAGGCAATGTTCAAGTTCTAAACTGTGACATTACCCAAATGTTTATTACCAGGTATGTGAGAGGCAAACAGGTTAATGTTCTTGGGACAGAACAATCAATAACTCAGGGATCTAATGGCATGCCTACAAATAATATTGGCCAGTGTGCTATAGAGGTAGCAAACTCAGAGTAGATTCAAAAGAAGGGAGATCAGAACACCTAAGGATAATATATAGTACAAATTTATATTATATATTTTATAATTATATATTATAAAGATAATGTACATATATATGGACATTCTTTGTCATTATCTCTTTTTTTTTAGTCTAAGTTTTTCTAAAAATAGCTCCAAAGTTTATTTGCTTTATATTAGTAAGCATTTTTAACCTAAACCCTACTTTAGGTTTTCGAAAGATGTGATTCCAATAGCTTTGCTTCTTTAGAATTTTCATGAATCTAATATATGCTGAAAAGAAAGTAGAGAAAGACTATTCATAAAAGAGTTAAACTTTACAATTCTAAATGATAAAGTAACAAATACATAAAATTAATAGGAAATACTTAGAAGAACAAGTAAAATAACAAGCCATACTGTGATATGGTTAAGAGCATGATTTCTAGAGGTAGTGTGAGCTTCTTTCTGTGTGACCATAAGCAAATTAGTGGATGTACTTATTTTATTGGGCAGCAAAGAGAGACATAGATATAAAGTGTGGTTCTTAGCACATGGTAACAGAGTCCATTAGTGTTAATTCTTAGGTAGTATTATTGGCTTGTCTATTTTAAGTGATCTGTTAAAAAAATGTTTTCTAAAAAATGTAGCCCTAGATAGATTTTGTTTTTCATACTTTTAAAGCTTTTAGAGGGTTTCAGGACATGAGTTATGCACAGTAATTAAAATTTCCCTTCATTCTATACAGAGTTTATCTAGAGGTACCCTTTTCAGTTATAATCTGTCTGCAACTCATCATTGTCAGCACCAGCTGACATAGCTGTAGCTTCCATTCCTGTCCCTTTTTAATCTCTTTCATCAGCATTATCAGAAAGGGGAACTATATTCTAAACCAGGAATCTTAAAGGTCCTGTACCCAATAGCAATCAGTAAGTACTATTAGTATTTGTGCATAACATGCAGCTGTGTCATAAACTGTTGGTTGAATCCCAAATGCCAGTCCCAGCCCTTTTCTCTTGCCACTTTAGAGGTTTGAAAGACAATTATGCATTTTTATTATAACTTCCATTGTAGTTAGGACCAGCTACATGATTCAATTCTCACCAATGTTATATAGACCGAAAATTTTTGGAGGGCCTCTACAAGGAAAAAAAAGTGCTTGTCAGATAGAAGGAACAGAAACAAGAGAATAATTTGGATGCATGCCCTTTTCTTCTATCCTTAAGTATGGAATATGATGTATGGAATTGTGCAGTCAAGTAGCAATCATGAGGCAACAAGCCTGAGAATGAAAGGCTAACAAGCAAAGATGGTACAGCAGAAATCTAGGTTCTTTATATATAACATTATTAAGTGTCTGGAAAAACCCTGAGAACCTTTTCTGGATTCCTTGTTCAGTGTACAAAGAATTCCTAATATTAAAGCTATTTAGACTTTTCTGTTCCTTATAGCTGAAAGTATTCCTAACTTAAGCAAGATATAGCTGTTGTAGGTTGGGATGTGTAGCTCAGTGGTAGGGTGCTTTCCTAGCATTCACAAGCACTGTGTTTGATCCCCAACAGTGCAAAAATACAACAAATAAACAAACAAACAACAGAAACAAAAACCTCAGCTTTAATGTGAATAAAGTTAATATGAAATTGGAGAATTTGTTAAGTTTATACAGTGTTATTTGTTCACAAAACAAATATAAGTAACAGGGAATATGGCAGAATTCAGGAGGTAAAAGATGAATTCTAGTCATGCTTTGGTGACATGGGTATCAATATCAAACAACTCAGTGATAGTCATAATTTCTAAATACTCTGGCTACATCTGGAATTTTTTCCTACTATACATAGCTTTTCAAAGTCTGGTTTTCCTCAGGTTTAGGAACTGGAATATGAGAGAGGCAAGAAATGAAGTTTCAATAATATGGGGAAAGCTGGGTATGGGTAAGAGTGAGGGGTAAGAGATGTCAATTAAAAGATGAGCATGTAGAGGCCATACAAATCTTCTTGTCAGAGTTTTTCCTGGCACACCCTGAGTTTATGGTAGCCATATGTTTTTGAATCTCAGTGAGGGAAGAAAATAACAAGATATAAAAAATTCAAAGGAGCCAGGCATGGTGGTGCACACCTATATTCCCAGTTATTCAGGAGGCTGAGGCAGGATTGGAAATTTAAGGCTAGCCTGAGCAGAAAACAAGACCCAGTCTCAAATGAAAAAAATAAAAAGACAGGGGGGAAAAAAGAAATGAAAAGACAAAGGAGAAGTAGTAACAGCTATTGAAGACCTAGAAAAATTATTTGGAAGCATTAAAAACTTTGAGGTCCAGTTTCACTTGATCTTCTAACTCCTATAGGAAGTTCATGGTAAAGCCATGGGAACCATATACTTAATGCAATCCTGTTAAATATTAGATTATCTAATAATTTTAAGGTTTTTGATTACTTTGTACATTTGTTGTGGAAATTTAAAATAGCAGTAGGCAAAGTAAGGAACTGAGGTGAGAAAATACAGAGGACCCTTGTAAGAAATTTGACCATATCAGAAGATGAACAAATAATTATATCTGTCCCTTAGAAATTGCTCTTAAATTTTTAAATTTCTGAGGCTTATGGACAGTGTCTCTTTTGCATCATAAAGAAGACATTAAGTCTTTGTATAACTGAAGAAATAAACCAATTATTTACTAATGGCATAATGAAAGAATTATACTTTAAATGGAAGCTGACACATGCAAACCCCTATACATGTTCATCAACCTTTTATGATCATCTGAGAGCTGTTTGTAACCTTCCTGTTTCCTCAATAAAATTTTAGTAATGGTTGGCCTTACTTATAGGAAATATTTCTGTAGATGTAGCATGGTCGGAGAATGTATTATTTCTGGTTCAGAGTGAGGAAGAGTTTGTAAATGCACCATAGGTTGATATGGAGGGCTGCAACTAAAGTACTATTAAAGATTTAGGTCTTACGTATAAGGGATACAGAGTAATTACTAAATCTTATTTTCCATTTCTTTTTTATTGTTTTTCAGTGTTAGACTCTAAAGTGCTCTGGATCTTATTAAGATCCATTTTCCTTATATTTTGTTGAATTTTAAAAAAAATATTTATTTTTTAGTTTTAAGTGGACACAATATCTTTATTTTACATTGATGTGGTGCTGAGGATTGAACTCAGTGTCTCAAGCATGGGAGGCAAGCACTCTACCACTCAGCCACAACCCCAGCCCTATTTTGTTGAATTTAAAAATTTTTTGTTTACATATGTAAATATTATCTTGGCTATTATTACAAAAGATAATTAACAGCATCTCATATTGCTATGGATCATTGTCCAGGATATGCAGTATGTGCCGCAGTCTGGCTGGGCACAATTCAGGAGCCACTTGTCAAAAGAAACTAACTTTATTTTTAGAACTACAAACGCCAAACAAAACAGCTCCTCAGGAAAAAACCCTCAGAGCCCAACTGCCACCACTGGCTTCCACAAGCCTCTCTCCCCCACACCAGCCTCTCCACCTCCCACAATCCTCCTGCTCTTGAGGCCAATTGGCTGGGTTGCATGGGCGGAGCCAAAGAAGTCCCCCAATGAGCAGCTCCGCAGAGGAGCCAATCAGCTAGATGTTGCTGGGGCCGCTGTGAGCCAATCATCAGCTGGCAGTCTGAAGGGCAGGGAAACAGCCCAATGAACATCACCGCAGAGGAGCCAATCAGCTAGATGTTGCTGGGGCCGCTGTGAGCCAATCATCAGCTGGCAGTTGGAAGTTTGCTGGGGCCCCTTTGGCTGTGGCTCTCAACATCTCCCCCTCTTTGTTTAAACAACAAGCATGTGGCTTGGGGACCGTGCCTGCCTTAGGTTGTCCAATACTACATATGGTCCTTACCTGTCTTCTAATGAGCTGACCTCAGGGCATCAGCCTCCTGTCTTAGGTTGGTACCATTGTAATTGGATCTTACCCGTCATTGACTACTAGTCCAGTATACAGCCACACCTGTGGAGAGGTCTTTGTATCAGCAGGGGGGGGGGGCGGGGTGAGGTTCTTTGCCTCACCCCTGTTGGCCCCCAAATTTTAGTTGAATGATCATGACAAGCAGAAGGGAGGAAGATACACCAAGCCAATTGACGGCTCTTGTTGGAAAAATTGTACCACCGATGACATCATCAGCAAAAATACCCCAACACTACCACAAGTCGCTGCACCAACAGATAGTTCACAATGCATACAAGTGAGTTCACAATGCATACAAGTGACACATAGTCTAGGCAAGATCTGCAAGCAGTTCAGTGATGGCTATTGCAGAAGCTGTAGATTAGTTTTATCTTTGTTTTCACCGGCACTAGGATGAAGATAGGAATTTTGGCAATAATGGCTAAAGAAAAAATTATGTAACATTCCAGAAGGCACTAAAAGAAAACAATTTTCTTAACAATTTACATTGTCTTCACCGGCACTGGGATGAAGATAGAAATTCTGGCAATAATGGCTAAAGAAAAAATTGTGTAACATTCCAGAAGGCACTAAAAGAAAACAATTTTCTTAACAATTTACATTATCTTGAAGAGAATTATTAGATATAATGAAAAGGAAAGGTGAAAGTAAACAAACAGGTCTGTTAACCTCCTTTTTTGTTTACATATTAAAACAATTCTTAATAGTTATTTACCCAATTTAAATTAAACCATTTAAATCACGTGAATAAAAAAAATATTTGGATCCATTTTTTCATGAGCGCTCATCATATATGATATATGGACATATGTACATTCAAACATATAACACAAAACACAAGTGTGCACACATAATATAATACATACAACATATAACATAATAGTAAAGGCCTTATAACTTTTTTCAGGTGAAATCTCCATTGCAATGTTTAAAAACTCTATAGTCAAAAAAAAAATAGAACTGATCAGCAAGACATTAACCTAGGTCTATATGAGCTCAAAAAACAAAATAGAACTTCATGATATGGGAAAGGGCAATAATAAAACAGATATTGAAAAAAGCATCCTGGTTCTGTCGCATATGTAAGGATAGCCAAATTGGAGTTTTGGATATCAGCTGTTATGGATTTGAGCCAAATCATCTTCTTTTTGGTCTGTAGAAATCGCTTTAGTTAATCTCTCTGGAATCCAAATAGGCTGATGTTCTCCCTGTGGAAACATACAAACAGGCCCCCGACTCCAGACAATTACTGGGTCAGGACTTTGGTTAATCTCTCTGGAATCCAAATCGGCTGCTGTTCTTCCTGTGGAAACACACAAACAGACCCCCGACTCCAGACAATTACTGGGTCAGGATCTTTCCATTGTCCTGTTAGAATATCTTTCCAAAGTACCTTGGGCTTATGTACATTTTTTGGACACATATGCCTTTCTGCAGCACTAAGTCCTGATGAATCCAAATTTAAAAAGTTTAGAGTAAAAAGGGTTATTTTAAGATTATCTTTGGGGAATATATACCCCTTCCCAGTATGTATTTGTGGTATGTGTGTGTATGAGTACACAGGTGTGTTGTGTATGCCTATGTTATGGAAGTCTTCTAGACTGTTGAGATTATTATAAGAATTTTTTCCTCTGAGGAGATGAAATTATAGTAGATTTTCATTTTGTAATTATCCAACTCTATAGTATTTGGATTTTTATAATTTTTATATATTTCTTTTGTAATCAGAAAAGAACAAATGTTTTCTTACCTTTTTTATAGATATTTTTAAAAAGTTTTCTCTATGTATAATATATGTAAATTATTAAAACATTTTATAATATATTTGAAGTATTGTTTGATGCACTAAGAACCAAGATGCCTCACTCCAGATCCTGTTTTAGTGTTGGAATTAGCATCTTAGATTAGGCATGAACTAAGAACCTTTCTTCGGAGAGGGAAAAGAAAGGGGCAGGTCACCTATAATGGCATGATTTGGAGGTTACTAAGAGAAGCTAAACATAGAATACAGATAAAGAATTTATACACTTTGTTGCAGTGTCTTTCACCTGTAATCCCAGTGACTCCGGAGGCTAAGGTAGGAGGATCACTAAGTTCAAGGCCAGCCTTAGCTACTTAGTGAGGCCCTAAGTAACTGAGACCTATCTCAAAATAAGAAAGAAAAAGCGGTGCAGACATGGCTGGCTCAGTGGTAAAGTGCCCCTGGGTTCAATCTCCAGAACCATAACAAAACATATAAAAACAACAGAAAAGAATTTATACAAATCAAAACAAACAACAAAAAATTCTATTTGAACAGAGGACTTTTCTGTTTTGTTTTGCTTTAGTAGTAAGGATTGAGCCAAGAGCCTCACACATACTAGGCAAACACTGCTACTAAGCTACATCCCCAGGCCTTTTTTTTAAAAAAATTGTTTTTGAGACATAGTCTCACTAAGTTGCCCAGGCTAACCTCAAATTTGGAATTCTCCTGCCTCAAACTCTGAGTAGTTGCATGTGCCATTACACCTGGTGAGATTTTTTTTTTAATGATAAAATTAATAAATATTTTAAATATCATACTTCTTATTTAAGGAAGTAAACACTTATAAACTGCTAACGGAAGTAAAATTGATTTAATCTTTCTCCAGGGCAATTTATTAGTATGCATAGGTATCAAAAGCCTTAGAATTCTTCATAACCTTTGAACCAGCAGACATACTTTGAAGAATTAAAAGAAATAAGCATGAATGAATGATTATTTCAGGGCTGTGGAATAGTATATCCAATTGGAGATAACCTAGATGTTCAACAATAGAGAATTATTTACATAGATTAATGTGTATAAAGCTATTTTTTAAAATAATTTTGTTAATCTTTCCAGAGAATTTTTTGCTGTTTTTTTATGACTTTGAATTATAAATTTTCATCAGAGCACCTTTTTGGCTGTATTCCTCATGTTTTTAAAAATTTATTTATTTTAATTAGGTGTATATGACAACAGAATACATTTTGATTCATTGTACACAACTGCAGCACAACTTTTCATTTCAGTGGTTGTATATGATGTAGCATCACACCATATGTGCAGTCATACATATACCTAGGATATTGATGTCCATATCATTCTACCATCTTTTTCCTTGTGTTATGATATATTGAATTTTTATTATCATTAGTTATTTTTTTTTTTTTGAGAGAGGGGGGGACAGAGAGAGAGAATTTTAACATTTATTTATTTATTTTTCTTAGTTCTCGGCGGACACAACATCTTTGTTGGTATGTGGTGCTGCTGAGGATCGAACCCGGGCCGCACGCATGCTAGGCGAGCGCGCTACTGCTTGAGCCACATCCCCAGCCCCTATCATTAGTTATTTATCCTAACTTCTCTTGAGAGTTCTTTGACTCATGAATACTAATTTGCAAAAATTTGTTTTCTAATTATCTTTCTGCTTTCAAGTTCTAGAATAATTTCACTGTAAACAATGTACATGCTCTGTTCTGTGTATGCTGAGACTTGCCATGCCAGCCCCTCATTCTATCTGCTATTTGCTGCTTTCCAGGTTTTTTCTCTTTGTTTTGGTTTCAGCAGTTTTACTATGATGTGTCTTGATGTGGTTTTATTTCCATGTATTCTGTTATGGTTTCATGTAACTTCTTGCACATATGACTTAATGTTTCCCATCAGTTATGGAAACTTTGAATAGTATCTCTTCAAATATTAATTATGCCCTATTCTCTCTCTCTCCTTGTGAACTTCATTACACAGGAGACTATTTTACTTTATGTCACATGTCTCTGGTTCTCTTTTTCTTTCTTTTTTAAAATATTATTATTTTTTAGTTGTAGCTGGACACAGTACTTTTATTTTATTTGTTCATTTTTATGTGGTGCTGAGGATCGAACCCGGGCCGCATGCATGCCAGGCGAGTGCGCTACCGCTTGAGCCACATCCCCAGCCCCTGAAAATTTTATTTTCAAATATCCCATATTTTCAAAATGTGTAATACAGTGTATGTGTTTGTATGTGTAGTGTGTATTTAAACTCTGAAATACTTTCTACTTTTAAAAATGTCCTACTTTGTCTTAGTATTTTTAGAAATTTCATATTTTTGTTGGCCATATGGTTTATAAAGTAAAAAAGTAGTTTTGACTAGTATTCCATTTATGATCTGTTTATGAAAAAAGTTGACATTTACCTTTTTTTTTAAATTGCTGGAGATTGAACCCAAGGCCTTGTGCATGCAAGGCAGGCACTTGACTCCTAAGCTATGTACCCAACCCCTATTCTTGACTTTTTATAGTAAAATGTTTTGGAGATAATTTTGAATTTGTTTGAGTTTTAAAAACAAGCAAACTTAGCTATACATACAATTTTCCATAATTAAATTTTCTGTATACTAGCAACTATTTATTTTAATCAGCTTTTTGGCTGCTGTGACTAAAAGATCCCGACCAGAACAACTGTAGAGAAGGAAAAGTTTATTTGGGGACTCACAGTTTTAGAGGTCTTAGTCCACAAAAGACTGACTCCATTCCTTGGACCTCAAAATGAGTCAAAATATAATGGTGGTGGAATGTGGCAGAGGGAAGCAGCTCACATTATTAGGAGGCAGAGAGAGAGTGAGTCTCCACTCTTCAGGTGCAAAATATGTACCCCCAAGCCACACCCCAATTCCCACCTCCTCTAGCTATACTCTACCACTTCAGTTACCACTTAGTTAATCCTTATCAAGACATTAATTCACTGATTAGGTTAAGACTCTTACAACCCAATTATTAATCCTATGAACCTTCTCGAATTATCTTACATGTGAGCTTTTGGAGGACATCTCACATCCAAACCACAACACTATTTCTTTATCTTCCATTAGAAATATATTGGGTATAAATCTTTCTAAAATGTACTATTAAAAATAATATGTAGGGACTGGTTTTAGCTCAGTGGTGGAGCGCTTGCCTAGCACATGTGAGGCACTGGGTTCAATCCTCAGCATCACATAAAAATAAAATAAAGGTATTGTGTCCATCTACAACTAAAAAATTTTTAAAAAATTATTTTTAAAAAAGGTGTAATTTACTTTTATTTGGAAAACTCAGAAGATCTTTGTGAAGACATGAAAATACAAAATAAAAACCACTTTCCAAAGATTTTTGGAAATGGTCTGTATTATAAATATTGTGTTGCACTGCCCAGATCTGTTTATCACAACTTCCCAACTACTGCAAGGTTATTGGGAATTTTCTTGGCTTAAAAAAATCTGTTTCACCCAAGGTCACACCCTCACACACTATTCCAGGGTAGTCTATATCCAGTGTTTGGCTGATGCATGGGTATAAAGGCACACTCTCTCTCATGCCAACTCAGGACCACTCTGAGCTATTCTAGTTTCACATTTTCTTCCTTCCTTGTCTACGCACCCCCTCCCCTGCACCACTCCCCCATTACTGGGGATTGAATCTAGGACTTCATGCCTACTAAGCAAATGCTCTACCATTGATCTACATCCTAAGCTGCAGTTTCATATGTCTTTTTGAAGTTGACTGATGAAGTCGAGTTCTCTTAAAATTATATATTGAATAGTATTTAAATTTTTCTGAGGAATGTGTCATTAATAGTGCAATAGTACATTGGAGCCCTTGTAGCCTACAAAGATGTTAAGGAACAGTTGCCTATATACTAAATGACCTCAGGTGAAAACTTTTGAAGGGCCTGTGTCCTTAATTATTAGGCAATAAACCTTTACTTTTTGCTGTATTATTATGGCTTTTTTGTTCCCTTTGTTTTCACAACTTCTCTTCTTCAGTGGATACTCTTTAGAGGGTCTTCTAGACTGTAATAAACCTTCTTTAATCCCCAGTCATCTTGACACCCTTCCTTACCTCAGCCACAAGTGGCTGAACCCAAGTGGCAGGATGGATCTGTTTTTTTTTTTTTTTTTTTTTTAAATATTTATTGTTTAGTTCTCGGCGTACACAACATCTTTGTTGGTATGTGGTGCTGAGGATCAAACCCAGGCCGCACGCATGCCAGGCCCGTCAGGATGGATCTGTATTCGTTTTCTGGGACTTTTCCAGAGGAGGAAGTTACTCTCTCTGATTAGACCCATAAACTTGAAGGTCAACAGTACTGCAGTGTGATGAGAACATCTTTCATCAGCCATGTGGCCCAGAAAACAGAGGATGCAGATATGTACAAGGAGCAGAGATGAGAAACTGTCAGAGGTGGATTAGCTTTCTAAGCCCTGCTTCCAGTCCTGTTGTGAAGTACCTATTTCTGTTCTTTGCCTTCATGAAGAGATCCATATCCTTATAATCAATCTTTCATGTCTGCATAAGCTAACTCAAATTAGTTAATGCTACTTAGGACATTGGTTTTCTTTCTTTTTTTTTTTTGTCTTTAAATTGGGATGAACTTGAAAACTGTATAAAAAATAAAAAGAAGTAGAATTTTTAAATGAAAACAAGGGATGCTTTCCCATGTAAAGTTTTAGTGCATAAAAAACTTTGTGCTTTTCACCACTCAGAGGCCATTTTCACTTCTTAGTCTTTTATTAATTAAGTAGTTAATATATTTTAATTGACAAGTTAAAAATATATGTATAGTCATGCGCTATGTAATGACATTTTGGTCACTGACAGACCACATATACAACAGTGGTCTCATAAGATTATAATGGAGCTGAAAATTTCCTATTATCTCATATTTTTACTCTACCTTTTCTGTGTGAAGATATGTTTACAAAACAAACAGTATTGTTTTACAATTGACTGGGAGAGTCAGTATGTAACATGTCATACAGGGGGTTGTACCTTAGAACCAATAGGCTCTGCCTTTTAGTCTACAATGTATAGTAAGCTGTGCTATTCAGGTTGTGTACATACTGTATGCTGTATGATGCCCACACAATAATGAGCTTGCCTAACAATGCATTTCTCAGAATGCATCATTAAACAATGCAGGATCACTGTATTCATGCGGTACATTATGTTTTGATGTATGTATTTTTATATGTTGTGTAATAGCTAAATTAAGCTACTTAACATAAGAATTATCCCCACATACTTATCATTTCTTTTTTTTCTTTGCTTTTTTTTTTTTTTTTTTTTTTACTGGGGATTGAACCCAGGGGCACTTAACCACTGAGCTGATATTTTCTTTTTGAGCATGGGTTATTTCTCTTAATGTCTAACAGGTTAATTGAGATTTCACCATAATTTTTCAAATGACAGGATTTTTTTCTTTTGAAGCCTGGATAATATATCATTATGTGTATATGTCACATTTTCCTTATTCATCCATTGCTGGACACTTACGTTTTATTTTTATCCTTAATTGTATTCTTGATAGTTAAATTTTATTTTGCTAAATTAAAAAAAAAGGCTTTAGTCATACTGAAGCTGATGTTTCAAAGAGTATAACATTATTGTGTGAGCATGTAGTAGTGCTAAAGAGCCTTCCACCCCACCTTTTTTTTCTTTTTTGTAATGCTGGGAACTGACCATTGAACCCAGGGTCTCACACATGCTAGTCAAATGTTCTACCACTGAGCTACATCCCTAGCCCTTTTTGCTATTTGTTTTGAGACAAATAGTTGCCCAGGCTGGACTGCCTTAGCCTCCTGAATCCAACAAGAACACATTTTTGAAATGGAAGAAACATTCTTTATACTTTGTTAATGTGCTAGTTTTTGTGTGTGGTGCTAAGGATCAAACCCAGGGCCTTGCATATGCCAGACAAATGTTCTCACTCTGAACTGTATCCCCAGCCCCTAGATAGTTGAATTTTAACCACTTTTAAGTCAACTTAATTTTTTTAGTACTTCAGGGTTGAATATGTTTTTGACACCTATATCTCAAATATGACTGATAACTGGCTAAAATGGAACTTACAAATAGCTTAATGGAATTCATTTATCTAGTTGGATTTTGGCAGACCTGGGAACTGTGTTGTTGTTGGCCTTTAATATTTATTATAAAGTTCCTGCAGTAGTTGGTTCCCTTGGTAGGCAAAATCAGCAGAATTATTAATTAATTGCCTTGGGCTTAAGCACCTAGATAGCAGATAACAGGAAATATCATTCTACTTTTTATTTAATCAGAATGTTATCTTGAAGGAACTCTGACTGCTGTAGTATGTTTGCACCATGCCAGTAGATGATTTCCAGTTTCAGGAAAGATCTGTGGGTTTTAGAATAGAACCAAGACCTCTGGCCCCTTTTACATCTATAGGCTTTGTTTTGATCCTTAGTCCAGATATTTCATTTAATGATTTTGGTCATTTTGGGTGAGAGAGTGTGGATGAATTCGTGAAAAGTCATCCCTATTAATAGGAAATGTTTTTATTAATGATGAGTCATCCTTGGAGACCATTAGTGATAAACATGTTTTTTTCACATAATCAAGGAAAGATGTATGAGTCTTTTTTTCTGACTGGGTCTGGTCCTCTGTGCTTTATTCTTTTTGTCTATTAGAGGTGGAACTGTCATGTTTTTGGACATTTGAGCTAGGGGCCAGGCAGAGGCAGTAAGCTTGTTATACTAGTAGTTCACCTTTGGACTTTTAATTGTATTTTCTACCCTTGTATGATACAAGTTAAAATATGGTTGCCTTATATTTGTATCTAAAATAATTTTTTATTCAATACAGATTAATTATTGTCTCAGAGGAAAGAGTATGTTTTTGCTCATATTTTCCTCTCTTCCTTCAGTTCTCCTACATACCTCATCAAGTAAGCCATATTTAATGGTGTCAGTGGAGACTGTAGCCATGACTCAGAATGCTTAGTGTCAGATCAGGCGGGGCAGGCAGCAACCAAAGGAGGCAGATTTAAAAGGGCCGCTGAACAGGCTTTATTGAGATATCACTCCAGGGTGGAACTCCATCAGACCCATAGAGAGGACAGGGGAAGGGTCTGAGGAGAAACCTCGTGGAATCTTGACCGGATTGGACTTTTATGGGGCTTACAGCAGGAAGAGAAGGGCTTGGGACAGGAAAAGGTGTTTCTAGGAACCCTTGCCCCCTTGGAGTTGGTCAAGGTAGTTGGCTGATCTCCAGGATTGGCCAGGGGATCCTGCTGATTGACTACTTCATTAACAGGCGTTAATCAGGAGATCTGGCTGATTGACAGGCATTTCTGCCGGCATCTGATTGATGTTCTTTTCCTGCTTGGGCTGTTTTGTTCTAAGTTGCCACCAAGTCGCCATCACCTACCTAACACATAGTATCTGGTGTTTGGAACTTGTCAATGCTTTTATCATGCTGAGGCCAGTGTCTTTCAGAGTATAACACTATTATATGAGCATGTACTAGTGCTAAAGAAGAAAGTTTTTAAATGGAAGAAACATTCTCCATTCTGTTAACAATGTGCTATCGGAGAGTAGCTACATATTTATTTTATAACTTAACAATTAATGATTCTAAATATATCAATCTGATTTATAATCTATAGTTTGTTTAAGATGTGCCAGCTTACTTAATCTATAGCTACAACAATTACTTCAAACCTTCTGGCTCTGAGATATAGTTTGCCTTGGAAAAAAGTACCATTTCTATTTCTTTCTTCCAGAACATGTTATATATGGCCTGACATAATATTTCTTCCTGTAGACCGTGATGGCAGCACAAGGGTTTCATTGGCTGTTATTCTCATCCACACCCAGTGTAGAGACCCTGTTGACTCACAGTTCAAGCACTAGATCTGAATCTTTTCTGATGATTAAAAATAAATAAAAATTTTTATTGTGAAAAAATCTAAAATATATATGAAAGTGTTACCGCTGTTTACCAGTAATGAGTCAAGCACACTGAGGAAAGTGTAGAGAGGAAAGTGGAAGGCTTTATTAAAGGATGGCAGAAAACACTTCCTCCCAGAGGAAGAAGGGTCCCGAAAGGCAGTATCCATCCAAGGGGGAGGTCTTCCCTTTTTTATGCTAAGGTCTTCTTTGAGTCCTCCCACATTCTTGTCCTTTATTTCCCTGTATCCTTCAGTGATAGAATGCAGGTGGGAAGGCCAAAAGGTGGGAGATATGTGGACTGATGGGGTTAGGAGGAGTAATCTGGACAGGAAGGGCCTGGGGTGGTTTGGTTAGCACCTCCCTGTTTGCTGCGAGCTACTTCATTAACAATTCCTTAGGATGGGTTCTGGGCCTTGGGGACATTAACATTTCAATTTCCCCAGGTGTTGTTCTTCATTTTCTTTATCTTACTTGATATTAGACCTGTTTTACCTGACTACAATAACTACCTATCTTTAAATCTGGCTTCAAAAGTAGAAAGAGCAGTATAGTCAGTTCCCACATACCTGTGTCCCCAGGTTTAACATCATCAACTCATGGTCAACTTATGTCACCTACATCCTTACCTGCTTTTTTTTTCCCAATTATTTTGAGGCAAATACCAGACATACTGTCATTTCATTCCAATTATTTCAGTATCTATTGTTAGACCAGAACGCAAGAAAAGACCATTGACTCCAATTAAAATCAAATTAAAGCAAGTTTATTATTTCAACTGGCCGGGCTGCCTTTCCCACTCAAAACCACGGGAAACAAGACAGCTTTCCTGCAGCCCAGCTTTATAGCCCAGAAAGTTACACAAGGGGGGTTTCAGATAACAGAACTCTGACAAGCATCACACTAATGGTAGTTTACAATTTTTGCTGGCCCCAACATCAGAATTTATGAGGACCATTAGAGCCTCAGAGAGGGTCGTTATCTGGCCAGGGAAGGCCAATATTTATGAGGTGTCACTAAAGTTTCAGAGAGGGCTGCTATCTGGTTAGAGAGCCAGGCATGGGTGAATTCAAGGCACAGGCAGGCATTCCAAGCAGGTTCAGAATTTGCAGTAATTTATAGTAAAGCCAAAATTATCTTTTCATGGCTTTGTGGCGAGATGACTCCCAATTTTAAGAAAAGATCAGGTTGGGTCTATCAGTATCTGTACAGAAAAAAGGTTAACATAGCAGGCCTGTCTGCAGTTTTCTGAAAGGCCTGTTTACAAGGTTGCTGGCATCAGGAAACATGGATTTGGAGAAGATTCTTACCACCCTAACTGGTAATGGCTCACTATGCCTAACCTTTGTGTACAAACCATGTTGTTTATGATGAATGTCTGCTTTCCTTCTAAGAGGCTGGAATCTTGGAGTGTGCTTGATAATATGACTATGTAACCAGGCTCCAATAAAAACTTTGGGCATTGAGTATGTGGAAGCACTGTCTCAACTTGTTGCTTGGAGAATTAGGCCCATCCCAGTGACTGCACTGTGAGAAGACTCTTGAAAGCTGGCACCTGGTTTCCTCTAAACTTTACTATACTCCGTTTTCCCTTTGCTGATTTTTGATTTGTTACCTTTTGGCTGCTCATAGCCATGAACATGTACAGCTGTATGCAGAGTTATGTGAGCCCTCCTTCCAAATCCCTATATCTGGGAGTAATATTAGGAATTGTTGGCAGAATATCTCTTACATAAACACTTAAAAACTATTTATTCATCCATCCATCCATCCACCTACATCTCCATAATACTATTATCACATCTAAAAATATTCATAATACTTCCTTCATATCATCAAATATCAAATCAGCATTTGCATTTCCAGTTGCCTCATAAGTGTCATAATCTTTCTTAAATTTTGTTTGAATCAAGATTCAGATATTGCAACTGGTTGATACTTTCTTAAGTTATTGTTACTGCTGTTGACCGGCGAGTCCTTGCTTCCCCGATGTTGAAGAATTACACCAAAGAAGCACGCCGAGGCAAGGTCAGAGTAGAAATTAGAAGTTTATTAAAGGACAGTAGAAAAGACTTCTCCTGGAGGAAGAAGGGGACCCAAGAGGTGGAATCCGTGGAAGTGCGGTTGTTTCCCCTTTTTATAGTTTTGGTGATGGTGTAAAGGTAAAATTTCTAAGCTGATTCCAAGCTGCAAGAGCTTGAGTTAAAGTGTAAAAGACTAGGCATTGTAAAGCTTCTAAATGGCAAGGCCTGGGCTAAAAAGTAAAGACTAGGTAGTGTTAAAATTCTTCTGCTACCCCCGGAACCTGTAATCTCTGTAGCTGTTAGGGCAATGCTGGAACTGCCCAGTAAATATCTCCATTGATTCCCTGGTTGTTTAATAGCTAAGGGCTCCAGGTAGCATGGCACATAAGCATCTAGGCTCCCAAACCAATCAGTTTAAATTTGTACCTCGATTAGAAATGACCAATCACCCCTGCCCTGATTGTTCCTGCCAATGAATGTACTAATCCCATCTCAGAGTTGTTGTTCAATTTTCCCTAGCCTCATGATGATTTGTTCTGATGTATGCAAAGCCTAGCGCCCTCTCCAAAAAGTGTACTTAAGCTCTGCTTGACCTCTGCTCTGGGCTCTGGGCTGCTCTCCCTTCTTGAGTGAGCATGGAGCCCCAGCGCATTGGAATGGATCCCCAATAAATCCCCCTTGCCAATTGCATGAAGTCAGTCTCTTGTGTGGTCTCTTTCTCTGACGCTCTGCTGGACCCCAACAATGGAATGTAGGTTGGAAGGCCCGAGGGGTGGGACACTTCTTTGTGATGGGCTATCTTTAAGTTTGCTGGGGGCTGTTCATTAACACTTCTTTGAGGTGGACTTCATTAACATTCCATGAGTTGTCCTGCGTTTCCCCAAAATCATTCTCAGCATGGCCTCCATTTTAGATTTCACTCGGTATTAGACCCGATTTACCTAACTACACTGACTACCTAATTTTAAATCTGGCTTCATTATCACTATAGGTTCCCTATCTTCCCCCCCTTTTTTTTCTTGAATTTATTTTACTAAAGAACCTGAGTCATTTTTTCCTGCAGTGTGTCCCACACTCTTTTGTTTACTATACTGCTATGGAATAGTTTATTGTCTTCCTCTGTGAATTGGTATTGTGACTTTTTGTTTGAGATTTTGAAAGTTCAGTGCTGCCTTATATCCTGAGGATATGCTTTAGTTTTCATTTGATTAATATTTGCCAAACATATTGAGATACTTGAATAGAAGGGCTCTAACAGTAAATATCTTTGTTTCATTAGCATGAGACTAGATCTTCTGACACTGGGAGTATGACTTATCCTACTTAAGAGATTCCAGTGAAAAGTACATGGCTTAGTGTTCATTACCTGCCTTTCATGTACTTATCCTGGCAGAGTTCTCTGAGCAAAAACTAACTTTAGTTATCGGGGGTTAGAACTGTGCCATGGTGATCAAATTCCCTTTTTTTTCTTTTTTTAATATTTATTTTTTAGTTATAGGTGGACACAAGTATCTTTATTTATTTTTATGTGGTGCTAGCGCTCTACCTGAGAGCCACAACCCTAGCTCCCAAATTCCCTCTTTTCAGTCTAGTTATTTTTTGTTAAATCCTAAAAACTTAAACCAGGAAACATCAGAACCCTACTAAAAACTGCATATATATGCCAACATATATTAATTTGTTATACAACAAAATCAATGTTCTTTGTAAATAATTATTATTAGTGAGTTTTTTGCTTTTTTTGTTTTATTGTACTGAGGGTTAAACTCAGGGGCACTCTACCACTGAGCTATATCCCTATCCCCCCCTTTTTTTTAATTTTGAGATAGGGACTTACTAAATTCCTGAGGCTGACCTTGAACTTGTGATTCTCCTGCTTCAGCCTCCCAAGTCACTGAGATTATAAACATGGGCCACCACACCCAGTTTAATAGTACATCTTCTTTGTACAAAATAATGAGTTTCAGGTTGGGGTTATGGCTCAGTGGCAGAGTGCTTGCCTACCATGTGTGAGACACTGGGTTTGATTCTCAGCACCACATATAAATGAATAAAGCAAAGGTCCATCGACAACTAAAAAAAATTTTTTTAAATGATTTTCATTGTGACAATTTCATACATGCAAATAATATACTTTGATATGATCATATCCACCTTCTCTGTGTTTCTCTTTCTTCCCCTTCCCAGGAAGGTGTTTTTTCCTAATAGCACTCCTTCTACTTTTATGTTGTGTTTTTTGTTTTGTTTTTGAGTTACCAATTCCTCTTAACTTTATAGGAATAACCCAACAACAAAAGTCTAAAGTGTTAGTATGAAAAGAAGTAGTCAAACGATTTCTGTTTGCCATTGGTGTGCATCTATATATAGAAGACCCAAAAAACTCCACCAGAAGACTTCTAGGGCTTTTAAATTTGTTTAACAAAGCAGCAATATCCAAGATCAGCACCCATAAATCAATAGCTTTCCTATACTCCAACAGTGATTCAGCTGAGGAAAAAAAATTCATCTCATTCATAATAATCTAAAAAAAAAATCAAATACTTGGGTGTAATCTAACCAAGGAGGTAAAAGAACTCTATAATGAAAATTATAGGACACTGAAGAAAGAAACTGAAGAAACCTTAGAAGATGGAAAGACATTCCATGTTTTTAGATAGGCAGAATTAATATTGTCAAAATGGCCATACTACCAAAAGCAATATACAGATTCAGTGCAGTCCCCATCAAAATACCAATGACATGCCAAGCATGGTGGCTCATACCTGTAATCCCAGCAATTTGGGAGGCCGTGGCAAGAGGATCACAAGTTCAAAACTAGCCTCAGCAACTTAGCCCTAAGCAACTCAGTGAGATCCTGTCTCTAAATAAAATCTAAAAAGGGCTGGTGATGTGGCTCAGTGGTTGAGCACCCTTGGGTTCAATCCCTAGTACTAAAAAGAAAGAAAAAAACCAAAAAACAAAACAAACAAACAAAACACACAAACAAAAAACAAGAAAAGCAATGACATTTTTCACAGAATTAGAAGAGACCCAGAATAGCTAAGCAATACTAAGTAAGAAAAGCAAAGGAGGCATTACAATATCTGATCTGAAATTATACTATAGAGCTGTAGTAACAGAAACAGCATGATATTGGCATCAAAACAGACATGAAGACCAATGGAATAGAATAGAAGACACAGAAAAAAACTTGTATACCTATAGCTATCTAATATTTGACAGAAGTGCCAAAAATATATCTTGGAGAAAAGACAGCCTTTTTAACAAATGATGCTGGGAAAACTGGATACCATATGTAGAAAAATGAAATTAGACCCCTCTTAGCCTACTCAAAAACTCAAATTGAAATGGAACCAAGACTTAGGAATTAAACCAGAAACTTTACAACTGATGGAGTAAAACATGGGGTCAATACTCCCATCACATAGGTTCTGGCACCAATTTCCTTAACAAGATCCCCTAAAGTGCAAGAAATAAAACCAAAATTGGTAGGTGGAATGCTATCAAACTAAAGCTTCTGCACAGCAAAGGAAAGAGGAGCTTGAAGAGAGCCTATAGAATAGGAGAAAATCTTTGCCAACTATTTCTCCAAGAGGGGATTAATATCCAGAATATACAAAGAACTCAAAAAATTAAACATCAAACAAACAAATACCACCCAATCAATAAATGGCCAAAACCAGAAACTTCTCAAGATAAGAAACATAAATAGCCAATGAGGGGCTGGGGATATAGCTCAGTTGGTAGAGTGCTCTCCTCACATGCACAAGGCCCTGGGTTTAATTTCCCAGCACCCCCCCCCCCCACACACACACAAATAAAAGCCAATGAATACACGAAAAAATGTTCAACATCTGTAACAATCAGGGAGATGCAAATTAAAACTTTCATCTCACTGGTCAGAATGGCAGCGATCAAGAATACAAGCAACAGGGGCCGGGGATGTGGCTCAAGCGGTAGTGCGCTCGCCTGGCATGCGTGCGGACTGGGTTCGATCCTCAGCACTACATACCAACAAAGATGTTGTGTCCGCCGAGAATTAAAAATAAATATTAAAAATTCTCTCTCTCTCTCACTCTCTCTTTAAAAAAAAAAAAAGAATACAAGCAACAATTAATGCTGGTGATGTTGTGGGGAGAAAGGTGTACTTGTACATTGTTGGTACTACTGCAGACTAGGACATTCATTCTGTAAAGCAGTATAGAAATTCCTCAAAAAACTAGGGATGAAACCACCACAAGAACCAGCTATTCCACTCCTTGGTGTTTTCCCAAAAGATCTAAAATCAGCACACCACAGCAACACAGCCACATCAATATTGATAACAGCACAATTCACAATAGCTAAATTACAGAATCAACCCAGATGCCCATCAATAGATGAATAGATTAAGAAATTGTGGTATAAATGTACAATGGAGTAGTTCTACTTAGCCATAAAATGAATAAAATTTATGGCATTTATTGCTAAAATAGATGTAAATAGAAAGTATCATACTAAGTGAAATTAGCCAAACTCAGAAACTCAAAGGTCAAATGTTTTCTCTTATATGTGGAGGCCAGAATAAAATAAAGGAAAGGGGGAGGGGAGAATAGGATAACGTAAAGAATTGTAATGCAAATAATAATAATAATAATAATAACAATAACAATAATAATAATAATAATAATAATAAAGCTTATGTAAAAAATAAATAAAAATTTAAAAAAACATGTGAGTCTAATACAAATTTATAAATGAGCAATAGGAAGTCTAATAGAGTACAGGAAGGAAAATGGGAAAGGGGAGGGAAGAGGGAAAAGGGGAACCATGAACTGAAATAAATTTTCATGCTTGTATGAGTTTTTGGAATGAACCTAACTACTATGTATAATTAAGAAGCTCTAATAAAAAATTAAAACAAAATTTTCTTTATTTAAAAAACAGTGAATACAGTTACCATAGGTATCAATATAGATGTACTTTTTTGAAATAGGTGGTGGTTGGTCATTTAATAAGCATTTAGAATATTCATGTATACTTTAAACATTTTTATTTTTAATTGTGGTAAAAACACATAAAATTTACAAACTTAACACTTTTGAATGTACAGTTCAGTAGTGTTAACTACATTTGTAGTGTGGTATAACCAATCTCCTGAATTCTCTTCATCTTGAAAAACTCTAATTCCCTATCCCCCTTATTTTAGATCCCAGCAACCACTTTTCTTTCTGCTTCTGAGTCTTCCTACTTTATCTAGGGTAAAGTGGAATCATATAGTATTTGTCTTCTTGTGATTGGCTTTTATCACTAAGAATAATGTCCTCAAGGTTTATCAGAGTTGTAGCATGTATCCAAATTTCCTTCCTTCCCTCCCCCTCCCTTTTGCTACTGGGGATTGAACCCAGGGTTGCTCACCACTGAGCCATTTCCCCAGGCCTTTTAAAAAATATTTTATTTAGAGAGAAGGTCTTGTTAAGTTGCTTAGGGCCTCACTAAGTTGCTGAGGCTGGCTTTGAACTCTCAATCTTCCTGCCTCAGGCTTCCAATCCGCTGGGATTACAGGTGTGCATTACTGCTCCCAGCTCCTTCCTTTTTAATGTTGAAAAGTATTCCAGTCTATGAATATATCACATTTTGTTTATTCATTAATTCATCGATAAACATATGGGTTGCTTCCGTCCTTTGGCTGTTGTGAATAGTTTCTATGAACATGGATGTACAGATATCTTTTTGAGATCCTACTTTTCAATTCTTTTGGGTATGTACTCCAAATTGCTGGGTCACATGGCAAGTGTTTCATTTGTTTGTTTGGTACCAGAGATTAAACCCAGCGGTGCATAAGCACTGAGCCACATCTCCATCCCTTTTATTTTTTATCTTGAGTCAGGTTCTCACTAAGTTGCTTAGGGCCTTGCTAAATTGTCTAGGCTGATTTTAAACTTGTGATCCTCTTGCCTTAGTCTTCTGAGTTGCTGGGATTATAGGCATGCACCACCATGCCTGGCTGTTTCATTTTTTTGAGGAACCATCATACTGTTATCCACAGTAGGTATATCATTGTACATTTTCACCAACATCACACAAGAGTTCCAGTTTATTCATATCCTCTCCAACATTTGATATTTTCTGCCCTCACTTTCAATGGCAGGCATCCTAATGAATTTGAAATGATATCTCATTGTGATTTTGATTTGTATTCCCTTAATGATTAATGATATTGAGCCTCTTTTCATATGTTTATCGGCCATTTGTATATCATTTTGAGAGAATATCTACTCTAATGTTTTGCATTTTAAAATTAGGTTACTAATTTTTATTGTTGTTGTAGGAATTCTTTATTCTGAATAGTAACCCCTTATCAATATGATAGTTCTTCCCATTCTGTGGATTGCCTTTTCATTCTGTTGATCGTGTCCTTTGATGCATACAGATTTTTAATTGTGATGTGGTCCAATTCATCTATATTTTTGTTGTTTTTGCCTATACTATTGGTGTTGCAACTAAGATATCATTGACAAATTCAGTGTCATGAAGCTCTCCCCCTAAGTTTTCTTCTAACAATCTTATAGTTTTAGCTCTTACATTTATATCTTTGATCCTGCTTGAGTTACTTTTTCCATGAGATTTACAGTAGGAATCTATCTTTATTCTCTGCTCTTTTACACTCTGATTTAATGATATATCTGTGCACTGTCTAGAAGAGAACAGAGGGCTCTGAAGTCGGTTGTGCTATTGACAACTGCTTGCAATGGAAATCTTGCCTTAATGTCTCCTCCCATGGGCAGTTGTTACTGATCTAGTTTATTTTTCCCCAAAGAGTTTAAATTTTAAGAAAGTAAGAGAAATTGCTAAGTACCTGTTCCCAGTTATTAAGTATTAGTTGTTTATACTTTTTATTTTAGGTTCTTAGACTTTTTATTATGAAAAGTTTTCAAACATACACATAGTAAAAACAAACCCCAGCACACAGCTTCAACAAATAGCCTTCTCCATCTCTTGTTTCATCTACTCCCTTTCCCAGCCTTTTCTTCCTGAAGTATTTTATCATTCCACTTATTTATTTAAAGTAAATTTATATATTTCTTATCAAATATGTTTGATGGTGGAGTATACTTTTCTAGTACTTTATAGTAGAGTATTTGATCAATTAATAGTTTTAAATCCTAGGGTTAGGATCAATATTATTATTATAGTAATATAAATATAAATATAAATTATTATATGCTATTTCTTTGATTTTATCTCTAATCAATAATGCAGTTTTTGCCTCAGGATTCAAAATCCTGATTATATATTGCTCTTTTGGGAAAAATTGAACTTCCCTATAGCCTTTTACATTAGAATATGATTTCCAGGGTTAGGGATATAGCTTGCTGGTAGAGAACTAGTCTAGCATGCATGAGGTCCTGGGTTTGATCCCCAGTATCAGGAAAAAAAATGTGATTTTGCCGCAGTCTGGCTGGACACCAAATCACGAGCCACTCACAGCTTTGTCAAACCTAGTTGATCTAGGACATCTTGTCCCCATAAATTTATAGGAAGATGATCCAATACATATGGCTGTATAGTTCCTTCACATCCTTCAGGATCCTTCCAATCTAATATCATTGCACTTCTAAGGGGATTAGTCGCCACTCCTAGGCCTCAAAGCATTTGAGTGGCTTGTTGTAATGGCCAATGTTTTGGCCATTCTTGATGAGATATGATGCTAAGGGAGCTTGGGGACCATAGGTTGTTACAGCCTCCTTTAACTGCTTCACTGTTTTAAAATCTAAAGCAAGGTGAATTCACTGCCCTCCTACCTGTTCAAGTACAGGGCATGCTAATCTTTGAGGTCCTGTCTCAGGATCCCATTTATCAACTACGGGGTTTGAGGGCCACTCAGCTGTCTCCATCCGTGGGGCTGTTGGTTGAATTACGCCTTCTGGTGATAAAACCGAGTTAGTAATAGCCTCCTGTTGTAGCCTTTTTTCCTAATAACCCCTTTTCCTTTAAATTTTCTTCCTCTGTCTGACTAGCTCGAGAGACCTTTTCTTTTGCTTGATCTAAAATGTCTTTCTCCATGGTCTGAAACTCTAACAATTTACCTAACACCTTTTTGGTTTGTTTTTTACTAATTTCTCATCTACTATAAAGATAACGCAACCCAATAAGATAACACAAAACAAAACCGAAACTGAAACAAAAACGGAATAAAAAAATCACTGTATCAATTTTCTCTTCCTCAGGGTCGACAAACTTCAAACCTTGAGCCAACCATTTTTCCCAGTTTGCCTGAGAAATTTCTAGGGACAGGCAACTTGAAATAAAAACTAAATAAATCAAAACAAGAACACATTGTTTTTTGAAATGGTCACCCATTCTTTCGCTCTTCCTCAGGGGCGAGCAATTTCACTTTCCTCCAAGTTTCAGATGTTCCCCTTACGGACCACCAGATTCCACAGTCTGGCTGGGCACCAAATCACGAGCCACTCACAGCTTTGTAGATTCAAATAGCAATTCTTTATTCACAAACTCACACCGGCCCTCTACAAACACGTTCTGGCCGCCAAATTCACGTACTCCACCAGGCTCTAATCAGCAGGGTACACTTTAAACCTGGAACCGCCCTAAACCTGGATTAGCCCTGGTCCTTGAACAAGGTCACCTTACTCCAGCATACATGCAATGTCACTGCGAATGTCCGAGGCAAGTCCATTTCCACGAGTCCTTCCTCTAAGCAACATGGGGTACGATGGCAAGGAAATTTTGATGCGTCATTCCTACTTGGCAATGGCTCTCAGCATGATTTTTCAATAACTCATTGTTTAATAGATATTAGCTACATATTCTTTTAAATTTTTTTTAACTTTTTGATGAAACTTTACTATATTTATTCAGTTATTTATATGTGATGCTGAGAATCAAACCTAGTGCCTCACACATGCTAGGCAAGTGCTGTACCACAACCCCACAACCACAGCCCTAGCTACATATTCTTATAAAATGCTTAGAATAAGAACTCACAGGAAAAATTATAAAAATGTTTATTTTCTTTTTCTTTTTTATTATGTCTCTTCCCTTTGAATCATGGTGATACTATATAATAAAAGCATCACCTATTCCATTATTCTTTCTTTTTCACCCTCTGGAGAATTTAATAAAGTGCAATAAGTGGGGGACTTTTTGCCGTAGAAGTACTGTTTAGAAGTTAAAAATTCACAAATATATGATTGTTAAAATGAAAGATGATTAGATCTCATCCAGATTATAAAGTTTTCTTCTTGATTTATATTGCCTAATTATTTAATACTGCTATAACTCAAAGTGGGAGGGCTGTCAGTAGATAGGCTGTTTGATGTAAAGCAGTTTGGTAAATGGAAAGTATGGGTAGTGAGGTGAGTCAGGAGCTATTGCCATACAAGTAAGCTGTTTTCTTCAATTGACCAAGGATACTGAAAACTGAAACCAGGAAAAGTCATAATATAAAATTGATGTCCATACATTTCCAGGTAAATAGTTTTATATCATATTTATTACTTATTTCTACTAATTACTTATTTCTTAATATTATATTACTTATTTCTTTTTTTATTATTGGTTGTTCAAAACATTACAAAGCTCTTGATATATCATATTTCATACTTTAGATTCAAGTGGGTTATGAACTCCCATTTTTACCCCGTATACAGATTGCAGTATCAAATCGGTTACACATCCACGTTTTTACATATTGCCATACTAGTGACTGTTGTATTCTGCTACCTTTCCTATCCTCTAGTATCCCCCCTCCCCTCCCCTCCCCTCCCATCTTTTCTCTCTATCTCATCTACTGTAATTCATTTCTTTCCCTTGTTTTGTTTTTCCTTTCCCCTCACATCCTCTTATATGTAATTTTGTATAACAATGAGGGTCTCCTTCCAGTTCCATGCAATTTCCCTTCTCTCTCCCTTTCCTTCCCACCTCTTGTCCCTGTTTAGTGTTAATCTTTTTCTCATGCTCTTCCTTATGCTCTGTTCTTAGTTGCTCTCCTTATAT
Source organism: Ictidomys tridecemlineatus (assembly GCF_052094955.1). Taxonomy (NCBI): domain Eukaryota; kingdom Metazoa; phylum Chordata; class Mammalia; order Rodentia; family Sciuridae; genus Ictidomys; species Ictidomys tridecemlineatus. The sequence goes on from NC_135481.1 coordinate 29,133,941, forward strand.
CAAAGAAGACATTTGGCATTTGTTTTTTAGGGATTGGCTAGCTTCACTTAGCATAATTTGCTCTAATGCCATCCATTTCCCTGCAAATGCCATGATTTTGTCATTTTTTAATGCTGAGTAATACTCCATTGTGTATAAATGCCACTTTTTTTTTAAGATAGAGTGAGAGAGGAGAGAGAGAGAGAGAGAGAGAGAGAGAGAGAGAGAGAGAGAGAATTTTTAATATTTATTTTTTAGTTCTTGGCGGACACAACATCTTTGTTGGTATGTGGTGCTGAGGATCGAACCCGGGTCGCACGCATGCCAGGCGAGCGCGCTACTGCTTGAGCCACATCCCCAGCCCCTAAATGCCACATTTTTAAATCCATTCATCTATTGAAGGGCATCTAGGTTGGTTCCACAGTCTAGCTATTGTGAATTGTGTTGCTCTGAACATCGATGTAGCAGTATCCCTATAGTACGCTCTTTTAAGGTCTTCAGGGAATAGTCCAAGAAGGGCAATAGCTGGGTCAAATGGTGGTTCCATTCCCAGCTTTCCCAGGAATCTCCATTCTGCTTTCCAAATTGGCTGCACCAATTTGCAGTCCCACCAGCAATGTACAAGTGTACCCTTTTCCCCTATTACTTATTTCTTAATATTGATTACTTATTTCTCCTCTGAGATCTTCTGAATTTAAAATATTGAGTAACTCATGTCTGAAAAGAATATTTAAGAATCATTCATATATAACACAAGTACTAATTTATTACTTTCTTAGGAAAGCCTACAACCCTTATGTTCCCATTCTAAACTTGACTAAGGGGTGGGTATATCTCTGTGAGGAGTCTTCCACAAAACCTCAGTTGCAAGCATCGGATGACTCCAGTGGCATTCTGATGGTCAGGTGTATATGCTTGGCCATTTGAATGGGTCCCCATTTCTCTTTTTTAAATTTTCTTAAAAAATAAATGACAGCGGAATGCATTACAATCCTTATTACACATACACAGCACAATTTTTCATATCTCTGCTTGTATATAAATTATGTTGACACCAATTTGTGTCTTTATTCATGTACTTTGGATAATGATGTCCATCACATTCCACCATCCTTGCTAATCCCCTGTGTTATGCTCGAATTCGGGACCCCCAAAGACCACCAGAGACCCAAGATCTATGTAAGCAGCAAAGAGGTGTTTATCGCGAGCTAGCTAGGTCCTCCGCACGCACACATAGCAACTGGTGACGCTGAGAGGCCCCGAGCCCAGGGTTTGCAGCAGTTGTATACATTCTTTGGAGAGGGCAGGGACTTCACATACAGCATAGCAAATCATCACACACCTTGGACAGGCTTTGCTCTGAGATAGAGGCTGGTTTTTCACCTGTCCCCTCCCTTTTCCTCCCACCCCTTCACCCCAGCTAGATTTCATCTGTTCCTCCTATCCTTCCCCTCCTACCCCACTATGAGTCAGCCTCCTTATATCAGAGAAAACATTTGGTATTTGTTTTTTGGGGATTGGCTAGCTTCACTTAGCTTTATCTTCTCCACCTCCATCCACTTACCTGCAAATGTCATGATTTTATTCTCTTTTAATGCCGAGTAAAATTCCATTGTGTATATATGTGCTATATTTTTTTATCCATTTATCCACTGAAGGGCATCTAGGTTGGCTCCACAGTTTAGCTGTTGTGAATTGTGCTGCTATAAACATTGATGTGGCTGTGTCCCTGTAGTATGCTGTTTTCAAGTCTTTGGGGTATAGACTGAGGAGAGGGATAGCTGGGTCAAATGGTGGTTCCATTTCCAGATTTCCAAGGAATCTCCATATTCCTTGGAAATGCTTTCCATGTTGTTAATGTTTTAGGTGTTTTATTGTGTGTTGTTTTGTTTTTAATAGCTCACCTAAAACTTACTCCTCTTCCTGGCTATGATGAGTAAAATTATATTAGTATAGAAGAAACATGCACAGTTAATATCCATATAAAAGGTTACTTAATAAATCTAAAAAGAAAAAGAAAAAAGCATAAAGGTAATGGTGATTTGCTTTTATTTCATTTTAATAACATTGGTCCTGCTGGGGTTACTTTTTTTTTTAAAAGAACTTATTATTCTAGAATTCAGCATCTCATGATCTAATCAGAGTTTTCATGTAGAAATCATCTGACTTCTTTTTGGCATGGCTTAACTCATGTGACAGAAAATTTGCACCTTTTAAGAATCTGTCTCCATAATTTCAGTGGTATTTATATATGCTCTATATTGTTCAAATTTAATATGCTTAACCATTTTGACATTAGAAATGATTCATCATCTGACATTTTTCCACTCTTAGTTTCCTTTTAAAGATTAGTTTTCTGTGATTTACAGATCATTAGTAGAGGAAGAATATTAAACTGTAAGAAACTCCAGTATCATTTGAAGACTTACTAGAAAAATCATTTATTGTGACTTAGGTACCACCTATAACTGTTAAGTTCTTTAATTATTTACCTTTTGTCTCTGCTTTCTATGATGACTCAAAAGAAATAATGTATGCAATTTTAAAAAGTTAGTATTGAAATCGAAAAATATTTAGGAGAATAAGGAAATACCTGCAATGTTTTGTTCTGTCCATCAAGTTCTTTAGTTAATTTAGGAATATAAAAATATACTTGTATATTCCTTCATATCTCATATAATGATCACTTTAGAATATTTAGATCTGCAAAAGCCTAACAAGACTGAAACAGACGTCAAGATTAAAATTAGTATTGATTTTTACCTCTTACTTTTTTTCTGGTAATAAAAAGAACTACAAGGGCAAAAACATTTTCCTGAGAATATCCACTCTGCCCTCCCTGACTACTTGAACAAAAGGGGGTATATGTGCATGTGTGTGTGTTCTACCATAGCTACTCCACAAGCCAGACAGGTGCTCTACCACTGAGCTATAGCCCCAACTACAGAGGTAAAAGTTTTTAACTGAGCCATTTAGATATTCTGTTTGGGGAATTGCAATTGAGGATTATAGAGAAGATAAGCCAAAGAAGAGAGATGTAGACACACTGACACAAATGACCCCATTAGCAGTGGTACATCAGAAAGCATACAGATTCATACTGCTTAACTTCCTGGGCCTGCCTTGTAAACAACACTGTGCTTCATTTTTGCCTCTGTGAGATTTGGTCCTTCTCTGGTTTCTTATCCTTTTATTTTCCCTATGTTGTCCTGCTCAAGAATGAGCTTCTCACTGGGTGCGGTGGCTTGTAATCCCAGCAGCTTGGGAGGCTGAGGCAGTAGGATCACGAGTTCAAAGCTAGCCTCAGCAAAAGCAAGGTGCTAAACAACTCAGTAAGACTCTGTCTCTAAATAAAATACAAAATAGGGCTGGGTATGTGGCTCAGTGGTTGAGTGCTCTTGAGTTCAATCCCCAGGACCCCACCTCTACTCCCCAAGAAAGAATGAGCTTCTCTTTAGTGAGCTTAAGTGAGTTTTATCTCCTTGAAATCATAGGAGCCGAATCATAAAAGCTGTTAAATACCTGGATGGGTAGAGAACACGTAAGTTAGTGGTCCAGGAGCATCAGGGGCAAGAGTCACAATTTAGGGCTAAAGGATTTTATTCTTAAACTGTTACATCTATACTAATGGACTATTTTCACTTTAAAAAAATACACTCTATTTTTAGAGTACTTTTAGGTCCACAGCAAAATTAAGGAGAAAGTATTCAGAGTTCCCATATAACTCTTGTCATTCACCTCAGTCTTAACTTTTTTGTTTAAGAAATTGGATCATGGGCTGGGGTTGTGGTTCAGTGATAGAGTGCTTGCCTAGCACTTGTGAGGCACTGGGTTCAAACCTCAGCACCACATAAAAATAAATAAATAAAATAAAGTCATTGTATCCATTTACCACAAAGAAAAGTATTTTTTTAAAAAAAAAGAAAGAAAGAAAGAAAAAGAAATTGTCTCTTGCTGTTTTGCCCTGGCTGTTTTCAGACTCCTGAGCTTGAGTGATCCTCTTGCCTCAGCTTCCTGAGTAGCTGGGTCTACAGGCATTCACCACCATGCCTAGCTCAGTATGAACAGAAAATCAGTATTAGAGGTATGAAAAGGATTAATTTTGCCTTTTTGAGTTTTTTTAAATGTGAATATGATGAAAATGTTTTAGAATTTATGTGTGGTTGATTGATTGATTTTTGTGCTGGAAATCAAACCCAGGGCCTTGTGCATGCATGGCAAGCACTCTACCAACTGATCTATAGCTCCAGCCCGAAAAGTTTATAAACTTTTATATATTTATTTATATACTTTTTATCTGATAATAAAAAGCACTACAAGTAATAAAAAGAACTACTGTTTATAAGTTAATTTATAAACAGTAGTTATGACATCTGCATCCCTTATTATCTTCATTGCTTCAGTTTTCTTGTCTTTTTTTTTTTTTTTTTTTTGTACCAGGGATTGAATCCAGGGGGTGTTTAACCACTGAGCGACATCCCCAGCCCTTTTAATTTTTTATTTTAAGACAGGGTCTTGCTAAGTTACTTATGGCCTAAACTGCTGAGGCTAGCCTTGAACTGGTGATCCTCCTGCCTCAGCCTCCTGAGTCACTGGAATAACAGATGCATCACTGTGCCTGGCTCTTTTCTTATCCTTAGTAAAAACCTACTGGGGCTCAGAATTCCGATGTGTTTCAATACATTCAAAATGGAGTTTTAAAAAAAATTAATTAATTATTTTTTATTGATTAAAAAAAATAAATGACAGGGGAATGCATTACAATTCTTATTACACATATGCACAATTCTTCATATCTCTGCTTGTATATAAAGTAATTTGACACCAATTCATGTCTTCATACATGTACTTTGGATAATGATGTCCATCACATTCCACCATCCTCTCTAATCCCCTGCCCCCTCCCTTTCTTTCCCACCCCTCTGCCCTATCTAGAATTCATCTATTCCTCCCATGCTCGACCTCCCTACCTGACTATGAGTCAGCCTCCTTATATCAGAGAAAACATTTTGATATTTGTTTTTTTTTGGATTGGCTAACTTAGCATTATCTTCTCCACCTTCATACATTTACACAAATGCCATGATTTTATTCTCTTTTATTGCTGAGTAAAATTCCATTGTGTATATATGTGCCACATTTTTTTTAATCCACTCATCCATTGAAGGGCATCTTGGTTGGCTCCACAGTTTAGCTATTGTGAATTGTGCTCCTATAAACGTTGTAATATGCTGTTTTCAAGTCTTTGGGGTATAGACCGAGGGGAGGGATAGCTGGGTCAAATGGTGGTTTCATTCCCAGATTTCCAAGGAATCTCTCTAAATGGAGTTGTTAACTGTACAAATTATGTTGACTTCTCTTTCTTTCAGCTCTGGGTAACCTCTGCCCTCTTCAGCAACAGAAAATTGACCCAAATCCCATCACAAAAACAAATAAAACTCACCAGTGATAGTTCTATTGCCTCCCATTTCAGGGTTTCTTCCATGTGATGCCATGAGGAAGAACAGGCAGAATCAGATACTTGTTTTTTATGTTGGTTATGTCTAGACCAGTGAGAGAAAAGAGAGATGTCCACTGTGTCTAAGAAATTCTTAAGCTCAAAGAATAAGCATTCTCCTTTTATCCTTTTCCGTATGATCTCAACCTGTGTCTTTTGTGCAGACACCACCCCAGTTCCTCTCTCTTGTGGTCGTAAGAATATCAAAACTGTCCAAATACTTCCTCTTTATTATGCCTGAATTTCTAAGTGTCATGCTGAGTGAGCTGTGTTTTTGCTGACTGAGTCATATTCTTATTCTACCAATGCAGAATAGTACTGATTATTTTCTATTTTTACTAACAAAATGAACATAGAAAATATGCCTAAAATGTATAACCACATCCTTATACTTTTTTCTTGGTGAAAAGTAAAGCCAGTTCTTTCATCAGTAATTGTTTAGGCCTTATTGTCCATTTTCTTCCTAGCACAGATTATTATCAATCCTGTTAATTTTTTTTTCAGTACTGGGATTGAGCCTAGGGGTGCTTTAGCACTGACCTATATCCCCAGACCTTTTTATTTTTTATTTTGAGAAAGGGTCTGGCCAATTTGTTGGCTCTGGCCTTGAGTTTGTGATCCTCCTCCCTTGGCTAGGATTACCAGCATGCGCCACCACTCCTGAGTGATCCTGTGAATCTTTTCAAATCCAATGTGAAACTTTTATATTTTTTTTATCCTTTTAAAAATTAGTACATATTAATTGTACATACTAATGGAATTTACTGTGATATTTCCATACATGCATACAGTGTGCATTGATCATACTCAACCTCCTGTCTGTTAGTGAGATGGGACATTTTATGTTTATTTTTAGTGATACTTAATGTTAGTTGCCTGTTTTTTGTTTGTTTGTTTTGCTTATTTACTATTGGTTTCTTATCTTTTTAAAATTAATTTGTAAGAGTTCTTTATACATTGAAGGAATTAATTTCTTACAAATATATGACAAATTTGTATTTTTGACTTTGCTTATAATATCTTTTGCAATCCAGAAATTTAAAATTTTTCTTAAAAATCTTTTAAACATTTCTTCTAAATATACAACCTTGGTACCTGATATAGCTGGTTTTCCCAGCTAAAATTCAGCTAAAAGGATGCTTTTAAAAAGGGTGGGAGGTTGTGCTAAGATGACTTTGTAAGAAAGCAGCTTGGAGCCCCCAATTTAACACTCTATTCCATCATTAATTAGGCAATACCAGCTGAACTTCCCTCTTGGCCCTTTTACTTAGATAAAGCTAATTCCTAGTGCCTCAATTGCAATGTCATTTGCCTCACATGAATGACATTTTGGAAGCAACTATGTGTATATTAGATATAGGTATATTATATGTCTACAGGCAAATATGACAGTTGTATACAAATAACTGGAGAGAGAACAACTAATCAAGGTCAGAAGTTGTACAAAACGTACTTTTTGACTATGATGAAAAGATTGCTGTTGGAACTGGGTATTAGAAATATCTGGTCATTCATCACCCTGCTTTAAAAGCCTTTGACTCCTTATCTTCTGTTGTATAAAGGTGAAGTTCCTACCATAGCATATGAGGTCATTCACTTCCTGGTCCTCATCTGTTTTTTTCTTTGAGCTAAACATTTGCTAAATACTTGTATTACATATATATTAATTGAGTATCTACTACTTACCAGATACTTTTCTAGGTTTTGGAGTTGGTATGTTCTCCACCCGCTTGGACTTTCAGACCAGCTATGGAGACATATGATAATCCCAAGTAAACAAACAATCTGTAGGGTAGGCAGGGAGGACTTTTCCAGAGGGACACATCTAATCTAAGACCTGAAGAGTAAAGAGGAACTAGCCTTAATAAGATTTGGGACATGAGAGGAGCATGTTCTAGGCAGAGGGCATATCAATGACTTTGAAGTTATAGAGTTTGGGGTTTTCTAGGCACAATAGAAGACTGGTACCCCTGGAGCTCAGAGAAAGGAAGAAAAATCCCAATGAGGTAATATTAAACCTGTGGGTGAGGTCAAATCACAGTTCCTCCTAGAATGTAGTGAAAGAATTCAAATTAACCGTAATGAGGCTCTTAAATCTAGCTTTAGTATGAGGTAAGTGTTGACATAATATATTGGTATTTAAACTTCATCTCATTAATCTGTGTAAAAACTTTGTAAGGTAGATATTAACCAGCTGCATGAATGAGAACTTTGAGGAAGGAAGTTGGGTAATTTGTTCACACTCATACAGTGGAAAAAGTATTAGAGCCACTGGCTCTGACTAACTCCAGAGCCCACATTCTTAACTTTGAACATTCTATGCTGTCTAAGCATCTTTGTTTTAAAAGAAAATTGAGATTCAGAGAATTTAAAAAGAAAAAAGTTAGAAGGAATAAAGGATATGAGGTATTCTTCAAAAAAGTTAGACTCTTCTGTCTGGGAAGACTGAACTTTTTATCTGATGGAAGCTTAGAAGGATATGAAGAGCCTGGAGAGGGCAATATGGACTTACTCACTATATAAGTAAACTCGAGGGCATCTTTTGAAGCTTCAAAGAAATAATTACAGGTCAAGTAAAAGGAAGTACTTATTATGCAGTGATAGCCAATTATCTCAGAGATTGAAAATAAATTTAGAGTAGCTTTTATCAGGACTGTAGACCTAGTTAGCAAAAAGAGAGCCAATTTTGTATGAAACACTAAAGTACCAGTGAAAATATCTATAACATAAGCTTAAATAATTATCTAAGAAAATTAGGAAAAAATGAGTACAGGGAAAATAACTCTCTTAAAGATTTTATAATGGTGAAAAATAAAAGCAATTCTATGTGACAATTTTTTAATATTTAAAAATTTTAGTTTTATACATGTTAAAAATACATAAACTCATGAATGATTCTTTTAACTGAAAAGCTAGTCTAAAAATAAAGTAAATAATATTTTTCCTCAGTTGTTGAATGAAATTGTTACTTCTCAGTTTAGAATGAAATTCTTACTTCCGGAGAAATCATTTTAAGCAGCAGGAGAGGTGTGGTCAAGTCACTGTAGGATACTGCTTGATTAGAGAAAAGGCTGAGGCACAAATTCTTTTAGGACATCTGCTTGTTTTTGCTGCATTTCTCTTTCAAAATACTGTCTCAGCATTTATAATTGGTGTTAACTCTTGCTCAAGAATAAATGTCCTTAGTTCATGAACTATGAGATTTTTACAACCCAAAATAGACGGCAATCAATTCTGATTTCCGTTATGATCCCCAATGTCCTGTCAGTTCTTCTCAGTCCTATTGAGAACCCCTGATCACCTAATTCAGATGATCTTCCCTATCAATTTAGTCATACCATTTAACCCCTAAGGGCTGTCACAGTTGAGGGAAGCAGAGTGTACTTTTGGTCTTTTCACATGTTTGGGAATTTCCATGTCATAATTTTATAGCCTTAATATCTATTTCTGATTCTTAGTTTTCTAGTAACTGTAACCATGATCAAGGTGCATATGTGTCAAGAAACTGGATTGGGTCTAACATCACTTCTGTGGTTCTCCTCAGTCTTTAGTGTGACTGGGAGCCTTTTGGGGACTTAGTGTACATCTAGTTGGGCTTTCAATATATCATAAGAAGATTGCAATCTTATGTTATTAATCTAACTTCTTATACATACATTTAAAAATATTAATCTATAGAATAGAAATTGTGGGTTTTGTTCAAACAGTTTTTTTTTCCCCCCCTGGGGATTCTGTTGGTCAAAAGTCTACCCAAGCTATGTGAAGAGGGCCAATCAGTATATAAGATATAAATATAAATAAGTTTTTCTAACCTGGAGGCTAACACATATTCTGTTCACCATCTTTCAGATATCCTCCTATTATGAAATGTTGTTTTATTTGGGCTTGCCAGCTTTGTGTTATTTAGCCTGGCTGACTGGGATGCTGTTTTTAATTCATACTTGTAGTTGATAGATAATTAAATTATTTTAAATTCTCTTCTGACTAATTTTGTTTCACTGTGGTATTCCTTCACATATCAGATCAGTTTGGCTCCATAAGGCTTGTCCATCAATTGTTTATTCACTCAATCAACATCTCTAGAACATTTACTCTACTAAGTATTGGGCCAGGTATGGGGGTAATGCCAATGGATAAACCACAGATCTTTTTCACAGGTAGATCATAGTCTAGCTAGAGAGACAGAATGATAACATCAGTAGAGGGGTTGGGGCAGAAGGCTTGCCTAGCATGTGTGAGGCACTGGGTTCGATCCTTAGTACCACATACAAATAAACAAATAAAATAAAGACTTGCTGTCCATCTACAACTACAAAAAATTAAAAGTAAAAATCAATAGAATATGGCAATTACATAGATAGGAATAAAAACCAGATGATTTAGAAACTATCAGCAGGAGGCCCTACTTGTTGGTCAAGGAGGGCTTTCTGGAGGTATAACACTTCACTGAGTTTTAAATATGGCTTGCTTTATTTTAAAAATTCTTCCATTTTAAAGAAAGGACACTGCCGCTCCTGACCAGTGCAGTCAGCTAAACTAGGGTCGCTCAAGTGAATTTCCTAAGGTACCAAATAAAACACAGACACACAATTTACCTTTAATTCAAGCCCCAGAATGGCTCATCTGCCCTCAGCCTCAAGCTTCCCTAATGGGAGAGTGAGGAATGTCACCAGAGGCTGGCAAGAGAGAGAGAGAGAGAGCTAGCACTCTCAGGAGGGGTCTTTTATGGGGGGAGGACTCTTGATTCTTTAGAAATTTCCATTCAAATAAGGTCAAGAGGGGCAGGGTTATAAGGACATGTAAGGTAACTCGATCTCTGGGGATGTAGGAAGGCACACCCACTCATGAAGACACATTTGGCAAAATTTTTACGACTTTCAATATCAGGGCCACCGTTTATGGCCACTTTGATGTGGCCAGATCACGCACAGTGACCACAGAGCCTCACTGATCAGGAAAGGAAAATGCTGGTCATATGGCGTGGCGGCCTCCCACAGGACACTATCTTTTTTTTTTTTAATATTTATTTTTTTAGTTGTAGTTCGACACAATACCTTTATTCCATTCATTTATTTTTATGTGGTGCTGAGGTTTGAACCCAGGGCCCTGCCCATGCTAGGTGAGCGCTCTACCTGGGAGCCACAATCCCAGCCCACACAGGTTATCTTAAACATTTAAAGAGTAGAAGGGAAGAAAACAAATCCTCAAAGACATAAAATAGAGTCAGAGATGAGGTTAGGAACAATGTGTACCATAGTGATATGTTGTATTGACTCAAGTCTAAGATTCACATTATTTTTGCACATTGGAAATGTGTCTTTTGATTGATGATGTCTGATTTGATGACATCCCTTGATTCAATAGGTAATTATTTGGGACCTACTAAGATCGGATTCTGTGTTGAGCCCTGGGTATCAGTTGTTTCTGTTTTTTTTTTTTTTTTTTTTGTGTGTGTGTGTATGTGTGTGGAGGGAGTGGTGCTGGGGACCAAACCAGAGCCTCATGCATGCTAGGAAAGTACCCTGCCTCTGAACTACTTCCCCAGCCCCTGGGCATTAGTTTTGAGCAAAGCAGATATAATTCCTATTTTCGTGGTTTTTATAGTGAAGAAAAAGTACAGGGTTATATGAGAAAATATAATGGTGAGGAGTGGGGAGGTCACTTAATTTAGATGCAAAGGTCAGGGAAAGGCTTTCCAAGGAACAGATATTCAAGCTTAAAATATGAAGAATACTTGAATTCAGTTGAGCAAGAGATAGTCTTGAAGCTTAAGGTAGCATGGGTTGTTCAAGTAGCTAAGGGAAAATCAGTATAGATGATCCTTGGTTGGGCAGAGAGGGGGCTAAGCAGTGGGTAGTGGGGAATATCATGAGATGAGCCTGGTTCAATACCTTCTGCATGGAAAGGCACAGTGGTGCTCACCTGTAATCCCACTGAGTTGGGGACTGAGCAGAGGATTGCAAGTTGGATGCCAGCCTCAGTAACTGAGTGAGACCCTATCCCACAATAAAAAAGGACTGAGGATGTAACTCAGTGATAAAGGGCCCTTGGGTTCAATCCCAAACACACACACACACACACAAAAAAAAGAAGCAGCAGCAGCAGCCTTATAAAAGCAGTTGCCAAATAATGCAGAGCTCTAGGGGGTTATACAGATGTTTTATACCAAGTTATAAAGGGTTTAGGGTTTTTAATATTTATTTTTTAGTTGTAGTTGGACACAATACCTTTATTTTATTTATTTTTATGTGGTGTTGAGGATCAAACCCAGGGCCTCGTATGTGAGAGGCGAGCACTCTACTGCTAAGCCACAACCCGAGCCCTTATAAAGGGTTTTTAAGTAAGGGTAAGACATTATCCAATTTTCCCATTTTGAAAAGATCAATGCATCTGCTGTATAGAGAGTCAGGAAGGAAAGCGTGGTAGCTATTTTTAGCACTAGAGTGAGTATAGGTAAGATTTGGGTGGTAGCTGTGGAGATGGGGTGGGAACTAAATCTAGCTAAACATTGCTGGTAGGATTTACTGATGGATTTGATACACTGGTAGAGGAGAGGGTAGTACTAAGCATCACTAGTTTCCCAAGGAAATCTAACTAGTTTTTAATTAGAAATTAACTAGTTTCTAACTAGAAACTAACTAGTTTCTCCCAAGGGAAACTAACCTGTTGGGTAGAGGTCCCTGTCTTATTACTAAGATAACGATGCTACAGAAAGGACATAGTTAAAAGGAGATGGGAGAAGATTTTTGTTTGGGCTTTTTAAATTTAAGATGCCTATGAGACATCTGCATAGAGATTGTAGGCAGTTATGTGGGTCTGTAGTTCTGTAGAAATATTTGGGCTAGAGATAGAAATTTGGCAAGGGTTGGCATTTAGACTAATGAGGGTGGGTCAGATATACTGTAAATGTAAAAATAACAACAGTGCTATCTAATCTTCATAATAATATTAATAAGAATAATTATCATTTATTGCCCTCTATGTCTAAGCACTGTTCTATTTAATCCTAATGATAATTCTCATTATAGAGTTGAGGTGCAGAAAAGCCACAGAAAAATTAGTAAGAAACAAACCCCAGTCAGTTTGGTCTTACAGCTTGAGTTCTTGATACCACATTAGAAGAGAAGAGAGAACATAGAGATGTCAGAACTAGCACAGGAAACTGAAAAGGAGTGATTTTAAAAAAAAATTAAATTAAAAAATTAGAACATTATATATAGTAGTTGGGTTCATTTTGACAAAATCATGCGTGCATGGAATTTGATCTCAATCCCCTTTCCCACTCTTTCCCTCCTCTTCCCCTTCCCCCTATTCTCCTTCCTCTACCAATTGATTTTCCTTTCACTTGTTTGTTTTTTATTAGTACTTCATATATATATGTGTGTGTGTGTGTGTGTGTGTGTGTGTATTTCCTCCCTTTTCCTGTCCCTCCTCCTTCCCTCTCCATCTCCTTCTTCTCCTCCACTTATATTTACTATATATGTTTATGATATCTAGTCCCCCACCACCCTCTTTCTCTTATTTTGCTCTAACTTCCACATATGAGAAAAAACATTCAACCCTTAATTTTATGAGTCTGGCTTATTTCACTTAGCACCATGTTCTCTATTTCCATACATAGACCAGCAAATGCCATAATTTTATTCTTCATTAAGGCTCAGTAAAATTCCATTGTATACATATACCACATTTTCTTGATCCATTCATCTATTGATGATCATCTGGACTGATTCCATAATTGACTACTGTGAATTATGCTCATGTAAATATTGAAGTGGTAAATATTGTAAACATTGAAGCTGATTTTAGTTCTTTTGGATAAATACTTGGAGTAGAATAGTTGGGTCATAGAGTAGTTCCATTTCTAGGTTTTTGAGTAACCTCTGTATTGCTTTCTAGAGTGGCTGGTCTGCCAGTTAGTAAACACCTAGGTATATGAGTACCTTTCTTCCTACATTCTTGCCAGCATTTACTATTTGTGTTATTAATAACTGCCATTCTGACAGAAATAAGATGAAATCTTATTGTGGTTTTTATTTGCATTTCCCTGATTGTCAGAGATGTTGAAAATTGTTTTATGTATTTGTTAGCCATCTGTTTCTTCTTTTAAGAAATGTCTGTTTAGTTTTTGCCCATTTAATTATTAGGTTATTTGTTTTTTCTTATGTTTTTAGCCTTCAGAATATATATATTCTGGATATTAATTCCTGTCAGAGGAGCAACTGGCAAAGATTTCTCTCCTATTCTATAGGCTCTTTCTTCATGTTCTTGATCATTTTTAAAAAGGAAATGATTTTGAGAAGCAGATAGGAACCGTGAGAATGGGGTGTATCAGAAGCCAGGCTTAGACTGTTCCCAGTAGGCTGCCCCCCCCCCCCAAAAAAAAAAAAGTTTGCTATGTTTGGAGACCACATGAGTAAATGAGACAGGTATGGAGGAAACAATTGCTCTTTGAAGTTGTTAGAGGGTTGAGTGGAAGGTCAGAAGAGGTTAAAGATGAGACTGGAGAAACTAGCAGGGAGTCAGGTCATGAAAGACATGTAATATGCTCCAACTTATAGCTGACTGTGATCTTAGCCTAGAAATGTCTGTTCCAAAAGCTGGGAACCAACACAACCTGCTATATTCAGAAGTGAACTACATACTGGTGCCTGCCTATTATTTGCCAGGCACTGCTTTGAGCATCTTATCTATGTTGCCTCATATAATGTATGTTTTATTTAATATTTAATTCCATGATTCCTTCAAATATAACATGTTAATGTATTCTATGTTTTTAAAAAATTACCCATGATTTCTTTTATATCTAACTCATTTATCAGGTGGTAGATATTCTAAGTGGGAGGAAGACATCTATATATTGAGAGCTGTGCCTATTTAACATGATCAGCATTGTATATATATTTTCCCTAAGTTAGCAGCAAGTGCAGAAAATGGTAGCAAAGTGTGAGTTGATTTGCTTAATTGGACAGCCTAGGTCTCAGTCAGTAGAAAATGACTCTTTGGGATTTTTTTTTAACTTTTTCTTAAATATCTTAACAATTTTGAAGTCAGAGATCATCTTGGGTTTGAATCCTGCTTCTGTCATTTATTAGTGGAGTGACTTTGGGTTATTATTTAGCCTCTTTCAGTCTTTTTGGTGAATGATGGACTTCTTTAATGATAATTATAAACCATATTGCAAAAATTAAGGAAAGTTTCTGCATTCTGATTAAATAAAGCCCTGTGATGAACATGATCAATATGGTTTCTTTTTTTTAGTAATTCTGTTATACCTTTGATTATTTTATTTATTTAGAAATTTGGAATTTATATTCAAATACCACTAGCTAATTGCAAATGGAAATAGTAAATTTTTAAAATGTTCACATTAATGCTGTTTTTCCCTTGTTTTTTTTTTAATTTTTATTTACTCATATGCAGTGCTGAAAATTTAACCCAGTGCCTCACATATGCTAGGCAAGTGCTCTACTGCTAAACCACAATCCCAGCCCCAATGCTGTTCTTATAAAGTGAGACTTAGTTCCAAAAATAATCTTTATAGAAATATTAAATAACTCATGTCTAAAAATATTAATTCCAAAGCTCTATCGTCTCACATTAAAATTCTAGAAAAATAAAATTTATCTAATTTTTTTCTATCTTAATGTGATAAAACATTCATTAATTGAAATATTTTCTTCACAAAGTTAAAATAACTTCAGTGCCTACTGGAAGTTGACTTGACCTTGATTCACTTTTATTTATTATATACTTTTAATTTTTTTTCAGTACTAGAGATTGAACCCAGGAATTGAGCTACATCCTTCTTATTTTGAAACAGGGTCTCACTAAGTTTTGGGGGCTGACCTCGAACTTGCAATCCTCTTGCCTCAGCCTTCCCAGTCACTGGATATGTTAGCTTGTACATTGCTGTGACCAAAAGACCTGACAAGAATAATGCAGAGGAGGAAAAGTTTATTTGGAACTCACTGTTTCAGAGGTTCAGTCAGTCTGTGGTCAGCCGACTCTTTAGCTCTGGGACCAAAGTGAGGCAGAACATTACAGTGGAAGGACGTGGAAGAGGAAAGCTACTCAGGACATGGCAACAAGGAAAGAGGGAGGGGAGGGGAGGGGAGGAGAGGGGAGGATATGCTCTGCTCACCAGGTATAAAAATATAAATCCTAAAGGCATGCCTCCAGTGACTTTCTTCCAGCCATACCCTACCTGCCTACAGTTACAACCCAGTTAAATCCATATCAGTGAGATAATTCACTGATTAGGCTAAGGCTCTCATAACTCAATCATTTAATATCAAACTTTCTTGCATAATCTCACACTTGTGGTTTTGGGAGACATCACAAATCTAAAACTAGAACACTGGGATTACAGGTGTGCACCACCATGACTGGCAAACTTGTTTCACTTTTAAACCATACACATTTCATACTACTTGCAAGGTAACTTCTGGTTACCAAAAATCTAGAATCAGTCCCCTTATTGTAATCATTTAGAGAGTTCAGGAATCAGGAATCATCCATTTATTAGCATCCTTAGCATCCTCAGATAGTTTCTTTCTGTTATTCCATGACATTGTTTTTGGTAAATCCTTATTCTGTATCCATTTATTAGTATCCTTAGCTGCCGCAGTCCGGATGCAGCAAAATATCCTAGGGGTGACCAACAACTTGTGTACATTGATACAGCAGGAGTGGGAGCTGTTTATTGTAGCACCAGAGGGAGATATATATATATATATATATATATATATATATATATATTCCACACAGCTTATCTTAATTAACATGAACTAGATACAGCAGTCAACCAATAAGGAATCTCCACACTTAATGGCTCGCTGGCGTAACTTCACAAACCACTCCTTCTGGCAAAATGCCAGGCGTCATCCTGACTTGTTTATAGACTCTAACACTTAGCATCCTCAGATAGTTTCTTGCTGTTATTCCATAACATTGTTTTTGGTAAATCCTTATTCTGTACTTTTAGCCAGTTGAAATACTGCAGGGTGGATGCCAGGCCATTGGTATGATTTCGACACATTGTTAGATAGGACATTCTTATGTTTTGTCCAATGATGTGGACCTGTTTAATAGCCATTTTCCTTGTGATACCAAGAGGAGCAATTGTAGAGTGGAAGGAAGGAGTTTCTTTATAGTGAAATATACTGTTCAAACAAGGGGGAAGTGTTGAGTAGAAAAAATATAGCTTTTTAGAGTAGACATGTTTCAACTCCATTTCTACCTGTGTAAGGTCTAAACTTCAATATCTATTAAAATAAGGTAGTGGAGTTCTTGTGATGATTTGAATGAAATCTTAAATGTAAAATACCTGGGCCTCTTCTGACACAAAGAAGATGCTCAAGAAATGCTAGTTCTCATTCCTTATGAACCTGTGATAAATCCAGTGTTGATTATGATTTAGTTCATCAACAATTCTGGGAAGTTTATGCATAGTATACTTTTGCTCCCACTTATAGCCGTACCCAGAATGCACCATGTATTGTATACCCACTAACACTTGTTCTCTCCCTCTCACTTTTGTGTGACCCCCTCATTTTGTTTAGACCTTTTGGATTTCCCATCTGTTCTTCCCTTGCTCCTGGAGAGATTGCTGGCGGAGGGGAGTAGTGACATTTCTCTGCCTTCTGAGTAATTTGTGATTGGTTAGGGGTGGGACTGAATCACTGTTCTGGAGGTTTCCACTCTATACACTTGAATTATGAAAGGATAGAGGTGTGATTTTTGTGGGGAAGGGGGAAGGGATGTTTCATTAGTTTTGTTTCCTACAGGCCTAGCTCTTTTTTCCTTCGGTCATACCAACATTTCCTATATAACTCAACATCTAGCACTTAGTGCATCTTTCTTTACTTCTGGAAATTACAGATCCTTTCAGAAGATTTGGGGAGGATTGGGAAAGACCAGTAATTCTTTTAATCTACCTTGTTTTATAGAGTAATGATCAAGAACATAAAGGCCCAAAATGTACATATGACGAAAGTTCATTGAAAAGTTACTATGGGCAAGTCCTGTGTTAAGTGCCATAGAGACAAAGGCAAAAAAAGACATCGCCCTCCTCTTAAGTAGCTCTTAGTCTCTGGTGATAAACACCCATCAGACAGTGGTATAAGGATTCTAGCAGAAGATTGTAAGAGGTGATAGAGATATTGAGAATGGAGTGACGAGTGATGGGAATAAGGAAAGGCTTCTTAGAAAAGGTGGCATTTAAACACAGGATAAAAAGGTTTCTATTTGCTCAAAAGGGAAGGGATAGTGTTCCAGATGGAGGAAAAACTAAAGCAAAAGCATAGTAGTGTGAGGCAGCACTGATTATTCAGGGTACAGCACCCAAAATTTGACATGACTGGAGAATACTAGTATTGAATAAAAATGATGGGAGGGGGATGAAATGTTAAGAGAATATTTTATCAAGGGTTTCAGTTTTATTAGTAGTGTTTGATTTCTGAACCTAATTGGTGGGCATATGGGAAGTTCATTATACTCAAACATACTCTCATGTTCTCATATCTGGATGGGATCTCATAATAAATTTTAAAAATTTACAATAACTAAGGATGACAACTTTTTAGATTTTCTAATTTCTTTAATAATTTTTGTTTCCTTTATTCTGGAAAGCCAATTATGTTTTTAGAGTGGTAGTTCCTGAACCAAAACATGCTGTAAGGATTATATGAATTACTTAGTAATCATATGCAGTATCAATTTTAATGTCAGATTTCAGTGGAAGGGGTGTTGATGATGATTCAGGTTTCCTCTTGCTTTAGTTCATAGCCCAGAGGGACACTTAGTTTTTATAGAAGCCTTGTTCAAGTTGGCACATACAGGATTAATTTTTTGCAAACACTCATAATGGGGTTGTGAATGAGGGCAGATTATGAGCGACTAAACAGTTCATGATTTAAGGAAGCTCTGATGGAAGCGCACACGTCGTATATGAAAAGCAAATAAAGTATATATGAATTTAGGGGAGAAGATAGAATTACATAGGTCTGATTCTTTGTGATTTAAGGGCTGGTCAGTTCCCTCTTAGTACTGTCAGTTTTGTTCCCAAAGTATTTGAGGCATCAGAAACAACTGCTTTTGGTGTGTATACCTCACGGTTTCTTGACTGACAAAATGAGAGTTAGAAAAACTTCCAGTGAGTCAACTACATTAATTGAGGACCTCTTGAGTATTGTCATTGTGTAAGGACATAAAATGAAAGATGACTGGTGCCTCCTTAAGTGTGCAGGGAGGGGCATAAGCTCTGAGATGGTCTGAGAGTAAACTGGCCCTCTCTGGTGCATCCCAGGCAACTATGCCCCCTGAACCTGCCTTTCCTGTGCTCATCCATCAGGCTTTGTCAGAATTGCTTCACCACTGATTGGTAGGCCTCATTAAATTGTATTGTGGGAAGATAGATGACATGTATTTTACTTGCAAGTTCTTATGCAACTTAAATCTGTGCCAGCATTATTTTCTCTAATTTTGACTTATTAGAATTTAGCCCTTCTATTTTGTTTTACTTCCATTTCTGACTGAGTGGTTAATTTGTTGTTTCATTTTAATCAAGTGATTCATATTTTGTTATATTTGAATTGTATCTATTTTAAGCTTTTTTCTAATTTTATCATCTCCTACAATGTTTTCATTTGTTTTGTTTTGTTTTGTTTTTTTAAAGAGAGAGAGAGAGAGAGAGAAATTTTTTTTAATATTTATTTTTTAGTTTTCGGCGGACACAACATCTCTTTGTATGTGGTGCTGAGGATCGAACCCGGGCAGCACGCATGCCAGGCGAGCGCTACCGCTTGAGCCACATCCCCAGCCCTTGTTTTGGTTTATGTCCTTAATCATATATGTATCTCAAATCCCAAACCTTTTTTTCCCCTTCTCCCATCAGTTTCTGCAACACTGTTTATTTTCTTTACATACTACTTCATCAATTTCTCTAAGTTTTTGACTCATGTCCCCTCTCAACCACACTTTGTGGTCTTAAACCCTGAATCAACTCCAGGAAAAATCCTCAGCTAAGCCTGCATAGTTTGCCTTTGTTGCCTTTCATCCCAGCTTTCTCATCTCTTTTCCTTTCTTTACCCTGTCTTGGTATTAAAATCAACATGTAAGTGCTACCCATAAACTGTGGGCAAAGATCTTGGCCAACCATAGAGGTGGACCCAGGATGACTTTGAAGGAATTGATAGTCTAATGTGGGAGGTAGATAAATAAGGTCTGCAGAATCATGTGTGAAATATTTGAGGAACTGTCACAAAATAGTGAGAGACTAATTCTAGAGTAGTATGCCTGGAGAGGAGTATAAGTAATGTGAGGCAAATGGAGAACACTGCAAGAAAACCTTCACTGGGTAATTAAGACAGTTGAGTTACACAAAAGGGACTTTTCCCTTATCCTGTTGAGGGGGTCTGTATCCACTGTCATTGGATTTGGCCAGTGTTTTCTTTTCCTAAATGATTCTGTCTCATCAGGAAGCCCCTTGGCAGACTTAGTGGGCAAGTGTCCATGCTGTTTCTGATTCCTGCCTCATCGCCTTGTCCCGTTTTTAGCTTTCTAATGTGGTCTAGGGCCCTTGTCTTCTTTCTCGTAGTGCATACAATGGATGTGACTTGTCCCCTAGGACTGCCATGTGTATTTATTTTGGGGCCTGGAGAAAGAATGAGAGATAGAGTTGGAAGTTACAGAGGCAGTGGGAGGAGCAGTTGAGGTTAAGATCTCCCTCTGCCTTTTCACCTAAGACATAGACCCCCAATGACCCAATTATGTGATAGTTGTCACTGACCTCATGGGTTAAGATGGAAAAGAACCACAAAGAGGCAATAGAAACAATGGTCTTATTTCTGGCCTATTTCTCCTTGGATAACTCTCCCAAGAGATAGAGATAAGATAAAACTTGTTATCAAGATAGGGTTTGGTGTTTATGTTGCCTCTGGTGTATATAAGGCTTTGCCAGCTTCCTTATCTATAAGTCTTGTTAACACCTTATTCTTGGAAATCCAGTACTTCCTCAATGCAAAAACTGTGGAAATCCTACCTAGGACTTCTTGCTAACACAGAACACAAAGACACTTTTGTCTAGATTTAAAATCTCCTCTAATTTAGGCACAGGTCAGTCACTCTTCTTGAAAGCCACTTGGTGGTCACATTTGCTTTTTTATGTTTTCATCAGTCATTATAGTAGGTCATTTCATGATTTTTTAAATGTCATATATTTTCTGGAACTAGTAAGTTCTTCCAGAAAAGTTTTAAAAAATTACTGACTTTATTTTTATTTTTTTAAGCATTTTTTTTATTGGTTGTTCAAAACATTACAAAGCTCATGACATATCGTTTTTCATACATTTGATTCAAGTGAGTTATGAACTCCCATTTTTACCCCAAATACAAATTACAGAATCACTACACATTCACATTTTTACATAATGCCATATTAGTGACTGTTGTATTCTGTTGCCTTTCCTATCCCCTACTATCCCCCCTCCTCTCCCCTCCCCTCCCATCTTCCCTCTTGGGAATCTGTTGTTGTTCAGTTCTCTCCCTTGTTTTTCCCCCCCTTTCCCCTCACAACCTCTTATATGTGATTTCATATAACGTTGAGGGTTTCCTTCCATTTCCATGCAATTTCCCTTCTCTCTCCCTTTCCCTCCCACCACTCGCCTCTGTTTTATGTTAATCTTTTCCTCATGCTCTTCCTCCCTGCTCAGTTCTTAGTTGTTCTCCTTAAATCAAAGAAGACATTTGGCATTTATTTTTTAAGGATTGGCTAGCTTCACTTAGCACAATCTGCTCTAATGCCATCCATTTCCCTGTAAATTCCATGATTTTGTCATTTTTTTGTGCTTCGTAATACTCCATTGTGTATAAATGCCACATTTTTTTTATCCATTCATCTATTGAAGGGCATCTAGGTTGGTTCCACAGTCTAGCTATTGTGAATTGTGCTGCTATGATCATTGATGTGGCAGTATCCCTATAGTACGCTCTTTTAAGGTCTTCAGGGAATAGTCCGAGAAGGGCAATAGCTGGGTCAAATGGTAGTTCCATTCCCAGCTTTCCCAGGAATCTCCATACTGCTTTCCATATTGGCCACACCAATTTGCAGTCCCACTAGCAATGTACAGGTATACCCTTTTCCCCACATCCTCACCAGCACTTATTGTTGTTTGACTTCATAATGGCTGCCAATCTTACTGGAGTGAGATGGTATCTTAGGGTGGTTTTGATTTGCATTTCTCTGACTGCTAGAGATGGTGAGCATTTTTTCATGTACTTGTTGATTGATTGTATGTCCTCCTCTGAGAAGTGTCTGTTCAGGCCCTTGGCCCATTTGTTGATTGTGTTATTTGTTATCTTATTGTTTAATTTTTTGAGTTCTTTGTATATTCTGGATATTAGGGCTCTATCTGAAGTGTGAGGAGTAAAGATTTGTTCCCAGGATATTGGCTCCCTATTTACTTCTCTTATTGTTTCTCTTGCTGAGAAAAAACTTTTTAGTTTAAGTAAGTCCCATTTGTTTATTCTTGTTATTAACTCCATTTAGAATGATGCTTGCCTGAGGCTTAGCATATATACCTTTTACAATGTTGAGGTAAGTTCCTGTTATCCCTAGTTTTTCTAGTGTTTTGAACATAAAGGGATGCTGTACTTTGTCGAATGCTTTTTCTGCATCTATCGAGATGATCATATGGTTCTTATCTTTAAGTCTATTGATGAGGTGAATAACATTTATTGATTTCTGTATGTTGAACCAGCCTTGCATCCCAGGAATGAATCCTACTTGATCATGGTGCACAATTTTTTTGATATGCTTTTGTATTCGATTCACCAGGATTTTATTGAGAATTTTTGCATCTAAGTTCATTAGAGATATTGGTCTGTAGTTTTCTTTCTTTGAAGTGTCTTTGTCTGGTTTCGGGATCAGGGTGATCTTGGCCTCATAGAATGAATTTGGAAGAGCTCCTTCTTTTTCTATTGAAATAGCTTGAAAAGTATTGTTATTAATTCTTCTTTGAAGGTTTTGTAAAACTCCGCTGTATACCCATCCGGTCCAGGGCTTTTCTTGGTTGGTAGTCTTTTGATGGCCTCTTCTATTTCTTCTTTTGTTACTGGTCTGTTTAAATTGTGTGTGTCTTTCTGACTCAATCTGGGCAGATCATATGCCTTAAGAAATTTATCGATATCTTCACTATCTTCTATTTTATTGGAATATAGGGTTTCAAAATACTTTCTAATTGTCTTCTGTATTTCTGTAGTGTCTGTTGTGATATTGTCTTTTTCATCCTGTATGTTAGTAATTTGAGTTCTCTCTCTTCTTCTCTTCGTTATCATGGCTAAGGGTCTGTCGATCTTATTTATTTTTTCAAAGAGCCAACTTTTAGTTTTTGTCAATTTTTTCAATTTTTTTGTTTCAATTTAGTTGATTTCCGCTCTGATTTTAATTATTTCTTGTCTTCTACTACATTTGCTGTTGTTTTGCTCTTCCTTTTCTAGGATTTTAAGATGTAGTGTGAGTTCATTTATTTGTTGGATTTTTTCTTTTTTTGAGGAATGAACTCCAGGAAATGAATTTCCCTCTTAAAACTGCTTTCATTGTGTCCCATAGATTCCGGTATGTTGTGTCTCTATTGTCGTTTATCTCTAAGAATTTTTTTATTTCTTCCTTTATGTCTTCTGTAACCCATTGATCATTCAGTAACATATTGTTCATTTTCCAGGCGATGCAGGATTTTTCCTTCCTTCTTTTATCATTAATTTCCAGTTTCATTCCATTATGGTCAGATATGGTGCATGGTATTATCTCCACACCTTTATATTTACTGAGAGTCGCCCTATGGCATAATATATGGTCTATCTTTGAGTAGGATCCATGTGCTGCTGACAAGAACGTGTATCAACTTGATGATGGTTAATATATTCTATATATGTCTAGGTTATTGATTGTGTTATTGAGTTTTATAGTTTCTTTGTTCAGCTTTTGTCTAGAGGATCTGTCCAATGGCTAGAGCGGTGTGTTGACATCACCCATAATTATTGTGTTGTGGTCTATTTGACTCTTGAACTTGAGGAGAGTTTGTTTTATGAACGTTGCAGCACCATTGTTTGGTGCATACAAATTGATAATTGTTATTTCTTGATGGTGGATGGTTCCTTTTAACAGTATATAGTGTCCTTCTTTATCCCTTTTGATTAACTTAGGTTTGAAGTTGATTTTATTCGATATGAGTATGGCTACTCCTGCTTGCTTCCGAGGGCCATGTGAGTGGTACGGTTTTTCCCAACCTTTCACCTTCAGTCTGTGTATGTCTTTTCCTATCATATGAGTCTCCTGAAGGCAGCATATTGTTGGGTTTGTTTTTTTAATCCAGATTCCTAGTCTATGTCTCTTGATTGGTGAATTTAAGCCATTAACATTTAAGGTTACAATTGAAATATGGTTTGTACTTCCAGTCATATTTATTGATTTATTTATTTTAGTTTGGCTATTTTTTCCTCTTTGGTTATTTTTCTCCCCCTTTACTGAGATACCTCCCACTGTTAGTTTTGTTCGCTATTTTTCAATTCCTCTTCTTGTAGTATTTTGCTCAAAATGCTTCTGGTTTTCTGGCTGCGAATTCTTTTAGCTTTTGTTTATCGTGAAAGATTTTAATTTCATTGTCAAATCTGAAGCTTAATTTTGCTGGATACAGTATTCTTGGTTGGAATCCATTATTTTTCCGCGTTTGAAATACGTTGTTCCAGGATCTTCTCGCTTTCAAAGTCTGTGATGAAAAATCAGTTGTTAACCTAATTGGTTTACCCCTGAATGTAATCTGCCTCCTTTCTCTCGTAGCTTTTAATATTCTCTCCTTGTTCTGTATGTTGGCTATCTTCATAATTATATGTCTTGGAGTTGGTCTATTATGGTTTTGGATGTTTTGGGTCCTGTAGGCTTCCAGGATTTGGCAATCCTTTCCATCTTTCATCTCTGGGAAGTTTTCTAGGATTATTTCATTTAATAAGTTGTCCATTCCTTTGGTTTAAACCTCTGTGCCTTCTGCTATCCCAATGACTCTCAAATTTGTTTTTTTTTATGAGATCCCATATCTCTTGGATAGATTGCTCGTGAGATTTAAGCATCCTTTCTGTGTTGACTATATTCTTTTAAAGTTGATAAACTTTGTCTTCAGTATCTGATGTTCTGACTTCTACTTGATCTAGTCTATTTGTAATATTCTCAGTAGAGTTTTTAATCTGGTTTATGGATTCCTGCATTTCTAGGATTACTGTTTTTTTTTAATCTATATCTCCTGGTAAAGCTCGTTCTTTGCAGTTTGAATTTGTTTGTTTAATTCATTTTCAAAATATACTTTCATTGCTTGGATTTGCTTTCTCATGTCTTCTCTAATATTCCGTTCCATCTGAGTTAGGTATGCCGTGATTTCATTCCCTGTCCATGTTTCTGATGCTTCTAGGTCCTTCTGTAGATTTCAGTTGTCCTGCATTGTTTGTAATCCTTTTTTCCCTTGCTTTTTCATGTTGTTCATGTTACTTTCCAGCTCTGTTTGACTGCTGTATAACTTCTTTTTCCTATACATTTGTTTTGGCTTTGTATATCTCTGTTGTCTCTCCTTTGTAGTGGGAGATTATGCCTAGAAATGTTGAGGTTTATTGTACTTTAAAGCTGATTCATTCAATTCATAAAAGGCTTCCGGGTTCTGTATGCATATAGTGATTTGTTGTTTGTTCTTACGACTTTATATTTAGGTTAGGTGTTATGATGGTATGAGGGGTATGTCTTGGCTACTTTAGAAGATTGCTCTACTGAGGGGGGATACTAACAGGTGATTGGATCAGGGTGTTGGTAGTAGCTAGGTATTTAGGAACCCTATAGACAGCCTTGAGACATTCACCTATTTGCATTTAAACAATTACACGTAATGGAAGACGTAATGCTTGGGATGAAAGTTGGGGGGTAGGGGAATGAAGGTGGTCTTTTTTTTTTTAATTTTTAATATTTTATTTTTTTAGTTTTCGGCAGACACAACATCTTTGTTGGTATGTGGTGCTGAGGATCGAACCCGGGCCGCACGCATGCCAGGCGAGCACGCTACCGCTTGAGCCACATCCCCAGCCCTGAAGGTGGTCTTAAAAAGAAAGAAGGAGAGAGAGATAGATTAGAGGAGAATGAAAAGAACAATAAGACTTGAAACGGGAAAGAAAGAAGGAAGGAAAAGGGGAGAGAGGAACAGAGAGAGAAGCAGAAAAAAAAAATTGAAGTCTTAGAGATCCATTTTCTTCTCTTCCAGTAGGCGGAGCTGTGCCCTCCGAGCGGAGCCTCTGCCCTCTACCTGCCAATAGCAATCCCTGTAAGGCGTCCCCTGGTAGTCTCTCAGACTTGTCAGTCCAGAGCTGTTTCACCTCTCCGGCCCCTCCCCCTTTCCTCCTGTCAGCTGGCCAGCCAGGTCCTGTTCACTGGAAGCGGTTCCCCAAAGATCTAGTTACACTTGCTGCCCCACCGCGGTCCTATTTAAGCCCCAGTGCTGTGGTAAACTGACGGCTAAGACCTTGGGAATCGCTGCTGGTGATATGGGGGCTTGGGGGTCGGGGATCCCCTCTGCTTCCCCACAGACACGCCCCGAAGTTTCCTGGCTGCCTGTATCTGGATGGGGCGGGAGTCACACATCTGCTAAAGTGGATTCTGCTGGGAAGGAATTCCTTCGGCTGGACTCCGATGACTCACCTCTCTGCATGGCGGGCCCCAGGCTCCTTGCCGGAGTGTCCAAAGGGAGGGGTGGGACTGGTCCGTCTCCGGTTGGCCTCAGCTCCTGGCTCGCTATTTCATGAAGGCTTGGCTAAAGACCTCTTCCTGCCAAGCTGTGTCTCGGAGGCTAGCGGGACCGAGTCACGTTGGCTGGCAGCTGTGCCGGGCGGGCAGCTGCGCCGCGGCTCGCTGACAGCAGCTGGCGGATCTGGACCTCTGTGGATCTGGACCTCTGCGTCTCGTGGCGGGCATTCGCTTGTCTGGAGCAAACTGTCACTTCAAAAAATCCTAGTAGCTCCCGGCTGGTCTCTCTTCAGTGGAATTTTGCTAGGAGATTCTCCGTTGGTAGAATCTAAGCGTTATCTATGCGTCTTTATGACCCCATCCCTGAGGGGTTATTGAAAGCGCTGCCTCTCCGCCTGCCACCATGTTGTTCCTTCAAAAAATTACTGACTTTATAAAGTAAGAATAGGAGCAATAAATACTTAGGAATGTTTATTGAATGAATAAGATTTTAGTAATATGTACAAATATTGCTCAGTTTATGGACTGTGTACCTGAAGGAAAGGTGATAAAACAAATTTTTAGTAACACATTTAATGTATGACATTAGGAATTGATTCCCATGGAAAAAAATTCAGTAACAGTCCCATCCTGTACTTATATATTATTTCATGCTTTTCTCAGAGTTTCTAAATTTGTAACTCCTGAGAAGAGCACTACTGTCATCTTTATTTTACAGTTGCCTGAAATAAAGGCCAAGGTTAATATGGTAGAACATACAACCTATCTACTTTAGTATTCTTTCTTTGTTAACTTCAAATTAAAATATTTTATAATTCTTTAAACATACAAGAAAAAATAAAGCAATTGGGTCAGTTTTTTACCATACTACTTACATAAAAGTGAAGAAGATGCCTTTTACTCTTAGTTTCTTCCAACGAATACTAAGCACTAGCTGTGTCTCAAGTTCTGTTCTAAGTACTGGATGTAGTATTGAACAACATAGACACATAGCTTATGTTATAATGAAGAAAGAGAGATAAATAAACAATAACATAACAGTAAGTAATTTCAGAAATTTTAAGACCTCCGAAGAAAATAAAATATAAAATGATAGAGGTATTTGGGATAAATTTAGAAAGATCTGGGGAAGGCCTCTCTGACAAGGTTTACATTTGAACTAAAATCTGAAAAATAAGAAGGAGGCATGTGTTAGGTTTTATCACTGTGACCAAAATCTCAACTTGGAGAAGAAGAACGACTTAGAGGAAGAAAAGTTTATTTTGGCTCTCTGTTTCCTAGGTATAGTCCACAGTGGGCTGACTCCTGTGTTCCTCTGGGTCCAAGGTGAGGCCAAACATCATGGCAAAAGGGGTGTAGTAGAGAAACATTGCTTTGTTGTTGTTGCTTTGTTGTTCCTTGTGGCAGGAAGCAGAAAGAGGGAAGTAGGGAAGGGGTCATAGGGAAGATAAACCCTTCCAAGGTACACCTCCAGTGACACGCCTCCTCCAGTCACTCCCCACTAACAGTTACCATCCAGTTAGATCATTCAAACTAGGATAGACTTATTAGATTATGACTCTCATGACCAATCCATTTTACCTCTTGAGGTTATTCCTGCAGGAACATGGAGTCTTTTGAGGGGCACCTTATATCCAAATCATAACAAGATATGCAGAAGATCTAGGAGAAGTACATTGCAGACAAAGGGAAAGGCTCTGGGAACATGAATAAACCTGTGTTCCTAAAGCACTAAAATAAGGGCCAGTGGCTCCAGCTTAAAGGTGAAGTAGGTAAGGAAAGAACAGATCTTAAAGGCCCATCTAGAACATGGCATGGAATTTGTATGCTTCTCTAATGTCTACTTTTCCTACTGTTTTAATGTTAAAATGTTCTTTATTTTATAAAATGATAGTGATACTAGATTGTAGATTTCTACTTAAAAACCTTGCCTCTGGAGAGGGTGAGGGCCTTAGCCTCTCTTCATTAACACTTACTGGTTTTGTAATCTTACTTGACACAATAAAATTTGATAACCCTATGTCAGTCCTCTGTGTGTGTATGTGTGTATATACTAGGAATTGAACCCAAGACCTTATACATGCTAGGCAAGTGCTCTCCCAGGTATACCCCTCAGCCTTTTATTTTATTTTGAGACTGTCCTACTAAACTGCCAAGTCTGGCCTCAAACTTGGAATCCTCCTGCCTCAGTCTCCCAAACAGCTGGTATTACAGGAATGTGTCGCTGTACCCAGCTAGTCCTCAAACATCTTTTTAAAAAAATTTTTTGTTAGTCATGGGATTATAGTAATTTGGAAATTACTGCACTATACCACAGAAGCTTCCCAGTGGGAAGACTTGAAAATCCTTGTCAGTATTGAGTTTAATGTAATATCCTGTATGGTGGCATGTTCAAGTGTTTTTCTTAGTCATTTAATTTAAATTCTCTGGATTCTCAGATTTTCCTTTACTTTTGTTCACCCACTTTCTTTTCCCTCTCTTTAATTTCATCGCTAAATATGTAAGTTTCTCTTTTAATTAGGAATAGTCTTGTTATAAGCTTCCAGAACTTCTTTGGGCTCCGTACTTAGACTATCCATCACATTACAGTTCATCAGTAAATAGCCTTATATGTAACATACTTAATCCAAATGTTTCTTAATCTTGAAGTTCCAAGTAAATTATCATCCTAGTCATTATTAAAAATGAAGTCTAGAAGTGAACTTACATGAAATGAGAATATAGTATAGGCCAGAGATCAGCTTTAGTTTAACCTGTGTCAGCCATGATTACATCTTCCCTTTGCCAATGAAATCCAGTGTGTCCTTCTCTCATACACCATCTGTTTGTGAAAATTAGCATTAGGGTTTAATAGACATATGTGTTAGAGGGAGATTTATTCCTGGAGATTCTAAGCAACCATGAAGTGCTTCTTCAATATGGTGATTGAAAAAATTCATATCCGTTAATATATTTTGTTCTTTTTCTTAAAATTGATCATGTGATCATCTGGCTTAAGTCCAGATAGTATCTATTTGAGGCTGCAGATTTGCTATCTTAGGAACCCCTGATGATTAGTGTGCCTTTTTCATGGGATCGAGGCTACATGAGCCAAATTGTATTTCTGGCCAAACTTACATTTTTACCACTTCACAAGCTTTTTAAAAAAATAATGAGAGCAAAATTCTAAACAATCATCTTTTTGTCAAAAGGGTTTTATTAGCAATAGAACTCTTCCTTCAAAGAAAATTGCAGATGCTCAGTATATAAAACATAATGTGGCTCCAAGCCACAATCTCACCCTTCTCCTTACCATAATGGCACCTGAAGGATCTCTGAGCAATCATCGGGGCTTTGCAAAGCACAGGATGAAAACCACAATACAAAATTCAAAGTGTAGGGGCTGGGGATGTGGCTGAAGCGGTAGCGTGCTCGCCTGGCATGCGTGCGACCCGGGTTCGATCCTCAGCACCACGTACAAAAACAAAAGATGTTGTGTCCGCCGAAAACTAAACAATAAATATTAAAATTAAAAAAAAATTCAAAGTGTATATACACTGATAAAAATATGGCTGTGCTACTGAAACTGGCAGAGCCATGGCACCAGAGCTTTGAAAAGAGGTTTTGTATATAATTTTTTGCCTAAAATTACATTTCAGAAAGTATTTACTAGATAAAACAAAGTCAAGCTTTAATTTTACCTACTTTTTCAGAACATACTTTTTACATAATTTGGGGTTGGTGGTGCTACTGAGGCTGATATACTTTTTGTTTACTAATTTAAAAAGATTTATATTGGATTTGATTCCTTTTTTCATAAATTATTTAATTATAAATAATTATTATGCTTTCTATATTATTATAAAGTAATTGACTTGCTAATATAAGCATTTTTTTTCTTCTAGTTTGCTAGGGTTTGGATACCTGATCCTGAGGAAGTTTGGAAGTCAGCAGAGCTGCTCAAAGATTATAAGCCTGGAGATAAAGTCCTCCTGCTTCACCTTGAGGAAGGAAAGGTACGAGTCTTTACTATCAATTGTTGTCATTGCCTGCAGTGAAGGGAATTCAAAAGTGTGAGTTTATTGTGACTTGCTGATCTTAATTGAAAGTTAAATATTTTTTTTACTTACTTACTAACTTGGTAAAAATGACAAACTCAATTTTTTTATCCTAATAGATTTATCAATGACATAGGTTGGTGAAAATAGCAGATATTTTTAAAATTCATTGCTTTGCCTGTGAGTTTATTATGATTATCAGATTTAGATTTATATCTAATCTTCCCAAAGATATTATTTAATTGTATTTTGTTTAGATTTAACATTAAAATTATTTCATATTAACTAAGATAACATTGCTTAAGGTGCCAATTTAATTAAGATTTGATGTTTACTACAACTGATCATTTGAGAAATATTTGCTCAGAAAAGCTTAAATTCAATTGTGTCTCTTCTGCACTGACTTTATTCGCTTTGTGAATGAATTCATCCGAGTTCTACCATTTTAATCTCTCTATGATATTTTTACAGGATGTGTCACTTGCTTAAAAACATTTTTCACTTTAATTTCTTAGAACTTGTAGTCTAGTGAGGGAAACTGGATATAAATAAGTGGAAAAGTTAAATAATTAGAAAATGAAGAATAGTGTTGTACTGCAGTTCTAAAGATGTCAAGAGAATAGTACATGATTAACTGCCAAAAGAGTAAAACTATCTTAATGGTTAACTTGTATTGAGTAATCATGTGCCAGGTGTGGTTCTAACTATGTTCTAGTTCATCTAATCTTAATAACAACTCCATGAGGTAGGGCTATTGTTATTCTCATTTTACAAATGAGGAAATCAAGGCTCAAATTGTTTAAGTGACTTACTCAGGATTATAGAGGTATTAAGAAATGAGGCTCTGATGTGAATGCAGGAAATTTGCCTTCATGATCTGTGCTAATGGCCACTCTGTTGTACTATAAAAATAGTAAGGAATTGAGGATCCCAGTAGGAGGAAATATTATTATGGGCTGTGTCACTGGGGGAGGCTTCTTGGAGGAGGAAGGATTTTGATAGGCAACAGGGTCTTTAAAGCTGGATTGAATTTTTTTCTTTTCTTTCTTCCTTTCTTCCTTTCTTTGATGGTGCTGGGGATCAAACCCAGCATTCATGCTAGGTAAGTGCTCTACTAGGTAGCCTCATTCATGCTAGGTAAGTGCTCTACCACTGGGCCATCCCCCAGTCCCACGAACTAGATAGAGTTTGAATGTGCATATTTTGTTTTTTTAAGACAGGATCTTGCTGTGTTGCCCAGGTTGGCCTCAAACTACTGGGCCCAAGGTGTCCTCCTGCCTCAGCCTCCTTTGTAGCCAGAACTACAAGCTTGCATCATCCCATCTTGTTTAAAATCTAGACAGAGTTTGGATTAATATAGAAAAGAGTAGATCCTCTGAGTGTTGGAATGTGTTGTAGAGATAGTGAATGCAACAGATCAGTTGGAGTAGAGATGTAGAAAGGTATGTTTTCTGGTTCTAAAAATACATATTAAGGTACCTGTCACTATATACCAAGTTAAGAGGTGGCAGAAATTGTGATCTTTGACATCCTTATCAGTGAGGAAGATAAACATGATATAACAAAACAAATTGGAAATAAAAGTATATCAGAGTAATGAGTAGACAGAGGGCTGGTGAGGATGAGGGGTCAGAGAGATACTGTCAGAAGAACAAGTAGACATTGGGTGTTGTGTTTAGGGACCTGGAAAAGCATGTTCAGAGGTTAGGAGGCATGGAGCGTTTGGGGAACCATCCAAGTTCTTTGTTGATGGGATGTGAAGTGAGAGTTCAGGACCAGCAGAAGCATGAGAGTGAAAACCAGATCACAGGCACCCGGTGTTCTTCCTATAAAACTCTTGAATTTTATTGATTTGGTATGGGGAATGATTATAGTGTTTCTAAAAAGAATGGTTCCTGGTTTGTGTTTTAGGGACTCATTGATGACGGCATGAAGGATGAATTTCAAGAAAGCAAATCTGAGGCAAGGAGACTAGTTGGGAAGAAGACAGGGAAGAATTAGGCCAGATTAGGAAAACCTTGAGTATCAAACTAAGGAATTAGCCTATTGAATATATATTAGTCATCTACTTTGTGTTAGGTACAATATTAGCCACTTTGGGCTACAGTCTTTCAACTTAATTTTCTCAGCAACCCCTGTGGATTAGTAGGTGATATTATGACTATTATAAATAAGGAAGCCAAGGCTCAGAAACACTGAGTAGTTTTACCTGAGGTCAGCAGTCAAAAAGTGGCTTTGGGGACTTAAAGTGGAATTTGAACATAGACTTTTTCACTCTAAGACAGTGCTTATTCTATTATGCAGATAGCTGGAAAAGCAGATGATTTCAAGATATACATCTAGACAGATAGTTTCCCAACTTCCCCTAACCCCCCCTTTTTAAAAAATTTTAATATTTATATTTCTTTTAGTTTTTCGGTGGACACAACATCCTTGTTTGTATGTGGTGTTGAGGATCGAACCCGGGCTGCACACATGCCAGGCGAGCGCGCTACCGCTCGAGCCACATCCCCAGCCCCCCAACCCCTTTTATAACCTGTATTGAATAATCAAAACTATTGCACTAATATTGATATAAAACTGTTACTGACCTTCTGATTTTATTTGGAGTTCACCAGTTTTGCTACCAGTGCCTTTTTTTCCCTAACCTTGGGTCCCACATTGCATTTTAATTGTCATGTCTCCTTAGTTTCCTTCAGTTTCAAATAGTTCCTCAGTCTTTCATGACTTTCATAACTTTGGCACTTTTGAAGAGTACTTGCCAGGTGCTTTTTAGAATGTCCCAATCATGCTGCTTCCTCAGATTAGATTAAGGTTATTGAATTTCACGAGGAATGCTATAGATGTGATATTATCTCGGTGTATCATATCAAAGAGTCTATGATGTCAACATATCTTTTTACTGGCTGTGTTGACCATGCTCACCTAGTTAAGGTGATGTCTACAATGGTCTACTATGAAGTTAGTTTTTTTTTTTCCCTTTATAATTAATGAATACCACTGTTCTACAGGAGATAGTTGTAGGCCACACATAAATCCTGTTTCTCCTTAAACTTTGCCCACTAATTTTAGTGGTCATTACTTGGTCTTGCCTGTAGCAAGTATAACTGGTATTCTAATGGTGATTCTCCGTTTCTTTATTTTCTTATACATTTGTTAATTGGAATTCTTATGTACAGCAGTGTTATCTCTTCTCTCCCATTTCTGTACTGATTCAGTCACTTATTTATTTCATAATGGGATAATGAGTATTTATTTTATAATTTACTACTATCATTCATTTTATCACTAGAATTGTTTCCCTCATTGGCTCTCTTAGATTTGTTCCTCTGTTTTTTGACATATCTTTATCCTGTTTTTTTAAAATCACTTTCTTATTTCCTTATACTAAAAGATATTTGAGGCCCTGGGTTCAATCCTTAGCACTACACACAAAAATAAATAAATAAAATAAAAGATGATAAAAAATTATCTTGTATTTTCTCTTCTCCAAATACCTAAAATTGGAGGATGATATTTAGTAACCAAGATCTGGGCACTAGGTATGCTCTTTGCTATTGGAATAGCACTGCTTCTAGAGTTTTTGGCAGACAGAGATAGGATGTGTATATGAATATACATATATACATATGTCTATACATACTGTTGATTAAACTCAGGAAGGTAAATACCACTGAGCTACATTCCCAGCCCTTTTTAATTTTTTTTAAATTTTATTCTTTTTTTGGATTGGAGATTGAACCCAGGACTCTGTAAATGCTGGGTAAGTGCTCAGCCACTAAGCTATATCCCAAGCCTTTATTTATTTATTTATTTGTGTGTGTGTGTGTGTAGATGTTGTTGATGGGCCTTATTATTTATTTATATATATATGTGGTGCTAAGAATTGAACCCAGTGCCTCACACGTGCCAGGCAACCTCAGCCCCCAAGCCTTTATTATTATTATTATTATTTTTTGAGACAGGATTTTATTAAGATGCTCAAGCTGCCCTTGAGCATCTTAATAAAAACTCACAATCTTCTTGCCTCCTGAATAGCTGAGATTACAGGTCTGTACCACCCAGCCTGTCTTTTTAAATTTTGAGACAGGATCTTTCTACGTTGCCCAGTCTTACCTCCAAGTTACAATTCTTCTGCCTTATCCTCCCTAATAACTGGGATTATAGGCATGGACCGAGTGCCCACAAACATATATTTATGGATTGTATTTATAGATATATACATGGATATAGATATTAAATCAAATGCATACAATACTAATGTTTGAACACCATCTATTCTTTAAAATATTTTTTTGTTGTAGATGGAAATAATATCTTTGTTTTTTAAATTTATTTTTACGTGGTGCCAAACAGCGAAACTAGTACTTCACATGCTAGGCCCCCAGTGCTCAAATACTGCACTATAGTCCCAGCCCCTACACTTATCTATTCTTTTTTGTATGACAATATCTCACTATATAGCTATAATAATAGATATAGGTAGAAAGATAGGTATTTTAGCTATGAGTTCATAGTAGTCCCTTTTTCTTCAGCACTGCAAGGTTAATCCTTTTATTCTCCCTCAGCTTATTTGTAAATTCTTTTTTTGGTTTTCATTATGTATAATATATTTACTCATTTGTTATACATGTAAAGTTATTTCAAAATTGGTAATTCACATCACTGTAAGAAACAAATTTAGCAGAATATAGTGTCTATGTTTAATTTTATTAATTCTTAATTTAAAAAGTTTTTTAAAAATATTTTTTTAGTTATACAGGGATACAATATCTTTATTTTGTTTATTTATTTTATGTGGTTCTGAGGATTGAACCCAGTGCCTCATATATGCAAGGCAAGCACTCTTTCACTGAGCCACAACCCAAGACCTAATTCTTAATTTAAAAAAAATCCAAAAATATAATGATATGTGCATGTAATAATAGCAATTCTTGGGGCTGGGGTTGTGGCTTGGTGGTAGAGTGCTCGCCTAGCATGTGCAGGTTGCTGGGTTCGATCCTCAGCACCACATAAAAATAAAGTAAAGGTGTTGTGTTCAACTACAACTAAAACAAAATATTTTTTAAAAAGCAATTCTTAGAAAAGAAAACAAGCAAGAAGAGTAGACATTATAAAATCTCACCAAATAGCTGGGCATGATAGCACACATCTATCATCTCATTAACTTGGGAGGCTAAGGCAGGAGGATCCCAAGTTCAAGGCCAGCTTTAGCAATTTAGTGAGGTCTAAGTAACTTAGAAACACCCTGTCTCAAAATAAAAAATAAAAAATAAATTAAAAAGGGCTGGGATGTAGCTTAGTGGTAAAGTACCCCTGGGTTAAATCCTCAGTACTGCCCCCCACAATCACAACTATCCAAGAATTATTCACTTTTTTAGAAACTTTAGATTAAAATAAAGAAAACATAGTTTTTGCAACATTAGAAAAGTTCATTAATTTGCTAATTTTCAGTGATTCTAGAGGAACAGGTTGTAGCCATCTGAAACCTAATTCCAAAGAGCAAATTTTTATAAAGATGTTGTAGATGAGCATCTCCCATATTACTGTCTTCACAATTCCAACTTCTTCCCCCACTGACCACATGAAAACCCCATCCTCTAATGGAGACTAAGAAGGTTATTCTGCCATTTTATAGTCATCTGGCTACATGATGAACTTTGTAACCAGTTAAGCCATGAAGATTCTGGACATTTCTAAATATTCCCCTTATCATCTAAGGCTTGCTGTCATTCATATCTAATGCTATATTTTTAAGTTATCTGGGGATAGACATTGATGATGAGCAGAAAGGAGAATGTACTGAGAGGTAAAAAGCAGTCAACTGAGAACAGCCAGAGAACAGGCAATTGTGTACTGACAGAGTTGATGCAAGTACCATTTAGGACATTATATCCTGATAAACAGGAAAAGGGAATTGCTGAGAGACAGATTATAAATTTTTCTTTCCTTTATTGTAATCCATTCATGCCTGATTTGAATATTTGACCTCTGTATATATCTTCAGTATTAACAAAATTAGCTTGTCTCACTCTATAATTAAATTGCATTTTTATTGTCTTTATTATAAAGTCATATGCCTGTGACTTCAGAATGTATTGTATTTAATGTTTAGACCTAGGCACTTCATTAAAAATCTAATGAAAAGTATGAACTGTCTTTCCCAGGAAAGTTCAATACATGCATATATGTGTACACATTTGTACACATACACAAAGTGTTGTGCATAGTTTCAGGGGATTCTTGGACTTCTCAGGGTTTGGGAGTCTGAAGTCCAAGAATCCCCAGAAACTATGCACAACACTTTGTGTATGTGCATGGCCTCTTTTAATTTTTACCACAACTTTGTGTGGCACAGTTCTGTTATACTGTTTTACAAATGATGGATTTAGGTTAAATAACATATACAAAATCACATAAAAAGTAAATACCAGTCTTAGGGTTTGAGCTCAGGTCAATCTGACCCTCAAGCCAAGCTCTTGACCTCTCTTATATTGTCCATCACTTCTCATAAGTAAAGAGGTGAGGAAAGAAAGCTCATTTAATGATTAAAAAGTTCTAAAATGTTCTAGGTAAACAAGGTCTAGGTTCTGATTTCTCCAAAAAATAAAAATCACCAAAAAATTTTAGTAATGAAAAAAAAAAAAGCTTTTGCCATTTCCACCAGTTTCTATGATAATGGAAGATCCCAGGAAACAAAAACATTTAATAGCCGAGTAGCAAATCAGAAATAGGAAATAAGCAAAATGCATGGGCCTGTTTCCTGTTCCTTGCCATGTCTGATCCAGATGCCGTACCTTCTGTTTTTAGGATTTGGAATACCGTCTAGATCCAAAGACCAAGGAGCTGCCTCATCTACGAAACCCTGATATACTTGTTGGAGAAAATGACCTCACTGCCCTCAGCTATCTTCATGAGCCTGCTGTGCTCCATAATCTCAGAGTCCGCTTTATTGATTCCAAACTCATTTATACATATTGTGGTAAGTATGCTTTGTTGTTTGAGTGCACTATAAACTCTTTCCTCTAAGAGATGCAGCAGTGGAAGCACTGTGCATGGGGAAATTAGGCTGTGGTTAGATTTTCTCTTAAAGACAAAAGTCATTTCAGAGTTATAAAAAGATTACCAATATTTATTAGCTAAATTGCATTTGGTACAAAATAAATTCATTTGTGAAGTCACATTATATAGCTTTGCTCAAGATGAAAAGAACTTGGCCCATCTTTTGCATCTCTCCTCACAGAAGCCATATGTCAGATTTAATGTCAAATTCATATTATTTTTACCTCTTAAACAACTGTATGAAGAGTAGATATTCAAGAACTTACATTTGGAGCAGGTTAGAGGCTTATCGTAACTTTTTCTTAATTACTGAGAAATGCAGGATTGATTTGACTCACGGTAAGTCTTGCTTACTTGGAATGCCAGGCCCCTGCTCATTGCAGTATGCTTTTCCTCTCTCTTAGAAATGAAGCCTATGCATGAGTGTATGTTTTTTGTTTCCTTCCCTCTCCCCATCTGTCTTTTCTTTTTTTTTCCTTCTTTTTCTTTATTTTATTCTTATCCTCTATTTTCTCTACTGAACTCTCAGGTTTCTTTTACTTTTTCTCTCTCTGAGACTCAGATCTGAATTTCCATCTGAGTCTTTTTGCCTTCTGTGCCCAATACAGTGTTTGAACAGGAGTAGCCACCCTTTCTTCTTAAAAGAATGTACATCCTTTAGATCCTTGATGTTAACCTTGTTATTTTCCACCATTGACTGAATATTCCTTTTTCTCAATTTTTATTTTTCTTTGGTACATGTTATTTTCTCAATGGAGCCTTCCCTGGCCACACTATCTAAATTATAAGGCTTTTTTCCCTCCCAGCTATCTTCCTTGCTTATATTATTTTTCTCCTTTTTTCCTTACTACTCTCTAAACCATATATATAGATGTATCTATTTTTTTTACTTATTTTGTTAGTCATCTGAATTTCTTTCTAGACTATAAGCTCCATGAGCATAAAGATTTGTTTTTTCTGTTTTCTGTTGTAAAATCAACATTTAGAAAAGACTTGAAACATAGTTAGAGCTAAAGAATATTTGTTAAGTGAATAACTTCATTAAGTAATATATGTAGCTATGTAAAATATTAAATAATACAGAAAAGTATCAAAAAGGAATAACAATTGCATGTAATTCACCAGTGAAAAATAGCCAGTATTCCATTGACTTAAATTCTTTATTTTTTTAAACTTAAATCTTTGTGTACCTGTGAAAGATTATAAGCAGATATAAAGATGGAATCATGTATAGTTTTGTGTCATGTTTTTCTATGGCATTTTATAGTTTTCAAAAATAAGTGATTTACAGTGGTAGCCCAGTAGTCGTGTAGATGTCACAGAATGTGTTCAACTACTTTACTTTTATTACGTATTTTCTTTGTTTCCATTTTTACTATTATGAATAACATGATAAACATCTATATTTAAAAACAAACCTTTACATGAATCTCTATTTTGTTTTGATAAATTTCTAGAAGTAGGAAGTATTTAGAGTACTTAAAACCTTTTCACTTAAAATTTTTCTTTTTCCTGATACTAGGGATTGAACCCAAGCCTTCATTCATGCTGGGCAAGCATTTTATCTCTAAGTTAAATCCCCAGCCTAATAATGTTATTTTTAAAAACCCAGCCCAATTCTTTAATGGTATTTTAGTTAGGACGATGTATAATGATTCAGAGAGACAAAAGTTGTGGTATAGAGAGCCTACAGAATGCGAGCAAATTTTTTACCACATGTACTAATCTCTAGGATATATGAAGAACTCAGAAATCTTAACATCAAAAAGAAAAATAACCCAATCAATAATTGGCCAAGGAACTAAACAGACACTTCTCAGAAGATGACATACAATTTATCAGCAAATATATGAAAAATGTTCAACATCTCTAGCAATTGGAGAAATGCAAATCAAAACTACTCTAATGTTTCATCTCACTCCTGTCAGAATGGCAGCTTTTAAGAATATAAACAACAATAAGTGTTGGCGAGGATATGAGGGGAAAGGCACACTCATACATTACTGGTGGCACTGCATATTGGAGCAACCAATATGGAAAGCAGTATGGAGATTCCTTAGAAAACTTGGAATAGAACCACCATTTGACCCAGCTATCCCACTCCCTTGTTTATACCCAAAGGACTTAAAAACAGCATTCTATAGTGATGCAGCTATATCAACGTTTATAAAAGCAGCACAATTCACAATAGCTAAATTGTGGAACCAACCTGGATGCCTTTCAGTAGATGAATGGATAAAGAAACTGTGTTATATATACACAATGGAATACTACTCAGGAGTAGTATTTGCTGGTAAATAGATGGCACTGGAGAATATTATGCTAAGTAAGCCAATCCCAAAAAACCAGATGCTGAATGTTTTCTCTGATATGAGGATGCTGATCCATAATAGGGATGGTGGGGGGTAGTATGGGAGAAATGGAGGAACTTTAGATAGGGAAAAGGGGAGGTAGGGGAAGAGAAGGGGCATGGAGGTAGGAAAGACTGTGTAATGAGATGGACATCATTATTCAAAGTACAAGTATGAAGACACAAATGGTGTGACTCTACTTTGTATACAACCAGAGACATGAAAAATTGTGCTGTATATGTGTACTATGAATTGAAATGCATTCTGCTGTCATATATTACAAATTAGAATAAATGAATTTTTTAAAAGTTGTGTATTTTGATCTTTGAACAATATATTAGTTTAATATGAACTAAAAATTAAATGAAGTTTGCGTTAATTATTTTACTTTATGCCAAGTTTGATATGTTCATTAGGATATCACTGATATCTTTTTCTTTTTTGTCCCCTCCCTCCAGGTATAGTCCTAGTAGCTATAAATCCTTATGAACAACTGCCTATTTATGGAGAAGATATTATTAATGCTTACAGTGGTCAGAACATGGGTGATATGGATCCACATATCTTTGCAGTAGCTGAAGAAGCTTATAAGCAAATGGCCAGGTTGGTGAAAGCTTTCATTATTACTTCATGGCTCTTATTATATGTGATAATTTCTTCTTTGTAAGGTCACGGATATTTTTAAAGTTAATGGCAGTTCATGTATCATTACTAACTAAGCAGCCTTGGTAACCAGTTTGTCTGCATGGCCTGGATTTTTATTAAATATTAAAATAATCTCTTGTTGGCCAAATGTGGCAGTATATACCTGTAAACCCTATGATTCGAGAGCCTCAGGCAGGAAGATCATAAGTTTGCAGCCAGCCTCAGCAACTTAGTGAGACCCTGTCTCAAAATAAAAAATGAAAAGAACTAGGGCTATAACTCAGTGATAAAGCTCTCTTGGGTTCAGTCCCCAATTACATACACACATACGTAATCTCACATTTATAAAAAGACGTGCAGTTTTAAAAATATTGCCTTTGGAATCTCACCATGATTCTGTGGCTAGGCAAGGACAGAAGTTATATTTTACAGATGAGAGGATCAAGTTTTAGTGATATTAAATGACTTGCCTAATGTCATTCAGTAGAATGATAGACAAGAACTAAAAGACTTATGAACTGCGGTGGCGGGGGCAGAATTAGTCTGTACCCTAGAGAATTAAATCTAAAAGAAAGAATAATTTTAATGTTATGATAGGGCATCACTCATCTTGAATATCATCTGTAATATATATCAGATTAAAAAAAAATTTTGTAGTTATGTATGGACAGAATGCCTTTTTAAAATTTTTTTATTTTTATGTGGTGCTAAGGATCGAACCCAGTGCCTCACACATGCAAGGCAAATGCTCTGCCACTGAGCTATAGCCCCAGCCCTTATATCTGATATTAACCACAAGACCTTAACATTTTTTAAAAGTATTTATTTTTTAGTTATAGATGGACAATTTTTTTTTTTTTAATGTGGTGCTGAGGATCGAACCCAGTGCCTCACATGTGCTAGGCAAGTGCTCGACCTCTGAGCCACAACCCCAGCCCCAGGACCCTAACATTTTGAGGATGGAAAATGGGAGAAAAACATTCTCAGGATTAGATTACACTTAATAATTTGTAATACGAAATAATGTAAAAGAATGAATGCATAAAACAATAGCATATATTTGACTAATTTCTCCAGCTTACAAAGCAGAACTTGGTCTATTATATATGATTTGAGAAACTCTTAAGTAGTTATGAGTGGGGAGAACACTAATATTGTAGAGTTTTTTATCTTCTCTTCTTCAGTCAGGAAGATTGTACATGATTGGACCATTGTGACAGAATTATAGAATTATTTCAATGAAAGAACCCTTAGAAGTCATTGTGCCCTTTTCCTAATAAAATACTATTAATGGTAATAACTCTAATGGCAAATAATAGTTATTACATGTTCTCTTTCTATAAGACATTGATTGATTGCTTTTCCCTTATTAACTAGTTTTATCCTTAAAACAACCGTCTGAATTTCACTTTATTATTAAACTTTATTTTACCAGTGAGAAAACTGAATCATAGAGAAGTCATGTAGTAACTTTTTCAAAGTCTCATTACTAAGGTGACCATTTTTCAAATTCAATTAGTCTGATACTATAAATGTTAATATGTTGTATATAAAATGACTAAACATAGTTTAGCACTGTATAATAGGCCACCGTATGCCAGATTCTTTTATAAAGTAGTAAGAAATATATAAATTTTAAGAAAATTTATTTTTAAGCTTTGTTTTTAAGCTTTAAAATTTGAGAAAATTCCCTCAATCAGTATATTTTCTCCTTAAGTTGGAAAAGTCTACCAATATTTGATTTGTAGAGTATTGGAGCATTGCAGGAAACTTTAGCACCGCTCAGTACAACCTGAGAACTAGTGGACCAAGAGAGAATCATATGGATCGCTAGACCCTAAAAATAATTCCTGAAAATTTAATACTAGTGAGAAAATTTATATGACTTTTTGGAAAATATTATTCTTTTTCTTGTTCTTTTCCGTCTTTCTTCCTTTCTCCCCAGGCCCTTTTGTTTTGCATTTTGTGTTCTGGGGATCAAACCCAGGTCCTTGAACATACAAAGCATGTCCTCTACGACTAAGCTACATCACCATCCCCCTTGGTAATCTTAAATAAGAAGACGTGGCTCTTACCATCTTTGCTGTGGTAATCCATAGCAAATGAATGAATGGTATTATGAATGGTGTTAGATTTACCCTTAGATTTACTTTGGTTTCCTAGCATTTTCCCCACTCTGCTTTATCATCCCTGTGGCTTAGTCACACACTGTGATTTCTTAACTGAAGGTTTATCTTTTTTCCCTTTGCTTAGTTTTCTTTTTAAGGCAGTTTTAAAGTATGCTTCAGCCAGTATGGTATTATGTTATTAGTACAACCTAAAAGTCTGGTACAACAGCTAAGGCTTAGGCTTCCAGTCATGAATCAAAGGTGCAGGAGCATCCCAGACACTAGGTACTGTCCTGTACACAGAGAAACAACAAAAAAATTAGATGAAATAAGCAAAAATTCCTACCCCACAAAGCAAATCATGATAAAGACTACAAATAAATAAAATGCACAATTTATGAAGTATCTATAAGTTCCATGTTGAGGACAATGCTGGATGATTAATAAAAATTGGAATATGTACTGGGATTAGGTGGTACTATTATATCAATATTATTGATCCTGATTTTGATCATTGTAGATATGTTAGAACAAGTCTCTGAGGAAATATGCTCTAAAAAGAATCATGTTTACAACCTACATTCAAATATTTTAGGAAACATCAGAATAAGAGAAACATATTAATAAAGCAAATGGACAGCTGGTGAATCTAGGTAATACATATACAGGAGTTTGTTTTACTATTTTTGCAATTTTTTTGTTTGAAGTCATGAGAAAACTGAATTTACAAAGCAAACCTAAAAAGAACAGACAGGGTCAAGGGTAGAAAGTAGGAGATCAGCTAGGTTATTGCAACAGTCTAAGCAAGGAATGATAATTTTAGTTTTAGGATATTAGTGGAGATGGTTAGGAAGTGGGTGGATTCTGAATATATCTTTTATAATAGAACTGGCAAAGACTTGCTTATGTGAGAAAGAAATTGGAGATAGGGACAAAGATTTAATCTGAGTTCTAGAACATTGAAAGTACCATTTCCTGAGATGGAGAAGTAGTAAGAGGAGCAAGTTGTAAATGTGTATGGTGTGAGGCAAAGAGTAGGGGTGGGCTTCCATTTTAGTTCTTTAAGGTTGAAATGCTGTTTTAGACATCTCTTCTCAAAGCAAAGTTAACAGTAGTGATTCTTCTCAAGCATGTTAGTAGCAAAAACCAGAATGCTTGGCTCATAGTTCCTTTCTAAACATGCTCCTTGGAGAACAAAAATATTTTAAGAGAATACAAATACTTTTATACAATAGCCTCCTAATTTTAGTATTCCTGATTACCTCCAGAGGAGAAAACCTCAATGGACTGCGGTGTCTATTTTTATTATCATATATTCATTTCACATTGTTGCTAGTCATTTCTCATGTTGAGATTGATTGTTCTTTAATATCTAAGTCATAATGTTATTTGCTTTAAAATAACATATTTTAATTTTGTTTCCCTTAAATCAGGTAGTGCTGATTGCTTAACTTTTCTATATTTTCTCTCTTTTGTGAATCAGTTTTACTGTTTCATTTATAGTTCTACTTGAAATTAGCTAGTTCGGTGCAGTTAATTTTGGTATAGTAAAAAAAATATCTGTACTAGTTGAGTCTCTACCAATAATTAACTATTTAACTTGAATCTCAAAATTTCCTTGGATCTCAGTTTAATTACATGTAAATAGAACAATTTCACTAATATCTAGTTTTACATTTACAGACTGTTCCGTGGAATGCATTTGCTACCTTTCTGTTTAATGGAGACTAGCATGTAGTATTTTTCTTCTTCTGAGCAGAGGACAGATAAGGAAATGTGCAGCAAAGCAGAAGGCTCACAGTATAGACCTTACCTGGGAATCAGGAGATGTGGGGTATAACACCCAGCTCTGCTCTACCGCACTAGCCACCAAGCTCTCATGTTGTTTCCCCCAAAGAGGAAAAGAATGTCTAAACTGTTTACCTCAGATATTAAAATTATATTAGTTGATAATACAAAACTACTTTGAAAAATACTAAGTGGTATTCAAATATAAGCTTTTCCTTTCATCATAGTCATTATTATTATAAAGTCTCATTCTCCTTTTATTACTTTAGTTTCTGATCTGGTTTTATTTTCTCCTGACTTTATTCATTGTCAGATCTTTCCTTAGGGTGGCCCCTTTATTCATTTAGCTACATGATCTCTGGATGCCCCACTGTCATGAGGTCCATTGACCAAGTGGAAGATGTCTCCTGTTAACTGCGATTCAGCTGCCATGTTATTCCAAGTAACTTAGTTATGCAGATAGACTTGATGTTCTACATGCTATCTAATAATTCTATTTAGATGCTCCTTGACTT
Source organism: Ictidomys tridecemlineatus (assembly GCF_052094955.1). NCBI lineage: Eukaryota > Metazoa > Chordata > Mammalia > Rodentia > Sciuridae > Ictidomys > Ictidomys tridecemlineatus. Next base: position 29,178,696 of record NC_135481.1, read on the forward strand.
ATGATGAGCAAGTCATAAGTTTGTTTATATCCCACATCATTATAAGTTGGAGATCATCTATCTATGGTATGTAAGGGTGGATTAACTTATACTAATTAATAGCTACATGCTTAGATGTCTGCCTGTTGTGTGCCAAACAAAGTGCCAGACATATTACCTGTAATCTTCATTTTATCCCTAGAAACAGGTATCATTACCGCTGCTTTACAGGTGAGGAAACAGAAGTAACTTGTTCAGGTCATATTTTAATAAAAGATATCTGGGAGCTGAGATTTGAATCTGGCCCTGAGACTATAAACCTTTCTTCTTTGCCATTTAGTTTTCTTACTTTTAACTATCTGGCCTTATTCAAATTCACATTGCCTAGTTCCATTTCTGCATCTTTTATTCAGCCTAGGATATCCTTCTTGCTATTCTTTATGTGCTTTATTCACATTATCCTTCTCAAACTTTACTTTCAGACAATCCCAGCTCACAGTAAATGATTCCTCTTTTAAAATTTTTATGTATGTGCTACTTATATGAAACTTACTCAGTACTGCTACCCCATATGGTTGCAGTTGGATTCAAATATAATTTGTATAAATTACTGCACTATGTAAAAATTATAAATAAATATAATTAACTATTTCTATTTGGAATCTTTATATACTATATGGTTTCTGTACTTATGGAACAGAAAACTCAGGTCGAATGAGAGACTCTGAACAGGTTTCTTGTTAGGAATAGAATGATATAAGCAAGAATCCCTAGAAAACAGTTTTTTTTTGGGGGGCACTATTTTATCATTTTTATTATGCCCTGGATTCTGAACCCACCAGTTCATTTTGCTACAATATCTGATCTGGAAAATCTAGTTGTCCTATTGGTATACGACATGAATAGACGTTCAAGTCACACTGAAAAAGTCACAAATGCCTCATTTAAAAGGAGGAAGAGAATAAGCAAATATTGACAATATGTGGCAGACTCATGATTTTGAACTTTGATACAAATTTAAAATAGCAAATTCAAAATAACTTTCAAATAACCAGATTATCTTCCATGTCCTGATGTTTTTACAATTAACTGGGAAGAAAAAAAATATATATATATATATATTTGGGAAGACAACTACATTTTCTTATGCAGCCAGAAAATCAATGTAACATAGCAATGATGATGATGATGGGCACACTGATGATCAACAGTGACAATTGCCATGGTCAAGCAATTATGTTCCAGACCCATGCTAAGCTCATTGCTTATACTACCTCATTTAATTCTCACAACAATCTTATGAGAGAAATATAATTTTCCCCATTTTTTTAGGTTGGAAAACTGAGACCCAATGAGGATAGGTTATCCAATTGTTTACCAAATAAAAGATGAAAGAGGAACCCAAGACTGCCTCCCCCAGACCACTGCTCTCTTTTTTTTTGTTTTGTTTTTATTTTTTAAAACATTACATCTTTCTTAATATATCATGTTTCACAATTTGATTCAGAATGTTTATGAACTTCCATTATTACCCTGTATACAGATTGCTGAATCACATCGGTTACATCAGTTACATTTCCATTGATTTACACACTGCCATTCTAGTGTCTGATGAATTCTGCTCTCTAACCTATCATCTACTATCCCCCTACCCCTCCCCTCCCCTCCCCTCTTCTCTCTCGACCACCTCTACTGAAAACAGTTGTTTTTAATGCTTGAAAAGTCTCACTGCCTCTTTAAAGAACAGCTTTCAGCAGTACCAGCACCATCTTTTTTTAAAGCGTTCTATTTTTATTTTATATTTAATTGATATAATAACAGGGCACAATGTGATGTTTGGATACATGTATATACTATGTAATAATCAAATCAGGGTAATTAGTATATATAGTACCTCAAACATCTATTGTTTATTTGTGATGAAACATCCAAGTCTTCTCTTCTAGCCACTTAAAAGTATATATTATTAATGACTATAGTTACCCTGCTGTACAATAGAACTCCAGAACTTATTTCTGCTATCTAACTGTGACTTGGTACCTGTTGACCAATATTGGTACCTCTTGACCAATCTTGGTACCTGTTGACCGTCCTCACCCCTACCCACTTCAGCCTCTAGTAATCATTTTTCTTCTTCTTCTTCTTTTTTTTTTTTTGTGTGTGGTGCTGGGATTGAACCCAGGTCCTTGTGCATACAAGGCAAGCACTCTACCATCTGAACTAAATCCCCAGCCCTCTGAAACCATTATTCTACTCAGATTTATGAGATTTACTTTTTATATTCTGCATATGTGTCATGCAGTATTTTTCTTTCTGTGTCTGGCTTATTTCACTTAACAAAATGTCTTTCAGGTCTATCCATGTGGTCACAAATGACAGGATTTCATCTTTATATATCTAAATAACATCCCATGATATATGTGTGTGTGTGTGTGTGTGTGTGTGTGTGTGTGTATATATACACTTTATCTATTCATCTACTAATAGGTTGATTCTGTATCTTGGATATTGACCAGTACCTTTTAAAATATTATAGCTATTTTATTTCATTGGAGCATTATAGTTACACATAGTAATTGGGTTTATTTTGACAAAATCATACATGCAAGGGATTTGATTTCAGTGTCCATTCCCCCCACTTTCCTTCCCTTTTCTTCCTATGTTCTTCTTCCTTTACTGATCGTCCTTTTGCTCATTTATTTATTTATGATTGATACATTCTACATGTATATAAAGGTGAAATTCCTTGTGTTACATTTATATATGAATATTTTCATACTCATGATTTTGTTAAACTCATTCCATATTTCCCCTTCCCATCCTTTCCTCCTCCTCTCCTGTTCTTTCTACTCCACTTATCTTTCCTATATATTTATGGTATCCAACCTTCCCCCAGCATTACCACATTCTTTCCCTTATTTTGCTCTAGTTTGCACATACAAGGGGAAACATTTGACCTTTGATTTTCTAAGTGTAGATTCTTTCATTTAGCCTGAGGTTCTCCATTTCCATCAGAAAATGCCACAGTTTCATTTCTGTGGCTGAGTAAAACTCTATTGTGTGTGTGTGTGTGTGTGTGTGTGTGTGTTACATTTTCGACATGCACTCATCTACTGATGGGCCTCTGGACTGATTCCATAATTTGGCTATTGTGAATTGTGGTGTTATAAACATTGAAGTGGTTGTATCACTGCAGTATGCTGATTTTTAGTTCTTTTGGATAAGTAACAAGGAGCAGCACCTTCTTTTAGAGTAAATATTTATACTTCAAAAATAAAACTAAATGCTGGGGCTGGGGTTGTGGCTCAGTGGTAGAGCGCTCGCCTAGCATGCATGAGGCATTGGGTTCAATCCTCAGTACCACATAAAACTGAAATAAATATATTGTGTTCACCTACAACTAAAAAATAAATATTAAAAAAACTAAATGCTGCAATTGTGAACTCATTGTCTAATATCAACTTTAGAGTTTATGAGTTTTGTATTGTTATTTTGAGGTTGGGGTCTTCTGTGTTGTCCCAGGTGGCCTCAAACTTTGTGGCCCAAGTCGTCCACCTGCCTCAGCATCTTTAGTAGATGAGACTACAGGCTCACAACACTGCCTGGATTTAAGTATTTTCTTTTTGGAGCTAACTGAAAGTAAATATCCTTGAGAAACAGATAGAAAAGCAACTGGATTTTGATTACTGACAATAGTGTATAAAAGCCTAACTCTTAATAAAAGATTAGAGTCTCAATAAAGCCACATCTTTAAGTCACCACAATAAAAGCAACTTTGGAAGAAAGCATTTTATTATATTAATTTAATATCTTTTTTGTTTACAAATGGATCAAATGCAGAGAAAATAATTATATCAGTTGCCTTCAAAAGAGAAAAGCTCTAGATTGTGTTTCAGGTGAGCATGTCTACTTATAAGCTAAAAATGTGAGCCTCCATGCTTGTTCAGTTTACCAAGGTACTTGGCAGCACTCAATGGTGATTATCAGAGAGTTAACATGAGTGAAAATATTACATTGTGTTCTGCATTAATCAGGTCTGAGGTTATCATTACATAGTTTCCTTGTTAATAACTCGGATGTGAATTGAAAGTATGCTTATTAAGTTTACAGAGAACAAGTTGATTGTCTTGGGAGATATGAATAGTATCCCTTATGTCCATGAAAAACTAGAGTGATAATTGTAAAGGATAAAATTCAAAAGGAAAATCCATAAAATAATATACTTGGTACAAAATGAAAACTTCATTGATATGAGAAAGACTGAGTAGACCAAATGGTGGTCACTGATAACTTCAAAGGAAAAAACAGATTCAGGTGTAACATCTCACTTTCTCATCAACCCAGAGTGGATATCCTTTCTTGATTTTTTTCCTGGGGTTTCACATGCCTCTACATAGTTTAATTTCCACTTCCTTTTCTCATACAATCTGGTTTCTCTTAATTATTATAATCAAAAGACAATTATCATAATCAATTATAATAAGAGTCAATCCACTATGTTTTCTAGCAAGCTTTTCCTGACTTTGCTTTCTCATTTTTCCCACTGGTTCCATGCCCTTTCTTTATGCTTTCATGGTATACTGGGCAGACCTCTTTTATAGTAATTACTACCTGCTGTATTTTTAACTGTGTACTTTTTAGTCTCTATTGGGAAGTTATGACAATAGTCTTCAGGCTTCGTAAAATGGTTAGCACATTGTGGCTGCTCATAACATGTTTGTTGAAAGAACGAATGAGTCAATGAAGCAGACTTTTTAGGTGGAGGCTTTTAGTTAACATTAAAGACTCTGGAACACTATTGATTGAAACAAGCCAGAAGAACTCAACTCTGCTCCCAAATATCCAGTGCCCAGGCTATTTAGGATTGTTGTAGAGACCCTGGAGAGAACTGGCCAATTCAGGAATCAAATCTTTAGTTTATACATCTAGAGGGTGGTCCAGATTGACCTGTCCTTCATGAGATATGAAGGATCTTTGTACCTTAGTTTGGATTTTAAAATTAGGCCCTTGAGCTAGGTGTGGTGGCGCATACCTGTAATCCCAGTGGCTGGGAGGCTGAGGCAGGAGGGTTTCGAGTTCAAAGCCAGCCTTGGCAACAGCAAGGCACTAACAACTCAGTGAGACCCTGCCTTTAAATAAAATACAAAATAGGGCTGGGCATGTGGCTCAGTGGTCAAGTGCCCCTGAGTTCAATCCCTGGTACCCCTCACCCCCAAAAATTAGCCCCTTAAAGTGACATATATATTCCAAAACTAGAAAGAAGTTCCTTGTAAAGACACAAGCAAACAAAAATTGTGAATAGTGACTGATAAACTCATCAAAATTTCAAAGAACATCTGGATGTATTGGTACACACCTGTAAAATTCTTGGGAAACAGAAGAAATTCTCTCTGTATTTGATTCATTTGTAATCCCAGAGATTTGGGAGGCTGAAACAGGAGGATCACAAATTGGAGACTAGCCTCAGCAATTTAACAAGACCTTCAGCAACATAGTGGGACATTGCCTCAAAATAAAAAGGGTTGGGGATGTAGCTCAGTGGCAAAACATCCTTGAGTTTCAATCCTCAGTCCAAAAAAAAAAAAAAAGAAAACTCAAGGAATAGTACATTAACACGCATATATATGTAAAAATCTAAAGCCCACAGCTCAAATGAGTAAAGGAGGGTGGACTGTGATATTTAGTATAAATTTTCTCCCTGATATTTTGCCTACTCCCTTTTCTATCATCTTCTTCTTCTTTTTCCCTGTGTATATGTTTTTATCCCTTTCTTATGGATTTTCCTTTCCCTTCCGTCTCTTTCTTTCCCTTCCATGTCTCTCCCACTTCCATCTATGCTCTTATCCTTTCTTTTTGACATTTCTTCCTGTAAATACAAAGAACTGAAATATGTTTTAAAGACTGCACTATACTGATTTTGTAAAAATTTCTGATTCCTATTCTTGATTTAAAAGCAAACAGTGAGGCTAGAGCTGAAGCTCAGTGGTATTGTTAGCCTAACATGCATGAGGTCATAGGTCCAGTCCCCAGCAAAACACACACACACATACACTCACAAGAGCAAACAATGTAGGGTTTTATGTTTTCCTCTTTATAGCCCTTTATTGGTTTGTGGCCACCTTTGATTTAGGGACCCTCTTAGGGGAAAAAGTTGCCCATCTTAATGATGATCTTTGAAGACAACATGAGAATCTGTAGGCCTGTCCTGGTCCAATTCTTGTTCCCAAGAGTTCACTATAGCTTAATGTAGGCTCTGAAAAATCAACCACAGAGTCTGTTTGATTTTTAGATAAATCATAGTACTTTAGTTTCCATTAATCTTGAATTCTTTTTTCTTTTTTTTTTTTTGTACCAGGGATTGAACATAGGAGCACTTAACCATTGAGCCCAGCCCCAGCCCCACCCCCCTTTTAATATTTTTTAAAGATGTTGATGGACCTTTATTTTATTCATTTATTTATGTGCAGTGCTAAGAATCAAACTCAGTGCCTCACACACTAGGCAGCAAGAACTCCACCACTGAGCCACAACCCCATCATCCCCAGTCCTTTTAAAAAATATTTTATTAGACAGGGTCTTGCTGAGTTGCTTAGGGCTTCACTAAGTTGCTGAGGCTGGATTTGAACTCATGATACTCCTGCCTCACTTCTCAAGTTGCTGGGATTACAGGCGTTCACCACCTCACCTGGCTTTCATTAATCTTAAACATGATAAAACTATGACTTAGAGATGTCATGCAGCTGCTCAGAACTATGAAAGTGGCAAACGATGGGGCTAGGACTATGTTAGCTTTCTATCATTGTGACAAAAATACACGAGATAATTTTCTTAAAAAAGGATAAGGTTTATTTTGGCTCATAATTTGAAAGTTTCAGTTCATTCTTCACTGGATAGTTGTTTCAGAGCTTGTAATGAGGGAGTTCATTGTGGCAGGAGCATGTAGTGGAGGAAGCTGCTGACCTCATAGCACTCAGGAAGCAAAGAGAGTCAGAAGGGCTGGAGTCCCAATATCCCCCTTAATGGTATGCTCCAGTGCCCTAACTTTCTCTTACTAAGCCCTACCTCTTTACTAGGATGCCACCTCCCAATAGCACCACAGGCTAGAGACCAAGCCTTGAACACATGGGGCTTTGGGGAGGCCCTTATCCAAACCACAACAGACCAGAATCTAAATTTAGAGATTTATAAAATGAAAGAATGATATTTATTTCTATATTACAATGCTATACTAAACTTGGATAAAAAGGAAAGCCACTCTGTCAAAAAAACTTGTGAAAATATAACAAATAGTAAAGTCCCCTTGAAACATTTACAGACTGTTGGCCATATGGATCTATAAATTGTGGAAAGAAGATGTATCTCAGGCATGTTCCTCACGTGTGTGTGTGTGTGTGTGTGTGTGTGTGTAAAATCTCTGATTCATTTGACAATCGTTGATTATATTGCCTTTAATATTTTTCTTCTTTGAGGCTGGGGATGTGGCTCAAGTGTAGCGAGCTCGCCTGGCATGCGTGCAACCCGGGTTCGATCCTCAGCACCACATACGAACAAAGATGTTGTGTCCGCCGAAAACAGACTAAAAAATAATATTAAAAAATTCTCTCTCTCTCTCTCTCTCTTTAAAAAAATATTTTTCTTCTTCCCTTTATCATAAGAATTTCTAGATTTTTTGACACAATATTTTGTCATTAAGATTTGCAATAGCTTTTCAAATGTACAGTCTAGGATAGCAGTTTCTATTAAGATTTTCTTTTTATCAGGCTCTTCACCCTGTTTGCTATTGGAAGGGGTACTAGAAGAATTTTGTCAAGTTATTGTCACATGGGGTATAGGGACAGAACTGATCATGGGGGAATAGGAAGAGTTCATTTTTTTGATCATATCTTGGAAGAGAATCTATGCTACTATCACTAACCCTTGATTAATACATTGAAAAAGATAAAATTGAGGACATTTGAAATGACTAAAAAGGACATTGGCACCAAAATATGAACTATTTTACTAGAGCTATTTATTTGAAACCAGACATGAAAAAACAGAAGCAATGAATTTTTAGGTTTAATTATAGAAATTCAAATAAAGAGATGAGATGGCAAATATGAGGTTCAAGGGAGTTTTATAAAAATAGGGATTACATACAAGTCTATACTATAAGAATTAATGATTCCTTAGTGTGTCACATAGGTCCTCCTGATTTTTTCTATAGTATAGGAGTCAGGTACAGTCTGCTACATGACCCTGGTAGAACAATATGAATGTACTTCATCAGGCCTGAACTGAATACTCCCATTCTAGTTTTCAAAATCTGTACGATAAGGCAGAAACCCTTTTTCTCTAAGAAAAAAGAACCATTTTATTAGGAAAATCTTAAGTTTCTACTTTGGAAATTTATTGCCAACTACTATTGATTCTGCCATTTTTGTGTCTTTTACGTACATCTGTCTCTCTCAATGCTAATCGATCACTACAGCCTTTGTTCAGACTTTCAGTTTTTTATCAGGATTCCCTGCTACCCATACTCCAAATTGCTGCCAGACTGATTTTACTAATTGGATGGTGTTACTATCCTGTTTAAAATCTTGCAATGGCAAAGTTCAAATTTCTTAACCTCACCTTATAGATAATTATGATTTTCTTGCCAATTTCTTCAAATTTAAATGTCATTACTCCATTTTTTCATCAGAACTGAATTTCCTGCCCTTTTATAATTTCTTATGATTCTGAGTCTTCTTTTATGCTATCTCTTGTGCCTAGAATGGTTCCTTCTTCACTTTGCATTCCTTGTGTGCCCTCTCCTGCCTAGCTCTCATCTGTAGGGAATTGCCTCTGTTAATCTCCTTCTCCTGTTCAATGCCCCCATTACCTGTTTTATCATCTTGCATATTGATCTGTCTTTCCTATTAGACCATCATCTACCTGATGACACACATCATAGCTTTTAAACTTTTATCTAATGTTTAGCACAATTTATAACATGTAAACCATAAATATTTGTTGGGCAAATAAATCTCTTTAAAAAGATTTAAAAAATTGTATTGTGTAATAGAAAAACCTGCTGTTTTAGTCAGATTTTTTGCTGCTGAGACTAAAAGATCTGACCAGAACAATTGTAGAAGAGGAAAGGTTAATTTGAGGGCTCATGCTTTCAGTGGTCTTAGTCCATAGAGGGGCGGCTCCACTCCTCAGGACGCCAGATGAGGCTGAACATCATGGCAGAAGAGTGTAGCTAAGGGAAACAGTTCACATCATGGTGATCAAGAAGCAGTGAGAGAGACTGTACTCACCAGATACCAATATATACACAAAAGCCTCGTCCCAATTCTCACCTCCAGCCACACCCTTCCACTTCAGTTAATCCTATTAGGGATTAACTCACTGATTAGGCTAAGGCTATAACCCAATCATTTCTCCTTCAAACCTTCTTGCATTGTCTCACATGTGAGTTTTCAGGGGACACCTCTCATCCAAACCATAACACCTCGATATCTTGTGACCTTGTAGGATAATACCACTAAAAACCTTTGAAGTCATCTTGTCTCTTTGTGAATTAAGGCACAAATAATACCACTTTTATTTATTTGCTTAGCTATTTTGATGGGTTAAAAGTGACCAAAAGATTCATCTCAGGAAATCGGAGTTTCCTTCTTCTGTCCTAGTAGAAACTGTAGCCAAATTAGGAAGATTCATGTCAAGGATAGGTTGTTCATTGAAGTTCTCTACGCTTGTAATTGGTGCACATTTGTGATGTGTCAGGCTCTGGACATAATGCTGGATATTAAAAGTAAAGTAAAGAAGATACAGGCTCTCAGTGTCAAAGAAATAAGAGTCTTTTGAGCAAGTTCATCCTTAGAGTTTTTGAGTTATTATGTGAATTAAATAAGATGTCATATTAGTCTTTGAGTTCTGAAGTTAGTCCTAGGTAAACACTAGATAGTCTCTGTACTATTATTAACAGGAATAGTATCCAACTATGACTATGGCTTGATGTATTTAAATGAAATCAGTCAGCAAAATGGATTATTTATTTCTCCTCTGGTGATAAAGGTATTTTATTATGAGCTGGAGTTTGTGGGAAACACTACTTAATGGATTGTTAGCTAATAGATAATTTGAAATATTTTAAATGGTTTTGTAATTTTAATTAGATAGAGATTTTTTCTAAATTTCTCAATGTTTTCCTTTCTGTGGCTTCAGATAGTATCTCCTTTCTCTTTTGAGATAGTTGACAATAATAATTTAAGATACTCAAGAAATTCTCTAGGAGTAAAATATGTTTGATTTGTGCACACTTACAAAAAATTCCGAGAATCTGTATTATGGATCCATCTTACAAAGTGAGACTAAATTCATGGTATATATCTTCAACCTCTATTCATTTTTAGTTTATAAGTAGTAATTTTTATTAGGAAATAGCATTCTTGTGTTTCTTTCCATATAGCTGATATAGCATCCAGCAGAAATTTACTGTGCTTCATCAGTGAGACTGGAGTAGAAATAATCACATTCAGAAGCAGGCAGCACTGGCAATTACTCTTTTTTGTTTTACAGAGATGAGCGAAATCAGTCCATCATTGTAAGTGGAGAGTCTGGGGCAGGAAAAACAGTCTCAGCTAAGTATGCTATGCGATACTTTGCAACTGTAAGTGGTTCTGCCAGTGAGGCCAACGTTGAAGAGAAGGTCTTAGCCTCCAACCCCATCATGGAGGTAAGACAGCAGTATCCTGGGCCTTCTAAATATATTCTTAGGAAACATACTGAAAAATCTAATTGATATATCAGATAATCAGGGGCCTCCCAGCCGCTAAAATTAGAAAAATACCTTTCTACATGTTAGTAACATCCAAGAAAAGTGAAAATTATGTAAGGTGATTGAGTAAAGCCCAGCCATCAAAAAATCTGCTTTAATTCAAAATCTTATATTTTTAACCTACCAATAGAATTTTTGCCTGTGATAACAGGTAGCAGTACTTTGTTTTCTAAAGTTTCTTTCTCTTAGTTAATTGATCGAACCTATTGTTCTGTGTACCAGAAGTGCAAGTTACTTATCCCCTGCCTCCTGAGTTATTTATGCTCTTTCCAAAACATAGGGTTTACTATTTTCAAGCATGAATGAACTTCATTATTTCTTTGCTCAGAGTTTATTTTCTGTGCTTAATCTGACCTATTTGGCTTTAAATTTAAAGTTTTCCCCTAATTTGAATTACAAACTTAAACCATGACCTCATAAACTTTCTCCTTCTCCTTCTCCTTCTTCTTGTTAATCACATAACACAGATATAGGTTAGTAAAAGAAATTCAGTGATTATAAGTTCTTGGTAGTGAAAAACAGTGAAAGGACAATGTGCTTTCAAAAGTCAAATATGTATACAAGATAGAAATGACTATGCCAAAGAAAGTATTTTATTTGAATGTAATTTTAAGAAAGTTATAGTTTTATAAGAAAATGAGGAAAAATAAGTTTTGTTAAATGGACAGAAATGAGTTTGGACATACAGAAACAAACCTTACTATTTAAAAATTCAAATGGGTATTTTTTTATTCCTATTTTTTTCCTTTGTCAATCCTTATTTATCACCTAAACACAGATGGAGTTAAAACTGGCCTGGTGCACCTGTGGTACAAGTGGTTTTTGCAATAATCTGTCCAGAGGTAAATTGTGCCTGGTTTGCAGTGCTGTGTGTGTCACTTGAAAACACAATGCTGTGAACTTCATCTATCAGGATTGCTCTCCAAGATATGTTGGGAAAGTTGAGAGGCCTCCAAGGCTGGTATGCTATGGAAAGAAAACTGGAAAAGTTTTCTGAAATAAATTGGATAGGAAGAAGCAGATGTTTGTGCTAAAAGAGAGTACTGAGCTCGGCACAATGGCACACACCTATAATATTAGCTACTTGGGAGGCCGAGGCAAGAGGATTGCAAGTTTGAAACTAGCTTCAACAATTCAGCAAGACTCTATCTGAAAATCTGAAATATAAAATATATTTTATCTGAAAATAAAATATAAAAAGGGATGAGGATGTAGCTCAGTGGTGAAGCACCCCTAGTTCCAATTCTTGGTACCAACAAACAATTTCACAAAAAGAAAATAGTGAAGATTTTAAGCAAATTAAAGTTTTCAAAGTATTTAGCTCTGTATGTAGTGGTGGGTATTACTGACGTTATTATTAGGTAAACAGTTTATTGAGCCAGCTTTTTTTTTTTTTAATCAGAAAGTAACAATGCTTTGTTTTATCATGACAACATACTTCTAGTATTTGTCAATAGTTCAGGCCATTCTAGTCCCTAATGTTAGAATATCCTGAAGACTTTATTGTGATAGCTTTAGGAAATTTTATGTCTTCTAGGTTAGACCACATAAAAGTATGATTTGGATTTGTCTTGGAGAAAATCCAGAATGAGCCTTTTAGAATGTGTCAAAAGATGACCTCTTTCAAAAAACAGCCATATTAATGTTTCTATAGTTCAAGTTTGAGTTGTATGAATAGAAATGATATTAAAATTTTGGAATGGACACAGGGACTACTTTTTAATAAGCAGTTATAAGGAATTTGTCCTGTTTACTGGGATGAAAATAAATAAATAGGGCTGGGGATGTGGCTCAAGCGGTAGCGCGCTCGCCTGGCATGCGTGCGGCCCGGGTTCAATCCTCAGCACCACAAACCAACAAAGATGTTGTGTCCGCCAACTAAAAAATAAACATTAAAAATTCTTTCTCTCCTCTCTCACTCTCTCTTAAAAAAAAAAAGAAAATAAATAAATAAAGTCATCCAATAATTGATCCCTTCTTTCTGTACTGTCATTTAATCTGTAGGAATTTGGGCTAAGAAAAATTTGGTAAAGGGAGAACTAATTTTCAACAACTATAAAGAGGGCATCTCAGTTTGTGAGGCTCTAAGCAAAACAAACATACAAAAAAAGACTTGGAGCTTAAGATTAACAACAAAGGGTCTATAGTCACTAGAAAAAAAAAAGCATGTAAAACATTGAATATGAAGCCTAGAAAGTTTATAGGTTTAAGATTGACAACAAAGGGTCTATAGTCACTAGAAAAAAAAAGCATGTAAAATATTGAATATGTAGCCTAGAAAGTTTATAGGTTTAAATGTGCTGTAAGACTATGTCTCTATATTAGAGCCCATTACTGTGATATCAAGAAAGGAATGTCCAGGTATCCAGTGATCTGCAAAAACTCCTTGGTGGGATAATGGACATCCTGTACATAGTTAACAACATGACCCAGTGGCTAAAGGGATTTGTTCATTATCCTTTAGAAAGCAAACACCTTGTCCTAAAAATAGTCTCCTTTGGCAAAATGTAAATGATGTAGAAAAATTATTCTTTTTGCTCTGTTTTATAACATGTTTTTTCTCTTGGAAGTCTTTTTTTGTATGTTTGTTTTGCATGTTACTTGGGATTGAACCTACGGGTGCTTTATTTACCACTAAGCCATGTCTCCAGCCCTTTTTATTTTTTATTTTGAGATGAGGCCTTACTAAATTGCTTAGAGCCTCACTAAGTTGCCTAGGATGGCATTCAGCCTGCAACCCTCTTACCTCCCAAGTCACTGTGATTATATGCCTGTGCCACTGTATTGGGCTCAGGTTTTGTGTGCGTGTGTGTATATGTGTGTGTGATATTAAGAAGGGTAATAACATCTGAGTACATGTCTATAATGAATTATATCAGACTATGTCAGCTCACACTGTAATTTTGCTGAAATGGTAGCTTCCAGTCATTCTTTTTTTTTTCTCTAGAAAAGCATTTAAAATATTTATCTAAGTTGTAGCAGTATCCTCATTGCCAAAACAAAATATGATGATATCTGCCCTCTTCCAGAAATTGAAAATACATTTTCTTTGACTGATCAGAGTATCTAGCATGATTTTAGAATGACTTTTTTTTAGCAGTATTGCTGCTACTGTTTGTTTCACTCTTTTAATGCTCTACACTCTTTTCACATCTTCCTCTTTGCTATGGTTTTGATATACTAATCTTTATTTTTTTTTAGAGAGAGAGAGAGAGAGAGAAAGAGAGAGAGAGAGAGAGAGAGAGAGATAATTCTTTAATATTCATTTTCTAGTTTTTGGCGGACACAACATCTTTGTATGTGGCGCTGAGGATCCAACCCAGGCTACCGCTTGAGCCACATCCCCAGCCCCTGATATACTAATCTTAACAGAGGCTTTGCACAAGTGAAATCTATTGCTCTTATATGAAAAAAGTTGATTAAACATTTTACATATATGCATTATATGAATATTTGCTTTTTAAACTATACTAATTTTTTTTTGCTTTACCTTAGAAAAATTTGTAGAAGCATATCACTTAAATCAGTAAGAAGACATGCATTTTAATTTTTAAGGTTACATAAAAATGTAGCAGAACGTTATATTGTCCACATTACACAGCAGATGCTTTGCAATTTAGATACTACCATCAAAAATCAAAGCCAAATTTTACTTTCTCTGGTTTCTGAAAGAGGCATTTAAATTGAATAGGTAATACTTATCCTCTGACAATAAGAAGTCCAACTGGACCTTTGTTGCTGTAGGATGGATGAGATGAGAGAAACTTCCAGTTTCTAAAGAAACCCTGAACATAAGAGCAACATTTCCAGGAAAATATTAATTTGGCTTAACCATCTCATTTATACTAAACTAAATTTTTCAAGAAATCAAAATCTTGATGCTTAACTCATAAGGCTTGTATTTTGGCAACTCCCAACCCTACCCTGTTCTTTCTTCACTGGAATGAATGTATAAATGTATGGAATATGAAAATCTCCAATTGCTGGGATCAGGTTTACTGTTCTGAAATTCATTTTTGTGAGAATAACAAGACAAATAAGAATGACTAGTATGTATTTGTATTGTTGTGCAGTGGGCAAAGCATTCATCTGTACCTGTAGGGGCAAAGTTGGTTCTGTACTTAAAAGAATCACTTTTAAATATTTATGTTCAATTTTCTTTTTTCTATCCCTGAATAGACATTGTAATTGTCATGTCATGAATTGCACTTCTAAAATCTTAATTTTTTCCCTTACTTCTTAGTCTATTGGAAATGCTAAAACAACCAGGAATGATAATAGCAGTCGCTTTGGGAAGTATATAGAGATTGGTTTTGATAAGAGATATAGAATCATTGGTGCCAATATGAGAACATACCTTTTAGAGAAATCCAGAGTGGTGTTCCAGGTAAGCTGAGCATGTACATATGTATGTATACTTATGTTAGATTGCCACATAATTGCAGAGCTCATGCTTGCTGGAGTGGTATAAATTTTGTTTCTAGACACTCTCAAGAACACATTGTGACAGTATTACTGCAAACTATGCTTGGATTAAAGCATGTAAAATGGTGCCTGCAGGGGCAGAATACCCCATAGACTTACAGTCTTTGAGCGCTGATGTAGATTTAATAGTTTTGACTTTTTTCTACAGATGTTTGTTGAAAAGTCTGCTTACGAAGAGGCACTAATTAGTTTAGTCTTGTCTCTCTTCTTTCCCAATTGATGAGGAACAGATTGACTTATGTCTACAAGGAGTTACAGCTTGAATTCAGCTAAGAACAAAGTTATCTTTGTCCTTCTACTATATTTTTTCTTAGAATATGATATTGTTTAGATAGAAAAGTGAGGGATTAAAAAATCTTTATATCCCAGTTGTGAACTATTATCAAAAATAAAGTTGATCAATTTGTGCAGAGTTTGTATTCACATGTATGCCCTTAATCCTTTTGGTCTGAAAGGGTAAAATACTATACATTTGCAATAGTAGCAGATGTATATTTACAGGCATACTAAAGGAATGTATATTTATCATTAGCAAGCTCCTGGTGACCTACTGTATCCCTATGTTATCAGATCTGTAGTTTCAGTATCCCCTTTAATTGGACGCCCGCTGCATAGAGAGTCAAATACTGCTGGCACTGCCAGGTATCAGGGTCCACAATTTCCATTTTCCAAGCCTGTTATGGCTTAGAAAGTTATCTGGGACATACCAAAAGTCACACATTGGGGAAGCCTGCATCTACAATGGCTTTGACTTTAGGGTTGTGCTTCATTGATGACAAACTAAAATATAATACTCAATTTATATAATAAGGCACCCTTTACCATTGTTCTAATATCCAAATGCACACAGTGATTTTCTTGCATATGTAAATACTTCTACAGATTTTTGGGAAAACTGTCTAGTTTAGTAGCCTGAAGAACGAATGAATTTGAATGAGACATAGGTAGATCTAAGAAAAGATTGAATCCAAATAGTAAAGATTTGATTGATATATCCTTAAAGGTGGATAGGAAAAAAACATCCTTGGTCAGTATGTTGGCCAAAGGCTAGCAAGGCTTAGTACAAAATTATAAGGCCTAATCTGTATTGCCTTGTCTGGAGACAGTGTAGTCATTCTAGCTGTTCTCTAGTCTCTGGGGATAGAAAATTGAGAAGGATCTATGAAAATGAATCTCATAGTCAGAAAAACCAAACTTGATATTGTCTCTCATTTACAAAGATGATCAGAGCATTTCTGCAGACCCACCTGCTTTCCTAGTTTTTGTACACTGAACAACCTGATCTCTTGCCTAATTATACTTATAATCATAGGTATGTTGGTATTTTGTTCAGTGTCTTCTGTCCCTGTAATAATAGACTTTCTATTAAACCAGATATCACTTTACTTTGGGCATCAAACCTAGCCTTGACCTTATTAGTACTAATCTTTTTCTAACAGAATGCATTGCAGAATTCAAGGATATGATAATGTAATATTAAGATTATATTAGCATTCAATTTTGTATTATAGTATTATTGCAACTATATTTCTAGGTATGTATGTAAAAAAAACTCTCAGAAAATATTAAAAATTGACCTTAGAATTATAAATGATTTATTTTCTATTTTGTAAAATAGTTATCAGTTTTAAAATATATAAATAAAAATGTTATGGAGGATAATATAGCATGTTTATGGATTTCTTAGAAGCAAAACTGCAGAAGATGGTCCTCTCTGAAATATGGCAAAGATGGGATTATAATTTTTCAAAGAGTTGGGAAGATCACAAATATTTAGAAAAAGTAGTGAGTACTGAAAAAACAGAAGATTTAGCTTCCCTCAAAAGCACTGATCTCTTATGACTATAGCCATTTATCAAGCTGTTGGCTAGTTCAAAAGGCATTACTCTTGGATATTTTCGATGGAGTGTGAATAATACATCTACATATACATATACACATATAGATTCCATCTATTTTATTTATTTACTTTTATTTTTTTAAGAGACTATCTTACTATGTTTCTGAGGCTGACCCCAAACTCCTGATATCAAGCAATCCTGTGCCTCAGCTCCCCAGTAGCTGGGACTATAGGTGTGTACCACTGTGACCAGCTTACATATAACTAAAAACCATAAGGTTTAACAATCATAAATACTTATTAGGAAATTTGGTAAGGACAATTTATTTCACTGAGAAAATTAAATATTAAAATTGTATTTTATGAGAATTTTCTGAGTTTTAGATCAAATGTTATAATTGAAAACTCTTCTTATTTCAAAGGCAGAAGAGGAGAGAAACTATCATATCTTCTATCAGCTTTGTGCCTCAGCACAATTACCTGAATTTAAAATGCTGCGATTAGGTATGAATATGGCTCTAGACTTATTATATTGGTATTATTTTCGTTTAATACCCGAGTTTCCAAACTAACTTGTTAAAAGAAGTTTATCTCATACTGAAATTTTTATGGATAAAAATGATTTTTAGAAGTCTGCAGTTGGCTTCAGAATGACCCATGGGGTTCGGAAGAAGTAAGTAGTTGTATAAATAGAACAGGATTGGCCTTGGTGTGATGCTTATTAAGATGAGTGATGAGTATGTAGGGGTTTATTATAATAGTCTCTCTACTTTTATGTACATTTGAAATTTATCTTGAATGAAAGGAAAAAGATTTACTAGTTGGAGGCCTATAGGGTTTCTGATAAGGAAAGTAAAGTGTTTGAGGAAATTGTCATAGCATGTAGTTTGGAATTAAACCTTTGGGAAACTACTATACATTTCAACAATTAAGATAAATAAGTCATAAACATAGTTTTGAGTTTTAAATTAAAATATGATTGAAAACAGAAAGGAATATATATACACACATGTATATAATCTCCAGACCTATACACTTAAATGTTCTACTCTGCCTTCAATTCAGAGTGATCATAAGGGTAGAAGTCAAAGCTCTTTCTCAGACTACAAAATTATTTTCCTTCATTGCAGGAAATGCAAATAGCTTTCATTACACGAAACAGGGAAGTAGCCCAGTGATTGAAGGAGTGGATGATGCAAAGGAGATGGCACACACCAGGCAGGCCTGCACTCTACTAGGTAATGTAATTTTATTCTTCAGCTCTTACAAGCAATAGTGTTTTGTTTTTTCTTTTTGTGGGTGGTATTGTGTGTTTGTGTGTGCACGCACATGATGAGAATTAAACCTAGGGGTGCTTTACTATTGAGCTATATCCCCAGACCTTTTTACTTCTTATTTTGAGACAGGGTCTCACTCACTAAGTTGCTGAGGCTGGCCTTGAATTTATAATCCTCCTGCCTCAGCTTCCTGTGTTGCTGGGATTACAGGTACGTACCACTATATCTGAGAAGCAATAGCTTTTTTTTTTTTTTTTCCTTTTTTGGTATCAAGGATTGAACCCAGTAGTTTTCAATCACTGAGCCTCATTTCAGTCTATTTTTAATTTTTTATTTTGAGGCAGGGTTTTGCTAAGTTACTTAGGGCCCCACTAAATTGCTGAGGCTGGCTTTGAACTTGTGATCCTCCTTTCTCAGCCTCCGAGCACTGGGATTACAGGCATGTTCCACCTGCCCAGTGAGCAATTGCTTTTTGCTTAAAGCAGCTTTGTTTGAAATACTGTTTTGGTTTAGTATTAAGTAGTGAGCATTGCTGGTAGACTTAATATAGTTTATAGAACACATTCAGACAACAATTAAGCACAAGGGTTTTAGGGTGATGGAACTACTCTAAAATTAAATTTTGGTAATGGTTGCACAAATTTGTAAATTTACTGAAAATCACTGCTTTGCACACTTACAGCAGCACATGTTTTATAGTTTGAAAATTATCCCTCCATAAAGTTGTTTTTAAAAACATATTTGAGACATCAGGTAAGATAAGACTAACTAATTTTCTGTGAAAATTTTTACAAAAATCTAGAACCTATAGCTAATAAGATGGGTTTCTCTTCAAGCTTGAATTTTCCACGGATTTTCATTATATTTTTGTTTTTTGTTTGGGGGGTATTTTGTGTCTTGGAAAATTACTATATTGGCATGATAACAGAACATTATATTAAATGTGATTTGGTCCCGTGTTTTTGAAACTGCTCATATGTTAACAAATGTTGTGAATAAATTAATTTTTAGACCCATAGTCTATACCTTTTAGAGGTGAATTATTTTTCTTTTAAAAAGAAACATTTCAGGGCCTGGAGTTGTGGCTCAGTGCTTACCTGGCATGTGTGAGGCTCTGGGTTTGATTCTCGGCACCACATCTAAATAAATAAATTAAATAAAGGTCCATCAACAACTAAAAAAAAAAATTTTTTTAAAGCAGAAACTGGGCATGGTGGTGCATACCTGTAATCCCAGTAGCAGAGCTAAGGCAGGAAGATCATGAGTTCAAAGATAGCCTCAACCCTAAGCAACTTAATGAGACCCTGTCTTTAAATAAAATTTTTAAAAGGTCTGGGGGCCCAAGCATGGTGGTGTATGCCTATAATCCCAGTGGCTCAGGAGGATAAGACAGGAGGATCACAAGTTCAAAGCCAGCCTCAACAATGGTGAGGCACTAAGCAACTCAGTGAGACATTGTCTCTAAATAGGGCTGGGGATGTAACTCAGTGGTTGAGTGCCCCTGAGTTCAACCCTTGGTACAAAAAAAAGGCTGGGGTATTGCTCAGTGGTGAAGTACCCCTGGGTTTAATCTCTAGTACCAAAACAAACAATCAAACAAACCAAAAAACTGCAGAATATAAATAACTTAAACATTGAGAAGTACCTTTGAATGAGTTAATTTAAAAGCATTTCTAATCACAGTATAGTCTAGGACTACTATAGAGCTTGCTGGAAGTATGAAATCTCATTCCTTTTCTTAAAATTGTGAATTAGAATCTGCTTTTTAACAGATCTATTAGTGATTCATATGCATATTAAAGTTTGAAAAATACTGCTTTACTTCTAGGGCCAAATTATGAATTTGAAAAAGCCATAATGTTGGACATAACATAAACATTCATTATAAGGTCAATTCTCAATTACTGTGTATGATTACATATTTGGAAATAATTTTACTATAACTTAATTATGTTTAATATTCTGAAAATTTTTTACTTACAGAAAAACAGCCAAATCTGATAAAAGCCAAAAGCTGTCTAGTTTTTTTATTCTGTTTTATACTTCAGCTCCTTCTCCAATGCTGTATTTGGACATTAACTCTTCCGACCAGGGAATAACACCTGTCTGAACATCTCTGATCTTGGGGTCTCTTTGATTTATACTTGGCCTTTAGTTAAAAGAAGTAATTAAATTATTAATTTAAAACAGCCTTATTATTGTGCTACAACTTGCACTTGAAATAAAGATTAATAGAAATGGTAATAATATTAATAAAATACTTAAATCCAATATGTGACAATGATATGATCATTTGTGTAGTACTTACCACGTGTCACATTGGGTATGCTGTGTGTGTTACCTCATTCAATGTTAACACCCTTTGAAGAATTCACTTTTATTCCCATATCTCAAATGAGAAAATGAAAGCATAGAAGGGTGAAGTTATCTGCCCATGTGTATATCCACATTATCACCCATAATGCTAACTGCTTAATGTTTTAATGTCAATGAAGATGAATGATTGTTAGCTGTGACTCACTATAATGTGTATAACATCTGTCAATATTCAAGAATTAACAATAGATTTAAAATTATCTGCTATAATGTTTTGTTGCTATTCTGAAATTAATCACTTACTCATTTACTCTATTTAAGGAATTAGTGAATCTTATCAAATGGGAATTTTTCGAATACTTGCTGGCATCCTTCACTTAGGCAATGTTGCATTTACTTCTCGAGATTCAGACAGCTGCACAATACCTGTAAGTACAGAATGAAATTGGTGTGGTAGAAGTTGAATTGTGTTTTAGTTTTGTTGAAGCAATATAATTTAAGTCTCTCTTACATTATCAGAGAGATAATTATCAAAAAGATGTATTATCAAAAATATAAAGCTTGAACTGAGAATAAAGAAAATGGGTTTCAATTCTTGGTGCAGTGATTATGTGATTATTATTATCTTTATTTATTTGTGTGTGTGTGTGTGTGTGTGTGTGTGTGTGTGTGTTTAAGAGAAAGAGAGAATAAATGGTCTTGGATACGTGTCTGATTTCTATAACCGAGGGAGAAATACTACGTGTAGTTTCATTTGGCCTATTTAACTTTGTGTCTTTAGCTTTGGAGATGTAATATGGTTTAAAAATTATTGAACAGTGCTAAGGAAAGAAATTTGGCTGGGATAGGGTGTGGGGTGGGAAAGAAACTGACTTATCCCTTTTAGTCTTTTTTTTTTTTTTTTTTTTGGTGGCAGGGATGAACTTAGGGGCCATCAACCACTGAGCCACATCCCCAGCCCTATTTTGTATTATATTTAGAGACAGGGTCTCACTGAGTTGCTTAAAGCCTCACTGTTGCTGAGGCTGCCTTTGAATTTGTGATCCTCCTGCCTCAGCCTCCCAAGCCGCTGGGATTACAGGCATGTGCCACCGCACCTGGCTTCCTTTTTAATAGTATAGAATGTGGTATATGTACATCTTCTGAAATGTATAAATGCTTTGGGCATGGCTCAGTGGGAGAGCTCATGCTTAGTATGTGCAAGGCCCAGGTTTCAATTCCCAGGAGTTAAAAAAAAATGTATGAATTCTAACTTCTCCCCATATCTATCTGTGTGTCTCTCTCTATCTCTCAATGTAGATATCTAGGATAGATAACACTGATACACAGATGAAATTAGTTACTATAATATAAATGACCCCATAAGATCATAAACTTGGGTGAATTTAGAGCTATAAGGGAATATATCATGCCCTTGCTTAAATCCTTCAGTATTTCCCATTGTCTTCAGGAATAAGGTAGACACTCTACAGTAGTTCTCCATTATCTATAATTTTTGGTGATTTCAGTTACTTGTGGTCAACTTTGGCCTGAATATTAAATGTAAAATTCCAGACACAAACAATCATATAGTTTAAATTGTGCACTATTCTGAGTAGTATGATGAAATTTCATGCTGTTCTGCTTCATTCCACCTGGGACATGAATCCTCTCCTTATCCAGTATATCCATGCTGTATATGCTGCCACCCATTAGTCACTTAGTAGTCATCTCAGTTATCACGGTGCTGTTGAAGTATCACGGTGCTTATGGCCAAGTAACCCTTACATAGGAGCCTAATGATAAGTCACAATGCCTATGTCATTCTTCTCACTTCATCTCACATAGGCATTTTATCATCTCTCATCATCATCGTAAGAAGGGTGAGTACAATATGATCTGATCTTTTGAGAAGGAAAGAGACAGTATACTCACATAACTTTTATTATACAATAGTGTTATAATGGTTCTATTTACAATTGTTCTATTATTAGTTGTTGTTAATTTCTTATTGTGCCTAATTTTTTTATTGTTGGTTGTTCAAAACATTACATAGTTCTTGATATATCATATTTCACACTTTGATTCAAGTGGGTTATGAACTCCCATTTTTACCCCATATACAGATTGCAGAATCACATCAGTTACACTTCCATTGATTTACATATTGACATACTCATGTCTGTTGTATTCTGCTGCCTTTCCTCTCCTCTACTATCCCGCCTCCCCTTCCCTCCCCTCCCCTCTTCTCTCTCTACCCCCTCTACAGTAATTCATTCCTGCCCCTTGTATTATTTTTCCCTTTCCCCTCACTTCTTCTTGTATGTAATTTTGTATAACCCTGAGGGTCTCCTTGCATTTCCATGCAATTTCCCTTCTCTCTCCCTTTCCCTCCCACCTCTCATCCTTGTTTAATGTTGGTCTTCTTCTCGTGCTCTTCTTCCCTAGTCTGTTCTTAGTTACTCTCCTTATATCAAAGAAGACATTTGGCATTTGTTTTTTAGGGATTGGCTAGCTTCACTTAGCATAATCTGCTCTAATGCCATCCATTTCCCTCCAAATTCTATGATTTTGTCATTTTTTAATACAGAGTAATACTCCATTGTGTATAAATGCCACATTTTTTTTATCCATTCATCTATTGAAGGGCATCTAGGTTGCTTCCACATTCTTGCTATTGTGAATTGTGCTGCTATGAACATAGATGTAGCAGTGTCCCTGTAGCATGCTCTTTTTAGGTCTTTAGGGAATAGACCAAGAAGAGGAATAGCTGGGTCAAATGGTGGTTCCATTCCCAGCTTTCCAAGAAATCTCCATACTGCTTCCAAATTGGCTACACCAATTTGCAGTCCCACCAACAATGTACAAGTGTACCCTTTTCCCCACATCCTCGCCAGCACTTGTTGTTGTTTGACTTCATAATGGCTGCCAATCTTACTGGAGTAAGATGGTATCTTAGGGTGGTTTTGATTTGCATTTCTCTGACTGCTAGAGATGGTGAGCATTTTTTCATGTACTTGTTGATTGATTGTATGTCCTCCTCTGAGAAGTGTCTGTTCAGGTCCTTGGCCTATTTGTTGATTGTGTTATTTGTTATCTTATTGTTTAATTTTTTGAGTTCTTTATATACTCTGGATATTAGGGCTCTATCTGAAGTGTGAGGAGTAAAGATTTGTTCCCATGATGTAGGCTCCCTATTTACCTCTCTTATTGTTTTTTTTGCTGAGAAAAAACTTTTTAGTTTGAGTAAGTCCCATTTGTTGATTCTAGATATTAACTCTTGTGCTATGGGTGTCCTATTGAGGAATTTGGAGCCCGACCCCACAGTATGTAGGTCGTAGCCAACTTTTTCTTCTATCAGATGCCGTGTCTCTGATTTGATAACAAGCTCCTTGATCCATTTTGAGTTAACTTTTGTGCATGGCGAGAGAAAGGGATTCAGTTTCATTTTGTTGCATATGGATTTCCAGTTTTCCCAGCACCATTTGTTGAAGATGCTATCCTTTCTCCATTGCATGCTTTTAGCCCCTTTATCAAATATAAGAAAGTTGTAGTTTTGTGGGTTGGTTTCTGTGTCCTCTATTCTGTACCATTGGTCCACCCGCCTGTTTTGGTACCAGTACCATTGCTGTTTTTGTTACTGTTGCTCTATAGTATAGTTTGAAGTCTGGTATCACTATACCACCTGATTCACACTTCCTGCTTAGCATTGTTTTTGCTATTCTGGGTCTTTTATTTTTCCATATGAATTTCATGATTGCTTTCTCTATTTCTACAAGAAATACCGTTGGGATTTTGATTGGCATTGCATTAAACCTATAGAGAACTTTTGGTAATATCGCCATTTTGATGATGTTAGTTCTGCCTATCCATGAGCAGGGTATATTTTTCCATCTTCTAAGATCTTCTTCAATTTCTCTCTTTAGGGTTCTGTAGTTTTCAATGTATAAGTCTTTCACCTCTTTTGTTAGGTTGATTCCCAAGTATTTTATTATTTTTGAGGATATTGTGAATGGAGTGGTTGTCCTCATTTCCATTTCAGAGGATTTGTCGCTTATATACAGGATTGCCTTTGATTTATGCGTGTTGATTTTATATCCTGCCACTTTGCTGAATTCATTTATTAGCTCTAATAGTTTCTTTGTAGACCCTTTTGGGTCTGCTAGGTATAGAATCATGTCGACTGCAAATAGTGATAATTTAAGTTCTTCTTTTCCTATTTTTATGCCTTTAATTTCTTTTGTCTGTCTAATTGCTCTGGCCAGTGTTTCGAGAACTGTGTTGAACAGAAGTGGTGATAGAGGACATCCCTGTCTTGTTCAAGATTTTAGAGGGAATGCCTTCAATTTTTCTCCATTCAGAATGATGCTAGCCTGAGGCTTAGCATAGATTGCTTTTACAATGTTGAGGTATGTTCCTGTTATCCCTAGTTTTTCTAGAGTTTTGAACATAAAGGGATGCTGTACTTTGTCGAATGCTTTTTCCGCATCTATCGAGATGATCATATGGTTCTTATTTTTAAGTCTATTGATGTGGTGAATAACATTTATTGATTTCCGTATATTGAACCAGCCTTGCATCCCAGGGATGAATCCTACTAGATCATGGTGCACAATTTTTTTCATATGTTTTTGAATCCGATTCGCCAGAATTTTATTGAGGATTTTTGCATCTCGGTTCATTAGAGATATTGGTCTGTAGTTTTCTTTCTTTGAAGTGTCTTTGTCTGGTTTAGGAATCAGGGTGATGTTGGCCTCGTAGAATGAATTTGGAAGTTCTCCCTCTTTTTCTATTTCCTGAAATAGCTTGAAAAGTATTGGTATTAGTTCCTCTTTAAAGGTTTTGTAAAACTCTGCTGTATACCCATCCGGTCCTGGGCTTTTCTTAGATGGTAATCTTTTGATGGTTTCTTCTATTTCCTCAATTGATATTGGTCTGTTTAGGTTGTCTATATCCTCCTGACTCAATCTGGGCAGATTATATGACTTAAGAAATTTATCGATGCCTTCAGTATCTTCTATTTTATTGGATAAGGATTCAAAATAATTTCTGATTATCTTCTGTATTTCTGAAGTGTCTGTTGTGATATTGCCTTTTTCATCCCCTATGCTAGTAATTTGAGTTCTCTCTCTTCTTCTCTTCGTTAGCATGGCTAAGAGTCTGTCGATTTTATTTAATTTTTCAAAGAACCAACTTTTAGTTTTGTCAATTTTTTCAATTGTTTCTTTTGTTTTGATTTCATTAATTTCAGCTCTGATTTTAATTATTTCTTGCCTTCTACTTCTTTTGCTGTTGTTTTGCTCTTCTTTTTCTAGGATTTTGAGATGAAGTATGAGATCATTTATTTGTTGGTTTTTTCTTTTTTTAAGGAATGAACTCTAAGCAATGAATTTTCCTCTTAGAACTGCTTTCAATGTGTCCCATAAATTCCGATATGTTGTGTCTGTGTTTTCATTTAACTCTAAGAATTTTTAAATTTCCTTCTTGATGTCTTCTAAAACCCATTGATCATTCAGTAACCTATTGTTCATTCTCCAAGTGATGCATGATTTTTCCTTCCTTCTTTTATCATTGACTTCCAGTTTCATTCCATTATGATCAGATAAGATGCATGGTATTATCTCTACTCCTTTATATTGTCTAAGAGTTGCCCTGTGACATAATATATGATCTATTTTTGAGAAGGATCCATGTGCTGCTGAGAAAAAAGTGTAACTACTTGATGTTGGGTGGTATAGTCTATATATGTCAATTAATTCTAGGTTGTTAATTGTGTTATTGAGTTCTATAGTTTCCTTATTCAACTTTTGTTTGGAAGATCTGTCCAGTGGTGAGAGAGGTGTGTTGAAGTCTCCCATGATTATTGTATGGTGGTCTGTTAGACTCTTGAACTTGAGAAGAGTTTGCTTGATGAACATAGCTGCACCATTGTTTGGGGCATATATATTTATGATTGTTATGTCTTGTTGGTGTATGGTTCCTTTGAGCAGTATGTAGTGTCCCTCTTTATCCCTTTTGATTAACTTTGGCTTGAAATCTATTTTATTTGATATGAGTATGGACACTCCTGCTTGTTTCCACAGTCCATATGAGTGATATGATTTTTCCCAACCTTTCACCTTCAGTCTATGTATATCTTTTCCTATCAAATGCATCTCCTGTAGCAGCATATTGTTGGGTCTTGTTTTGTGATCCATTCAACTAGCCTATGTCTCTTAATTGGTGAGTTTAAGCCATTAACATTCAGGGTTATTATTGAGATATGGTTTGTTCTTCCAGCCATATTTGTTTATTAATGTTACTAAACCTGATTTGTTTTCCTCTTTGATTATTTTCCCCCCTTTACTGTCCTACCTCCCACTGTTGGTTTTCATTGTTATTTTCCATTTCCTCTTCCTGTAATGTTTTGCCAAGGATTTTTTGAAGAGATGGTTTTCTAGCTGCGAATTCTTTTAACTTTTGTTTATCGTGGAAGGTTTTAATTTCATCTTCCATCCTGAAGCTTAATTTCGCCGGATACACGATTCTTGGTTGGAACCCATTTTCTTTCAGTGTTTGAAATATGTTATTCCAGGATCTTCTAGCTTTCAGAGTCTGTGTTGAAAGATCGGCTGTTATCCTGATTGGTTTACCCCTAAATGTAATCTGCTTCTTTTCTCTTGTAGCTTTTAAAATTCTCTCCTTATTCTGTATGTTGGGCATCTAAATTATAATGTATCTAGGTGTGGATCTCTTATGATTTTGCACATTCGGCGTCCTGTAGGCTTCTAGGACTTGGGATTCTGTCTCATTCTTCAAGTCTGGGAAGTTTTCTCGTATTATTTCATTGACTAGATTGTTTATTCCTTTGGTTTGGACCTCTATGCCTTCCTGTATCCCAATGACTCTTAAGTTTGGTCACTTTATGTTATCCCATATTTCTTGGATGTTCTGCTCATGGTTTCTTAACAGTCTTGCTGAGCTGTCTATGTTCTTTTCAAGTTGAAATACTTTGTCTTCATTGTCTGATGTTCTATCTTCTAAGTGTTCTACTCTGCTGGTAGTATTCTCAATTGAGTTTTTAAGTTGGTTTATTGCTTCCTGCATTTCTAGGATTTCTATTTGTTTGTTTTTTATTACCTCTATCCCCCTGTGTAATTGATCTTTTGCTTCTTGGATTTGTTTATGTAATTCATTGTCAAAGTGATCTTTCATTGTCTGATTTTGCTGTCTCATGTCTTCCTTGAGACTCCAGATCATCTGAAGCATGTATATCCTGAATTCTTTATCTGACATTCCATCTGTTGCAGCTATTACCTCTTCTAGAGTTGAGTTGACCTGCATTGCTTGTGGTCCTTTCTTTCCTTGTCTTTTCATACTGCTCGCGTTTCTTTCTGCTTGGTGAAACTGTTGTGTTTTTGAAATTTTCCCTCTATTCATTTATATTGCTCTTGTATAGTTGAAAAATCTCCCTTGCAGGGCGGGTAGTGGTTGTGCTTCTCCTCCAATTGGGGTGATCTCTCTACCACGCTGGCGGGCCGCTAGGTCTGCTCTGCTGGTTGGTCGCAGGTCTGCCCACCCTGTAGGCACGGGTGGCAGTTCTGCTCGGCCCCCACTCCGAATGGGGTGACTTGACTGCCACGCTGGTGGGTCGCTGGGCCTTTTCCGGGCACAGGCAGCGGCCCCGCTCAGCCCCCACTCCAATTGGTGCAACGTGTCCACCACGCTGGCAGGCCACCGTGCCTGTCCCTTCGGTGGGTCGCAGGTCTGCCTACCTTGCAGGCTCGGGCCGTGGCTCTGCTCGGCCCCTACTCCAAATGGGGTGACTTGACTACCACGCCATCGGGTCGCTGGTACTGTTCCAGGCGTGGGCGGCTGCTCTCCCCAGCTGCAGTTGGGGTGACTTGATACTACGCCGGCGGGTCGCTTGGCCTGTTCTGGGCGTAGGCGGCAGCTCCACTCTGCCCCTCTGGCCCCCACAGCACCCAGCAGGACCCGGACTGAGAAGCAGTTTCCGTGGGATCCCCAGCCCCGGGCCAGAGCAGCTCTGGGAGCCTGAACCTGGCCGCCCCGAGCTCGGTGCACGCTCTGCTAGGAGCAGGCTCCAAGAAGCAGTCTCCGTGGGTTCCCCCACTGGACCTGTTCTGCTGGTGGGTCTCAGGTCCGCCTACCCTGCAGGCGCTTGGGGCAGCTCTGCCACTCCGCAGGTTGCTGGGCCTGACCTGCCGGTGGAATGCAGGTCCACCTACCTTGCAGGTGCGGGGGGAAGGGGCGGCTCTGCCCCTCAGCAGGCCGCTGGGCCTGATCTTTATTGTGCCTAATTTATAAATTAAACTTTATCATATATTTGTATATTTAAGGAAGAAGTATATATGGTGTTTATTTTTCATTAGGAGTCTGCAGATAAGGAGATGTGCTGTACTTGGCATAACATTGAAAGCCCTTTTATGATCGATCTTTGACTTCCTATTCAGTTTACCTCTCATCACTTATCACACTCCAGCCCAGAAATTTACTAACTCAGCTACCTCTCTTTCCTGCCTTTTCTCAGATTCTCTCTGGGGTGTAGGATAACTGTTCTTTCTGGGCAGCTCCAACTGCTAACATACAGTTCTGGCAGCATCTCTTAGCATCACCCTTCTTTCCACTGCTTTCCTTTATCTCAGCTCAGGTCTCAATGTTTTATAAAGGTCTCTCTTGCTTGTGTTTAGCCCCTAGGAATTGAGGTCCTTGTAAATGGGACCGTACTCTTTCTTGGTTGCCTTTTTTCTTTGGATCAATAGCTCCTCATGTAAAAACAGATTCCCTATTCCTATAAGAAAGAATCTGTTCCCTGTCTTTTGTAAATGTAGTAGTTTTGTACTACAATTAGATATATGAAACAAAATCAATACTTTATGATTTGAAGAGAAACACTATACTATAAATGATTTATTAGTCATAGGGCCATGAGTTAAATTTGAAATTTGATCTACACAATTTCCTTTATGTATAATTTATAATTTCCCTAAGCCATGGATCCTAATTGAAGTGCATGGTACCACTTCTCCCTTCCCCCTACATATACACAGGCTCTTCTCCTACTGACGGGTCTTTTTTATTTTTATTTTTATTATTTTGGGATACTGCAGATTAAACCCAGGAAGATTCTATCATTGAGCTCTATCCTCTGCCGCTTTTATTTTTTATTTTGAGGCAGGTCTTGCTAAGTTGCTAAGACTGACCATGAACTTGCCATCCTCCTACCTGAGCCTTCTGAGTCACTGGTATTATGGGTGTGTGCCACCATGCCCAGCCTTTATGGCAGCTTTTTTAAATTTATTTTTTTAGTTTTAGTTGGATGCAATACCTTTATTTTATTTATTTTTATGTGGTGTTGAGGATTGAACCCAGGCCCTCGCATATGTTAGGCGGGTGCTCTACCGCTGAGCCACAACCCCAGCCCCTTTATGGCAGTTTTTGAAAAGACAAAATGAAGATTCTAATTTAATCTCTGATTTCTAAGGAAATATCATTAAACTTTTTTTTTTTTTTTTTAAGAGAGAGTGAGAAAGAATTTTAATATTTACTTTTTAGTTTTCGGCAGACACAACATCTTTGTTTGTATGTGGTGCTGAGGATCAAACCCCGGCCGCACGCATTCGAGGCGAGCACGCTACCGCTTGAGCCACATCCCCAGCCCCCATTAAACTTTTTTCAAAGGCAGTTTTGTTGTAGTATAATGTGAATTATACCCATTTAAATGGCTTTAAATGTATAATTAAATTTTTTTATTGTATTTATGGATGTTTTTAGCCATCACCATAGTCAATTTAAATATTTTCATTATTTCAAAAAGAAAATCTATACCCGTTACCTGATACTTCTCTGTTCCTCTATTTTTCTAGCCCTACTTAACCATTGAATCTACTTTCTGCCTGTATAGACTTGTTTATTCTAGTCATATTAGAAACTGAATCATATAATGTGTATTCTTTCAAAGTCCATCCATGTTATGGCACGTATCAGTATGTCATTTCTTATGGCTCAAAAATTCTGTGTGTGTGTGTGTGTGTGTGTGTGTCTTAATTCTAAGCTGCTTATTATTTAAGGGAGTTGAGTGAGATGCTGACTTGTATCTAAAGTGTTACTTGGGAGGAAGGTATTGAAAAGAGGAAGACCACTTAAATGAGAACGACCCAGGGAAGAGGGTGTCAGAAGACCCAGGATTTTAGTGCCAGCTATGACATAAATTAGTCATGTGATTATTGACAAACTGTTTGTTCTCTTGGACCTCATTTCCTCATTTTCCTTTCCACATTTTTTATTGGTGCATTATAGTTGTACATATGATGGGATTTGTTGTTGTTACATATTTGTACATGCTTTCAATATAACAATATAATTTGGCCAATATCAATTCCCAGCACTTCCCCTCTCCTTTCCCCTTTCCCCTGTCCTTTACTGACCTCCCTTTGATTTTCATGAGATCCCCCACCCCCACCCATTCTTTTCCTTTTTCCTCTGTAGCTTCCACAAATGAGAGAAAATATACAACCATTGACCTTCTAAGTTTGGATTATTTCACTTAACGTAATGGTCTCAAGTTCCATCCATTTTCCTGCAAATGACATAATTTCATTTTTCTTTATGGCTGAATAAAACTCCATTGTGTATATATACCACATTTTCTTTATTCATTCATCTTTTGAACATCTAGGCTAGTTCTATAGTTTGGCCATTGTGAATTGTGCTGCTATAAACATGGTTATGCATGTACTACATCATGAAGTATAATTTCAGTTAGGTATTTTGATGCCTCCAGTGTTGCTTTTCTGGCCTAGAATTGATTTAGCTATTCTAGATCATTTATTCTTCCAAAGGAATTTTAGGACTCTTTTTTTCTAGTTCTGTGAAAAATGTCACTGGTATTTTTATGGAGATTGCATTGAATCTGTATTTTGTTTTTAGTAGTATGGCCATTTTAACAGTGTTAATTCTATTTGTGAGCATGGGAGGTCTTTCCTCCTTCTTTAATTTCTTTCTACAGATTTCATTATTGAGGTCTTTCACCTCCTTGGTTTGATTTATTCCTAAGTTGTTGTTGTTGTGTTGAGGCTATTGTGAATGGGATTGTTTTCCTTTTTTCTTCCTTGGCTTATTCATTGTTGATATATTAGAAAGCTATTGATTTTTTTTTTTAAGAGTGAGTGAGAGAGAGGGACAGAGAGAGAGAGAGAGAATAATTTTTAACATTTATTTATTTTTTCTTAGTTCTCGGCGGACACAACATCTTTGTTGGTATGTGGTGCTGCTGAGGATCGAACCCGGGCCGCACACATGCTAGGCGAGTGCGCTACCGCTTGAGCCACATCCCCAGCCCCAAGCTATTGAT
This sequence comes from Ictidomys tridecemlineatus, assembly GCF_052094955.1. Lineage (NCBI taxonomy): Eukaryota > Metazoa > Chordata > Mammalia > Rodentia > Sciuridae > Ictidomys > Ictidomys tridecemlineatus. The sequence continues at coordinate 29,210,732 of NC_135481.1, forward strand.
TTTTATATGTTGATTTTTGTAACCTGCTATTTTGCCAGATTTGTTTATTAGCTTTAGTAGTCTTCTGCTGGAGTTTTTTTTTTTGTGGGGGGGGGATCCTCTAGGTGTAAGATCATATCATTTGCCAACAATGATAATTTGACTTCTTTCTTTCCTATTTTTATTCCTTTTACTTTCTTCTCTTGCCTAATTGCTCTGGCTGAAATTTCTAGTATTATATTAAATAGGACTTGTAAGAATGCACTTCCTTGTCTTGTTCCAGATTTTAAAATAAATGCTTTCAGTGGTTGCTAAGAGCCATAGCGGAGTAGGAATGATGCATGGCATTTTTGGTTGAAAGGTGATGCCAGCAAGCCATTGAGATGATTATGTTAAGATGTGCATTCAATTGTATATTAGACCACCCCCACCCCCACCCCCCCTCTGCCTCGACCTGCTACTTTGAAGCTTTCCGGGGACTCCCAGAGAGTTCCCATTGGTTGGGCAAGTGTGGTAGGAGGGATTTCCGGAGGACGGATTTCTGATTGGTTGGTGTGGTGTGTCCTGGGAGAATGCGGCGTGCGTGGTTTGCGGGAGTTTTGGAAATAAAGTTTATTTCTGCTTGAGTGGCTCGTGATTTTGTGCCCAGCCAGACTGAGGCAAGTGGTTCCCCAATTACTATGAGATTGGCTTTGGGTTTTTTTGTATATAGCCCTTACGATACTGAGGCAGTTCCTTCCATCCCTAGTTTCTTCAGTGTTTTTATCATGAATGGGTGCTGAATTTTGTCAAAGGCCTTGTCTGCATCTATTGAGATGACTAGGTAGTTTTTGTCCTTAGTTCTGTTTATGTGATAAATTATATTTGTTGATTTCTGTATGTTAAACCATCCTTACATCTCTGGGATAAAGCCAACTTGATCATGATTCTTGTTTTTAATTTAGAGACAACAGTGTTCACCCTGCCTATCCCCCAGGAATGTTATCAGATTCAATTGATATGTGGGTAAAATGTTGAAGAATGTAAGGCACTAACATGATTAAATTAAGCAAATATTTATCAAAAATCTACTCATTCAAAAGTACAGAAGAAATTCTAGGTGATACAAGAATACGTAAATTGTTAAAATGATTCTCATCTAAAACGTTGTTTACCTAAAATCCTTCAACAGCTTCCCATTTCTCTGGGAATTCAGACTATCCATGGCATAGCCTCTGCTTTTCTCTACCCATCTTACACACTCTCACCCACCTTCAATTTTCATATTAGTTGTTTCCCTCCTACACAGAACCTTTTTCTTTTTTTAAAGCCGTTTCTTGTGCTTAAAAAACTCTACCTTCACTCTTTAACCCAGAAGCACCTTCCAAATTCCTTTAAATCTCAATTCCATTTTTCAAGACAACTGTCTCTTGTCTCCCTAAATACAGCACACTCCTCTTGTGTGGACTCAGTGTAGTGTCCTTTTTCTTTGTAGTATTTAGGGAGCAATCATTTATTTCCCCCAGTGACTATAAGTTCTAGGAGGAAATGAACCATGTCTATTTTTGTTTAATGGAGTACAATGGCCATTTAGTAAATATTTATTGACTAGATGACTGATTTTCTGATTGACTAAATAATGTAGTGTGCCCTAAGACAAATACAGAGAGCTCTATAAAAAATCAAAGAAGAGATAATTTTTTCAATGAGCCCTAACCGATATTATGTCACCCAGATGCCAGTTTGAATAATGATTGTGATTATTATCACAGATCAGGTGTGAGTGATCTTGATGTTTATTATATCAAAAACATTGCTGAGTTTTACTTGATATTTCTTTGTTAACATTTTTCAGGAAATTCTTATTTGATTGGTCTGGTCATAGGAAGTAACCCATTCTCTTTTGGCAGCCCAAGCATGAACCTCTCAGCATCTTCTGTGATCTCATGGGTGTGGATTATGAGGAGATGTGTCATTGGCTTTGCCATCGGAAGCTGGCTACTGCCACAGAGACATACATCAAGCCCATCTCCAAGCTGCAGGCCACAAATGCCCGTGATGCTTTAGCCAAGCACATCTATGCCAAGCTCTTTAACTGGATTGTAGATCATGTCAATCAGGCTCTGCATTCTGCTGTTAAGCAACACTCTTTTATTGGCGTGCTGGATATTTATGGGTGAGCATTTTGGCTTATTGGTCTGTCAGAGAGCATTTCTTTGTGGAGAGTATTTAGTCACTCTGAATGGGAATTAATTTTATCTCATACTGGTGAGGAGAGGAAAACCCTACCTATGGCAAGTCAGGAGTACCTTTATGATGGTGATATGCTGTGATTAAAATTTAACTAAAACAACAACAAAAATTTAGCTCAGCTCTAGAGCTAATTTAATAAAGTAATGGATGGAATAAATTGGTTTTCAGAGTCTCATGTGAGAAATTATCACTGAATTTTTAAAAATCTAATTTTACTCGCTAATTTGTTTTCTGTGGATACCCTTCCTTAACAATGTAAACCCATTTTGTACATTGTGCTTATTTTATACTTGATTTTTCATTCTCTGGTTCAGTTTTTCAGAAGAACTTATAAGGTTCCCTTCTATGAATGTGTGACACTCTGAGTCTATAAATTGATAGGAGCAATGACTTTATTATAATTCTGTTGTTCCTCTCAGGAGATGAATGAGCCTCAAAAACTCATAGTTTTGAACACCTTTTCATGCTGGGAACTCTAAATAAAATTCTCTGCCTCATAGCAGGTACTCATCTGTTGGGCACATTTTCCATATTTCGGACTTATAAACATTTATCGTAATTGCTGTGTAAAGAAAGTTGCACAGTGTTACAGTACTTCCTATTTCTTTCTTCCTAATGAGTACATTTTGAATATTTTAAAACTATTCCTTTTCTCCCTTTCCTATTTTATTTTTGGTATTACAGATTCGAAACATTTGAGATAAATAGTTTTGAGCAGTTTTGTATAAATTATGCAAATGAAAAACTACAGCAGCAATTCAACATGGTAAGAATGTTCTTCTTTGAATAATAATTCTGCTATAAATTATCTCTTTAATTCCTGGTCTTTGTTTAAAGTCTGGCCCTTGAAATGAAGTCCTGAATTTTAAGTATTATATGAGTTTTAGAACAACTAAACAGCTAGAACTAATGATTAAAAAATGATGCTACATTTAGAGAAATATTTGGAAGTCATCCATTGTCTGAGAATGATGAGAGTTTGGGGCAATTAAATTGAGTGAGAGAAGTAGGAGGGGTGTTACCAATATAGGAAATATAAAGCTTTGAACCTAGGGATATTTTTCATTTTGTCATTCTGAAATTAATTGTATGTGGTGTTATGACAGCCTTAACTCTTACTTTCTATATTAGCAAGGAGTCAAAACTAAACATGAGAATTTCATGTATTCTTTTTTCAATAGTCTAAGCCATTCTCACTGAGACAATGGCAATGGGAATATTTTGAGAGTGACTCTTGTGAAGAAGTAATATCAAATATCCTAGAGGATTATCACAGTGGTGGGAGATCTGAAGGTACTTAAAAGTGAAGGGCAGCAGATTATATAATTGTGAAGGGCAGAGGCCTCAGAGGTGAACTGCTTGGGTTGGAATCCCATTCTGTCTTTATTGTCCAGGAGACGTTGGGACCTCCCTGGACCTTAGCTTCCTCATCTGTAAGATAGAGATGAAAATAGTTCCCCCCACATATCGTTTTATGGATTAAATGAGTTGGGATACATAAAATGCTCCTCACATGTCAAGCACAGTTCAAAGTACAAAATTAGGGGTAGTTATTAGTATTGATGAAAGAGGATGTTAAGAATGAGCCACTGAGTACTGGGAAATATGGCTCAGTGGGAGAGTATTTATTTAGCATGTGTGAGTTCAATCCCCAGCAAGCGTACACACACACACACACACACACACACACACACAAAATCAAGAAAAAAAAAGGAGGGAGGAGAAGGAAAAGAAAGGGGTGGACCATCGATAGGAATTGGTTGATAGAAGAAAAGAGAGCTAAAGGATAGGAAACGTTGCTTCATCTTATGAAAAGAGACGTCAAGTGGTATGAGTGGTCTGTGGTCCATAGTTGATAAAAAAATAAATAAAAGTTTAAGCAAATTATTTTAAGTTATAAAATTGACTAAAAAAAGAAAATCCAAAAATAGTAATATTGGGAAGATAACAAAGGAGCAGCAGAGAGGGTCATGTATATGAACTTAGCTTCATCAGAAAGTTAACAGTTTCAAATTGATAAATCAGAAAGCAACTGATGCGTATATTCTTTAGAAATATGTAAGTAAACATCAGAAGAAATAGCTAAAAGAATTAAAAATTCTTGCCTGCTTTCTGTTTCTATTCACCACTTATTCCTCTCGATTTTCCCTCACACCTCCCCATTATGTTATATCTTAATTTTTCTATGCATAATTGCTCCACTCCCTCTTACTATGAGATGGCTTATTCTCACTTCTAGTTTGTATATATTATCTCCACCTCAACATTTCTTCTTCATTTACTTCAGACTTCCTATAGAGATAACAGTGGTTGGAATGCTCTTCACATCTTAACTTGCTCACTTCCCACTCATCTTGGATTCTTTCAGCTTCTGCTCCTACTGCTAATTGCCTAATTGTTTCTTTGTTTTCTAATTCAGATACCTGAGAAAGTGAACTAATTAGCCCCATTCATTTTTTTTCATCTGAGATGTCTAGCAATAAAGTGCCCTCATGTACCCATACTTGGTTTAGTGAGCTGTGACCAGACACATGGGGTTTCACAGTAAAGGACTTAGCTGCATCGGGCTGCTCCCTGAGCTGAGGCCATGGATGTGGGCAGTTGGCATAAGAATTACTGTGGGAGCCAGATGCAGTGGCACAGGCCTATAATCCCAGGGGCTTAGGAGGCTGAGGCAGAAGGATCTCAAGTTCAAAGCCAGCCTCAGCAATTTAGTGAGGCCTAAGCAACTCAGTAAGACCCTCTCTCTAAATAAAATACTAAAAAGGGCTGGGGATGTTGCTTAGTGGTTTAGTCCCTAAAACAAAACAAAAAAAAAAAAAAAAAGGAAAGAAAGAAAGAAACGTAGTGGGCATATTTAGTGCTTAGAAGCATTCCTATATTGACAAGGACCTCTTGACATATTGAATCTCATGCCCACATTCCTTGATAATTGAGCACCCCAAATATTTGAGCCCCTCGGCTTTATGGAGTTTTCTAGAATAGATATAAAGATTTGTATGAGAGATAAGTTCTATTTAAAGCTTAGAGCAGTGCTTCTGATGTCAGCATGAAGACTACATATAAACTAATGAAAAACTTTAAAAGTTCATTGTTTTGGAAGATATTAGTGCTATCAATCAGGACACCTCTAACATATGATGCCTTATTTATTTTCTCATTAATCAAAAGAACAGAATAAAATTGCTAATTAGCATAACAAATACTCTATGGATGACCTTTTTATGTTTTGTTTTAACTAAGGCTTCTTATAGCTGCTTAAAGTGCAAAGGACATTCCAATAAAAGTAAAATAAAATGGGAAAGTTCCAGGTGCATGGAATTATATATTAGAAATCTCTGTGTCACCTGTTTCGTAGGACTTGGTATCTTAGGAAATATGTGTTATGTGGTTATAGCCACAAAAAGATAATCTCCCTAGAAAAATAGCAAGATGTGTGAGAGAACCAAAGAAGATAAAAGAGACAAGTAAATAACAGCAGAAACTTGGAAGAACAGTTAATGGTTATTAGCATCCATAGAAACAGAAAGTTGTGTATCAGCTGCACGGTTAGAGTACATCCTGCCACAAACTGTGGCAGATTGCCCTTCCCATCTAGGGCAGCTCTGCTCCTCTTCACCTTCAAAGCTCAGAGCACAAGCCTTTCTTTAGGGAAACCTACCCTGATCATCCTGTAACCAAACTAGATGAGGATTCTTGCACTCATAGTTTATATTATTTTCCTTTTTAATATTATTCCTTGTGATTATTTGATTTCTGTGTTCATCTCCCACCAGTCTCCTGTTGTTGTTGATGTGTTGACTATATGCTGTGACTGACACATAGTTGTTGTCGATGTTGTTGACTATATGCTGTGACTGACACATAGTATGTAGTCAATATATATTTTTGATTAAACGAATGAACAGAGTTCAGAAGCAATGGTGTGGGTTGTGGCTGAAGATTTTTAGCAGAAATAGCAATGGATTGGTAATACTTGTGTAGCTGCTTGCAGTATTGGATAAAAAATTTAGAAAAGTGAGCCATTATTCCCTGAAAGAGGAGAATAATCAAGGCTGATACACACAAAAAAACATACGTTAATCTAATTTTGAGGCATGTTGTACTTCAGCACCACAATCCCTTAAGAAATTATTTTGTTGTGCTCAAAGCATTGCCCTGTACTGTTCAGTAGTCTAGAGGGCATTCACTCTGCATAGTTGTTCAATGCCAGCTTAGACATTCCTGTGTCCTGTGTCGTTAGCAGCCCTATATAATTGCTTAAGGAGCCAAAAGTAGAAAGTACAATTTTAGAAATATACATAATAAAAAATCACAAACACTGCTTACATTTATCAGCTACTTAAAACATTTACATGCCTAGATCTGCTTCTTCACTAACGATCTGATGTAGCTGAGGTTTTGCTTTCTATGGTTTTAATTTACTTTCTCTGTGTATAAATGGTGCTTCTCCCATGAGATTACTGTTGCTAGTAGCCACAAACTATCTCCAGTTTTCTTGGTATCCTCTTAGTATTTTATAGAAACATTGTTGTTGTTGTTTTTTACTACATTCTTTATGATAACAATCCAAAAATGACTGCATTTTTCTTTTTCATTTCAGCACGTTTTCAAATTGGAACAAGAGGAATACATGAAAGAACAAATTCCATGGACACTCATAGATTTTTATGATAATCAGCCTTGTATTAATCTTATAGAATCTAAACTGGGCATTCTAGATTTGCTGGATGAGGAATGCAAGGCGAGTATGATTTTGGGGGGGAATTTAGACTGTCAAATAGATGCATCAAGATCAGGAGGCAAGTAGGTTCAGGCAGACATTTATTAGTAACATGAAATGCCATTGTGGCAAGTGAGAGTCTTCATTCTAAAGGGACACTAGACCTCAAGGATTCTAGTTATAAATGAAACTTTTATTTTCAGCTAATTATAGGTTATGTAGAAAATTGGTAGATAATATTGCTACCAATTTTTGTTGCTTTTTTAAATCAATTTTCTTATATTTAGAACTCTGTTGGAGACAGAATGTATTTAAAGAAATGCAAGAAACAATAAGAGAGGTGAATAGAGAGCCTACATCCTGGGAACAAATTTTTACCCCTCACACTTCAGATAGAGCCCTAATATCCAGAATATACAAAGAACTCAAAAAATTAAACAATAAGATAACAAATAACCCAATCAACAAATGGGCCAAGGACCTGAACAGACACTTCACAGAGGAGGACATACAATCAATCAACAAGTACATGAAAAAATGCTCACCATTTCTAGCAGTCAGAGAAATGCAAATCAAAACCACCCTAAGATACCATCTTACTCCAGTAAGATTGGCAGCCATTATGAAGTCAAACAACAATAAGTGTTGGTGAGGATGTGGGGAAAAGGGTACACTTCTACACTGCTGGTGGGACTGCAAATCGGTAAGGCCAATTTGGAAAGCAGTATGGAGATACCTGGGAAAGCTGGGAATGGATCCACCATTTGACCCAGCTATCACCCTCCTGAGGATCTTAAAAGAGTGTACTATAGGAATACTGCCACATCAATGATCATAGCGGTACAATTCACAATAGCTAGACTGTGGAACCAGTCTAGCTAGATGCCCTTTAATAGATGAATGGATCAAAAAAATGTGGCATCTATACACAATAGAGTACTACGCAGCAATAAAAAATGACAAAATCATAGAATTTGGAGGGAAATGGATGGCATTAGAGCAGATTATGCTAAGTGAAGCTAGCCAATCCTTACAAAACAAATGCCAAATGTCTTCTTTGATATAAAGAGAGCAACTAAGAACAGAACAGGGAGGAAGAGCATGAGGAAAAGATTAAGATTAAACAAAGACGAGTGGGGGGAGAGAAAGGGAGAGAGAAGGGAAAGCATATGGAAATAGTAGGAGACCCTCAATGTTACACAAAATTACATAGAAAAGTATGTGAGGGGAAAGGGGGGGGGACAAGGGAGAGAATTGAACAACAGCAGATGAGGTAGAGAGGGATGATGGGTGGGGAGGAGAGGGGGGATAGTAGGGGATAGGAAAGGTAGCAGAATACAACAGTCACTAATATGCCATTATGTAAAAATGTGAGTGTGTAACCGATGTGATTCTGCAATTTGTATTTGGGGTAAAAATGGGAGTTCATAACCCAATTGAGTCAAATGTATGAAAGATGATATATCATGAGCTTTGTAATGTTTTGAACAACCAATAAAAAAATTTAAAAAAAGAAATGCAAGAAATTGCACAAAATATATTTTGAATAATAGTTCTAAGTAGCCATAATTTTTTGTCATCATCACTATTATTTATCTTTTATTAAGGAATTGCTATATATAAGGCTTAATCCAAGTATGTTAAAGGAATTTTCTCATTTAATTTTCTCAAATGTAGGAGGTAAGCTCTTGTTATCATTAGGAAACCATCTGGGAAATGTCAAGTCATTTATATAATATCCATTAAGATGAGAATATCAGTAGTGATCTAGGTGGAGTTATTATTTAGGGAAACAGTTGTCACTGGTAATACCTACAGCTTGAGACCACTCTTGATGATAACATTTGTTGTTTAAGGCAACTATGATAAGTTGTCTTTTAGTTGGATTTCAATAAAATACATTAAAAATGAAATATGCTAAAAAGGATAATCTATTTGTGATTTTAGTCTTTTTTTGTTCTTTTTAGATATTCATGATAGTAGAGTATATTTTGACAAACTGTACATACATGGAGTAAAATATTCTAATTAGGATCCCATTCTTGTGATTATACATGATGTGGAATTTCACTGGTCGTGTACTCATATATGAACATAGGAAAGTTATGTGTGATTCATTCTACTGTCTTTCCTGTTCCCTTCTTCCTTCCCTTTCCTCATTCCCCTTTGTCTAATCCACTGAAGTTTTGTTCTTCCTTCCCCCTCCCTGGTTGTGTGTTAGCATCTGCATATCAAAGAGAACATTTGATCTTGAGTTTTGGGAACTGGCTTACTTCACTTAGCATGATTGTCTCCAGAATCAAAAGTCATAAAGTCATTCCTTTTTATAACTGAGTAATATTTCATTGTATATGTATACCACATTTTCTTTATCCATCCATCTGTTGAAGGGCACCTAGGTTGGTTTCATAGCTTAGCTCTTAATAGCCATAAGTTAAAAATTTACTAGTCATTCTTTATTATGGACATAGGTGATAAAGATGGAGGTTAGTCTTAATATCTGATGATGCACCATGTTAGAAAAAATAGTGGATCCCCAGCTTTACTACTATCTGAGTCATCTTAGGCAAATAACCTATACTTTCACTTAATCTTTCTTTAGTTTATATGCAATAAGTTACACCTTATCATAGGTTGATCCATGTAAGCCTCCAGATTTCCTACAACATTAAGAAGGTATGTAATAAAAAAGTGCTCAGCCTCACTTGAAATTAAAATAAAATGCAAAGCAAAGCAAAGATGGTATCCTGCTTTTTACCCATCACATGGGTAAGTTAGACCTGATACCTTTCATTTGGTATTGGTAAATGAATACTGTATCTGTACAATAAGGATAAGAATTAATACAACATACTTAAGATGAAATTTGACAACAATTCTCAGAATCATAAATACATGTATCTTTTTACTGCTTAGATTTCAATCTATGAATATACTTGTGAAAGTATCCAAGGTATATACGTGTAAGAAGAAAACTACGGCAGTTGTTATAATAACAAAAAACAATAACAACCTAGTGGCCATAAATAAAAGAATTATTAAGAAGAAAAAAAGGCAAGGAGTACGTAGAATGAGCCCATTCATCTACATGTCTTAAAAGAGATTAAAGTTGAGAAAACAACAAGGGGAGACCCTCCATTTCATATCTTTCTGTGTGTAAATGTTACCTTTATTTAACAAAAATTTAAAATTTAAAAATACATATTACTATATACATGATATTCATCTTATAAGGCCTTTGTTTTAAAAACAGATCAAATATTTATTTGATGATTTCTAGTATAGGCAGATTGTCACCCAAAGATGGCTGGGTCACCTGTGGAAAGCGCTTGGTCTAGCTCTTCATTAGTAATTGGTTTGGGGCCTGTTGGAAAGAAATGTAGAAGAAATGAATTCCTAAACTAAATATAGGTAAAGCCAAAAAGTGACCTTTTGGCAATTGATGCAACAGAAGAGTCTCAATATTCAGTTTCTTTTCTTTCTTTCTTTTTCTCCCTCAATGTAGATGCCTAAAGGTACAGATGACACTTGGGCCCAAAAATTGTACAACACACATTTGAACAAATGTACACTCTTTGAAAAGCCTCGCCTGTCAAACAAAGCTTTCATCATCCAACATTTTGCTGACAAAGTAAGGAAGCTTTGTATATTTTTTTTATTTTTGAATACTTAAATGAAGGAAAAAAATAATAATCAAGAAATATTGTTTTTTTCTTTGCTGATGCTTGCATTCTTTGAGGGCTTACAGAAAAAGCAGTCTTCAGTATTGGCTTGTTGGTTTTCTCTTCCTTTAACTTAAATTGAATTATATATTAAATAAATAGGGGTCTAGTCTTCTGTCTAGAAGTTGGAACTCCAGGAAACCCTGAAACCAGCTTCCTGGGAATCTCCCTCAGGGGTTGAGGACTTTCTGAGTTTACCTTAGTCCTGACTGGAAACCTTAAAATGAACATAAGTTCACCTAAGGGTTTTGTAGTACAGGATATAAAGGTCCTCTAGTGACAGACTGTTCAGTTTGCTGGGGTTTTGAAAGAGAAATCTTCTATTCTCAAGGAATCCCACTTTACCAAATCAACAATATTTCCCCCAGCTTCTTCCTCTATCCATCATTAATTTTTCACCTCTTTCCAATCCAACAGCCATGTGTTCCTTTTGATCCTATCTCCCACTTTAATCTCTTCTTTCCCCAAAAAAAACATTCCACTGAATAGTGGACTAGCTTGGTAGGAGATATAATGGGTCAGCCTGGGATGAGCTTTCTTTGGCCAGCGTGGGGGAAGAGGATCAACTTCTTATGAGTCTGCTTACCCATAAATTGAGAGGATTATTTAGACCACAATTAATCAGCAAGCACTACCACTATTCCCTAGAAAAACAGTTATGGAATGGTACCAATATTTTAGCAAAAAAACTGATGAGAGCTGGTCATGTAACCTGAGCTACTACTTATTTTTGTTGTTGATGATATAATATCTATTCAAAAGTGCTATCAGTTAAGGAGATTTTTCCATGTGTTTTCAGGTGGAATACCAGTGTGAAGGCTTTCTTGAAAAGAATAAAGACACTGTTTTTGAGGAACAAATTAAAGTTCTTAAGTCAAGCAAGGTAACCATAGACAGGTTTATTCTAATCAGTATATATTCAATAAAATGTTAATTATGTACTAGTTTTTGTTGTTTTTGTTTGTTTTGCAGTCCTGGGATTGAGATTAAGGGCACTCTACCACTGAGCTAAATCTGTATCTCCAGCCCTTTTTATTTTTGTTTTCAGAGAGGATTTTGCTAAGTTGCCCAGGCTGGCCTTAAACTTGTGATCTTCCTGCCTCAGGCTCCTGAGTCGCTGGGATTACAGGTGTGCATCACCATGCCCAGCTTTAAGCATTAGCATTTTAACAATAAAAATGATTTTTCCAACAAAATCTGTTTTACTTACAGTTTTTAATTCACCAATATATAACACTTACTGTGTATCAGGTTCTGTTCTAAAAGCCTTGCAAATATTAACACATCTAATCTTTATAATGAAGGGTATTATCATTACTCTTATCTTACAGATGAGGCATCTGAGGCACAGGGACTTCATGGCTAGTGAGTTTTTAAGCCACATAAAAATGCAAGCTGTCTTGCTCAGGGTCTGCTCTTAACCACTATGCATTGTGGTCTTTCAGTTTTAAGTGAAATTATTGCCTCCACCATGGTCTTCTCTCTTGTGTGCCTTTGTGAGAGACTATGAGAGAAAACAGTTTTTTTTGCTATATCATTTTGAAGGGATGTGCCAGAATTGTGGCCTCATGTACTTCATGCTGATGGAGATTGAGCTCAGGATCATTGTTGAATCTAATTCCAGGTATAACTTTGAAGTTGTTTTTCTTAAGGACAGACACTAGAAACACTGCCTTCCAGTGGGAAAAGAATATTCCAGATTGCAAAAACAATGAGGTCTACAATACATCATTAGATTGATCCCAACTGCACCCTTCAACTTAATCTGGAAAGGATGAGAGGACCTCTCACATTCATCCTACAGGGTGCAAACCAGGCAGCCAACTACTTATTTGGGCCAATATTCATTTAAAAACTTCATGTGAATTTGTCTAAATGACTGTTACACTTTGTTTTTCTAATTTATTCTAAAAAGAATTTTAACTTCAATGGAATTGCATATGAACATTCTAACTCTTGTTTTTGAAACTAAAATGTTTGCTTTCCGTTATTTTGATAGTATAAAGATCACATGAAGACCAAATCCCAGTTTTAACCCCCAGAAAATAATGAGTCAAAGTGTCTATAGAAAAAGATAATTTTTTTCTTTAATTAATGCTTTATAGCTTACAGGATCGATGTGTAAGAAAATTTTCATAGTGCCAATCTTTAAGTATTAAACAGGTGAAGATTTTTGTCATTTTGATATATGAACATTGATATAAACCATGAAATTCTATTGTTAATATTTGGCCAAAGTAATTTAGCTTAAACAAAGGTTCTCATTCTTGAGGCACCCATAATCAGTTGTCTTTATTTTGACTTAATTTTTTTAACCATCAGAAATTATCTCTTGTGTTCTAGTGAGTCATTTAAAGTGACTGCCAGTCTATGCAGCATTGCTGCAGTTGAAGTGAGGACAGTGTATGATTTATCTAACATAGTTTGATGAACTTCTTGCTCCCATTCTTTTCAGAAACCCAAGCTGCAGGTATAAACTTCATAATTTCTCTGCACTGGATAGGAAGCAAATATAACATAATGTTCTCTTGGTAATACCAAATTATAAATATTTGTGTTGTGTTTTGAATATAATTTTTTTTTGTGGTAACACAGTGTGAAGTCCGTGTCTGTTTTAGCTATGCTTTACTTGAGATAGCAATTAGATAGCCAGGTAGATATGTCATGTAGAAATTTGGAAATGAAAGCACACAAGAGATTAAGTCAGAGCAGGTGATAGGAATTTGGTAGGGTTTAGAAATAGATGACATGTTTTAGTACTGGAGGTCGAACCCTGAGGCACTCTATTCCTTAGCTACACCCCCAACCCTTTTTTTTTTTTTTCAATTTTGAGACAGGTCTCACTGAGTTTCTGAGGCTGGCCTCAGATCTGTAATCCTCTTACTTTTGTCTCCCAAGTAGCTAGGATTATAGGTGCACCACTGTGCCCAGCCTCTACCTATATTTTTATAGCATTTATTTTACTTTTATCTCATATTTTCAGTTCCTAACTCAAATGTTCATTATTTCTGGAATGTGATTCTGATAGGAGTTATCTAAAGCAAGAGATTCTCTACTTGTTGAAAATATTAATAATGTTTTGTCTATGAAGGCTTTGCTTTCTTTTGACTGTAGGTTCAGAGTGTAATTGCTTTTTACTGTTTCTGACCCAGTTTAAGATGCTACCAGAACTATTTCAAGATGATGAAAAGGCCATTAGTCCAACCTCAGCCACCTCTTCAGGGCGTACACCCCTCACCCGCATTCCTGCAAAGGCCACTAAGGGCAGACCAGGCCAGACAGCCAAAGAGCACAAGAAAACAGTGGGGCATCAGGTGAGTTCAGGGAGCTGCTGCTGCCACACTCCTCCTTTGCTCACCTGAAGCCTCAGGTCTTCTTACTTTAGCTTCCAGGTGGGATTCTCAGGTGAGAAGAGTCTGGAGCTTCTACTGTGAGAAAAAATAACACTGTCCACTCATACTTCTCTCTGTCAACTCTAGACCCATGCCTTTGTGTCTGCCTTCCCCCAAACACTTTTCTCTATGTCTTGATTCTTTTAGTGCGTATCATCTCTCTCAGACCACTGCTTTCTTTGCTTCATTCTCTGGTTGCTTTGTCTCTGTATTTATACGAGCAACAGTTATCTCCTTCAGTACAAGAAAGTGCCTTCTCCTTCCTTTGATGTCTTATGCCCTGTGGGGAGTGGTAAATATTATATGCCTGCTTAGTGCCTAAATGTAGGGTAAAGGCTTTGGAAGGGAGGTTAAACACTAAAAAACATACTGTGTTTTCCTGTGTGAGACCCTGTCCCAGTGTAGATCAGACATGAGTCCACAGCCTCTAGTCCTGATTTCATGTCCCTAATGGTAACTCCTTTCTGGCCATCCTTCCCATTCTCCACTCATTCCTTATACTCTTTTAAGATATCTGTGGCTTTTTTCAGTATCTTAAGCAAAATTTCTATTTGACATAATTAAATGACCTTCATATTCTTAAAGCAAAGTTATATTGTGGGTCACGTACGAATGAACTCATATCACAAAGCTATAGAAGCCTATGTTATAAGGGGAATGGGAGAAAGGTATGAGAGTAGGGAAGATATATATTTAGCAGAGTAAGCATATATTAGTAGAGTTTGGGCAGAATTTAACTAAAAGTCTTAACATTCCTGTTTTAGTATCAGCTCCCCTTTTCAGGTACATCAAATTCATAGGTGACAAAGTCATATTCATTAGTGTCATAGGAAGAGAATTTTAATTGTTTTACATCATCTTTGACTTTTAAGAAAACTTTGATCCCCCTTTCTGCCCTTTTTCATGCAGTTCCGAAATTCCCTTCACTTGCTTATGGAGACCCTCAATGCCACTACTCCTCACTATGTGCGCTGTATTAAGCCTAATGACTTCAAGTTTCCATTCACGTAAGTATTTCTCAACTACTGAATAATAAAATATCCCTGCTGCATGAGGATTGCCAAGCTTTCATAAGGAAGAAAACCAGGGTAAATCTTCACGTCTTGTAGAGGTAAAATACTACTTAATAGAATTTTTTCAGTTTTTGTTCCCTTTTCAGAATGTGAGAATAAATTAGCAGTTGGTCATCTGTTAAGGCTTAAAAGTTGAGGTCAATCAAACATTTCTGGTTTGATATTATTTTTTAAATTTACCTCAGTTCAAAATCTTTCTAGGTGTTTTGTTAATTTGGCTACTAGTTAAAACCAGAACTAGCTGGGGGATAAGGATGCTTTGGCAAAGATGTACCTGCTACTTTTTACCTGATGAAACCACCAGAGATTGTCTGCTTTTACCAACATCTTGTCCTGCATCAAATGGCATATATGACAAAGAACTCAAAAAGCTTAACACCAAAATAATAATAATAATAATAGTAATAACAACAACAACAACAACCCAATCAATAAATGGGCAGAGGAACTAAACAAATACTTCTCAGAAGAAGAAAAACAAATGGTCAACAAATATATGAAAAAAATGTTTAACATCTCTAGCAATTAGAGAAATGTAAATTAAAACTACACCAAGATTATACATCACTCCAGTCAGAATGGCAATTATCAAGAATATAAGTAACAATAAATGTTGGTGAGGATATGGGGAAAAGGATACATTGATACATTGCTGGTGAGACTGCAAATTGGTGCAACCATTCTGGAAAGCAGTATGGAGATTCCTCATAAAACCTGGAATGGACTTACCATTTGACCCACTCCTCAGCATATACCCAAAGGACTTAAAATTGGCATACTATATTGATGCAGCCACATCAATGTTGATAGAAGCTCAGTTCACAATAGCTTAGATATGGAACCAACCTAGGTGCCCATCAACAGATGAATAGATAAAGAAATTGTGGTATATATACACAGTGGAGTGTTACTTGGACATAAAGAAGAATGACTTTATGACATTTGCCAGTAAATGGGTGGATCTGGAGAGTATCATGCTAAGTGAAATAAGCCAGTCTCCAAAAACCAAAGATCAGGTGTTCTTTCTGATATGTGGATGCTAACACACAATAGGTCAGGGGTGGGCAGGGAGGTGAAGAATAATAGAAGTTCAGTGGATTAGACAAAGGGGAATGAAAGGAAGGGAGGGGGAATAGAAAAGATAGTGGAATGAATCTGTCATAACTTTCCTATGTACATATGTGAATACACTCCAGTCTATCTTAATATCATGTACATCCACAAGACTGGGATCCTAATTAGAATAAGGTATATTCCATATTTGTATCAGTATGTCAAAATAGAGTCTACTGTCATTTATAACTAAAAAGAACAAATAAATTTTTTTAAATATGAGAAAAGAATCTTTCATGCATCACCCCACAAAAAGATATCCCTTTAATTTTGAAACTAATACATGTACATTGTGAAAACAATTTTCGGAAAACATAGGATAATATAAAAAGAAATGAAAAAGATAATCAGTATAAACTGGCATAAACCATTCTTGACTAACCAGCATCCCTTCCTTCCTATGCTGTGTGTGTGTGTGTGTATGTGTGTGTGTGTGTGTGTGTGTGAGAGAGAGAGAGACAGACAGACAGACAGACACAGACTGATTTACGGGGAGAGAGAGGAAAAAAATACTAGAATAAGGGAGGATCTCAATGCTGTAATTGCAGTTTTATCTCTGTTTTTTTATGCAATAGATAGTGGACACGTCTCATGTTAGTAAAAGTCCACATCTCATTTTAATGGCTGCGGAGTATCTTATGACACAGATGTACCATTATTTATTCAAATTATTGCCTACTGATGATTATTTAGGTTGTTTCAACAATGCTGTAAAAACATCTTTTGCCTGTAATTTTTGTTTGTCTAATATCTCCTTCAGATAATATATTTCTAGAAATGGAATTTGTGAATTTGTAGGTCAAATATCATGCTTCTAGTCTGAGGATTACTCATTATGTACATATATTAAAATATCACACTGCTCCATAAGTATTTTTTTAAAAGATGAGGAAAAAAGAAAAGGAAAAAAAATGAGGCACATACACCCATTCTACAAATTATGATTGCCTGTTTCCTTACTTCCCCGCCAATCCTATTGTCTAGAGAGTAGACCTGAAAGACTGCTGTCCTGTGCCCCTCATCATTAAGAAGCCCTCTCTAGAGGAAGTGGCAAGCAGGAAGCAATTGCCATGCCATGAGCCATGACCTTGCATCAGCAAACTACATCTCCTGCCACCAACAGAACACTTGAGAAAGGTGTAGATGGATCACTCAGAGCCTAGCTATGGGAGTAATAAGAGTGATCATATAGTTAGAGGAGACCTTTCTGCTTCCTCTTTTAGTATTATTTTAATTTGAAGATTTCAATTGCCCATAGTGAAATAATATAAAATATAATACAAAATAAAAATATTTTCATTTATATAAACACTATACATGCTTAGTATGTATACAATAAATAGCTTTTAAAACATCAATAATTTTTTTAAGAAAAAAACTTGCTGGGGCATATTTAATGTGTCCTTCCTGTTGGAATGGTGTCCGTTTTTAGTCCGAGGGATGGAACTGCTCAAGAATGAAGAATATCTTCCAGACTGGCCAGTATTCATTCCAGGAGAACCCATATAGGGAGCTAAAAAACTCTGAGAATTAATCAGGTCAACCTATGTAAGTGAGTGTGGACAATGCAGAGAAATTTTGTGTTCCTTTCTTTTTTTAGTATCCTTAGTGCACTTTCTTATGAGTTTGTGGTTTGAACCCTAGGGGGTTTTTACAGCTCTATTTTTATTGCTCATTGTCTCTCCCCAGTCTCATGAAGTTTTCCATTTTGATCACAGCTTCAACTTTTGAATGCTTTCTTTTTTAATTTATCCACTTGGTTGTTTACAGAAGAATTTAAACCCTGCCTGAGGAGAGTGACTACAGCTTGGTTCTTTGTGCACTAATGACCTTTTTTTTTTTTTTTTTTAAACATGTAGGTTTGATGAGAAGAGGGCAGTGCAGCAACTGAGAGCATGTGGTGTCCTGGAAACCATTCGAATCAGTGCAGCAGGTTTCCCCTCACGGTGGGCGTGACATTTTTCAAGTGTAAGGAATCCTAATGGGGAGATTCCTAGTTCTTTAAATAAACTGATGAAATTTTATTTTTATAGGTGGACTTACCAAGAATTTTTCAGTCGCTACCGAGTCTTAATGAAGCAAAAAGATGTGCTAGGTGACAGAAAGCAAACATGCAAGAATGTGTTAGAGAAACTGATACTGGTGAGAAAGATTTTTCACTTACCTTTATCTGAACAAAGGCCTTGTGGTTCTTATTTGTAAAGACCCTGGGAGCTTCCATGTAAAATATCATTCATCCAAATTATCTATGGGTGGTTGGGTAGAGGGGCACACTGTCTTAGAGGTTGAGGCTCACTCATGCTAAAACTTGTGAACAGGAGAATGGTCCACTATCATAAAATAAAATTGTTAAGGCCTGAACCCAACTTGAGACACATTTATTTTAGAGACTGTGATCATTTCAGCAAAAATATTTGCAGTACTTACTTATGGAAGACACCGGAGCAGATGATATGAAATTGAGAAAAAAATGATTCTTAATAGGTATGGTGGTGCATGCCTGTAGTTCCAGCCACTCAGGTTGTAATGAGGGGATCTCTTGACCCAGGAGTTTGAGGCCAATGTAGATAACATAGTGAGACCCTGTCTCAAAAACAAAAACAAAAAATGAGCCTTATTCTCAAGTAACAATCTATCTTGGCAAGTAATGCATTTTAAAGTTCAATACACTGTACTTTAGAGTCTATATCAAATGCTTAATGAATAGGAGAAGAAATCAGGAAGGTAAAGTCATATCCAGCTAGGGGAAGGAGGAACAATTTCATGAAAGAAGTATATTTTGAGTCAGGCCATGAAGAATGGGTAAGACTGGATAAAACTGGAGAAAGAATATTCTAAGAGAAAGCATGGTATGAAAAAAGCAAACAAGCATAGGGTTTTCTCAGAAAAAGTAGCTTTTTGCAGTATAAGATTTGTGAATGGGATTGTAAAGTAATGGTTAGGAAATATAGGTTGATATTATAGAGAATCAATCATCCCAGGCTAAGAAGTTCTAAAACTTTATTGTGAATTAGTGTCACCTGGAGTGTTTGCCAAACACAGATCTCTAAGCCATACCCCCAGAATTTCTGGGGCAATTATTGGGGAATTGCCCAATAATTTGCATTACTAACAAATTCCCAGGTAATACTGATGCTATCTGAAGAGAACTGCACTTTGAGAATTACTGATCTTCTGATCTAGGACTTAGAGAATTAAGATTCATAAAAATTTTTTTAAAATATATTTTTACTGTTTGAAACGAGTCTGAAGGGAATTGCCTCACTTCAAGGTAGTTAGTCCTAATTATACTGTTAACAGATAATTTCCTTTGGTAATGATATATATATATATATATCATGATATATATATATATATATATCATGATATATATATATATTTTTTTTGTTTGTTTGTTTTTAAAAAACAAACAAGTCATGTTTTAAAAAATCTAGTGTTTGTCGAGTTTGGCCCATCTCCTTTCAACCCTGAGTTCACATGGGATTGAGCAACAGTCCTACTCCTGTCTTCCTTACCACTCTGGACCTGGTTTCAGGGCCTTGAAAGGAATAGGCGAGGAGCCTGCAAGATGGAGGCAAAGTTGGATCTTGAGATGGAACAGGGGTGGTAGGAGAGGATCACTTTTAACTATGTCTCTAAAATTATTGAATAATTTTAGGTTTTTCAGATGCATTTGAAGGTTTCTTATTTTTAGGTTTCCTATATAAGATAGGATATATCTGCTTACAGTGAAAAGGGATTTCCTGTTTTTGCTTAGAATTTCAGATCACAGTGGTGATTATTATTCATGCATTTTACTCTTCTTTTGATATGAGAATGGTTAATAATTTACATGTTTCTAGATGTGGTGACTCACTAAGAACAGTATGAAACTCAAAAGTTTGTTTTTGTAAAGCAAATGTCATTGAGCAATGTAACTGATTATATTTGGGGGAAAAAATTTGAAATTTATAGGATTTTAACACGTTTATAAAGTTTTTTCTTATTGTCTTTGTTTTAAATACTGTTGATGAAGTCAAGAGATAATTGTTTAGAAACTCAACTCTTAACATAAATACCCTGGATTTTGGGGTTGGGTTTTTTTTCCCCCAATTTTATTTCATATGCTTTTCTTCCTGCCTTATTCTTCACACTGATGTTTTTGTCCCTTCAGCTTGCTCATGGAATATACAGCCTGATGTAATGCTTACAACTCGGTCACTCTGAGGGAGTGTCAACATCTCCATTTCCTTGAGATGTTTAAAATACAAACCAGAAAATAATAGCTGCCTATAACCCACAACCAAGTTTTGGGCCTCAGATAAAAAAATTCCAGGTAGAATAATTCTGGAAAATAACTCTTAAACTATAGTTTTCCTTAAAAATCCCTTCTATTTGCTGAACTTGTATAGGATCAAAAATCTGGCTCCATTAGTTAATTGTGATGTAGCCTAAGTTTTAGCTAATAGATTCATCCTTTTACTGATTCTGCTTCTAGACATATTTTTCTCTTTTACATTTCTTTTATATGGTTATTATTTCTGAATATATAATTTCTTCCTAAAATAGGACAAGGACAAATACCAGTTTGGTAAAACAAAGATCTTTTTCCGTGCTGGTCAAGTGGCCTATCTAGAAAAATTGAGGGCAGACAAACTGAGGGCTGCCTGCATTCGGATCCAGAAGACCATCCGAGGTTGGCTGCTGAGGAAGAAGTACCTACGCATGCGTAAAGCAGCCATCACTGTGCAGAGATATGTGCGGGGCTACCAGGCTCGATGGTAGGTCTCCCGAGTACCTATACGTTATTTCTCACAGGGCCCTAAGATTAAGGTGTTCACTTAATTCATTATCCAACCTAAGGCAGGTTTGAGTAGTTACCCTACCTAAGAAGTCAGCATCTCACCCCTTCTTAGTTTCAAGGAATAACAACTCATAAGACAGTTAAATATAATAAAATTTCACTTAGCCTTATAGATGATTCTGATTCATCCTCAGAAAATTTTAAGTTTCTACCTACTCATATCCTCAAAATTTTGGTGTTTTCTATTTTTATAGGTAGTTTGAAGAAATCATGTGTAAATTAAAATAGCCATGAATATGACCTGCTTAATAATGACTCCATTGAGGAGCTTTCAGGAACAAGTAGCTGAGAAGGTCTATACTGTACTGAAGAACTACACTTCAATGTGATTACATATTAGGACAATTTTAATTTTGAAGTAAAGGTGGAAAGGCATTAATGATGAAGAATATACACTCTAACAGATTTTAGGAAAAAATATGGTACATTAACAATGGGTAGATCTAAGAAAGTTTATGATAAGTAAATATGGGATTACCATGTAGACTGATCTTCTTTGTAAAGGGCACATAGCTGATGGTTATAAGCCCTGTTCTCGAAAGAATTATGAACTTTCTACCTTTTTATTGTAAAATCTGGCAGTATGGGATGGCCCCCTTTTCAGAAATTGGAAAGGCTCAGGTAAGAAAATTAATGATAATAAATATTCAGATGAGGTAATGAATGAATTCTACTTTGGGAAACTACTAATTGCTATACAAATATAAGCAAATATAAATGTTGATTTATCATGCACATTATCAGAATAATATAATTCAGGTACTACTCATTATGACCGAGACATTGATATGAATTTTTGCATTTTTCTTATTATTGACAATGTACTACTATGTTCTTTTAGCTATGCTAAATTTCTGCGTAGAACCAAGGCAGCAGTCATCATTCAGAAATACTGGCGGATGTATGTGGTCCACAAGAAGTACAAGATTAAACGAGCTGCCACTATTGTTCTTCAGTCTTATTTGCGAGGCTATTTGGCCAGAAATAGGTATCGAAAGGTGAGACATTATTTTCAAATTTGCTTATTCATTCCATTAACATTAATCAATTTCCATATATCTACATAATGCCACAGGGGATGCTGGGACATAGGAGCCATATGGAAAAAACTAACAATTGTAGTGTGTTTTTAAATATTAAATAATTACATATTAATAAGACAAAAGAAAAAATTTATCTCCTCTCATTCCTTATCTGTGTAGTTTGGAAATAAAAAGTAGGTATATAATAAGTTATCACAAACTTAGTAACTGAAAATAACAGAAATTTATTATCTCACCTTTCAGGAGACCAAAGTCCAAAATCATTACTTAGCCCAAATCAAGGTATCAACAGGACTGCACTTTCTCTAGAAGCTCTAGAGGAGAACCCATTCCTTGCTTCTTCCAACTGCTAGTAGCTGCCAGCACTCTTTGGACTTAGGGCATATCCCTCCAATCTGCTCTTCCCTTACAGTATCTTCTCAATGTGTCTTAACTTTTCATGTCTGTCTCTTATAAGAACAATTATAATGATATTTATATCCTGCTTTATAATCCAGGAAAATCTTCCCATGTTAAGATCTTTATCCTAGTCACATGTACAAATATCATTTTTCCAAATAATTTATAAATTCTGGAAATGCTATCTTTGGAGTCTATTATCAGATAAGTATAGAGAAATAAAATATATATGATTAGGTCAGATATATGACAGATGAGTAGAAGATTAACCCAAGTATCAGACCATCTTGGAAGAATTTACTAGGTGAAGAGAAAATAAATTATAACATTATTATGGCTAAAATTGTATTAATTGGAGTATGATGCTCTAGAAGGTTTTAAAAAATCATTTTTATATCTAGCAATAATAAAGATGACTCTATACATACTAGATCACCAGATTAATTTTAATTGTGACAGTTGATAAAAAGGTTTTTATCTCTTTCATTTGGCAAGGCTTAATTTAAGCCTGTCGTATAGACTGTGTTTCTAATACACCAGAAATCTACTAACTGGATATTAGAGCTCTGTGGGCATTCCAGTCAGAAGGCACACAAATAGGGTGATTTAGGGGTAGGTTTCTTATCACTAGCAGTGTATGGGTGTATCTTGGCCATTTTCATCCATTCATTTTACATTTTTATTTCAAAGTGATTTTAAATATAAAAATTTATAAAACTGATTAGATCTGAATGAACATATTTAATAACTGTGGTTTGAAGGAAATTTAAAGGCAGCTACTCCAGATCCTTTTTTCTGCTTATGTCTATTTTATAGTCTGTTCTTTCTACCTAAGTATGAGATTTCAGAGCTTTATACTTGGCTTTTCAGATATACTAAACTAATTTCCTCAGTAATCTCCTCAGAAACATTTGAAATGTATTTTGAGGCCAGTAGTTTGGCAGTGGCAGTCACTGGCTGGCTCACTCCCACTGTGACTGGACATAGCGTTGGGTGAGTAGTTTCAGATTGGATGCTTGCTCACATACAGGCCATCCTATTAATCCTAGTTTCTTTTAGCTGTGCTCTTGAGATCCAAGGATTCCCATAGTGGGATTGGGGTGGGGGCTGTCTTAAAGGAAATATAGACATTCTTTCATTTCTCTAAGTCACAGATCTGAGTCATGTTCCATTGAACATGGAAGCTCCAATTATATTATGTTTTCATTTGACTGAAATTAGAGAAATGGACTGATGTCTAAAGTCACATGGGAAGAAGCAAAATTTGTGTTATCACTTTGCTACTGTGGGTTGTTTGAACTTTCAAGTCTGAAATCCTTCAGTTTCCTATCACTGAGTGTTGTTATTCCTGCTTCTTAATCATTGGATAAAACAAGGGCCTCCCTCAGGACTGGTATGTTCAGAAGTTCAGAGGGCTGGCCTCATGGCAGCACAATGCAAGGCTGCACTTGATGAAAGCCATAGTGTTGGAAGAACAGCCAAAAGTGCAGGATTGAGTTGGTAGAAGATACTCCTCAGGTCTCCTAAACACCTATGCTTATTTTGGTGTTTTATAATTCAAAACTTAACCACTGATTTCTTAAGTATATCTTCTAGAATGCTATTTTTTTCTTTGTTTTTCTCAGGTATATAACCTAAAAGTAGGAACTGTTCTTTTTATGATCTTATTAAACTGCTATCTATTTAAGTAGATGGTTTCAGAGATTTTTACATTTTAGAAATTTTACAAGAGATACAGTATGTTCATTTGTACGAATCACTAACAAGTACTTAACCAAGTACATAACTTTTTTTCCCACAGTGTGGAACTGAACCCAGGCACACTCTACTACTGAGCTGTAGCCCCAGCCCTTTGTATATTTTACTTCGAGACAGGGTCTTGCTAAGTTGATGAGGCTAGTCTTGAACTTGTGATCCCCCTGCCTCAGCCTTCTGAGTCACTGGGATTATGAGTATGTACCACTGCATCCAGCTCAAATATATAACATTTAAATATCATGTACTTCATACAAGAGTTATTTCATAAAATTATATACTTAGAAGGAACTCAAGGTTTTTCTAGTTCAATCTTTTCTTAAAATTCAAATTTTATTTTCTCCATCTTTCCTAGAAAATATTTATATGGTTTATGCTAAATGATCTTTAGTGGCAAGAAATTAATCTCATAAAAGGCTTGAATATAAGTTGAGTATAAATTTAAGGGGCTATATATTTTTTAAAAATATTTTTTAAAAACATTAAATCAAAAGGAAGATTACTTCACATCTTTGTAATTTTCACTTTCTTTTTAAACCCATCCTTCCAAATTTAAATCCCACAAGCAGATTTCTTATTAATTTAAAATTCCTCAAATGTAACAAACAAGAGTGTCATAATTTCTTTTTTCTGGAGAAAAAAAAGTCAAATCACCTATGAACTTTTAGCACCCTAAATGTTGGCCTCTACTAACAGCTTGCTGACCATACCCCCATGACCTCATGCACAGGCCTAATGCACAGTGAGGTGAGATGATGTCAATAGTAAGAGTAGTGGGGAGATTTTCTAGTTTAATAGCATGTAGTTCACAGAGTGTCTGGTTCTGGGAGTTTTATGGGGGTTGTCTATTAACAGAAAACATACACAATAAGAAACAATGTATTTTTCTCTCTTTTTAAAATCTTTTAGTTAAATATAGAAATATAGACATTGATTTTATTTTTTTTAAATACACGACAGCAGTGGAAAGCATTACAATTCTTATTACACATATGGAGCACAGTTTTGCATATCTCTATATATAAAGTAATGCATATCTCTGTATATAAAGAAATGCAAATGAAAACTACTCTAAGATATCACCTCACTCCAGTCAGAATGACAGCTATTATGAAGACAAACAACAATAAGTGTTGGTGAGGATGTGGGGAAATAGGTACACTCATACATTGCTGGTGGGACTGCAAATTAGTGCAGCCAATTTGGAAAGCAGTATGGAGATTCCTTGGAAATTTGGGAATGGAACCACCATTTGACCTAGCTATTCCTTTCCTCAGATTATACCCAAAGGACTTAAAAACAGCATACTACAGGGACGCAGCCACATCAATGTATTTTTCTCTTTAGACCCTTTTTCTTTTGGTAATCTGATGCCTTTTATTTGACAGTTTCCAAGGTATATTCTGCTTATAATCATACATATAATTTTTGCCTATAAAAATCACTTGTTAAGATAATGTTGTGCCTTCATATTTCTGTGATATGAATAATCCACATAATGCATTATTAATTTAACTTTTTCGTCTTTCTCTTTAGATAATGTATTGATTCTCAGCTTGACATGTCAGCCTCTCATTGATAGAGTTGAACCGTGGTATAATCCAGAATCTTACCTACTTCATCTTTACCCTTTTCTGCAGATACTCCGTGAACACAAAGCAGTCATCATTCAGAAGTGGGTCCGTGGCTGGCTGGCTCGAACACATTACAAGAAGAGCATGCATGCCATAATCTATCTTCAGTGTTGCTTCAGGAGGATGATGGCTAAGCGTGAGCTTAAGAAGCTCAAAATTGAGGCTCGCTCTGTGGAACGATATAAGAAGCTCCACATTGGCATGGAGAACAAGATTATGCAGCTGCAGCGCAAAGTTGATGAGCAGGTGTGTTTTTAAAAGGAGCCCTGATGTTGGAGAATGCCTGAAGAAATCCATTGGGATTATTTTCAGTATTGTTTCCCCTTAATTTACCCTTTAGTCTTACCAAAAAATAAAATAATGACAATAATGAGCATAGAAATAATGATGAGCTCATATGTTAGATTACAATTTAAGGATCAAGGAAGGGATTTATTTTTGAGAACACCCTAACCCTAACCCACTTCAGACCTTTAATGATCAAAAGTCCTATTGTACTTTATACTTTATAGAATTCTTTCATCATATCATTTATTTGTATGCAGTATAATATTCTTTTAGCACTGAAATGACAAAAGAAATAGAAAGGTGTCCATGCTTATAAAGAGTTTACAGGCTATTTGCAGAGATAAAGAATTGATTGCTTAGCGATAGTTACTAAATAATAGTTTAGCATATGTAAGTGACATAAAGGTATTAATAATATATAAATGATAAGAATAGCAAAAGAAAACAAGGATCAGAATGAAATGAGATTTTTTGAAAGATTTTCTGAATAAGACAAAAGAATTTTGAGGTACTAAATGGATATTTGTAAGAAATTTGTGATTTTTAATCCATTTTATCATCCTTATGCATCATTTAGCTGGTTCATTGTTTTTAGTGGCATTCTGATCTGTTTTCAAAATCAAGTTACACATTCCCCTATTTCTGGATTAAGAATCATGAAATTGCCAGGTGTAGTGGCACTCACCTATAATTCCAGTGGCTTGCGAGGCTGAGGCAAGAGAATGGGGAGTTCAAAGCCAGCCTCAGCAAAAGCGAGGTGCTAAGCAACTCAGGGCGACCCTATCTCTAAATATACAAAATAGGGCTGGGGATGGGCTCAGTGGCCAAATGCCCCTTAGTTTAGTCCCGGTAACCCTCGCCCCTGCAAGAAAAAATCATGAAATTAAGAATTTACTATGTAATTCATGATCATGCAAAACCATATCTGTGTTGCATATCATATACAACAGAATTAATTGTGCTATGCTATCCTCTATTTGTATCACTGAGAAGATATTGGTTGTATTATTGTAAATGTTGAGCATATTGCCATCCATATCCCTGTCTATTCTTAATACAGAGGAAATGTGCTGTCATTTTGACTTGGCCCATATATCTCAATGTGAGTTTAATACTAGGTGTATTATAAATGATTCAGTTTAACAGATTTGATTATATACTATAACAATGCTGTGATGTTGTAACACAAATGTGATTATTAAGCATGATTTTTTCATGAAATACATTTGGTTATTCATATGAGTAGTATATATTTACTTATTGTTGCTTATTTTATGTTTAAAGAATAAAGACTACAAATGCCTCCTGGAAAAACTGACCAATCTGGAAGGAGTATACAACTCTGAGACTGAGAAATTACGGAGTGACTTAGAACGTCTTCAGCTAAGTGAGGAGGAAGCTAAGGTTGCCACTGGACGAGTTCTTAGTCTGCAGGAAGAAATTGCCAAGCTCCGGAAAGACCTGGAACAAACTCAGTCAGAGAAAAAAACCATTGAAGAACGAGCAGATAGATATAAACAAGAAACTGAGCAGGTAGGAATTAATATCCATATTTCACTCTATACCTTACCCAAAGTAAATGGGCAGTGTTTAGGACTTCTTTTCTTCCTTTAAGTCCCCTCAGTCCCTAGAAGCTTTCCAGATTCGTTTGAATCTTCAGAGTATTTAAGCTTGGTGGGAAGAAAAAGGTTTCCTCTTTTAAGCTAAGTTCTTGTCTTTCTGGTCTGATAGAATAGTATACATGAGCAGATTCAGATTTCTCCTTTCTTTTTATTTCATTGTCTTCTTTTCAGAGGAGTAGATGTAGGCACCACCTTTGATCCTTTTGAATAAATATAATGACAGGGAAAGAATGAAAATATTTCACTGTGATAGCCAGCTTCATCATTGGAAAAATATTCTCTGAATAAAAAGTCCATAAGTTACACTCTAGCTGGTTCTTAACCAGGAGTGTATCAGAATCTCCTGGAGAGTTTTTTTGTTTGTTTGTTTGTATTGGGGTTGTTTTGTTTAGTTTAATACTGGGAATTGAATCCCAAGGATGCTGCATCACTGAACTATATTTCCATTCCTTTTTAAATTTTATATTTTGAGTCAGGATTTTGCTAAAATGCCTAGGCTGACCTTAAGCTTAGCCTGCCACAGCTGCCTGAGTTGTTGGGATTATAGATGTGCACCACCAGGCCCAGCTTCCTGGAGAGTTTTTAAAAATGGTCCTCCCCAGGGCTGGGGTTGTGGCTCAG
The DNA here is from genome assembly GCF_052094955.1 of Ictidomys tridecemlineatus. Lineage (NCBI taxonomy): Eukaryota > Metazoa > Chordata > Mammalia > Rodentia > Sciuridae > Ictidomys > Ictidomys tridecemlineatus. The sequence goes on from NC_135481.1 coordinate 29,239,171, forward strand.
TGGTAGAGCACTTGCCTGGTATGTATTAGGCACTAGGTTTAATCCTCAGCACTACATAAAAATAAATAAATAAAGGTAATGTGTCCATATACAACTAAAAAAAATTTTTTTTTTAAAAAAATTGTCCTCCCCAAGCTTTGGAAATGTGGGATGGGCACCCAGATTTTGAGAAAGCACTGCAGGATTGTCTGTACACCCCTGATTAAGAGCAGCTTCTCTTAAGAGCCCACAGAGAATTTAGACCTTTCTACTGGAATGGATGTTAAATCCATGTTTGTACAGAGTGGAGACTGGTCTACCAGAAGGGATACTTTTTAAACTGACTTTGGCTATGGCACAGTGCTATTGTCTACTTTCCTGGTCTCCAGGATCTATGATCACAGAGCCTTCTTTTTCTGTCACTAAGCCTAGCCTAGTGTGTTGAAAGGTTTGTGCATCATCTTTCTCTTTATTAATATAGCTCTTACTTTGAGGGAGACAGGATTAAAATATCATTCATCACAAGCACACATTTTATTCCAAGGATGTAAATTATGTACTTTGCTAAGTTACCTTTGATTTTGATTTTTGCTTCCTGGGGATCTTTATCCAACCAGAAACAAGAAAGTTAAGAGTCAGTGATTTTTTTTTTAATGTGGTAAAATATATGTTCATTTTAATTATGAATATACACGAGCTTTGTGTCACAATGTTGAGATGAGATGGTAATATTGCTTTGAGAACAAATGTTTGCTAGGTACCAAGTAATTGCTAAATGTTCAAGGTACAACATAAAACAACTATCACCATTCTTGTCATCTAGGAATCTAATCTATTAGAAAAGACAGAAAAGTAAATCATTTATAAGGGCTATAAAGAGGCATATATAGGGTTCTGTAGTAACCCAGAGAAGAGACCTAATGGAGGAGGTTTCCAGAAAGTGTCTGGAGAGGGTAATTGAGCCAAGTTTGACAGGTGACTATTGTGCCTCAAAAGACATGAGGCACAAGGATGGTGAAAGCATGGAGTGACTTCTATGTGGTCTTTAGACTTAGTAATGGAGATTCCTCTATTGAAGTCATCTCAGTTTATTGTTTCATTTTATAGCTGGTATCAAATCTGAAAGAAGAAAATACTTTGCTGAAGCAGGAAAAAGAGACCCTTAATCACCTTATTGTGGAGCAGGCTAAGGAGATGACAGGTAAGGCTTATGTAAGCTCAACATACTATATATACACCATCCAACCTCACACCAAAGTCTTATAAGTTATTAAGTTATTTTTTCCAGTTACAAGATTACTTAGCACTTAAATATTTTTAAAAGTTGAGGCTATCATCAGTAAATTTACAGTTAGAAGTTGTAGGAGCCCCAGACATTTTGGTTGACTTAGTGCTGAACTTGTAAGCCTGGTTTCTCTGTGTACCAGTGTGAACTCATTCAGTCAATGCTATATATGATTTTTTTCAAAAGTTAATTTGCTTTATGTATGTAATTTATCAGTTATGACTTATAGAATTATTATTGATTTTGTAAGAATTCTTGAACTAGCATAGATAGATAGATAAAGGGATGTATGTTTCTATGTATATTGGTTTATTTATTTTTATTTTTATTTTAACAGTATGGGTATTGAACAGGCTTTCATGCCTGTTAGGCATGCACTCTACTACTAAGGTTCACCTCCACCCTCCACCCCCCTTTTTGGCTTATATACACTAGAATTTATTTTTTGCATTTCTGGAAGCTGTGAAGTCTAAGATTAAAGTAACAGTATATTCAATGTCTGGTGATGTCCCATTTCCTGGTTTATATAATGGTGCCTTCTCTCTGTGTCCTTACATAGTGTTAGGGGAACACAGCTCTCTGATCCTCTTTATGGGTATATATGTACAGATATATTTATATATACATATACATATAGATAGATGTATTTATATGTAAATTATAGTTATACATAGTTGTTGGGTATATTTTGATACAATCATACAGGCAAGGAATTTGTTTTCAGTCCCCATTCCTCCCACTTTGTTTCCCACCTAATTAACTGAGATTATAGGTGGGCACCACCATGCCTGACTTATTTTTATTTTTTTAAATTGATATAATTGTATATTTGTATGGGGTAAAATACAATAATTTGATATAAGTATATAATGTATAATGATCAAGTCAGAGTAACCAACATTTCTATCTATTCAAGTAGTTTATCATTTCTATGTGTGGAAAACCTTCAGATTCTTCTTTTCTGCTTATTTTATATATCATAAATTGCCATAGACCATAGTTACCCTAGTATACTATAAATAAATACCAGAACTAATTCCTTTCTTTCCTTTGTTTGATACTCATGATCTAACTTCTTTCTGTCCCTCCTCCCTACTATCCATCCTTCCCAGTATCTAGTGACCACTATTCTACTCTCTTCTATCAGATCAATTTATTTAGTTTTCACAAATGAAGAAAGCATGACAGATATCTTTCTGGATCTTGCTTATTTCTTATTTATTTTTTGCTAAACCAAGGAATATTATTCTCCTAAGATCAACCACTTTTTGCTACCAAACTAAAAATAAAATATTCAATTTTTTTAGATATGGACATTTATTCTATTTGTTGTTCGTGGTATAATTAAAATCGTGGTGATTTATAAAGTATCTCCATTTATATTAAACAATAATAATTAGTGGAAGAGAAAAGACGGGTTGGAATGAGACTATATCATATGAAAAATAGTCACTAGAACATTATAATTTTTGATGAAGTATTCAAAAAAGACAGAATGTCCTAAAGTTTTAACATGAGATACCCAGACAATAATGGTATCTTATTAGTAATGATGAAATTAAAGAAAAAGTACCGTGTATGAGGCAAATTAATGAGATTAGTTGTTAGACTGTTATAAATATTCTACAAAGAAGTAGATCCAATGATAGCTGTAAATATCCTAGAGGGGATTCACTAAGGGAATTGACTCACATGATTACAGAAGATAAGAAGTCCCACAGTTTGCAAGTTGGAGTACCAGAGAAGCTGGCAGCATGACTCAGGCCAAGTCTGAAGGCCTTAAGACCATGGAAGCTGATGGTGTAACTAACTCTCAGTCTGAGACAGAAGGCCTGAAAGCCCAGGTGACTGCTTGTGCAAGTCCCAGAATTCAAAAGCCAGAGACCCAGAGTTCTGATGGGCAAGAGAAAAACAGTATCTTGTCTGTGGAAGAAGGAATAAGAGTTGCTCTTCTATCTTTTTCATACTAAGCCCCCAGTGTGTTGGATGGTGCCTGCCCACATTGGGGGCAGATCTTTCCCACTTAGTCCAGCAGTTCACATACTGATATCCTCTGAAAACACCTCATGGACAATCCTGAAGTAATGCTTTATCAGCTATCAAAATATCTCTTAATCCATCAGAGGAATTAAGTTTGGGGTGTTGACTAGGAACTCAAGCAAATCCAGATTAAAACATTGGAGAGAAAATGAAGAATGAGTATGAAAGTTTCCATTAAGGCTGGTGGTAAGAGGCCTCTCTGTTTTTCTCCATACCACCCCTTCCCTCCCAATCAATGGATATGATGTTGAGGAAAGAGAAGAAAACCTGGAATTAGTGAACATAACTAAGTCATAAGTTCAAGAAAAGTAACCAAAAAAGAAATCAAAAGGAAAAAGAGAAAACAGAGTTCCTAACATCATGGGAAGGAGGTTTCTGGGATATAGAATGCAATGGAAAGACCAAAAATGATGAGAATACTTTTGGAAAAATATAAAACTCTACTTTGAAATTAAGGTGTTAGAATAAAGAAATAACACTGGATTTGTCTAGGGAGAATTTAGCCTGAAACAGTTTTTGCAAACTGGTGAAAATAAAAGGCAATTTATTGGGGCTGGGGATATAGCTCAGTCAGTAGAGTGCTTGTCTTTCATGCACAAGGCTCTGGGTTCAATCCCCAACACTACATACATACACACACAAAAAGCTATTTATAGAATGTTTCAGAGAACAGAAATTTCTTCATCCATTCATTTATAAATCATGAAAGCCCGGGCTGGGGATGTGGCTCAAGCGGTAGTGCGCTCACCTGGCATGCGTGCGGCCCGGGTTCAATCCTCAGCACCACATAAAAACAAAGATGTTGTGTCCGCCGAAAACTAAAATAAAATAAATATTTAAAAAAAATCATGAAAGCCCTATCCTAGTAAGCACTATGTTAAGTACAAGGAAAGCAGTGTAACAAGACACTTTCAGCTCTTGCCTGATGGAGCTGATGGAGAAAGAAATGTTGAAGCAATAAAAGCAGATAGGGCATCTTAAAATTTGCCCATAAAATACGAGGATAAAATGAGCATAGTAGTGCGACACTTAATTTTATAAAAATACCTGGTTGGTTATTTGGTTAAAATATATGGCCAAGATATGAGGCTTTTTAAAGTTTTGTTTTGTCTACAGCAGGATCTATAATCTCAAGTCTCCTAGGCAAATGCAAACTACCAACAACATAGAAGTCAGGGTGGGTGGATAAATGGGAAAGTCAGGGTTCCCGAAGCCACATATGGGAGATGGCCAAGAAGTAAATAACACAGATGACCACACCTGAGCATTTTATCTGATTAGAAACAGTAACAATACAACAGCAGGGGAGTTTGGTGGAAAATTTTAGGCTAGAACCCTGGAACTGAGTTAAGCAGACAGACACTCCAGAATAGGAGAGCCAGATCTATTCAAAGTTGCCATTTCCTAGAGAAATAGCTTTAATTTTTTGAAAGAATACATTAATTTGGACAAAATAATTTTACAAATTTCCTAAAATGGAATACCATTGGAATGCAAAAATACATGTACTTACTAGAGCTTACCTAGTTGAAGTTTATCAAGAATGTGTGGTGACTAGTGAATAAACTAGTAGATCTAAGACTATAGTAAATGGAAGAGTTCAATAGATGATTGATGTCATTATTAAGAAAAAATTATTTCATTTTTGGGTCATGCTTTTTCTTGCCTTACATTCACTAGATACTCTTTTGAAGATCACAGTGGTGCTAAAAGTAAGATCCTATGCTGATAACTAGAATCAGTGTACCTGTTACATTCAGTTTCTATGGAGCTATCTCTGGCATGCATATCCCTTTTTTTCTTTTAGAAACTATGGAGAAGAAGCTAGTAGAAGAAACAAAACAACTGGAACTTGAGCTTAATGATGAAAGGCTGAGATACCAGAACCTTCTGAATGAGTTCAGTCGCCTAGAAGAAAGATATGATGACCTCAAGGAAGAGATGACCCTCATGGTGGTGAGTCCAACACTTTTTCTTTTCTTTGAGATGAAAAATTTTAAACACATACAAAAGTAAATAGAATAGTAGAATGAACCTCCATATACTCCACAAACCCATTCCCCGGTTCCAAAATGGTCAACACATTTCTGTTTCCTCTTCTACCCTTTCCCAGCCCCATTCAGTGGTTACATTATTATAAAGTAAATCCCAGAAATCATTCAACTTTATTCATTAAGTACCTCAGTTTAGTCAAACACTTTAAAGATTAGACTAAAGAATACTAGAAAGTCAAAATAGCAGGATTTGTTTTATAGATTGAATAGTTTAATGGAAAACTTGCATATAAAGCAAATATTTATGTAATTATTCCCTCCACTGGTTTTATTGTAATTTCCAAGGTAAATTCCTACAAAAGCAAAATGCCCCTCTATTTGTAACAAATTACCTTATCTATTTCAAGGACTCATCTGCATTTGCCAGTATATACTTTTTGTATTTACAATAGTTCTCCACTCTCCCTATAATATTTACCCTGCTATCAGGAAACAGACATCTATATTTTTTTTAATTGTACTGGGGATGGAACCCAGGGGGGCTTTGCCACTGAGCTACATTCCCAACCCTTTTTTATTTTATTTTTGAGACAGGGTCTCACTAAGTTGCTTAGAGCCTTCTAAGTTGCTGAGACTGGCCTCAGACTTGAGATCCTCCTGCCTCAGCCTCCTTACTGGGATTACAGGTGTACACCAGCCAGCATCTGCCTTAAAGGCAACCTGATCGTACCAATGACCAGAAATGCTTTAAAATCTGTTATAGAAAGAAAAGTAATTTTCTATGTGTACAGTAGGAGATTTGCTTCAAATTTTATTTCCGCCTGGATCTGCTTGACAGAGTTCTTTAAAATGTGATGTCTAAAAAGTCAAAATAAGGGCTGGGGTTATAGCTCCGTGGTAGAGACATGTGAAGCACTGGATTCAATCCTCAGCACCACATAAAAATAAGTAAATAAAGATATGTGTCCATCTACAACTAAAAAAATTTTAAAAATAAGTCAAAATAAAAGAGATGATATTGATATAACACAAAAGAAATGTTCTAATAACCTTGCAGATGAGATCTAGTCTAAAAGAGGCATAAAAGCTAATATAAATCTTACATTGGACTGTTATTTCAAACCTCACTGATCTACCATGATTTATATTTGCAAAGAGACATTAGAAGTAGGAGCAGGTCACCATAATATGTCTAAAGAATCTTGTCTTCATTTCCACACTTCATTTGGCCCCACTGAAAGAATTCTTCTGTCATATTCTGATTCTTAGATTTTCTAGAGCCCTTTTTTCTCTCCTTCAGTGTTGATGTTCCCCAGAGTTCAATTCTTTGGTGTATTTGTATTTATTTACTGGGTAACCATGCCAACACTTACGGTTAACCTTTGTTTCAGCTATTGTCAGAGCTAAGCTTTGTATTCTACCGGGCATTTCTGAGACCACTACCTATTTGAAATGTTAATAAGCAGCATTGGAAAAGAAATGATTCTGAGGTCAAATAATCAACCAAGTTAAACAGATTTTTTTCTATAGACTTTCTCAGATTCATTAACAGTATATACCTTGTGAGTCAAAGAAAATAAAATGAGAGAAATGTGTGCCATATACATAATCACTGAACATATTCTAGAGATATCTTGAGGTTATGAGTCTGTTTAATCAACAGGGTAGTCATCTCTCTAGAAAAGTCCCTCCAATAATAGCCATCCCCCAGCAACTTAACACAGCTATGCCGAAGTCTGGCTTGGCACAAATCAGGAGCCACTTGTCAAAAAGAAACTAACTTTATTTTTAGAACTACAAACGCCAAACAAAACAGCTCCAGGGAAAAACCCTCAGAGCCCAACTGCCACCACCGGCTTCCACAAGCCTCTCTCCCCCACACCAGCCTTTTCCTCCCACAATCCTCCTCCTCTTGAGGCCGATTGGCTGGGTTGCGTGGGCAGAGCCAAAGAAGTCACCCAATGAGCAGCTCCGTGGAGGAGCCAATCAGCTAGATGTTGCTGGGGCAGCTGTGAGCCAATCATCAGCTGGCAGTCTGAAGGGCAGGGAAACAGCCCAATGAACATCACCGCAGAGGAGCCAATCAGCTAGATGTTGCTGGGGCAGTCTGAAGCTTGCTGGCAGCTGGAAGTTTGCTGGGGCCCCTTTGGCTGTGGCTCTCAACATCTCCCCCTCTCTGTTTAAACAACAAGCATGTGGCTTATGGACCGTGTCTGCCTTAGGTTGTCCAATACATATGGTCCTTACCCGTCTTCGGATGAGCTGACCTCAGGGCGTCAGCCTCCTGTCTTAGGTTGGTACCATTGTAATTGGATCTTACCCGTCATTGACTACCGGTCCAGTACAGCCACACCTGTGGAGAGGTCTCAGCGGGGGGGGGGTGAGGTTCTTTGCCTCACCTCTGTTGACCCCCAAATTTTAGCTGAATGATCATGACAAGCAGAAGGGAGGAAGATATACCAAGTCAATTGACGGTTCTGTAAGCAGTTCAGTGTAAGTTCTGTAAGCAGTTCAGTGATGGCTATTGCAGAAACTGTAGATTAGTTTTATCTTTGTCTTCACCGGCACAGGGATGAAGATAGGAATTCTGGCAATAATGACTAAAGAAAAAATTAGGTAACATTCCAGAAGACACTAAAAGAAAACAATTTTCTTAACAATTTATATTATCTTCATCGGCACTGGGATGAAGATAGAAATTCTGGCAATAATGGCTAAAGAAAAAATTAGGTAACATTCCAGAAGGCACTAAAAGAAAACAATTTTCTTAAAAGAAAACAATTTTCTTAACAATTTATATTATAGTGAAGAGAATTATTAAATATAATGAAAACTAAAGGTGAGAGTAAACAAACAGATCTGTTAACCTCCTTTTTGTTTACATATTAAAACAATTCTTAACAGTTATTTACCCAATTTAAATTAAACCATTTAAATCACGTGAATAAAAAAAAAATATTTGGATCCATCTTTTCATGAGCGCTCATCATATATGATATATAGAAATATGTACATTGGACATACGTACATTCAAACATATAACACAAAACACAAGTGTGCACACATAATATAATACATACAACACATAACACAATAGTAAAGGCCTTATAACTTTTTACAGGTAAAATCTCTATTGCAATGTTTAAAAACTCTATAGTCAAAAAAAAAAAAAATAGAACTGATCAGCAAAACATTAACCTAGGTCTGTATGAGCTCAAAAAAATAAAATAGAACTTCATGATATGGGAAAGGGCAATAATAAAATAGATATTGAAAAAAGCATCCTGGTTCTGTCGCAGATGTAAGGATAGCCAAATTGGAGTTTTGGATATCAGCTATTATGGATTTGAGCTAAATCATCTTCTTTTTGGTCTGTAGAAATCGCTTTAGTTAATCTCTCTGGAATCCAAATCGGCTGCTGTTCTCTCTGTGGAAACACAAAAACAGACCCCCGACTCCAGACAATCACTGGGTCAGGATTTTAGTTAATCTCTCCGGAATCCAAATCAGCTGCTGTTCTCCCTGTGGAAACACACAAACAGGCCCCCGACTCCAGACAATCACTGGGTCAGAACCTTGGTTAATCTCTCTGAAATCCAAATCGGCTGCTGTTCTGGGTCAGAACCTTGGTTAATCTCTCTGGAATCCAAATCGGCTGCTGTTCTTCCTGTGGAAACACACAAACAGACCCCCGATTCCAGACAATTACTGGGTCAGGACCTTTCCATTGTCCTGTTAGAATATCTTTCCAAAGTACCTTGGGCTTATGTACATTTTTTGGACACATATGCCTTTCTGCAGCACTAAGTCCTGATGAATCCAAATTTAAAAAGTTTAGAGTAAAAAGCGTTATTTTAAGTTTATCTTTGGGGAATATATACCCCTTCCCAATTCCATCTTTTTGCTTTAATAAGTACATTTTAATAGTTTGATGAGCTCTTTCAACTATGCCTTGACCCTGTGGATTGTATGGGATTCCTGTTATATGAGTAATGCCAAATGATGAGCAAAATTGTTTAAAAGAAGTAGACGTATAACCAGGGGCATTATCTGTTTTTAACTGTTTTGGAATGCCCACAGTGGCAAAATTTTGTAAGCAATGAGCTATAACATCTTTAGTTTTTTCGCCGGCATGAAGGGAGCCCATCAAAAATCCAGAAGAAGTATCAATTGTAACATGCAAATATTTTAATTTTCCAAATTCTGGCAAGTGTGTGACGTCCATCTGCCAAATATGGTTAGGCATCAATCCTCTAGGATTGACTCCAAGATTAACTTGTGGTAAAAAGGTCACACAATTTTGACATTGTTTTATTATTTGTCTAGCTTGTTCCTTAGTTATTTTAAAACGCTTTTGTAAAGTATTAGCATTGACATGGAATCTTTCATGAAAATTTATAGCTTCTTCTAGTACAGAGAAAATATGTATGTCACGTGTAGTTTTATCTGCTAAATCATTGCCTAAACTAAGGGCTCCAGGCAATCCTGTATGTGCCCTGATATGTCCTATAAAGAATGGATCTTTTCTGTCCCAGATTAAACTTTGTATAGTGGAAAACAAAGAGAAAACAGTAGAAGAAGGGGAAATTCTACCAGCATCTTCAAGGGATACTATAGCATTAACTATATACTGGCTATCAGAAAATAAATTAAATACAGAATCTTTAAACATCACAAAAGTTTGTAATACTGCATTAAGCTCTACCTTTTGAGCTGATTGTTTGGGTACTAAAAATGTAAAAGCTTGATCAGGTGTAACTATTGCTGCTGTACCATTATTTGACCCATCAGTGAATATATTTGGAGCATTCATGATAGGTGTTTTTCTTGTCATTTTTGGAAAAATTACAGGATGCAATGACCAAAAAGACAATAAAGGATTAGATGGTAAGTGGTTATCAAATGAAACATTAGATTTGCACATTATTATTGCCCAAGTATTTAACTCATTAGCTAATTCATCAATTTGATTCATAGTATATGGAGTAATAATTTTATGGGGAGAAATTCCAAACACTGCCTTTGCTGTTTTTATTCCTTTGAGTATTAATTGTCCTACAGCCTCAGGATACCTAGTAAGAATAGTGTTAGGAGAATAAGATAAATGTATCCATAATAATGGACCTTCTTGCCAAAATACTCCTGTAGGAATATATTTTGTTGGTAGTACAATAAATAATAAAGGCAAACTTATATCAATTCTATCCAAATGCATATTTTCCATATATGTTTCAATGATTTTTAATGCCTTTCTTGCTTCAGGCGTTAACATTCGGGGTGAATTTGGATCTGATGGACCTTTTAGGATATCAAATAAAGGTCCCAATTCTCCTGTTGGAATACCTAGATAAGGCCTTATCCAATTTATGTCTCCTAATAACTTTTGAAAGTCATTAAGTGATTTGAGTTGATCTACTCGTATTTGAATTTTTGGTGGACGGACCATGGTTGAGGATAATAGAACTCCTAAATAATTAATTGGAAAATTTAATTGCACTTTATCTATTGCTATCTCTAGATTATAATTTTTTAATAAGTTTGTAAGTGTGGCATAACATTCTAGCAATGTGTTTTTAGCTTTGTGTGCCAATAACACATCATCCATATAGTGAAATATTTGTAGTTCAGGATTTTGATTTCTAAGTGGCTGGATTACTTTGTTAACATAAATTTGACACATAGTTGGGCTGTTAGCCATCCCTTGAGGGAGTACTTTCCATTCATATCTCTGATCAGGACCTTCATGATTTAGTGCAGGGATAGTAAATGCAAAACGTGGACTATCCTCAGGATGAATTGGAATTGAAAAAAAACAATCTTTAATATCTATAACTAAAACATACCAAGTTTTTGGCAAAGCAGACAATTGAGGAATCCCCGATTGAGCAGGTCCCATAATGACCATTTCATTGTTAATGGCTCTTAAATCTTGCAGTAATCTCCATTTACCAGATTTCTTTTTGATGACAAAAATGGGAGTATTATGGGGAGATACAGAAGGTTGTATATGTCCTTCCGCTAATTGTTGTTTGACCAGATCATGGGCTACTTGTGTCTTTTCTTTAGTCAAGGGCCACTGAGGAACCCATACTGGTCTTTCTGATTTCCATGTAATTTTTATTGTCTCAGTGGCCCTTTGTGAAAATCCAACCCATGTCTGTCTGTTCCTTGATCTATTTGTATTGGTGCTGCTATACATTGTTCTTGTCTTTCTAATCTTTTTCCTTTCCTAAAACCTTGTCTAGCCATAATAGTGGGTGCATTTTGATTGATATTATTTGTTAATGTCAAACCTAATTGATCTAAGACATCTCGTCCCCATAAATTTACGGGAAGATGATCCAATACATATGGCTGTATAGTTCCTTCACATCCTTCAGGATCCTTCCAATCTAATAGCATTGCACTTCTATCGGGATTAGTCGCCACTCCTAGGCCTCGAAGCGATTGAGTGGCTTGTTGTAATGGCCAATGTTTTGGCCATTCTTGACGAGAGATGATGCTAAGATCTGCACCTGTATCCAGTAGCCCATTAAATTCATGTCCTTGAATATTTAGTTTTAGCATGGGGCGAGAATCTAAATTTAAAGAAAGCATAGCCCAATCTACACCTGTGGAGCCTAATCCCTTGGAACCTCTTTCTACAACATGACTGGAAAATTTATCATGTAGGCTTGGTATTATTAGTAACTGTGCTATTCTATCTCCTGGTGAAATTACTGATATACCCTTTGGAGAACTGGCTATAATTTTTATTTCACCTTCATAATTGGAATCAATTACCCCAGGACTTATCAAAAGTCCTTTTAGAGTAGAAGAGCTGCGTCCCAATAATAAGCCTACTGTTCCTTTGGGAAGAGGTCCTTTTACCCCTGTGGGAATGATTTGAACTCCCATCTCTGGAGTTAGTACTGATTTGGTGGAGGCGCAGATGTCCAACCCTGCGCTCCCTCTGGTTTGTCTGATGAGGGATCTGATGTGCTGGGCACTACCCTGATGGGGTTGCTGGGGTTGCTGGGTTCCTCCAGTGCTCCGTATATTTGTGGTTTGGGGCCCCGGAGCATTGGGGCCCCCTGTCCATTTTTTGGCAACGGAGCCCGATGCCTTTGTCCACGATATTGTGGATAAACACCTTGTCCTTGTTCGTTTTTTGATAATGGAGTAACCTCTATGGTGGTTTGAGGACGGTATTCATTAGCCCAATATAATGGAGTACCCTCTATGGTGGTTTGAGAACGGCATTCATTAGCCCAATGTCTCCCTCTACGGCATCGTGGGCAAATACCCGGTATTCTACTTGTTTGATACCTAGTTTTGTTAAACCCTCCTCCTATGGGGCAATTCCTTTTAAAATGTCCTGTTTGTTGACAATTGTAGCATGTTCTTGGCCTGGCATCTAAAGCCTGTTTTACTGCAGCTGCCACAATTTGCCCTTGTTCATTAATGTCTCTGGCATCTAAAACCTGTTTTACTGCAGCTGCCACAATTTGCCCTTGTTCATTAATGTCTCTGGCATCTAAAGCCTGTTTTACTGCAGCTGCCACAATTTGCCCTTGTTCATTAATGTCTCTGGCATCTAAAGCTTGTTTTACTGCAGCTGCCACAATTTGCCCTTGTTCATTAATGTCTCTACATAATTTAATATATGTGTTTAAATCTTCCTGTTTCCATGGTCTAATGATATCTCTACACCAACGATTCGCTTGGTCATAAGCCAGTTGTTTTATAAATGGCATTGCTTGTTCTGTATTCCCAAAAACTCTGGTAGCTGTTTGAATAAGCCTATCTACAAATTCAGCGTAAGGTTCATTAGCTCCTTGTATTATCTTAGATAATTGACCTTGTAAACCTCCAGGTTCTTGTAAAGACTTCCATGCCCTAACTGCATCTACAGCAATTTGTAAATATACACCAGGATCATATGCAAGTTGTTGCTGCCGATCCTCATAAGGTCCCTTTCCTAACAACATATCTAGATTTCTCTGAGGATAACCAGCTGCTGCATTTCGACTAGCCGTCTCCTTGCAAAATTCCTCATTGGCAACCTTCCATAACAGGTATTGTCCTCCATTTAGCACAGCTTTACACAAACTAGCCCAATCTGCTGGCGTCATGCTTAAGTTGGTAATGGATTCGACCAAGCTTACAGTGAAGGGTGCTTGAGGACCATAGGTTGCTACAGCCTCTTTTAGCTCCTTCACTGATTTGAAATTTAAACCCTGGTAAGTTCGCTGCCCTCCTACCTCAAATACAGGGCATACTTGAGATCCTGTCTCAGGATCCAAACTATCAACTGCGGGGGTTGGGAGTCTCTTAGCATATGGAGGTGGTGCTGTTGATTGGACACTTATGCCCTCTGGTGATAGAGTGCTGTTAGTAGCAGTCTCCTGTAGAGGTGGCGCTGTTGGTTGAACACTTATGCCCTCTGGTGATAGAATGCTATTAGTAGCAGTCTCCTGTAGAGGCGGTGCTGTTGGTTGGACACTTACGCTCTCTAATAAAAGGGTCTTATTAGCAGTCTCCTGTTTTAAATTTTCCCCTGATAGATTTTTCTGCTCTAAACTTCCTTCCTCTGTCTCACTATCTCGAAAGACCTTCTCTTTTACTTGAATCTTTTCCTCTTTCTGACTAGCTCGAGCTTTTACTTGAATCTTTTCCTCTGTCTGACTAACTTGAGAGACTTCCTCTTCTACTTGAATCAATATGTCTTCTTCTTCCTCTACCTCTGTCTGAACTGAAGGCTTTGGACTAAGCAAACTAGATACCAACGTCCACAATGACAATGTGCCAACTGGCAGAGTCCCTGGGTTGTTCTTTTCTATTCTTTTTAAATCTTCACCATGATGGTTCCATTGTGATATATCTAACAACCCCTCCTTAAAAAGCCATGGGCTATATTCTTGTATTACATCAACGTATGCCCTGACTGCTCTTGGTTTTACTGGGAAGCTTCCTTCCTCTAACAATTTACTTAACACTCTTTCGGTTTGTTTTTTACTAATTGCTGATCCCGTATTTCTACTATAATACAACCCAACAAGATGACGCCAAACAAAACCGAGACAGAATCCAATAAAAAGGGAACCACACAAAATCATTATAACAGCCTTTCTATCCTCCTGACATATGCATCCGTCCTTTCTCCCTATCTGTTCCTCAAACGCAAATAGTTTTTCCTCAGATGTGAGTGGTTTGTCTTCCCTCTTACTCATCTCCAGGGACAGGAAAGTTAAAACAAAAACGAAGCAAAACAAAAGAGGAGACTTAGAATGGCTCCCCATCCTCTCGCCCTGCCCTCAGGGGCGAGCAGTTTACTTACCCTCAGTTGCTCCCCGTGCGAGCCACCAAATGCCGAAGTCTGGCTTGGCACAAATCAGGAGCCACTTGTCAAAAAGAAACTAACTTTATTTTTAGAACTACAAACGCCAAACAAAACAGCTCCAGGGAAAAACCCTCAGAGCCCAACTGCCACCACCGGCTTCCACAAGCCTCTCTCCCCCACACCAGCCTTTTCCTCCCACAATCCTCCTCCTCTTGAGGCCGATTGGCTGGGTTGCGTGGGCAGAGCCAAAGAAGTCACCCAATGAGCAGCTCCGTGGAGGAGCCAATCAGCTAGATGTTGCTGGGGCAGCTGTGAGCCAATCATCAGCTGGCAGTCTGAAGGGCAGGGAAACAGCCCAATGAACATCACCGCAGAGGAGCCAATCAGCTAGATGTTGCTGGGGCAGTCTGAAGCTTGCTGGCAGCTGGAAGTTTGCTGGGGCCCCTTTGGCTGTGGCTCTCAACACAGCTACTTCTTCCTGCTAGGCAAATCTCTGCCTGCTGTCCATTCTGCTCCCAGCAGTGCTCCAAGAATAGCTTAGAGTCTTGATTTCTTATTTTTGGCCCTTAATTCTCTTCACTGAATGCCTGTGACTCACTCTCATTCCTTTTGGGTCACAAAATGGTCAGAGAAAGGAAAAAGAAAAAGTCATATGGAAGAAGATCAAAGGTTCTTTGCTTCCTACTCAGCTGTTCATTAGGTACCATTTCCTAGCTCCAGATATATAATCAAGATTGTAGAAGTGCAGAGAGTATCTGCCAAGAATTGCAAAGAATAAAAATTTGACTTTAAAATTTAGGACAACTAAAATATTAATGGCAATATTAAATATTTTAATGTTTACATTAGCTAACAAATGGGTCTTGGCTAATAGTTCATTGACACTGTTTGCAAATGGTGTTCTCAGTGCTGCAATCCAGAGATAATGAATCATTTTGTAGTAAATAGACTCCTCGAGTGGATGGAGGGAAGGGAATTTATAAGACTGCCCGAAAGGCTTTCTGTAATCTATGTGATGTACACACCAAAGAACACTGGTGAGTTAACTGTCACTGATTGCCAGGACATAGAATTGTTGACCTAGCTAGTATAAGAAGTGTTGTAGATTTTTTTTCTCCAAAAACATTCAGTTTCCCAGGTATTATGGGAGCAGAGGCAATGTAGAAAAGACTGATCCAGGGCTGAAGAGTTTCAAGCTAACAATAAAAGTAAAATGAGTCAAGGGAATCCAGAATTATGAAGTAAAGATAAATAAATTCCAAGTAAGGAGGAAATCATGTCA